>NC_052664.1:20003173-20631250 GCF_016802725.1 Solenopsis invicta
GCTTTGCAATCACGGTTGATCGATTAAAAAGCAAGATCGAGCGACGTGACGAAACGCCTAAAGCACACCCAATGGTGCTCTGCACGCGACATAAATTAAGCTGCAACGCGCAGTAAATATTATTACAAACTTTCTCGAGTAAAGCATGTTTTATAGAAATGTTATTAAACTTCCACTTGGCCTTACAGCTCGCCTTCTTCTCGGTCGCAATCTTGGTAGCCCTGACGTGAAACAAGACAGGCGAAGGAATGAACTTTCAAAACTCAAGGTAGCAGAGGCTTGTAACATTAAAGAGGAAGAAGTTTTCTTAAAAAGGAACGTGTAAAAGAAAGTGTAAGTCCGTTTTACATCGGAAACTTCACCGGGGTTCCATGGCGCTTCCATATTTTCGCTCGACATTAACGCGCTGCTGTTTGAGTGAATCCATTTTATTTCCAATTTGACGGATGCGAATTAAAAATTAATTTAGAAATTAATAAGACGCGTGCGTAAAAGTAGCACTCGTTAGTATAAATATGTATAAAAATGGTGAGAATTCTCTTTTGAACTTGGAATACTACCGTCGATGAATTTTTACCCAAGCGCTCGATCAAATTTAGTACAGTCTTTGCTATTAAAGTTTTGATAGTTTAACCTAACATTTAATAAGATTTTTTATATTTAAATAGCTTGTGTTAATTTCAGTTATTTTAATAACTTACAACCTGTAAAAAAGACCTATAGACATAAAAAAGTTTAAAAAAATCTTAATTATGTGAGTGAATTTTCTCAGAATAGTATTAATTTCACTTAGAGTAGCGTAAAAAAAAGATGAGCATTCCAGAATTAAAGAGAGGTTGATAATAAATTTGAACACCATTTGATAATATGTTCGAGCACATCTGTACGTCTAGATTTAATTTTCACCTTTGTCCTTTTGTTAAAATTGATAAATGCCACGTAGCTTCTTACACTCCGTAGGTTTAATTTTCTTCGTCGCTTCTTGCGTATTTATATTTATCCCTGCGTCAGAATTCACAAGGAGAACGGCCAGAGAGTTATTCGCGGCGCTTCTCACGCCCTCGTATTTATTCATCCCGACATGCAAATACGAGAACGGGGTGTCCCGAGGAATATCGACGGCCCACGAGTCATAAATATCTTCCGCGATCTAAATCACAAATTAGATCCGCAAACAAATCTGTCGGCGAATTCTTGCTTCCGAGATAGTAACCCGTCCCAGCTCGGCGTATGTGGTTACCATACATTTCTAGAAGCGTCGTCGCCGAGGTCATCGTCTGACGACCGAACGGAAGGGTTACCAACGCTCGTGTCGACCGCGTCTGTCCGTAGTGAAAGCGCGAAGTTGAAAGAAATGGCAAAAAAAAAGAAAAATCACGGATTGCCATCGGGCATAGGTGAACTCCGGTTCCGCCCAGATATCCTTCCGCGATTCATCGAGCAACCAGCCCATCGAACGGTTTTCAATAGCCTGTATAGAGAAACGAATATGTGGAAAGCAAGGACGGACGTTGCTTTGTGGGTTGACAATGACATAGAGAATATCGCGCGGTGGCCGGAGGGAATCCGTTTATAAATATCTTAAATCGAGACGACGAAAATTCTTCAAACGAAAACATCGTTTACTTACGTATTCAGATAATTACATTATTATTTAAATGTTATTCTCCGTACGATAATATTACGGTCACAGCGTGCAGAATCCGTTAGTTTACCTTCGCTTATATATTATACTTAACTGAAGTTTAAATATGTCGCAAGATTTAGCGGTGAAGCAAATGACTTCTGGGATCGTCTGTGTATCCTTGGATCTACATATGCACGGTCCGAAATATCGTCGGGAAAATTTCCGTCGCATATTCATCCGTCGTTGGCGTAACGAGGGCACCCACGCGCGGTAATTCTCGCGGCAACGTCCCATGCCGGACCGCAAACATTTAATTAAACCGACCTTCCTGCGGAAGCCAAAAATGACGAACGAGTATTCGCGTACCGCGTATCCTTCTCGCATTCGTCGCAATTTCGTAGAAGCTCATGGAATTTAAAAGTCTCGAGTTAGCCGTCACCATCGTCGTAGCTCGAGCATGCCGGAGACATCTTTCTTCCTTGGTTGTCTCTAGAGTGCACGAGACACTCTTTTTCATTCGGCTCTTTCATCTCCATTCCATGTTTCCTCGCTTCTCGTTATTCCCCTGGCCCCACTGACTTGCCCCCTGGCGTTCCTTTTCCTCCCTATCTTTCCTTCACGTTCCCCTGGATTTTTCCGGCCCACGTCTCGTCCGCTCCGTAAGTTGCAGCTCGGGAGGATATGACGAAAGTTCCGATCTCCCTCGCCTCCGTAACGTTGAATATTCCGTTGGCACGGCACACATATATTATTCGCCAGAAATTTACAACGAGGAAAGGATCGCTCCGCTTGAGAAATGTCGCCCGAATTCGATTTAAATAATTCCGCCCGTATACCGGAGTTGGGGGAGTCAACAATGTCGGGGAATGCGCGAATGTGCGTCACGCACTGGAAGTTGCGACTTTTATTTTGACTTTTATTTTGTCGCAACGCTATTTTACTTTCTCAAACGGTCGCGGAATAACAGAAACGCACAACGACGCGAAATGGAATAATTTAACGGGGATGTTACGAAATTAGCGGCGGCTGGGCTGTCGTTCCCGGGACGGCATTCTCTTCAAGGAGATCCAGTTGAATTAGAGCCACCACGGGGCTATTGTAATCAGTCTTGACGCTCCAGCAGGAATAATTACGATCCTCGTGAAACTCGAGCGGTTCAAATTTGCAAATCCCGGTCTCGTTGCTCGTGAAATTTGTCGGATTAACTTTACAAATTTATCCCCGCGCTTTTCCTCCCCGTGCTCTTGTGCCACTCGTTCGGGGTCTCCGAATATCTTCAGGGACAAAGTCGCTCATAAAGGATCCTATAGCTTTCCATTAGCAGTGGCTTGGAATGAATTTCTATGCCCATTTACAAACAGCGATACTAAAAACAATACTTTATATCCTTTTTAATAGTTTCAATCGTTTTTAAACTGTTACTTTTTAATAGGGATTTTTTTTCACTCGATACAGCCAGATTGATCGTGTTTTTCAATTTACGACGAATTCAACGTGACGCGGCGTGGACACTTCGCGGACATGGAACATTTCCGCCTGCGCGACACGCTCGTGTACGCGCTAGAACACGCGTATACGTCGATGCTGTACAGTCAATCCGTTTAGGCAACGCCGCATTTAAATAACGCATTTTCCGTCCAGCACGTTGATAAATATTTAGCTTACTCCGGCGCGGTGCGCGGAATCGATTGGAAGTTTACGAAGAGCAGTAGACGATAGCACGTTGTGACAGGAACAGAGAAACGGAATTGCTTTTGACGGATTAACTTTTTAAATCGTTCGCAGGAGAGAGAGGCATCCTGATTGGTTGTTTGTTGAATAAATTCGCACGAGAACGAGCTTTATTCGGGCGCGGTTCAATCTCCGGTGCATTCTCGACTCTCGACAGAGATCTCGTCTCCTCATTGCGCGAGATTATTGTGTTATATGTGCGGCGCGGTGTCGTAATACAGAAAAGTGAATGAACGTCTCCAGATAAGGAAAAGCTTTTCAAAGGATCGAGAAACTCTAGATTTGCTTCACAATATATCATTAACGTAAAGACCAGAAATCCTAGAATACACTGTTATATACATCTTCCAGTTCGCCTGAATCACGCACAGCGAACATGAGAGGAATGTAGATCTCTTTCTCTCTTAGTTTAATTTATATTTGTATATTTTTTTTCTCGCTATTCGGAACGTGAAATCAAACCACGTTGAAGAGAGAAATATCCAGAGAGGAAGGGAGAGAAAGAGAGATATGTTTGCGAATTGCAAAATCAACGAGGCATGGGCTTTTTTGTAATTCATTGCATTTCACGAGCAACTGCATTCGAACCACTTAACGATACTTTTGTGTTGACAAAGAGTGAGAGGAGTGAGAGAAAGAGAAAGGGAGAAATAGAGAGAGTGAGAGACATGCTTTGCGCTCGTATGCAAACAACATCGACGAGGGTATTTGGCGGGATACAAAGCGCTGCTCGAACTCGCGCTGCTTGCTGATTTTCGAGCAAGAATCGGCGACCGATCGGCGATTTGCATATCCGAATATCAGTTCCTACGAATTGGAGCGTTTGTGGCAAACCGACGAACACGGAATTAGTTTCAAGCCGCGCAGCCGCACAAATACGTCTGTATTTGTATCACCCAACCGCAAGATATTGAAGCATGGATAACGAGATCCAATTTGAAGGATGTCACCGCGACAGGATGCGGAAGGAGGTCTAATCGTAGCTTGTTAGATGGACGACATTTTCCGTTAATGCTTCTAAATTCAACTCGATGATTGGATAGTATTGAATGAATATTCTCGTTATCTTCTGGTTGTCCATATTGATTAAGTGACTAAATTTGTGCGACTAATCGTTACTTTTCTAAACAGATTTTCTGACGGATTAATATTAATTAAAGATGAATTGACAAAATGGGATGACTTTCCCAGAAAGACGAGTAAAAACGTTGTGTTTGTAGTTTTTAAGCTGCTAAATTTTATTCTGATCTTTAAAAATTTTTAATTTGTCGGAAAAGTATTAAAATTAATACAAACAGCTATTATAAGAATAGAGCTACTATGTTAATGAAAATAAAAAACTATGGTAAAAAAACACAATATCAAGTGAAAATCGGTCGATATGTGAACACAAATTAGTGAGTAAAGAAGGCTTTGTTCGATCAAAGCGGATTTTAGTGTTTAAAAATATTTTTTGCGTGAATTTTACAATTTTCAGTAGTAAAATTCTACATTAGAATACACAAAATACTCTAGAAAAAAATGTAACGAATAACAATGTTCTCAAATGCTATAGTCAAGATATAGCAATTTCTAACGACAAAATCTTTGTTTTTATAATAGATATTAATAATTTTTTTTATCAAACAGAACTATTAAAGGTGACAGTATTATTATGTTATTACTAGTAGTAGAAAAATACAAATTAATATGTTCGTAAAGTTTAACAGTAAAGTAATAATTAACTAGATGTTTAATAGCTTCACATGCTGATTTTAATATTTTCTCGCGAAATTAATAATTTTTAAAGGTCAAAATCAAATTCACAGCAATTCAAAACCTACAAAAAAATATATCGTTTTTACTTGCCGCTTTGAAGACTAATATGAGTTCGTTTCATTCATTTTTCTTTTATAAAAATATATTCGAATAGTATTCTATTTTGCAGGCTACATTCAGGAAGCACGCTATCAATGCTATGGCATTCTATCGTTTATTAGATAAAAACAAAAATAGAACATGCACCCAATAGCGCTGATAAAAAAAAACAATATCGTACATATATTACCCATATTTTGTAGACTGACTGTTATAAAAATAATCGTTAAAAATATTTTGTGAATATTTTTATAATCCATAGTTTCATGAAAAACGAAACTATTACAACTACGTTTAATTTAAATATTTTTTTCCAGAATATTAAAAAGACATCGGTTGGATGAGAGCATACTTCGAATATTTTGATTTTTCATAAACTGATATAAAATTGTGAAAAACAGGGCTATCTGTCTACGAGGATTATGTGTTATATAACACTGTTATCTGAGATGTTAGAAAGTAGATATCTTCACTATTCTAATTGTAATTAAAAGAAATATACAGAGTTGTGACTGACATGCAAATGTAAAGAAAAGTTTTATTCACATTTAATATACTTTAATTATAATAATTGTTTGGAAATTAATTGTTGAATATCAAAATTGTGAAAACTATGTTTGTAGATGAAAATAATTGAGTTCATTTTAAAAGACAAATATACTCGAATTAGAAAATAAAAGTAGGAAATGCGAGTCAAACGCGGCAATTGGTGCGTCAATGACAACATGCACAATATATTCAAGACTTAGTACATCGAAAAGTATACATTAATAAATTGTGCATGTTGTCATTGACGCACCAATTGCCGCGTTTAACTCGCATTTCGTACGTTTTATTTTCTAATTTTAATACTGCCGAGTCTATCTTAAATATTTTGATTTTGTTCCACGCAAGGTGAAATAATGCGTAATATAACAAATATACTCGAGTTTCTAATATTCTTTAATGTGGACAATTCTGGATTAAATACATGCGATAGTGATTATTCAGAACTAAAAACATAAAACCGTGTACAATATTTGGCTCAACATATAAATACGTATAGTAGCGGTATTTTTGAAGATAAACTTTATAAAAAGAATAAGTTTGGATTTCGACTCACAGATGTCTATTTCGATTTAATAAGAATCAGTTGCACCAATTTTATTCTCAATTTTACGCAGGTCGTTTAAAGTGAAAAAAGAAATGTCATTTCTCAAATTAAACATAAACAAGGAAATAATTAAGTAAAAATACTAAAAGGAATAAAACAAAATCACGTTTTCTAATTTAGGCTTATAGGTGAAGAATTTGACTTGAGGTCACTGTGTTAAAATTAGCTGGACCGCGGGAGAAGTCTAGCGAGTTTTTAAAACGGAATTTTTGTCTCGAGTAAAAATAATTGGGGATCTCTGCTATGGACAAATAGTCCCTGTAGACAGATAATCCTGGGTTTAGTCCCCTATGCATTTGTCTATGAGTATACAGTCGAATAATAAACTGATCATTAGAGAAACGCGACGAATTAGCACAACAAATATCATAAAAGCAATATTCGACTGAATGTGCAGATGTATGGTCGGCCAGAATCATCCGACTATAATGAAGCAAAGCGCTGCTGGCGTCGCGCAATTAGTTTAATTGTACATACGTATATATATCGTGCGTATCAGCGTTGGAAATTCTTCCACCATACGCCATTCGGTGAACGGTATGCAGAGTTATAAACGTATGTCGATACAACATCATGAATATTATACTAGTAAGCAACGTTCAGCACGATAAGTCGGCTTCAAATACATTTCATCAAATTCCAACAGCGATTTCGCTCAATTTTCGCAAATCTCTCGGCTCGATGTTAAGCCGTCATTGCTGCCATTATCGCGTCGTGACTTCGATCGCTTGTTGCCGCGTCGCGTTGGCCCGTGTTCGTCGTCGTAATTAGAGCGACGAACAGCAAGGGAACAAGCTCGGCATCTCTCCTTTTTTTTCCTCCTCGCTTTTATCAAGTGGCTGACCCGCCGACCTCGATCGCGGGGGCGGACAAAGGGTCCGGGGATGATATTTTTTTTTATGTCCCGCTCGTTTTTCACGCCCGCTCCGTAATATCGCCCGTCAACTTTACCAAACTCGCCCCAACTGCGATATCTCTCCGCCCACTCCTCTTCTGCCATCACCCCCGCTAGCCTTCTGCTATCCCATTGCCCCGCGTCGTCCCTTTTTTTCTATTCCCGCTTTCCGACAACCTATGCCAGACGCTTTTTTTATCGCGTGTGCCAGCAATTTATTTGGCTGATCGTTCTTCCGAGAGTTGGTCATAAAAATCGTTACACCGACCAATCGTGTTCATCGAACACGTTTTGTTCATTCGCTCGCACGCGTGACGAGACTCGCGGATAATGTCAGGCAAAGAAAATGACGGCAAGTAAGAGAAATCGTTCTTTCTTCTTTTTTTTTCGTCCCCGCAGTCCCTCGCTCCTCCCGTTCTTTTTGCGCCGAAAGAGTACCGACGACGACGTTTTTCATAAATGCCAACGCTTTTTCCGGCTCGCTTTATTACGACTGAGAAAAGGCGGGATTATTGGACGTTTATCATCGCGTTACTTTAGTTTTATCGAACGCGGAAAAGCTTCGTTTGTCTTTACCACGGTTTACTCGATACGGATATTTGCTACGGGGCGTTATTATTTGACGCGCCAGAAATTTCTCGTCTAAATACAATGCCACTTTCTACATTTTACACTTAACAATGGTTTCCTACAACAGCGCTAATATATTACACAAAAGAGAGAGAGAGAGAGAGAGAGAGAGAGAGAGAGAGAGAGAGTAATGCAGCTGGAAATGCGACACGGGAATTCCCGTGACAAAATCGCCGCATCTGTAATTATTCATAGTACCAAAATCGCAAACAATTAGCCTTGTGCAGCACTAATTGGATAAAGATGTAAAACCACTTTTCTTCTCGTTTCTCCAGTTTGTACCTCGTAAATCGACGAAAACTTTACCGGTTGGTCCAGCCATTCGCGAAGGAGAGAGAGAAAGAAAGGGAAAGATTTACATTTGCAGCAAGAGAATAAATATTCCAGCGAGGAGAGCCGGCGTCGTCTTTTATGGAGCGCGCTTTCGATGTTGTCCCATGAAAATACTTCGAGCTTCGTCGACAGCTTTGCCACCGCCGACAACAATGGCACGTCGTTTCGTACGAACCGCGAAAACAAAGGGCGACGGTTTCTTGCTCACGCTTCGTCTGTTTTCTCGTTACGATGTTCCGGGAATTCGCTTAACTTTCGACGCGGAGCTCGACTTGTTCCCGGAGAAAAGGCGACATAGTCCGCGCGCGCAGTCGCAGTTCCATTAAGCTCGTCGTGCAACAGTTTTACGTACGGAAGTAACAACTTCTTCTTCCTCCTTCCTTTTCTTCTGGATATGCAACAACACCGTAAATAAAACGATGGCGCGCGTAAAGAGCAATGTGGGAATAATGATTCGCGACGTTATTCCCAGCTCCGTGCGCGAAATCGCGTAATTACTGCACCCGCGTTTATTAGTCGCGCGAGCTTCGTTCCTAGTCCGATTATTAAACTGGTTAGAATAAGTCGATTGAATTTAATGCAACTAGAACCCTGGATGTGTCTTGTAAAGTGCTTACAAGAGAATCGTTTCTACGCTGCAGCAATGCGGAGCAACAGTTAACTCCGGCACGTTAAACGGAACTGCGTCGAGAGAGGATCTGCATGATTCAAACTAAAATCGAACAATTATACGAAATGTAATTACGCTTTACTGATTTTTGCACATCAACCACATTTTATCTATATTAAATTATTCTTTTTATGTGCAACGCTAAATCGTTTATACAAATTTAACTCCAGATTTTAATTATACGCAATAAGAAATGAATCGATTGATCAATCGCTTTGGATTGCTAAGTAGTACCACTGAAATTATAAAACGTTTTAATTCCACATCATTAAGACTTCCAGCCACTACATCTTTTATATATTTATCTGATTTCTCTTTTGATTTCATTTCTGGTGTTATTTTTTTTATTTTATATTTGTTGAGAAAATATTTATAAAAGATATGTGTTAGTTTCACGTTCTTATAGAAAAGCGCTCTTTTCCCTCCTCTAGAATAACAGACATATATTTACCTATTGCGAGTGAAATACATCACCCAGCATATATAAGACGGGATTTTCTTCAGTTTGAAAAGGCCTGTGACGGCTGTCCATGCTCGTGCGACTGGACAATTACGGTATTTGGCGTTTCAATTTATTTATGCGATATCTCATTTCTCATTTCAGAGCAATTGCCAGCAACGTCAGTGACTCGGCGTTATGCACATGCAAAAACTGTACGGGGGATAGTCGGGAGGAGGGGGGAAGAGGTGTCGCGACGAAGGAAAAATTCTCCTCTTACGCGCTTCGCTCTTCCATTTACGTTACCTTTCTTTTGGCGTTTTCTCGTGTCACACGCGTGTCACGTGCGCCAATTATCGACGATAAAATTAGCGCCCCTGCTCGTTATCCAGGTACGGGGTACCGCGCGTCCGAATAAAAATTCCTCTCGGACACTCCCTTATTTTCGCACTGTCATCACTACGGTTAATCCGGCCCGCCGTAAGATCGAGTCCCGAAATGCGAAGAACTGCTCAGCGAGAATACGAATCAGTACGATCGAGGGCAAAACCGTAAGGGAAAGCTACCAAAAGAATTTTCCACTTATGCAAATTCACTCGCGAATGAGAGGAGATATTTTCTTGCGCGCAGACTTTCATTACGATTTAAGCCGATAATAAATTAATTCGTGTCGAACATTATTCGCTTGATCTTTCGTCAATAGAATCGTTATAGAAAATTGTATCCGCTTTCAAAGATAGCTTATCGTAACAATTATGTTGCATGTCAATTTCGAAGAAGGTAAATTTCGGCTTTGAAAGCAATGCAAGTTCACGTAAAAAAGCAATCGTTTCCGTTACGCGTCCGCCCATCGATATCGCATCAGCACAAAATTCGGCACACATTCGACGAATTATTTTCACTGATCACGGGGCGCAACACCAAGAGCGCACCTCTCCAGCACACTTGACTGAACGAAGAGCGTCGCTCGATCGAGACAACAAAACAGAGCATTGAACGAGACGTACCGAGAAGCCTGAGTTATTTGTGCCCGATCGAGCTTCCATGTCACATGATAAGATCGTTTCCGTCCCGTCGCCGCTCAGAAATCCTTGTCCAGCGTAATGCGACTGACAAAATCATGTATCACGAGGCACTTTTTAAAAAAAAATGGGGGAGGGGGGACACTTTAGAAGTAAGTGACAGACGGAAAAGCGAAGCAGATCGATGAATTCTCGCTTTCGCGACAAGAGGAACGACGTTTTCGCGCACGGCAATGACAAAAATCACCGGCGGCGGCGAAACAAGTAGAAAAGAATCGATCTCTCGGGCAATCGGACGACACGCTCGGCAAGTGGAAAGAGTCAACGCCGATGTCCGACCGTCGTTGTGGCGCGCGGCGAGCCACTGACTGTCTCCGCCAATTCCACGCCTTTCCCTATTCCACTCCCACCCGTTGTACACCACCACCTACACGTACATCCCTACCACTTGGACCAGCCACCCCTCTTTCCTCAACGCACCCTTTCCTCAACGACCGCCGGCGCAAACGCCACAAACCTGCTTATCCCTCTTCGCGCGGAGGATTCGAGGCCACTGTTTCGGTCGTTCTCCCGGCTAGCCCGAGATGCAGTTACGCTCCTCCTTTCGCCGAGCGCCGAGCCTACGGGCTCTTTTTCCACTTTTGATGGTTTTGCCAAGACTTCTTCTCTCGACCCTGAGTCGTAATTTAGACCCTAATCTCGAAGCAGCCCCCCTCTTGAGATTGCGTGTGTTTTATTAATTGGTTATCAAGGAATTACGGACTAATTAATAATTATTCCTGCAGATTCGTACTGTAACCCAGCTTTTCAAATACATGATATGCAACAATAAATTTCAGCTTATTAATTGTACTATCAGACTATACGATTTATCGGGATCATTAATTAAATTAGTCATAAATACGCAGTTACGATATGAAATATAATTATAAAGCTAAATTTGCGTTTCTCATAATAAATTTCAGAAATTTTGCGTTTGCTTATTACACCATTAACTCTATCCAATCAGGACGGTTCGAGGAAAAAAAGGAAATGGACACGTGAGTAATAACGTTCAGCGTAGCAACCGGACGCAATCTCGAATTGCGCTATCTATTTAACTCACTCGAGCTTAACGAAAACATATTAAAACGTATTAAATCGTAATATTACGCGGATCACGCCGCGGATTCTGCCGCGCTGGTATTACCTCTCCTCCCCGCTGCGTCGCCGAAAGAAAAAGCAAGTATGTGTGCGAGCGTGTGCATGTATGCGCATACCTGGATTTATTTCATATTAAACTATGAGCATACTATTATTTCACGCGCCGTCGGACGACGATGGTAATCCCACGACAAATTATCGCCGGATTCCGGCTCGCACCGGAATTCCGCCTTTTCTTCCGTGCTTCTGCCATTCTGTCACGCCGCGCCGCGCCGCACCGCGCCGCCTCGCTTCTATGACGGGAAGGCCGTCCCATTAATGTTGCGCCGGTAACTATATCTCGCGAGGGAAACTTCATTGCGGCGACGACGTATCGACGAAATTACCGCGGCCGTCCGCATCCCCTAAATAGAGTCGCTTCGCGAGTCGCGATCGGCCGTTCAACCGTTTCGACGGCGCGGCATTCCGAAAATGTTACTGCCATGCGAATACGAGACCGGCGAGACACATTCGAGGAACAAAAATGTAAATCGTGTTTGTCCAGACATCTTGGAAAATGAAGAGATCGAAAGAGATACGATCCTCACATCCTTTTTTCTTAAATTTTTCTTTTTCAAATAATTTTAAGCGCGTTATCTTTCATCAAGTTCTCAAGAAACAGTTGACGTAGCAATTACTGTCGAAGCTTCTACTGCTTACGAGAGCGACATGACGTTCAATTAAACCTCGATACGCGAGAAACTTATTGACGTCTTCGGAAGTCGCTTCCCGTTCGTCAAACGCTACGTCCCGTCCGATATCCGCGATTCACGATGCAGACGACGATCGGCGAAGAATATGGATGTTCACGTTGAAGCGTGGGTAAGCTCAATCTACCGGACGACCCCTTTTTCTACCTGGCAATTCGCAAAAAAAGATGAAAAAAAGAAGAAGGTCAGGTTGCCTTAAAAAAACAGCACGTCGCTGTACACGGGCGAAAAACGACCTGCGAGGGGAAAATCCGACTCGTGCAATCTCGAGGACGTAAACGGGCTTGTCGGCGACAGCCCTCGGAACCCGCCCTCCCGTCGATACACGACGACAACGCTCGACCGACTCCCCGGTGTAAATTACGCTCGAGAGCAGTGTTCTCGCCGCGACTAGAGAGATTTAGAGAGCAGGACAAGAAAACAAACAAACCAATAAAAAAATTATTAATTTCTAATATAGAACTTCTTTTAATTATTCTCTAGCGAAGCCGCGCTCAAAAAAGAAACTTAATAAATACGTTAGCGAGAAAAATTTCGAGGCGATTGAACCGGAAATCGAATTCGAGACTCTAGCTTCTCCGAATAGCTACCGGGATCTGAATGATTTAGTAGTAAAAACATTTCTTCGAGTTTAGAAAACAGAAAAGAATTGCAGTGTTAAAAGAATATTTTCAAATTGATTTCTGAAGCATTTACATTAACTAATCACACTTCGTTAATCACATTGAGCTCTTGTTGCGGCAGATAATAATAAAATTAGCATTTATAAAAATATCTCTAAAACAAAACGAATTTGCCATTTGTCTTTGGCAAGGCTCTAAACTGCTCATTTCGCAATCGATTATAGAAGAACTCGATTAGCCATGCTAAATATATCCTTCCGCCAGCATCGTGGCAACTTTTCCGATCGCAGTTTGAGTTGCTCCTTAGTAGGAAAGTTTCCGTTATCGTCTTGGTACTTATCTTGAAAGTATGTATGGCGAGCGAACTTCTAGTTACTTTTCTCGGTTAAATTCGACGTAAATTTCGCCAGTTAAACGATAAATTGATAAAGAATCAAAAATAATAAACATTTAATAATATACGTATCTAATAAAATAAATAATAAATCATAATTTGTAATTTAAATATAAATTATTCAAAAAGCGTGTTTTAAAAATATGCTACTTCATTTGCAGTGCTTAATGCGTTTCCATTTTCACGAAATTAATTTTTAATTAAAATAATGTTTAATAATATTTAAATATATTTCTATTATACATAAATTTAATTTTATAGTATTGTATACTTTGCTTTTTCCAACATTGAGTAATTTTTTGTTTTGTTAATTTATTAATAATGGACAACTTTTTATTCTACTTCAATAAAATTTTTTAATATACATTTAACACTTTCAAAATTTATGATTTTTTTGAACTATTCATTGTATTATCACAAAATTGCAATATAATTACCTCGAATATTTAAACTCAATAAGTTTAAACGACTAAAAGAATCAATAATCTGTATAATCCGGAATATCCTACACACATTTTCATGAGGATAATAAAAATGTGTTCAATATTTCAACTTTGTCCCGTTATAGGAAAAAGAAAACCCTCGTTGATAGTCTACTCTAACAATAACCCTTATAATAAAAAAGATAATGAAAGAAGAATTGAAAGATCTCTCGAGATATTTCAGAAAAATTTCGATAAACCTTTGATATATGAAAGGATCTAGCGTTTTTCTGTAGTAACGTTACTATTGAAGGGAAATGGAAGAGAGAGAATGATTCATAGAATCGATTTTTCAGAAAAGATCTTATGAAAATAAAAGATATATCAAGTGTGTAAAAATCTTCGAAAACTATACAATTGTAAGGTTGATAAAAATGAGTAGTGCAAAGTAGTATCCTTAAAGATGTATTTAAAAAAATATATTTTAACAGTAAAAATTTTATTTATACGTTTTTTGCTTCTTTTCAATATATCAATCAGAAACAATTTTCAGTTTCGAAGTGAAAAAGATTAAATACATTGAAAAAAAATATAGCAGAAAAACAATTATTTACCTATCATTAAACCTATAACAAACTAATCTTATTAATTTTTTTCAATTTTTTCTCAAATATTTCTTTCTTTTGGTAATTTTAATGCTAATTTCTGCCTCGTATTTTGTCGAGGAGAAATGATAGTGACAACGCGAAAGAAGGCAACAGGAATCGCAAATGGTGAATAATACAGATGGCAAAATTGCGATACAGAATAACGGTGGACCCGACCCATCGTTTGTTATCTCCCACTTATATGCGCATAAAGTAGTGAAATGCACGCGGGTTTGTGAAGGGTACTGGCAAAGCGCATACGCGTACCGAGTATAAACTCAGCTTCCGCCAAGCGGATTACTACAAAGCCCGTGTATAACGACGTCGTCGAGCCAGAAATGATGGAGAGAGAGAGAGAGAGAGAGAGAGAGAGAGAGAGAGAGAGAGAGAGAGAGCGCATTTTGTTATGTATTATTTATTGTTAACATAATTAGCGTAGCTTTTCGTGACGTTCAATGGTGCTCATATCGTTAAAGATTCACGAGAGACCACGTGGCGCTCGCGTGTCGAGAGGGTACGAATCTTATACGCGGAAAGGAACGCAGAAATGATAAATTTAGTATCAAATCCACCAGAGAATCTGGGACTACTTCGCGCGTTTATTTGTCACTTAAATGCGACACGAAAGCGACATTGGATCTCGGAGTGCATGTGCACACATAGCGAGCGTAGTACGCACGACCGAAACGGAGCTATTGCCGCGGTCGGCGGCCGAGATCGGCCGGTTCAGCACGCGGAGTGATGCTGTAACGAAGTAACATAATGGCCATTCGAGCTCGCAGCGCGCACGGCTCGTATTATCGTCATACATCGCGTTACTGTCTAGTGTATGCACTTTCGAGTATGCTGCTAACACTCACACAGTCATTATAGGAATCATAACACGTTACGACTGAATTAATAAAGAATCCGTGAATAATGCCCTTCATATTTTAGAGGGAGAAGTGAGAGTAATGATAAATCCACGTGTAAATTCATCTAACAATTAGTAATATTAATATATAACGATTAACGAGATTAATAAACAGCGAGAAGCCATAATAATATTCGTTAAAAGAATGGAACAATAGGTGTGCTAATTAAAGCATAATTGAGATATTTGTACAAGTATAACATTACTTCTATATTGTTACGTAATACACATATTCCGTTATTGCAATTATAATTGTTACAAATTTGAGACAAAATAAGAATGTGTCTAATTTGAACAATTATAATTTTAAATGCGCTAATTTGAAACACACCAGTTTTTTTCAATTTATAACCTTGACATGTATTTTTGTGCAAATAGCTCAGTTTATTAAAACTGATATAAAATATACATTTATATATATGGGACGTTTCGCGTTAAACGGGCCTCCTCTCCTTTCAAAAATTAACGCAACGGAATAAAAGGTTTGAGGTCTCAAAATATTCGTATACTTGTGTAGATTCGAATAGAACGTGGCAATTTGTAAAATTCAATATAGCGGCTGAAATATGGTGCCTGAAATCCGCAAAAGTCACGAATAATCTTACAATATTTTCGATAAAAATGCGAAAACTTGATAAATCGGCTTGAAAATGATTATTATTTCGAGATCGTTAATTACGAATTTGGAGACAGAATTACAAAATTTGAAAGGATGGATTTAAAATGGTTAGATTTTAAATCAATACATAAAACGTGAATATTATACATGTTTTTTACCCAGTCAGAACTGGGTAACTTTGATTCGACGTCGATATTGTTGACAGCTGATTAAGTCGATAAAAAAGTCGATATTTCTGCAATATCGATCGCTTCTTATCGAAGCATGTTGAATGAAGGTTGATTCAACGTCGAAATGATTATTTGAAAGTTATGCTTGTGCTCTTTTGATTTTGAAGTTCAAGATTTCTTTCTTGTGAAGATGATCCAAAACTCGGATCGAAATGTTTGTAATTCGCTATGTAACGCTTGTTTGCTAATTACATTATTCATACACGAACAATCTATGTTGGCTCTATCGGCACGAATTCTTATTTTAATTTATTTCATCAGAGCCTTTCCTAATACAATAAAAATATTGTAATGGATTGATGAAATAGATAAATTAGAATGATTGGCTATTGAGTTTCAAGTGCACTTCCGTTGATTATTGAGAATTTCATTAATGCAAATGCATTTACATATAATGGATTTTGCGAAATCATAACGTTTCTATTGATGTCACAAATATAAAATGGGACATAGATATTATCATTTGTAATATCAACGTCGCGAACTTTTATTTAATTTTTTCTTATACTTATTACTTATATAATTATCAATTGCATTTAATTACAATGGTTGTATTGTAATTACAAATAAGATTAAGAGATCGCAGTTAGCAATGTTGGAAATCGTAATTTAAAACATTTAAGTGCAGAAACTTTGAACTATATTGACATTCTATATAAATCTTCATTGTATATAAATGCCAGGTACAAAGTGCGATACATGTATTATGGAAAAGAGCGCATTTGTAAAATATTTTATACTGAAATCGATTTGCTTAATTGAAAAATCGATTTAGGGGACACCAGTACAATTCGACAGGTGGAAAGGTCAGGAAAAATTATAATCATATTCTTTGTCGGAAACTGTCAGATAGTTCTTGCATTATAACAACACGAAAATTGTTCTATGTAGTAGGTTTTGACAAAAAATTATTACATAGCTGTGGTTTCCTACTTCGCGATGTAGGTCTGCACAAATATGTCTAATTCAGAAGATAAAAATACAACTGAAAGAAAAGAAAAATATCTGTTGATATTGCCGAGATTTAAACAAAATAAAAGAAGATACTAAACTAAAAAGATTGAAAAATAGGAGTTTGAAAATTGCTTCCAGCAATGGTTAAAACGCTTAGACTATTTTATAAAGTTAAAAGTAAAATTAATTATAATAAAGAAATAGCTCAATCTAAATGTATCATCTTTTTAATGTGTAAATTTTTTTAATATCCTATTGTTCAAACATAAATTTAATGTAAATATTTCAAATATAGAACATATATAAAAATGGTATGTATGTATAAATATGATAATTATGTACATATGCCAATATTTTATATACACATGTGTAGAATTTCCGTAAAATTTATGTTTAAAGTATGTATTATGTATGAGAAAAATTAGATGTTATGTATACAATTTAAAGTTTAACCTATTGTTGAAAATACAAAATTTTTTTCATAATTCGATTGTATAAAAATTAAAGTAGTTATTATGATTACTTAAAATATTCAAAAATCAGTCTGCTATGCATCGTTGTTACTATTATATAACAAAAGTTTGTTCATTCATAACATTATTAAAGTAAAATTATATAATTATATAATACAATAATTCAAGCTTCATCAATTTACAATTTAAAAAAAATTTAATCGTAGAAAAATTTATTTTAAGTTATGGACAAAATAAAATCTGCTTTTCTTTTAATTATCCCATTAAATATCGTTTTTATAAATTACTTATGCTAATTGTAAAACTAAAATCGTATTGATGCAAGCACACATTAATGTAATTAGTATACATATATCACAATAGCATTTGTTGCCAAACATATAGCGAAGTCATATTGAAAGATTGTATTCGTGCGTATAAATGATCGTGCGTATTCGATGAATGGGTACAATCGGTACTAATCGATCACGCCAATACGGTATCTTTGCGATATAAGATAGACGAATGATACATATATTTAAACGGTGATATTTTGTTACATAAGAAAAGTAACGATTCAAAGACGATACAGGGCAATTATCTATCATGGATCTCTTAAAAGACATGCTATATTATTGGACGAAAGAGCTCGGTGAGTACCATTCGTATTATCAAAAACTTTTCAAATAAATAATCACTTTGCGTGTCATTTGACGCGAGACGTAATCGTGCTTCTTGATAGTGTAATAATTTGAGATTTACTAACAATATTTTATAACAATTTACAATTTTTTAGAAATGAGTTACTCCTATGAAGATTGTTAAAAGAAATGTAACGTGAAAAAGACATAACAGTTTCAGCGTGAGAAAATGAATGGAACATGTTGTTAATAAAAGATAATAATATGTAAATAGTAAATTAATAGATTTAATTTTAATGAATTCATTTTGTAAACTGTAATTCCTTTGCTAATTTGAAAATTACTGTAGTTTAAACTTAATTAAATTTTATATGTGTAAAAAACCGTAAGAATCGACCGAAAAGCAATCTCGTCTCATAATTGATTGCTTTCTGCTGTAATAATAAATGTTTTTTTTTTGTTTAATAAAATATGTGTCGTGTGATATAGAAATATGTTTCGTAAAATGATTCAATACAGTAATTTGGTTTTCAGATCCAAGAGTAGCCGATCTACTGTTCGTCGATTCTGCCTATCAAATACCACTTATAACATTCGCATATCTGTACTTTGTGCTCGTCTATGGGCCTAAATTCATGAAGAACAAGCCACCATATAAATTAAAGACGTTTATACAATTGTATAATATCATTCAAATTTTCGTAAATACGTGGATAATTTATGAAGCAACTGACGCAGGTTTATTTACGAACAAGAAAATATGTCTTGGTCCTGATTATTTCTACGATTATAATGCAATGAGGGTAATAATAATTTATTAAACAATTTTATAAGAAAATATATGCCATTAGTAGGTATCCTATTTGTAAATTTTAAAATTTAGTATTTCTCTATAATTTCTTCTATCAATTTCATGTATATTTTTGTTAAAGTAATGCAGTAATCTTATTGTAGATTACTAGATGTGCATGGATTTACTCTATGTTAAAAATCTTGGATTTGGTTGAAACAGTCTTATTTATATTAAGAAAAAAAAATAATCAAGTATCTGGTTTGCATTTGTACCATCACGTCTCTAGCGTACTTATAGTGTGGTTATGTGTAAGATATTTGAATACTACTTTCATCGGAATTATTGGCACAACCAACTGCTTAATACACGTGATAATGTACACGTATTACTTCCTGGCAGCCTGTGGACCGACCGTCCAAAAAACTATTGCACCTATAAAACGATGGATAACTATAGCACAAATGGTAAATTCTCCTAATTTTCTATCACATATATTTTTATGTCGCGTAATTCTTTTTTTTTTCGAATTTTTATATATTTAGTTGATTGTCTGGCTACACACGTGATTAATCATCTCACCACATCCACAACAGAATAATGTACTCGGAATTGTAATAAAATCTGTTTCTCTTGTTTTCATCTCTAAAGAGAAATAAAGGATAGAAGGGACTCGAAGCCTCAGAGCTGTCACAAAAAATCAATATATATCATTTAATACTGACAAGAAACCTTTTGCGCCTCAGATTTAAACAAGCCTTTAAGACGTTGTAGTACAAATGAAAATAAGGGACACATATTCTTTTATACGTGCCTAATCTCACTTTTAGGGGATGAAACACTGCTTTGAAGAAAATCGGTTTTCTACTTTCGAAATTTATATCATCGAAACTATAAGAGATAAAAAAAATTTTCTAATTGAAAAATTTTGTTTATAAAAAGAAATAAAAGTAAAAAAAAAAAACAGATGAGTGATGGAACAAAATCTAAAAAGATTTAAAAAAATTGAAAGTTGGATGGCTTTAAGGGTACTTTGTGACAGTGATAAATAAAACTTTTTAAAATATTTTTTACACTCAAACCATTAACCTTCTTTGAAAATTTTTATGTCTTTTTATAAGCAAAATCTTTCAATTAGAATATTTTTTTCTTATTTCTTAAATTTTTGTCGGTATATACATGTTTCGAATGCAGAAAACTGATTTTCTTCAAAAGAATGCTTCACCTTTTAAAAGTGAGATTGAGCACGTATAAAAAAAAACACGTGTCCCTTATTTTTATCTGTACTACAACATATTAAAAACTCATCAAGATCGAAGGGGGACACTTCCATAGCGCACGGACGGATGCGCGTACCATGCGTTATGGAGTGGTTTTTAATTATTTTTGGCAAATGGAAATGTCGCAACATAACTTTATCATATACCATTGAATTTGTAATAAAATAAGTTTTATTTTGCTCATAAAAAGAAATAAAAATTTTGAAAAAAAATAGGTGGGGAAAAGCATTAAAAAAATTAAAAAAAATTTTTTTATCATTGTTATAAAATACTCTTCAAACCATTTAACTTTTAGTTAGAACATTTATCTTTATCTCTTGCAGTTTCGACGATATACACTTCGAAAGAAAAAAATCGATTTACTTCAAATGGGTGTTTTATCCCCTAAAAGTGAAAACGGGCACGTATAAAAGAATATGTGTTCCTTATTTTTATTTGTACTACAACGTATTAAAGGCTAATCTAAATCTAAAGCAGACATTTCCGAAAAGTTCCGTATGAGTATATAAAGTCTCACATGGACATGTCAGACCTACGTGTAATTTTTTCTATTAAAAATAAAATATTTAATAAACAATGATTATAATAATTATGAAATTTTCAATTATAATATTGACAGATATTTCATGATTTGTTTAAATTTAGGGAATAGCGTTTGATGTTAGACTCACGTGTGTAGCGGGAAGATACTGAAAACACAAAATATGTAATCATAAAGTTAATATTCTATGTCTCTCGAGATTAAGTAAGGTAACTCCTATATTTACATTGCGCGGGAATTTAGACGGCAAAAGTTTGAAAACAGTAGGAAAATTGGAAATAATGTGCAACCACTCTGTTATATTCTTTATGTCACATTAGTATTATGTTGTAATTTTAATTCTTACTCTAAATTAATGAAATCGTTGTGAATTAAATCAATTTGTTAGTGTTATGATTGACACAGCGATGTATTAAAATATAAGTAAAATGATTATTCTTTTCCTGTAGGAAGTGTAAAATATTGATTATTTCATAATTATTACTTAAATGTAGAGAGATAGTAAAGAATAGAGTACACGAAAAGTATTTAGGTGTTATATACTTTGTGCAATTTGATTATCCCACTTATGAGTCGTCATAAATCTTACCATTTTTGATATTCGACAAAAATGTAAGGCTACTTTAAAGTTTTTTCCACATTTGAAAAAATACATTTCTTATATATATATATATATTTTTTTTTATAGTAACCGACAGTATGAAGTTTTTATTGATACAATTCATTTTCTTTAATATAATAAACAATACTTGATAAATTAAATTTTTGGTCGGTGCAACGTATATACCGGAGTTACTCTATTTCTTTTTTGTTGTATTGATTAATTCGTTTTGTAATACATATACGCTATTAAGTTTAAATATACTTCATACAAATCGTATTACACAAATATCTTTCAAAGATATAATTAAATAATAAATTAAATTAATTTTATTTACAGATACAATTCATCGTGCTGCTATTATATGTATCGCATCCATTGATACTATGTGAGAAAGTCACACGTAGTTGGTTCACCATAATACTTATTATACATTTATTAATAAACTTTTTCAATTTCCTTAATTTCTATGTAAGATCGTACAAGAAACATAAGAAAAATCAGTAGATTATGAAATATAAGTTCCACGAGTATATTCCTACATATAAAAAATTAAATTCTTATTTCACGTATATTGTGTACAATTTAAAATTACCTTTTCAAAAAAAGGTAAAAAAATGCGCCAAGTGTGTGTGTGTGTGTGTGTGTGTGTGTGTACCTCTTAAATTTTTTTTTTTTCTACAAAATCCAAATAGTTCTCTCTTTGTACCTTCATTGAAAAATATTCCTATTCCAACCCAAGTGGTATTTACTTGAAAATAAATATCTTAAATTTAATCCAACCTAAATGTATTCTTCTAAAAAAATGTATGAAATCTTCAAATTGCGCCAATTATAAAAAGAATATATTGCTCTTTGAAATAACTGCTGTACTACTTTTAACAAATAAACTCAAGTAATAGTATCTTAATTTTTTTAACTCGTAATGGTCACATTTCCAAATAATAACATAATAGTCACATGGGGTCCACAGGATCAATTAGTTGCCATTTGCCAGCTTTTTGATATTTAGTCGCAAAAATTTTACTGGACATACCTTGAGGTCAGTTTTTTATCATTTAATAATTTTTTGGTTTTATTAGAATTTAACATAATAAAAAAAATTAAATAAAAAAACTGCAAAATTACAAAAATATCCATAAAATTTGTAATTTTTGAGATAATTGAACAAAAATTTAGGTGTGTATTCTCAAGATAGTATACTTTTAAATAAATTTGAAACACATAATAAAAAGATTTAAATAAGAAAAAACTACAAATATTGACATTTTCTACAAAAATATTCATACAATTTTTAATTTTTGAGGTAATTCAACAAAAATTTAGGGGTGTATTCTCAAGATTGTATACTTTCAGATAAAAATTAGTTTTATAAAAGGTTGTTCGATTTTCAATGGTCTGTGTACCCTTAAAGTTAGCACGGGATCCTTTGGACCCCGAGTAACCATTACGGGTTAATAAAACCCAAGTGATGGTATTTTTAATTTCTTTTTAAATAAATTTTAAGTAAAATTAATCTGTGTATTTTTAATGAAAAATCTTTCTGTTTCAACCCAAAAGATGTATTTAATTCATAATTATTTCTGTGTAATTGTATCAATTTCATTTATATTTTTGTTAACGTAATGCAGTAATGAAATTTGTGATTACATTTTACTGAAAGAACAAAGAATGAATTCAATGAAAGAAAGAAAAAAAAATTTCTATTAGTAGCATATATTTTCTTTAAGTTTATGTAGTGAAACATTACGTATATACTCTGTCATCGGAAAATTCTCGGACACTTCATTTAACAGCATTGTACATATGAAATATTTGTAGAAGAAGAAAAAGAATCGTGGAACATCATTTTGTTTTCTTAAAATAACTCAGTAAATATTAACGCGACAAAATTAATTCTTATGAACAGTTTGTTAACTATAAAAATCTAACAATCACCCTACAAGTAAAAATTCACATAGAAGTTTTTTATAGTTTTATATTTATTTCTTTTTATATTTGTTTAGGTTTTGTTTAATATTGCATTTAAAAATTTTTATTTCAAACTTTTAATTAAGTTTTGTTTTTTCTATTATTTTTTTAATACTGCCTTTTTGAATATTGTTTTTTGAAATATTTAGTTTTATTATTTTTTTATTTTAATTTCTTTAAGTTTTTAACTTTTTAATTTTTATTCTTGAACTTTTTTTATTCTTGTCATTAAACCAACTTTTTTTTTGTCAAAATTGATATTGCGAGTTATGAAACACTATACGTATATATATAAAAAATTATATTTTTAAACATATGAAATGTAAATCCAAAGAAAAAAAGTTCAGAAATAAAATTATCAAACATTTCTCATAAATAATTCTTATGTTATGAGAGATTATTCTAATTGTTTTTCTTTCGTGCATAGAAAATAATTATTATAAATATAATTTAAATAATTAGAAATACAATTAAGATAATTATGGTATTAAATATCTTGGGCCAAACAATTACTTATTATTAATAATTGTTACAAAAAATATTACTTATTGTATATATTTGTGAGAAACAATGTTTTAATCGTGTGATAAAGTTAATAAAAAAAATGTTACTGCTCTGTTATATAAAAATTAATAAAGAAATATAAATATAAAAACTAGCTTGTTTTTAAAAACACCTGAATTAAGAAGATGCGAGTAGTATAACTAGTAAAAATAGATGTTTACTCGTATTTCTCCCAAGAAACGATAATGGAATCGATGTCGAAATCATCAAACTGATGTCATTTCGATGACGATTCGATATGACGTTTCTCATTGGGTTTCTTCTATTATGACAAAGCATCGCTATGTGCACTTAAATTCTCTGATACATATATTCTGATTTCATATAAACATATACAAATACAGGAAATTCCATAAGAAATAGTCAAGCGGTCGTATGCAGGTAGAGCGGAATAAATTGAGCCAAAAAGTTTTGCAATTTTCAAATTTTGTAATTTTCACATTTTGCGATTTTTACAATAATTAATGAGTTATTACTTTATAAAGATAGCCAAATTCGTTCTATCTACCGTCAAATATAAGCGCGCAGAGAAATATAACTGTCATTGATACTAAATGCACATGAAGACGTTTGTACGTGTGCTTTACGTATCGCTTTAATTACGCTTATAGACAACTTTGATTGTGTGAAAATTAAATTTGTTCGTATGATTACTCAAAATCTACATAATTCAACCTGCTGAGCACCGCTTATACTATTATGCAGCCAATATTCGTTAATTCACAAATTTGTTAAATACAATTAAATAATTATATTGCAATAATTCAAGCTTTACCAGCAATTTACAATCAAAAATAATTTTTTTTAACGCAGAAAGACTCATTTAAGTTACAGACAAAATACAAAATGTTCTCTTTTTTAATTACCCCATCATATATCGTTTTAATAAATTACCTATGCTAATTGTGAAATGTATTAAAATTGTATTGTTGCTATCAATACAATTGATACACACGTCATAATATGAATGTATAGCAAAGTCATATTGGAAGATTATTTTCAAGCGGAATCAAGAGCAAAGGTAGATTGGTAGATTGTAGTTTAAATAAAAGCTCGAGTTAAACGATCGTGCGTATTCCATGAATGCTCACAATTGGTTCTAACTGATCATGCCAATACAGTCGCGTTGTGATATAAAACAAACAATGATACTACATATATTTAAACGGTGATATTTTGTTACACATAACAAAAGTAGCGATACGTAAGCCGATACAGAGCAATTATCTATCATGAATCTCTTGCAGGACATGCTATATGATTGGACGAAAGAGCTCGGTGAGTACCATCCGTATTAGCAAAACCATTTCAAATAAATAATCATAGCGTAACAATTTGAGATTTACTAAGAATTTTCTATAACAATTTACAACTTTTTAGAAATGAGTTATTCCTACAAAGATTTTTAAAAGAAATGTGACATGAAATAGACATGACAGTTTTAGCGTGAGAAAATGCGTGGAATATTAATGTTGTTAATTAACAATAATAATACGTAAATAGTAAATTAATGACTTTAATTTTAATGAATTAATTTTGTAAACTGTAATCCTTTTGCCAATTTGAACATTATTATAGTTTCAAAATTCAATTCTATTTTACGTGTGTAAAAAAGCGTAAAAACTGATCAAAAAGCAATGTCTTCTTATATTTGATTTCTATTGTAATAATAATGTTTTTTTGTGTAATAAAATATGTGTCGTGTGATATAAATATATGTATGTAGAAAAATATTTCAATATATTAATTTGGTTTTCAGATCTACGAGTATCCAATCTACTGTTCGTTGATTCTGTCTATCAAATATCACTAATAATATTCGCATATCTATACTTCGTGCTCATTTATGGGCCTAAATTCATGAAAAACAGGCCACCATACAAATTAAAGATGTTTATACAATTGTATAATATCATTCAAATTTTCGTAAATACGCTTATAATTAACGGTGGAATTGACGTAGGTATATTTTCAAACAAGATAATATGTCCCGTTCCTGATTATTCGTATGATTATGCAATGATAGTAATAATAATTTATACGTAAACTATTTTATAAGAAAATATATGCCATAAGCAGGGATCTATTTATAAATTTGAAAATTTGGTATTTCTCTGTAATTCTCTGTATCAATTTCATTTATATTTTCGCGCGCGCGCGTGTTAAAGTAATGCAGTAATAAAATTTTTAATTACATTTTGTCGAAAGAACAAAGCATAAATTGAATGAAAGAGAGAAAAAAAATTTTCCGTTAGTAGCATATATTTTCCTTAAATTTTATGTAAGTCTGATATAGTAAATTATTACGTACATACTCTGTCGTCGGAAAATTTTCGGACATTTTATTTAACAGCATTGGAGATATAAAACATTTGTAGAAGAGAAAAGAGGATTATGGAATACAATTTTGTTTTCTTAAAATAACTCAGTGAATATTAACGCGACAAAATTAATTCTTATGAACAGTTTGTTAGCTGTAGAGATCCACCCTATAGGTAGAAATTTATAGGATGAAGACCGAACGTAATTTACTGACGAGGGAAAAAGGATGCTTTTGTGAGGACAGATGAGAAATGTGTCGTGGAATACTAATATCTAATGCCAATAAAAGCATTTTTAATTATAAAACATCACTAATTAATGATTCTTCGTAGATCTTACACACTAATAAACACAATAAAAAACAAAATTTAATGATCATTTTATAAAATATATTTTATAAAATATATTAAAGAAAATGATTTTTTGAAATAATTACTTTGCTGCTAGTAAGCATTATGCCACGTCCACTATAGAAATTATAAAATTAGAACTTCTATTATAACATCAGTAGTGCAAACGTATACTCCCTTTTTTCTGTAATTAAATATAGATAATTTCTTATTTAAGTACATAAATTTTTTTTAAGGTTATAACATATTGCTTTGTAATTTTTTTAATTAAAAAAAATCTAATATCAAAAAAAGAATAACATTATCAATATATCTTCAAGTTATATAATTTTATTATTTTTATATCAATAAAATATTGCTTTATTTTTATTTCGAATACTAGCAATAAGTATAAATATGTTTATATTATTAAATTTTTTGATTACTCTATTCCTGTGTGTCCGAAAACATCCTGACGCGGCAATGTATGACAATGTCATTACTAATGATATAAATCATTTATATTTTATTGTACGTACTTATTTTATACAATATAATAATTGAATCTTATTGCAGATTACTGTAGGTGGAGAGATTTATTTATTGTTAAAAATATTTGATTTGGTCGAAACAGTCTTATTTATATTAAGAAAGAAAGACAATCAGGTATCTGGTTTGCATTTGTACCATCACGTCTCTAGCGTACTTATATCATGGATATGTGAAAGATATTTCAGTTGTAATTTCGCCGGATTTCTTTGTGCAACCAACTGCTTAATACACGTGATAATGTACACGTATTACTTCCTGGCAGCCTGTGGACTGACCGTCCAAAAAACTATTGCACCTATAAAACGATGGATAACTATAGCACAAATGGTATAAATTCTCCTAAATTTCTTCCACATATATTTTTATATTGTGTAATCCATTCTTTTTCCAAATTTTTTTATATTTATTTAATCGTCTAACTACACACGTGATTAGTCGTCTCACTACATACTACATCCGAAACAGAATAATCTACTCGTAATTGTAATAAAATCGCTATTTATCTCGTTTCTCTCTAAAAAGAAATAAAGGATAGAAGAAACTCGAGGCCTGATAGCTGTCACAAAAAATCAATATATAATATATCATTTAACGCTAAATATATAAAATCTCACATAGTGTCAGGCTTACGTGTGATTTTTTCTATTAAAACAAATATACCTAATAAACAATGATTATGATAATTATAAAATTTTTAATTAAAATATTGACAGATATTTCATGACTTGTTTAGATTTAGGGAATAGCGTTTGACGTTACAGACTCACGTGTGTAGTGGGAAGATATCAAAAACACAAAATGTGATCATATCATATAAAACCGAGGGGGAATTCACAACCCAAAATTTTGTACACCAATGCCGATTTTTGGCATTGCTGTAAAACACTGCCGACATTTTTGTACACTGCCGACAATGCTTATTGTTAGTCAATGCCTACAATGCCGTCAATCCTATATTAAAATTAAGGCAATGCCATGCAATTATGAACACTACCGCGTGCCCATTATCATACGCCAATGCCTGCCCAAGAATTCTAAAGCTTTCCCGAAGTATTCAAAAATTTTTGTGCTCAACCCCATGATCGACTCTGAAGTGAGCTTACCACTCCCCAACCACTGACGACAATGCCGTCAATATTATAGGTCACTGCTTACTTTTTTCGGCAATCCACTGCCGAAATTTTGTACACCAATGCCGGCTGTGAATTTCCCCTCGTATAAAACACAAAATCATAGACATAATAATTTATGTTTCTCGAGATTTAGTAGGGTAACTCCTATATTTACACTGCGCGGGAATTTACGCGGCTAAAGTTTGAAAAAAATAGGAAAATTGGAAACAATGTGCAACCATTCTGTTATATTCTTTATGTTACATTAGTATTATATTGTAATTTTAGTTTCTTACTCTAAATTAATAAAATCATTGTGAATTAAATCAATTTGTCAATGTTATGAGTGGCACAGCGATGTATCGTAATATATGTAAAATGATTATTCTCTCCTTGTAGGAAATGTACAAGATTTATTGATTATTTATTACATAAGTATAGAAATATAGTAAGGGATGGAGTACACAAAAAGTTCTTAGCTGTTATGTTTTTTATTTTAATTATCCCACTTATGAGTGGCCATAAATCTTACCATTGTTTATATTCGACGGACCTTTAAAGTTTTTTCCAAATTTGAAAAAAATACATTTTGTATATCTAATTTTTTTATAGTAACCGACAGTATGAAGTTTTTATTGATATAATTCATTTTTTATAATATAATGAACAATAATTGATAAATTAAATTTTTGACCGGTGCAACGTATATACTAAAGTTACCCTATTTCTTTTCTGTTTTATTAATTATTTCGTTTTGTAATACATATAAACTATTAAGTTTAAATATACTTTATATAAATCGTATCACACAAATATCTTTCAGATATGATTAAATGATAAATTAAATTAATTATTTTATTTTGCAGATACAATTCATCGTGCTGCTACTGTATTTATCGCATCCATTGATATTCGGTTGCAAAGTCACAAGTAATTGGCTCATCATAATGTTTATTACACATTTATTAATAAACTTTTTCAATTTCCTTAAATTCTATCAAACGTCGTACAAGAAATATAAAAAAAATCAGTAGATTATAAATTATAAGTTGTACGAGTAGTTCTATACACAAAAAAAATAAATTCTTATTTTACGTATATTTTTATTCTTGAATACCATTTGTATTTATTTAAATATAAAATTCTCTCTTCAACTACAACTGTACACTTGCATCAATAATAAATATATCTATGGAATATTTTGGTATATTTTATTCTTAAGATCGTATTCTTACTTCTATGGTAATACCATATTGTTCTCACGACAAGCTCAATCACATTATGTGCAAATTATTTATTCCTGGATTAAGAATTACATATTTGAAAGTGCATTCGACCTATACTCGAAGCTGATTTATTTCGCGTTCACGGGCAACAGTGTGACAACTCAATGGATCCCAGTCAACCAAAATGATTAACCATCTAGTCGAAAATATATTTGGTTATTACTAGTAAAAATAAAGCAGTTGGCCGAAGGAAAAGTTATTGACGTTGCGTTTCGTTTCTTCTACCAGTAAAACCAGTAGACGATTCCAAATGGTCCAAAACGTCATAAAGATTTTCAGTTTCAAAATTGCGGATGTTTCAACGTTACCGCAAGCCTGTGGTAACATTGCAGGAATCTTTTGTAACTTCCATACAATATTATAATGTTTCAATGTAAGGTTTATGCAATGTCTTTATAACCTTTCAATGCCGGTGCGATGCAAGATCTCCCTAAAAGCCGTTGCGGTCGTCTCGCGCAGCGAGAGAAACTCAGCTTGTCCAAGGCGCGCCTTTGGTGCGTGGAATCTCTCTCGTTGCGCGAGATTACTACGTCTTTTAAGGAGATTTTGTATCGCACTCCGTTATAAACAAAAGTAAATAAAGTAAATTTTGTTTTCAATTAAGAATATTTTTTCATTTGTTTTAAAAATAATTTATTCTTACTTGAAAATTATTTATTCTTGGCGCTATTCTAAACATAGAATATTCTTACATTAAAGCATTTATGCATATTTTTTAGATTTAATTTTGTTTGTATACAGTAAAAGATTTGATCATATTTAATATATCATTGTTTCTATTATAAACTCTTCTCACTCTTCTAATACTCTGTTCAACAAAACATGAATTTTATATTTTTTCAAGAACAAGAAGGACAAATGTTTTCTATAAAATTTTGAACTTTGAGAAAAAGATAAAAGAGAGATTATGTTTCCGGTTATCAAATTGCTCTATTATATCATTAGTTAAAAATTTTTTTTGATTGGTATTGCAAAAAGAGTCATTTTTATAATATATTTTAATATATTATAATTATAATATGTGATGTGTGTTAAGGAAATTTTAGTGTAATCAAAATTAAATATAAGATTTTTGGCTTTTAAAAAGAATTGTTTTATCGATTACAAATAAAAAATATTTAAAATACAGGATTTTTTTATTGCATCAAACAAATATAATTTACATATCTCAAATATTTTTTAAACTGTGATCAATACCACAAATTCCTTTTAGAGACTGAAAATAATTATAACAACATAATTTTAATCTTAATAAAACTTCAACACAATGCATATAATTATATGTATTTTGATATATTTGGTAAATAACATTCATCTCATAAAAATATAATTCAAATAATTTTAAATACAATTAAAATAATTATGGTATTAAATACCTTGCGACGAACAATTACTACTAATTGATTACTACTTATTACTAATAATTGATACAAAAAATATTACTTTCTGTATATACTTGTGAGAAACAAGGTTTTGATTGTGTAATAAAATTAATAAAAAAATGTTACTGCTCTGTTGTACACAAGTCAATGAAGAAATACAAATATACAGATTAGCTTGTTCTTAAAAACGTCTGAACGACAGAAGTAGTATAGCCAGTAAAAATAGATGCCTACTCGTATTCCTCCAAGAAACAATAAATTCGAAGTGCACATGAAGATGTTTGTATGTGTGCTTTACGCTCCAATTGCGCTTATAGACAACTTCTATTGTGCGAAAATTAAATTTGTTAGTATAATTATTCAAAATCTACATAAATCAACTTGCTGAGCATCGCTTATACTATTATGCAACCAAAATTCGTTAATTCATAAATTTGTTAAAATATAATTAAATGGTAAATATGTCGAATAGGGGAGGCTGCCCCGACGACCTTGACCTTGACATATGTTGTCAAGGTCATGACCCTGAGTAACACCCAACAAGTTTTAGCCGTCGCTCGCCCTTTGTTAAAAAGTTATAATCATAAAAAGTTTATTAAAATTAAGAGCGACAACTACACATATACACATAAAAATGTAGTACCGAGAATGCGTGGGCGGGGGAGGGGCGGAGCCCCTCCTCCTGCACTCCCGCCCCGTATTTTTCTTAACCCAACCTAATTCCTAATTCTATTTTAGTTTAATTTTAAATCTAATATTGTAGCGTGGTCAATTGGATATCCTTGACCAAATTACAACTAAAATAAGGTTCGGTTAGGTTAGAAAAAATACGGGGGGCGGTGCAGGAGGTGGGGCGGAGTCCCTCCCCCGCCCACGCTTTCTCTGTACTACATGTAAATATTTAAGTTTTTCAGAGTTTTTTTACCAATTTTAGTTTTATATACATATACTTATTCATCAATATTATTACTAAGTGGATACATATCTTTCATAATTTTAAAAAATGCGTCAATTCTATCATCAACAGAATAAATTCTTTTAAATAAAAATTCGGCGAGATAAAATTTATAATGCTTTTGTGATATTCCATAGCGAGGAATTGCACCACGCATATCACGCCATATTCTTTCAATATTTTGGGTATGGCAACCCGTTACTGGGTCAACAAGCTATTAGTACTGTTCCACGCAGTGTGCGTGTGCATGTGCGCGCGTAACCTAACCTAACCTAACTCATAATTTAAAATCTAATATTATTACAAATTTCGACAAAAATAGGGGTAGGTTGGGTTAGAAAAAATACGGGGAGGGGGTGCAGGGGGCGAGGCGGAGCCCCTCCCCCGCCCAAGCGTTCTCTATACCATATTTTAATATGTATATGTGAGTATATGTGTAGTTATCGCTTTTAATTTTCATAAACTTTTTATGATTATAACTTTTTAACGAAGGGCGAGCGACGGCTAAAACTTGTTGGGCGTTACTCAGGGTCATGACCTTGACAACATATGTCAAGGTCAAGGTCATCGGGGCAGCCTCCCCTATTCGATATATTTACCCAATTAAATAATTGTAGTGCAATAATTTAAGCTTTACCAGCAATTTAAAATTATCAAAAATAATTTTTTATTGCAGAAATACTCATTTTAAGTTACAGACAAAATACAATATGTTCTTTTATTTTTTAATTAGTCCACCAAGTATGATTTTTATAAATTATCTATGCTATATATATATATATATATATATATATATATATATATATATATATATATAATTGTAAAACGTGTTAAGATTGTATTGTTACTATCAATATAATTGATACATACGTCATAATGTGACATTTAATGTCATACGTATAGCAAAGTCATGTTGGAAAATTATACTTTCATATGATAAGATCAAGAGCAAAGTGCAAAGTAGTTCGTATAAATACAATAAAAGTCTATGCATACTCAATGAATGTGCACAATCGGTTCCAATCATCACATGATTTCGACTATTTTTCGATACAAGGTAAACGAATGTACTAGTTCACTGGTGATATTTTATTGTAAACAAAGTAACGATTCATAAAATCAACACAGCGCAATCATTTATCATGGATATCTTACTAAATATACATAATTCCTGGAAAGAGCTCGGTGAGTACCGTTCATATTATTATTTAACGAAAACTTCTCAAATTTATAATCATAGTGTAACAATGTGATATTTAATATAACAATTTATAAAATTTGAGAAATATATTATTCTCGGGAAGATTTTGCGAGAAAAATTTTGTACTGTTAATATTATGAAATGTCATAATATTTAAATTTGCGGGATTTTCAAAACAAATGTGATATGTAAAATAGACATAATGATAGTTTCAGTGTGGTATATTAGCGTTGTTAATAAATAATAATAATTTGTAAATAGTAAACTATTAATCTTGCAAAATATAATCCATTCGCCAATTCAAATATTATAATTTTGACTCTATTATATTTTATATACGTTAGAAAAACATTAAAAACTAATTAAAATGCAATACTTTTTCATAATCGACTGTGTTTACGTTGTAACAATAATGTTTCCTTTTTTTAAAATGTGTTCCAAGTGATATATGTGTGTCGAAATGTGCTTCAACATACTAATTTGGCTTTCAGATCCACGAACAATCGATCTACCATTAGTTGCTTCTTCCTATCAAGTACCACTTATAATATTCGCATATCTGTACTTCGTGCTCGGCTGTGGACCTAAATTCATGAAGAACAGGCCGCCATACAAATTGAAAACATTTATACAGTTGTACAATATTATTCAAATTTTGGCAAATGTGTGGCAAATTTACGACATAATTGAGGCTGGTTTGTTCTCGATCAAGTTAATATGTCCTACCATTGATTTTTCTTGTGATTATATTTCAATGAGGGTAATAATTTGTACATAAGCTATTTTTTGAGAAAATGTATGCCATCAGCAGGTATCTATTTCTAAGCTTATAATACTGACAAGAAAAGCTTTCGAGGTGTCCCTCTTCGATTGTGATAAGTCTTTAATATGTTGTAATACAGAAAAAAAATAAGAAACACATATTTTTTTATATGTGTCCGTTTTTACTTTTAGGGTGTGAAACACATCTTTGAAGAAAATCAGTTTTTTTCTTTCAAAGCATATATCGTCGAAACTATAAGAAATAAAGAAAAATATTCTAACTGAGAGTTAAATGAAACTTAAAAACAGTGATACTTTATAACAGTGATAATAAATTTTCTTGTAAATTGTTTTTATACTTTCCCCCACCAATTACTTATTTTTTTCAAAATTTTTATTTCTTTTTATAAGCAAAATAAAGCTTATTTTATTATGAATTTAACGGTGTCTGAGAAAGTTATGTTGTGACATTTCCATTTTTCAAAAATAATTGAAAACCACTCCATAACGCATGGTATGCGCATTCGTACAGTGGTTATAGAATGGTTTGTAATGATTTTTGGAAAATAGAAATGTCGCAATGTAACTTTATCATATATCATTGAATTTGTAATAAAATAACATTTATTTTGCTTATAAAAAATATAAAAATTAAAAAAAATAGTGAAAAAAATATTAGAAAAAATTTTTTTTTAATATTATAAAGTGCTCTTCAAACCATTTAACTTTAAATAAAAATATTTTTTTTAATCTCTTATAGTTTCGACGATGTACGCTTCGAAAGTAGAAAACCGGTTTTTTTCAAAATAGTGTTTCATCCCTTAAAAGTGAAAACGGGCATGTATATAAAAATGTGTCTCTTATTTTTATCTATATTACAATATATTAAAGACTCGTCAAAATCAGAGGGGGACGTCTCGAAACCTTTCCTCGTAAGAAAAATTTCGTAATTCTCTTTTTATAATACTCTGTACTATTTTTATTTACATTTTTATTAAAATGATGCAGTAATGAAGTCTTAGTTTACATTTTGAAGGGAAAATAAAGAATAAATTGAATAAATTGAATTGGGAAAAAAGAAAAGAATATTTTTCTGTTAATAGCACATATTTTCTTTAAGTTTTATGTAGGTTTAATACATTGAATTATTATGTATATACACTGTCGTCAAAAAATTTTCGGACACGCTTCATTTAGCAAGCAGCAATGTGCATACTAAATGTTTGTAAAAGATATAAGAGTGTCGTGAAATACCAATTTATTTTCTTATAATAACTAAGTAAATATTAATGTAACATCATTCTTATAAATACCATTATTAGTTATACAGGTTATTAGTTACATAATTGTAGTTGTCATTTTATAGACAGAAATTCATTGATTGTACAGAACGAACGTAATTTACTGAAGAGGAAAAACAGAATGTATTTGTGAGGAAGGGGATCATAACATACTAACAACTAATGTCATAAAAGATTCTTTTAATTATAAAACATCATAAATTAACAAATTTTTATAAATCTTTTGCACAAAGTAGCACATAAGTAGCACGAAAACAATTTTATGAAAATTATATAAACTAAATTTTATTTGAAAAACAATTTCTTTTTAATAATTTCTTTGCTGTTACTATGCATTATGTAGTGCTTTTATGAAGGTTGTACAAGAATGAATATAATATCAGTAAATAGCACTCAAATCTCCTTCGTACATAACGTAACTTTATGACGAATTCATACATACATTACGTCACACGATAAATTCAAATAAGTTATTTGAAAGTACATTCAAGGTCATCAGTCTAGATAAAAGTTAAAAAAATTATTATTTAACATACTTCTCAAAGTTACGTAAATAGTATATAGCTGTAAAAATTTCTGCTTAACTGAAATTTAACTTTTACGAAAAACGCACTGAACATTAATAATCAGTAATCATCCAAAGTCTAAATATTGTAACGAAGTAATTTTAATGTGATTAATGTGTCTTCACCCAACACTTATCTCACGACGCTCTTCCTTTTTTAAACGTTTTTAATGTACACTCTTAAATTGTTACTATTTCTCTCTTCGCTCGTCATTTGTCACTTGTAAAAAAGACGTGCAACTGTTACATATATAATTAGTTGAGATTACAATTAGTAAATGTAATGGCTTATTCGAAATAGTTTCTATTTCGTACTCGATTCTATTATTAGTGTACCTTCTTAAATTAATTACTTTAGATTTATTTATACTTGGTCAACCGTCGACGTAACTAAATACAGAAAATTTCTTATATAAGTGTTCATTTTCTCAAAGTTGTAATATACCATTTTGTGAAACAATTTTGTTAAAAGAAAGTGTAATATTAAAAAGAATTATCTGTGTTTATCCTTATTTTTTTCAATCTATTTAATTTAATTATATATCAATAAAATATTGTTTTAGTTTTGTTTCGAATAATATCAAAAACGATTTATATTATTGAAACAATTGTATTTATATTGAAACATTGTATTCCTGCGTGTCCAAAAACTTTCAGATACAGCAGTGTATATCGGTGCTATTAATAACGCTGTAAATCGTTTGCGCATTATTATTCGCATTAATTTTTTGTAAAATATTTTGTTTCATATGATAATATCTGTATCTTATTGTAGTTTGCAAGAATTATATGGTATTACTTTCTGTTAAAAATATGGGATCTTGTCGAAACAGGAATATTTGTATTAAGGAAGAAAAGTAACCAGGTATCTGGTTTGCATTTGTATCACCACGTCTCTACGTTAAGTCTGATATGGATCTGTATAAGATATTACGCTGTTAGCCCCCTATTGCTTTTCTGCATAACCAACAACTTCGTACATGTGATAATGTATATATACTATTTCTTAACAACTTGTGGACCGACCGTTCAAAAACCTGCTGCATTTATAAAACAATGGATAACTACAGTACAAATGGTAAATTATCCTAATTTTCTTCCACATTTATTTTCACGTCGCGTAATATTTTTTCTTTTTGAATTGTTTCATATTTAATTTTCTCTCTGCCTGCACGCGTGAGTTTTGTAGTACATGTATACTATTAAGTTTAAATATACTTCATATAAATCGTATCGCAAAAATATCTATCACATAAATATGATTAAATAATGAACGATTTTATTTACAGATTCAATTCGTAGTGCTAATGATGTATTTAATACATCCATTCATAGTTGGCTGCAAAATCGGGACAGATCGTAATGATTGGCTCGTATTAGTAAGCATTATAGATATATCAATAAATTTGTTCAATTTCCGTAATTTCTATCAATCGTCATACAAGAAAAGTAAAAAACTTAGTAGATTATAAAATATAAATTGAAAAAGTATTTTTCTACAATAAAAAATTCGATGAAATTATTTTCGTTCTGTTGTCCTGTATTGTATATGCATAATATATAATATATTAAATAAACAAATAAATAAATAAATATATATACACACACATACACACACCCACACACAGGGTATCCCAAAAGTTCGGCAACTGTCAAATATCTCGAAACTAAGCATTTTAGGAAAAAATGTTTCAGACAAAAGTTGTAAAGTTTCAAAAGATCTGTTTACTGATCTTATCAGTTTGACCTTGGATGGCGTCGCCAATGTCAGATCAAAATCACATTAACTTTTTTAAATAGAACACCCTACTTTTGATTCCAGAATCTAATAGCTCGTGTCAAGACCTTTCCAAAACTTCCAAAGCAACTATTCAAGGTCAAATTGTTTGATCATATTGTGACGTGACAGATTTTTTCCCTCACCACTGTACAGGGTGTTGCAGATACATTTGGGACACACAATTGATTAGGCGTAATGAAATTTGTCATGTAAAATAATCATTAAAATTATTAATTCTCTAAAAAAATTTAATGAAGAAGGAAAAAAAAATTAGCCACACATAATAAAAATCACCAAATTATTACAAAAAGTATTTTTCTTATCATTCCCTTATTAAAAATTAACAAAAGTCTCCCTCTCCGTCTATAAAATAAATTTACTATATAAAATGATCCTGAAGAACATAATCCATGAGAAATGATCAATATATCTACCAAAATACTTAATTTATACATAGTTATTAAAACACATAATATTATATTCATATGAACTACAGACGAATAAGCTACCAATCTTTTTATATTTACTTGAATTAAACATAAAATTCCTACAATTATTCCTTCAACAATTCTCAAACTAAAAATTAAATAATTAAATTTCATTAACTCTTTTCATGACAACTGCCCCTGGCAGTCTGCCGTATGCAACCAGTTGTGCGTCCTAAATGTATCTGCAACACCCTGTTCCTTTACGCTTTCGCGGAGTGCGAGTACGTGCTTAAGACTGGGCCAGGCACTCCACAAGAGCGGAAATTTCCGGCAGTGTCACTATACAACTGTGACGTCGCAGCTGGATAACGACGACCGCTAATAGGCCGCGCCTATTATACGACGCGCAAGGATATTGCGCACCCTGTGAGAGGGGTCGCGCCTATCGATCCTGCATCGAGCGCGATCCTCCCGGATTTTGCTTTAGTGATGCGAAACCTCGAGAGAATCGAATCTAAGAATCGATTCTTTTTTCTTACCAAATTCATTTTCATAATCGGTGCATCGATTGGAAAAAGAACCGATTCTTTTTCCGCCACTTTTTTTAAATTATACATTAACATAAGGTTGCCACTCTACGGGAAAAATGTGATTATGTAATAAAGCAAGGACAGTGGAAAATTTAGGAAAATTTCAAAACGGTTTAAAAATTCTATTCATATTTGCGATGCTGTTTTGCGACTAATGTAGAACGGGCTCAAGAGTTTTCTAGTGACTCTCTGGTCATATTTTGATGCCTAGAAATAAAAACTTTTTATTGGACGTTATACTACGTCGTATTATCAGACGCACTGTGATTCCTGCGTTATAATGTACTGAAGTAGCGCTGTCATAAAAAAGAATCGATTCTCTAAAAAAAAAAAGAATCGAATCAGAAAGAATCGAAATTTTCAACAATCGTTTAGTATTCAATTATTTTTTTATTCAGAATATTCGATTTTTCAAGAATCGGAAAAGAAATTCACATCACTATTTTGCGTGCGACCCGGCGCGGCGATTGACATACTTGGCATACATGCGAATAGAAACACTGTAACTAGAAGCCTGTGCGCGTGGCTACCGGAAAGCGGATTGGAGTGTCTGATCCGGACGAGTTCTCTACCGGCGAGCTGAGGAGCAGAGTGTTATGGAGAAGACCAGCGGTGTCGGCGAAGTAACCCCCTTGAACGTCTAAAGTCGCGAGCGGACCGAGGCGGCATACTCGCGTTCTGCGTTCGCAACCCCTTTTTCTTAGCGTTGGTGTCGCGTCTGCCTTGCGGTGATTGTCGCGGAATTCTTGGTCGTGTCAAGGCAAGCGATCGCAAACGTGAGAATTTGCTGAATCGTCCGGCTGTTGGTTGCCGCATTTCGCGCGGATAGTCTCGCCGCGGAACGTCACGGACGAACGGTTCCCCGGGAAGACGCAAAGCCCTTGCGCACGAGCGCGAGTCGTGCCGCGGCCGTGATCGCACGGTCGCCGTGCCTATCGGTACACCGTAAACTGCCGTAAAGTATTGCGTTTCGCAGTATAGCATTCTCTGTCTCGACGATTGCGTTGTCGTTATCTTACGTATTTTCTCGTATTTATGGTTGCGCAATAGAACTTTCCCCGCGGATAACATTTACACTGATTTCGCTGTCCAGCTGCCTCGAGCGCGCCTTTAGCCGATAGAACCAATTCGCGTTTAGTATTAGTCGTACTTCATCTCGCGCGTCATAGTTATCTAAGTTAGATCGTAAGCATTGGCTATCGTTTTCTGATGCCTTCCCATAATTCTGCGTAATTCTGGTTCTATGTCATTTTTTTTCCTTTGCTCAAATACATCGTTTTATTTCATGCTTGTTATATTGACCTCCGTTTGCTTAATTTCTCGCATACTCATATCCTTCCTCGCAAGAGCTGCTTCGCCCCTGTCTCCGTTATCCCTCCCTTCTACCGATAGCTACAGAAGCTAGCTGGCCGCGTGCAAGCGACAATTTCGCGTTTTCGCTTGAAGATCGTTTATGGATCATCGCGTACTGACATTAATTATTGTTTATCGTAGGATATCGGATCTGGTGATGCGACCGATAATCGCGTCTGGCGCCCAACTTTTTGTAATTTAGCGCAAATTTTGGTATCGGTATCCTTCGTCACTTTCGCGTGCGTTCGCGTATAATTTTTTGTCTCTGTTTAACCACGTATTTTGCCGTAGCTTTCCGGCAACTTGAAAAATACGTGATATATATACACATATATACATATACATATACATATATACACGTATAGTGCCAAACAACTCTCAATCGAAATTTTATTGACATATTTTGTTCTATAAAAAGACAAAAATTCGAAAACGTCAAAGATATAATACTTTTTAACTGTAATTAACTGAATATTTATATTAGATCATTCAGGTAATCTAAAGTTCTGAGACATCACATTTCATAAAAATAATGGATGCTGTTGCGTTCTTATTAACTTTCATATGAGGTTGAAATAATACATTAATGTTGAAATGTTCATTTATTGATTCATATTTAAACATAAAAAATAAATAATTCATATTGTGTATACATCATAATCAAATCAAAATATTACAGGCAAGTAAAAATAATTATAATAAATTGTAAAACTCACGAGATGAGAAACAAGATACGTTATTGCATTGGGTCTTAGTGGACGTCATGACAAATATATAAAAACATCTTAATAAGACTTGCGATATTTTTGAACGGAATGCGGAGTTTTTCAAGTATGCATGATACGTAAGTTTTTATTACGTGGGCGATTCAGAATTAAGACAATAATGACGAACCTTCACACACTGTTTGCAATGATTAGAGAGAATTAATGTTAGAATAGCAATTGAAGAAGACTTATAAAGCTGAAACTAATTTCGCTCAGGAATATTTACTTTGATTATATTTCAATGAATCTATATACGTTTTGTTCAACTATTGTTTTAACGCACATATTTTACCTTTTTTATGTTTCTTAAAGTTTTTATGTTTCTATTGAAGTAATTTTATCCATTACTTCAATATTATAATAAGTCAAATAAAGCTCAACAATATCTATTATCGTGTAATGTATCCCTGAACTCGCGAATTTTAAACTACTCGATTCGTCTACCGTAAATACTTTTCATTTAGAAAGGTTTCAATTATATTCTCTTGATGTATTTGTATTGAAAGTTTTACTTTATTTATAAGTCTATAAAATTTTGATCGCGAGTTGTAGAATACTCTATATAGAAATGTGTAAAAAAAATTACATTTAATATGTTTTTAAATACATGAAATGTAAATTAAAAAAAAAGAAATCCAGAAAAATATAAAATTTATCAAAAGTTCCGTACAAATAATTTCTACATCATGAGAAATTATTTTGATTTCTTTCATACGTACGTAGGAAATAATTACCGTATTAAATATTCCTGCGACCAACAACAATTACTTATTATTAATAATTGTTATAAATATTACTTATTGTGTATACTTGTAAGGAACAATTTTTTAATTCTGTAATAATAAATTAATAAAAAAGTGTTAATCATCCGTTGTGCAAAAGGAATATAAAGGAATATAAAGATACAGCCTGGCTTATTTTTAAAAATACCTGAACAAGGATACGAGTAGTATAGCTAGTAAATATAGATGTCGAATTCCTTTTTCTACTATTTATGACAAAACATTACTATATGCACTTATCAGCTTAAACTGGCACACATATTCTCGCTTAAATATTAATATTCTACGAAATACACATACTTGTTTGATCGCTATCGATAATGTGTACGACGTTAGACAGTTTTAAAGTTAGATCGGTACACTACCGACCGACAAACGTGACATACGTCGGTTGCACATACTTGATAGTTAACGTCAAACTTGGTAAATCAGGAGAGTGATATCTTTGGCTGATGACGGAAAGTACTCGTCAGCATCACTTCGCTAACAATGTGCTACAAATACTGATAATTTGCAAATGTAAAAAAATCTCATCTAATTTAACTTTACATATATTCTTATATTCTGATATTTAACGTGGATAAGCAAAAACGCAAGAAAAACGCTATATCAAGTTAAAGACATAAATCAAGAAAAATAAAAAGGGTTAAATTCCTATAGCACTCATTGCAAATAATCATTTGCAATGCTTTTAAATTATTGATTGTAAGATTTTTTGCAACAGGAGAAAACTTTTGATCAACACCACATAAACTAAAACATATTTCAATCAATTTGACTGAAGACCAAAGTCACATTTTTTATATAAAATGTGCGATGTCGTTTAGTTAAATACAGATAAGGAAATTATTTAATGTTGTACTATCAAAATAATTATGAAAGATATCCAAGTACAATGATACTGTTGCCAAAAGTTTGGATATTCTAGCAAGCAGCTTAAACAATGTAAATTTTCAGATGGTTTAATATAATTTTTTTCAGATCTGTATCTGAGCAAAATTGTCAATTGTAACAACTTCGATTATATAAAAATGAAATTTATTAGTTTGATTACTTAAAATTAGCCTGTTAAGCATCGTTTATAATATTATGCAGCCAAAGTTCGTTAATTTATAAATTTGATAAAATACATTTAAATAATTATGTTTCAATAATTCAAGCTTTACCAGCAATTTACAATTATCAAAAAAAAACTTTAATCGCAGAAAAACTCATTTTAAGTTACAGATAAAATACAATATCAAATCGGTGAATTGCCCAGCCGAGGAGGGGCCCGCATACGAAAATATTATGCAACGTAGTTTTTGGTAGCTGAGGAAGATTCGAAGTGGAGTCGAAACGTTCTACATTGCGAGAAGAAAATAAATTGTTTAAACTTGCACATCAACAACCGCGATATACTTTTATTAGCACGTATATTTCCAATTTATTAAGACACAATACATTCTATTTTTTTAAATATTACATCTAGTATCGTTTCTATAACTTACATGTGCTAATTCTGGATAACTTATTCATTGTGTAAAATTGTATTTTTGATATCGATTATAATTAATACAAACGTTATAATGTGATTCTTAGTTACACGTACAGCGAAGTCATGTTGGGAAATTATACTCTCATAAGTGAATCAAAAGGAAACAGTAAAGTAACTCATGATATAAATCGTCGATCAAAAGTTCGGATTAAATGACTATGATGTTAAATGAATGCGCACATTCGGTTCCGATCATCACATGAACACGGTTGCTCTCAGATATAAGATAAACGAATAATACTAGTTAAACGGTGATATTTTGTTATAAACAAAAGTAGATACAAAAAATCAATATGGTGCAATTATCTATCATGAATTGCTTACAACAGGTATCTTATTCCTGGACAAAAGAGATCGGTGAGTATCGTTCATACTATTGTTTGACAAAAACTTCTCAAATTAATGATCATAGTGTAACAATGTGATACTTAACACAATAATTTATAATATTTTAGAAATAAATTATTCCCGCGAAGACTTTACGAGAAAAACTTTGTATTATTAACATTATTAAATGTCATAATATTTAAAATTGCAGGATTTTTAAAACAAATGTGATATATAAAATAGACATAATGATAGTTTCAGTGTGGTATATTAGCGTTGTTAATAAATAATAATAATTTGTAAATAGCAGTTGTAAATAGTAAATAATCTTGCAAAATATAATCTATTCGCCAATTTGAACATTATAATTTTGACTCAATTATATTTCATATGCGTTAGAAAAACATTAAAAACTGATCAAAATGCAATATGTTTTCATAACTGTGTTTACGTTGTAACAATAATGTTTTCTTCTTATTAAATTGTGTTTCAATATATGTCGAAATGTGCTTCAATATACTAATTTGTCTTTCAGATCTACGAGTAATCGATTTACCATTAGTTGCTTCTTCCTATAAAGTACCACTTATAATATTTATATATCTGTACTTTGTGCTCGGCTGTGGTCCTAAATTTATGAAGAACAAGCCGCCATACGAATTAAAAACGTTTATGTACTTATATAATATTACTCAAATTTTTGCAAATACATGGTTAATTTACGATATAATTGAGGCTGGTTTGTTTTCGAGCAAGTTAATATGTCCTTCCATTGATTTTTCTTATGATTATATGCCAATGAGGGTAATAATTTGTACATAAGCTATTTTTTGAGAAAATGTATACCATCAACAGGTATATTTCTAAGTCTATAATACTGAGAAAAATTTCGTAATTCTTGTTCTGTAATATTCTGTACTAATTTTATTTACATTTTTGTTAAAATGATGCAGTAGTCAAGTCTTTAATTAAATTTTGCCGGGAAAACAAATAATAAATTAAATAAAAGAAAAAAAAGAACAATTCTCTGTTAATAGTATATATTTTCTTTAAATTTTATGTAAGTTTAATACATTGAATTATTATGTACATACACTGCCGTCAGAAAATTTTCGGACACGCCTCATTTAGCAAGCAGCATTGTGCACACTAAATATTTGTAAAAGAAAAAAGAGTGTCGTAAAATACCAATTTATTTCATTATAAGAATAATAACTCACAAAGGAACGGTCACGGGTGTCCGACGACGATTTAATTCTTTTTAAAATATATTATTAAACACGAAAATCTAAGATACCCGTATTTTTTTTATATCGGCGGAATCTCATGTTTAGGGGTAAAACAACCTTTAAAAAAAAAACGATATTTCTCTTTCGGAGTGAAAGTAGAAGAGACAGAAAAAAATTTTTTTAACTAAAATTGTACTATTTAAAGCGTACTTTAAAGTTGTAAACAAAAAAAAATTTTTTGTTTTTCTTTAACAAAATATCCCCACCAGCGATAGTTTTTTCAAATTTTATTATATATGGTTGGATTTGGAAAAAAAAATCTTTAATTTGGCTGAAAAAAATTTTAAAAATTAGAAGAAAACTTTGGGTGGTGATGGTATTTTGTTAAACAAAACCAAAAAAAATTGTTTTTTTCTTTGCAACCTTAAAGTATTCTTCGAACTGTACAACTTTTGTTAAAAAAATTTTTTTCTGTCTCTTCTACTTTCGACAATATTCGCCCCGATAAAAAGAAATACCGTGTTTTTTTAAAAGATTATTTCACCCCCTAAACATGAGATTCCATCAATATAAAAAAATACGAATCTCTTAGATTTTCGTGTTTAACAACATATTTCAAGGAAAATCAAATCGGCGCCAGACACCCGTGACCGTTCCCTTAGACAGTAAATATTAATGTGACATAATTCTTATAAATACCATCATTAGTTATACAGGTTATTAATTATATAGTTGTACTCATCATTCTATGACAAAAATTCATTGAATGCACAGAACGAACGTAATTTACTGAAAAGAGAAAACAGAATGTATTTGTCAGGAAAAGAATGATAGCATACTAACAACTAATGTGATAAAAGATTGTTTTAATTATAAAAAATCATAAATTAACAAATCTTTATAAAACTTCTGCACTAATAAGTGCCACGAAAAAGATTTTATAAACATTATATAAACTAAATTTTATTTGAAAAACAATTTTTTTGAATAATTTTTTTGCTGTTAGTATGCATTATACGGCGCTTTTATGAAGATTATACAAGAGTAAATAAAATATCAGTAAAATAAATAGCACTCAAATCTCTCGTACATAATAACTTTATGACGAATTCATACACACATTATGTCACACAATAAATTCAAATAAGTTATTTGAAAGCATATTCCAGGTCACCAGTTTAGATTATAAAGTTAAAAAATTAATATTTAACATACTTCTCAAAATTAAGTAGATAGTATGTAAAAATTTCTGTAAAAATTTCTGCTCAACTGAAATTTAGCTTTTATGAAAACGCAATGAACATTAATGATCAGTAACTATCCTACAATGTCTAAATGTTGTAACAAAATAATTTTAACGGTAGCTCTTCGAATTTAGTTCAAATTAAAAGCGATATTATAATATCTTCTCACCTCATACCAATCTCACGACGTTCTTCCTTCTTTAAACGTTTTTAATATAAACTCTTAAATTGTTACTATTTTTCTCTTTGTTCGTCATTTGTCATTTGTAAAAAAGTCATGCAAATGTTACATAAGCAATTAGTTAAGATTGCAATTAGGTGTAATTGTAGTAGCTTATTTAAAAAAGTTTCTGTCTCCTATTCGATTCTAGATTATTAGTGTACCTTCTTAAATTAATTATTTTAAATTTATTTATATTAATTTACCCGTCGACGTTACTAAATACAGAAAATTTCTTATATTCGTATAAGTATGTTTATTTTCTCAAAGTTATAATATACCATTTTGTGAAACAACTTTGTTAAAAGAAAGTGTAATATAGAAAAGGGTTATCTATGTTTACTCATATTGTTTCAGTTTATAATATATAATTTTATTATATATCAATAAAATATTGTTCTAGTTTTCGAATACTTTGTTTCGAATACCATCAAAAAATATATATATTGTTGAAACAATTGCATTTATATTATTGAAACATTGTATTCCTGCGTGTCTAAAAACTTTCTAATACAGCAGTGTACGTCAGTGCAGTTAATAACACTGTCAATCGTTTGCACATTATTATTCGCATTTATTTTATTTAAAATATTTTATTTCATACGATAATATCTGTATCTTATTGTAGCTTACAAGAAGTATATGGTATTATTTTCTGTTAAAAATATGGGATCTTGTCGAAACAGGCATATTTGTATTAAGGAAGAAAAGTAACCAGGTATCTGGTTTGCATTTGTATCATCACGTCTCTACGTTAAGTCTGACGTGGATCTGTATGAGATATTACGCTATTGCCCCCGTATTGATAGTCTGCATAACCAACAACTTAATACATGTGACAATGTATATATACTATTTCTTAACGACTTGTGGACCGACCGTTCAAAAAACTGCTGCATTTATAAAACAATGGATAACTACAGTACAAATGGTAAATTATCCTAATTTTCTTCCACATTTATTTTCACGTCGCGTAATATTTTCTCTTTTCGAATTGTTTCATATTTAATTTATTCTTTGCCTGCACGCGTGAGTTTTGTAGTACATGTATACTATTAAGTTTAAATATACTTCATATAAATCGTATCGCAAAAATATCTATCACATAAATATGATTAAATAATGAACGATTTTATTTACAGATTCAATTCGTCGTGCTAATGATGTATGTAATACATCCATTCATAGTTGGCTGCAAAGTCGGGACTGATTGTACTAAATGGATGATGATGATAGCCATTATAGATATAGCAATAAATTTCTTCAATTTCCATAATTTCTATCAATCGTCATACAAGAAAAATAAAAAATCTTAGTACATTATAAAATATAAATTGAAAAAGTATACTCATACAGCGAAAAATTCAATAAAATTATTTTTGTTCTGTTGTTCTATATTACACACGCACGCACGCACGCACGCACGCACGCACGCACGCACGCACGCACGCACGCACGCACGCACACACACACACACACACACACACACACACACACACACACACACACACACACACACACACACACACACGTATACTGCCAAATAATTTGCGATCGAAATTTTATTGATATATCTTGTTGTATAAGAAGGTAAACATTTGAAAACATCGAAAATACTGGGATATTTCAGACCATCTGTACACTCTTTTATCTTCACGGGATAAGGTTGAATTAAAAATATGTTCAGACAAAAGTTGTAGGGCATGAAAAGATCTATTTATTGATCTTATTAGTTTGACCTTGAGTGACGTCGCAAAGGTCAGTTCAAAATTATATCAACTTTTTTAAATAAAACTCTCCTGTTCAGTCGAAATTAAAATCACAATTCTCTCGCCGAGCCAGCGCAACAGATCAAGTCTTGATTGGCTGCCATCGGCCAACCAAAACACGACTCTCGAAAGGGTACGATTGGCCCACGCAAGGGTCATTGATCTGTATATATATATATAGGCCGAGAAAAGCCAGATTGTTCTCGCATTCACGAGTGTCCTTGCGTTCACAAATTTTCATTTGCGAATCAGTATTGACAAGTAAACCTACGGAGGTGTCATTCACCGATTTTAATGAAACTTTGCATATGTGTAGAACTTTGAAAAATATTAAACACGTATTTTTTTTATCGGCAATGATCCACTCTGAAGGCTGAAAACTATCCCTTAAAGGTAAGGGATAGATATTAACATATTAAGTGTAATGAGTTGAAAATTTTAAAAAGTAAAATGTGTTAGGAGGTTGTTGGGGTCGCTGAAACTAAATCTTATGTCGAAAGTATGAAATTTAAAATGGCCGATCCAATATGACGTCCAGATGCTTATTTCGTATAATATGAAATTAAAAAAAGTTGAGAACTTTAAAAAATAAAATGGGTTAAGGGGTTTTTGGAATAGCTGAAAATAAATCTCATGTCAAAAGTCACGAGAAGATTCTTTACAGCGTGGCCGCCTAGCGGTGGCGCCAGCATTCACTTGTTCGCGTGAGACCTTACGCATCAATTTGATGTATCATTTCTCACTAGGCATAGAGAAAACTTTAAATTTCATACTTTTGACATGAGATTTAGTTTCAGCGATCCCAAAAACCTCCTAACACAAAATTACTTTTTAAAATTTTCAACTTATTACACCTAATATGTTAAATCTATCCCTTACCTTTAAGGGGTAGTTTTCACCTTTGAGAGTGGACCATTGCCAATAAAGAAATACGTAATATTTTTCAAAGTTCTACACATATGCAAAGTTTCATTAAAATCGGTGAGTGATACCTTCGTAGGTTTACTTGTGAGTTGGGAACAGAGTCTTCAGTGCGCCGAGTTACGATTATAACCATTAGCAATAAGAGAAGCCGAGTCTTCATTTATAATACGTTGGCATAAAGAGAAACCGAGTTCTGTCCGTGTCTGTATGAGCAATCCCTAGTCAACAATAAATATCTATAGTCACTCATATACGAATATTGCGAAAAATATCACTGTGCCCCAGTGGTCGAGGTGATAAGACACCGGGACCGGAGATTCCAGAGGTGCCAGGTTCGAACCCTAGGTGGGGTGTTATTTTTCGCAATAAATTTCTTACAGTTTTTTCAAGAGAGAATGGGTATATAGATGCAAATTAGCATCAATTATTATATTAAATTAATCAATTTAATATAAATAGTGATATTACTAATTCTTATTCGACATGTTGTGTTACGACCAAAATTAATTCGGCGCACATTCTGGTTAAATTCGGAGAAGTATATAAAATCACACGAATAAATATAAGCACTAAGATCTAGCTGCGATCGAAAAAGGCTTTCTTTCTATCATTGTGTTGTTACACTATCGGTCCAATAACATATTTGTAATAAATATCTACGCAACACCTTCATTTCTTATTGCATATTCTTGTAGCTTACCTCAAGAGCTTACTAAACACGCTATAATAAAATATTTTTCCATTTAATACTTTTTGAATTATAAGACTTGAAAGTTTCAGTATTGCCAGCATCAGCACTACCAAAGACATACCATTTGGAGGTTACTTATAATTAGTCGGATATAATCTCGTATGTGCGTATATGTATACGTGCGTACGTATGTGTATAGGGAAGGGAAAGGAGAAACAAAGTTACATTTACTGTGTATGTAATGCTGATGCTGGCGGTACTGTAATTTTCAAGCTTATAACTCGAAGCCTTATAACTCGAAAAGTACTTAATGGAAAAATATTTTATTATAACGTTTTGGAAAACTATAAGCTATAAGAATATGCAATAAAAAATGAAGAGTTTTATTTAAAAAAGTTGATGTAATTTTGATCTGACCTTTGTGACGCCACCCACGGTCAAACTAATGAAATTAATAAATAGATCTTTTGGAACCCTACAACTTTTGTCTGAACACATTTTTGACTGGACCATATACTGCAAAGATAAAAAAAGTGTACGAGATACACTGTATAATACTTTTCAAATAAAAATGTTTATATTAGACGATTTAGGTAATCTAAAATTCTAAGACATCACATTTCATAGAAACAATGGATGCTGTTGCGTTCTCTTTCTTATGAGTTTGAAGTAATAAAATGATGTTGAAATGCTCATTTATTGATTCTTATTTAAACGTAAAAAAGAAATAATTTATATTATATATACATCATAATCAAATCAAAATATTACAGGCAATTAAAAATAATTATAATAAATTGTAAAACTTACAAAATAAAAAACAAGATACATTATTGTATTGGGTCGTAAATATTATGACAAAAATATGAAAACATTTTATTAAGACGTGCGATATCTTATGACAAATTGCGGAGTTTGTCAAGTATGCATGATACGTAAGTTTTTATTACATGGATGATTCAGAATTACAACTGTAATGATGAACTTTCACACACTTTTTGCAATAATTAGAGAGAATTGAGGTTAGAATAGCAATTGAAGAAGGCTTATAAAGTTGAAACTAATTGCGCTCAGGAAGATTTACTTTGATTATGTTTGAATGAATTTATATGTTTTGATCAACAATTGTTTTAACATTCGTATTTTGCCTTTTTTATGTCGCTTGAAATTTTTATGTTTCTATTGAAGTAATTATGCAACGTCTCGTCCGGATGGATAATTGTAGTAGCGTCCCGCTGCGTTATCTTCAACAGATTTTTAAAGAACAAACTTTTTGTTCTGAGGTGCGGTTCCTGTGCACCTCCGTGCGCTCTTGCGCCTCTTCATTGTTTTCTGTTGCGTGTCTTTGACAGGCAGAAGTTAAGAATTGCTTGCAGTTTTGGATCGTCGGAACCTGCAAGGATGGGAAAATCGAGTCGCAAGAAGAAAAAGAGGAGGAGAAATTCTTCTCGCGATCGTCTCACAGTCCTGGAGAATAAAGTAGAACGCGTGCTTGACCTATTGTCTCAAAGAGAGGTTAGATCGCCCGGCCGCCCTCGATCTTCGACATCGATTCTAACCACTGAGATTCAGGATAATCTAGGGTCATGCAGCGACTCGGAATCTATAAGATCCGTCTCGGCCGATGCTTCCTAGGCTTCCTCGGAAGGCCAAGTATTACCGGCGGACCAGATGAATTCAGGTGTGTACAAAACGCTAGATCTGTATTTGGAAAATACAGACGGCAGGTCGACACATTCATTTTCTCCCGATCTGTATTCGTGAAGTATAGTCGTGAGCTAAAAGGTTGCAACACATTTTCTTCGATTGTTTTTGAAATGTAGACTTGCTCATCAAACGGCGAACATAATTGATTCTTACCTGTGGATCCAACCAATTACGTTCGCCGATCAATGAGCAAGTTTACATTCCAAAAACCATCGAAGAAAATGTGTTGCAACCTTTTAGCTCACGACTGTACAGGCAATGGGAAGATAGAACAAAAGTTCTGCTCACCCTATTTCTCCCGATCTGTATTCGAGAAGTACAGGCAATGGGAAGATAGAACAAAAGTTCTGCTCATCCTCTTTCTCCCGATCTGTTTTCGAGAAATACAGACAATCGGAAGATAGAACAAATTCTACTCACCAGGTAGAATTTTCCTTCTCTCTTTCAGGAGTAAGTAACTTATCTGTCAGATCCTCATCCCCTACACCACACAAACGAGTTAGGTTAGAGGAAGGACCGTCCACTAACGTGGAAAAGGAAGCAGCAGAGCCTCTAACTAAAGAGTTATTTGGATCTGATCTCGTTTAAGAGGAGTTAGCGCCATGGAATGAGCTAGTGACTCATCGTTGGCGCGACCTGGCGCGCAAGGGCCTCCCGGCAGAGCAGCGCGATCCTCTACTAAAGAAATATGCCCCTGGCGAAGCAGTGGCTTTTCTTAAAGCCCCCATGCTAAATCAAGAGTGCAAGGTGGTTCTTAAGAATAACTCGATAGTGAAGAGAGATAATTACAACAACATGAATCAAAATCAGGTGGGCGCGGCCTTATGTGCATTGGGCGAAGCGATCTCTAACTTCCTCAGACCAGATACGCAAAGATCCTTGTGTCCTAAGGCCCGGTTGGCGGTGGCTAAAGTCAACGAGAGAGCCCAAATCTTGGCAGATTTACATTACAGGTTATCCCTCGCTAGGAGAGCTCAGATTGCACCCACTCTGAATCTAACAGCCAAGGCTACAATTGACACCATTCCCGTGGACGATTTCCTGTTTGGTGCCTCCTTTGGAGAGGAAATTAGAAAGGTTGCCTCCGTGGAAAAGTCTTCGAGGGACATTATTAAGGCGCCGCTAACAGTCTCAAAACGAGTGCAACAACCGCTAAAACAGCCAGCGCAAGTAGCCTCAGCGAGACCGGGAAACTCCCGGGCCCCTGTCAGAAGCTCGAGATCGGCTTGGAGGAGAACAGGGGTAACAAGCGATCGCCGCCGATCAACATACCGCTCCAGGTCCCATTTGAGGAGGCGTTAAACTGTGTGGAGGTAAATAGAGCGGGCAGGTTGTCAGCCTACCTTCCCCGGTGGAAGGAAATCACCTCAGACCAGTTAATTTTACAAGCCGTCGCGGGGTACAGACTCCCATTTGCACAACAGCCACTTCCCTCAGGGAGAAAACCTTCTGTTCATCTCTCTAAATTAGAAAAACAGATCTGCTCTCAAGAAGTTGCTAGTCATCTTGATAAGGGGGCGATCGAGATGGTAGAGCCGTGCGAAGGTGAATACCTATCGCCATTCTTTGTCATTAGAAAATCCTCGGGAAGATGGAGATTTATTCTCAATCTAAAGAATCTCAACCGATACGTTATAGCTCCGCACTTTAAATTAGAAAATTGGAAAACAGTTATTCGCCTTTTATCCCAGGGTGATTTCCTTGCCTCTATTGATCTAGAGGACGTCTATTTCCTCGTTCCTATTCACCAGGAAGATAGGAGATTTTTACGTTTCCAGTTCCAGGGACAACGCTATCAATTTAGAGTTCTACCCTTTGGCCTAGCCTCAGCGCCTTATATATTTACCAAAATATTAAAACCGGTGCTACATATTCTTAGAGAGAAAGGGTTTTCTCTCCGTGGTTTATCTAGATGATTTCCTGCTCATCGCACCTTCTTACCACCAGTGTATCCAGAACGTCTCTACAACAATGGATCTCTTAACATCATTAGGCTTTATAATTAATAAAAAGAAGAGTGTTCTCACACCAGCGAAAATCTGCAGATTTCTAGGCCTTAATTTCGATACGAATCTATTCGCAATAGCAATCCCCTCGGACAAAAGAGCTAGTCTTCTTCGAAGGACCCTAGATATGCTAAGCAGAACTCAAGCAAGCTTTATAGGTTCCCTGGTAGCAGTCTGTCCAGCTGTCCAATACGGCATTCTACATACTAAATCTTTAGAGAGAGAGAAGTTCTTAGCTTTGACAGCGTCAGAGGGTAATTTTGAGGCCCAGATGTCCCTTCCGACCTTTCTTAGGAAGGATCTATCATAGTGGAATGATATCTTCGCGGATACATCGCAGCGAAATCATATTAGGTCGGATATTTTCGAGCTGGAAATCTTCTCAGATGCTTCCCTGACGGGATGGGAAGCTGCTTGCAAGGGGGAACGCACTTATGGTTTTTGGTCACCGGAGCAAAAGAAACTGCATATCAATCATTTGGAACTCCTAGCGGTTTTCCACGCGTTAAGATGCTTCGCATCACACTTACTTGGTGCCAGTGTGCTTTTAAAAGTGGACAACTCCACGGCCTTGGCATACATTAATCGCATGGGTTCGATTAAGTTCCCTATACTATCAAACCTTACACGAGAAATATGGGATTGGTGTGCGGAACGAGATTTGTTTATTTATGCTTCATGCATTCCCTCGGCACAAAACGTGGAGGCAGACGCTGAATCGAGAGTGGTAGCGCAAGAAACAGAATGGACTATAGCACAGAAATACTTTGACATAATCTTGGAGCACTTTGGACCCTTCGATATTGACCTGTTTGCTAATTAATTGCAAATGCCATCGATTTGTGTCTTGGCTTCCAGACCCTTTAGCTGAGGCAGTGGATGCCTTTTCTCTAAAATGGTCGGACGTATTCTTTTATGCATTCCCACCTTTCATTCTAATATTAAGAATGTTACGCAAGATTATCACGGATAAAGCCGAGGGAGTGGTTGTTGTGCCGTGGTGGCCTGCCCAGTCATGGTTCCCATTACTTAATCAACTCATGGTCGGTCATCCGATCCTGTTCAAACCAGATCCCGAGATGTTATCTTCTCCTTTCAGGATAGTTCATCCAGCCTGGACAAGGATTTCCCTGGCAGTCACCAAATTATCCGGCAAGCCTTCTTGCACAAAGGGATCCCGCCATCCGCATTAACAGCAACTTTAGCATCAATCTCTAGTTCTACACTAGCTCAATATACAAAACCTATTAGATTATGGTGGCATTTCTGCAAACAGAAGGGAAGCTGTTGCTTCAATCCTTCAGTTTCATTCTTTCTAAAGTTCTTGTCGAATTCCTTCGAGGAGGTGGGTTCGTACGCCACCTTGAACTCATATCGCTCAGCGATATCTCTTATCTCAATGAATGATTTGGGCTCACATCCCTTGGTAAAGAGATATTTCAGGGGTGTATCAGCCTTAAAACCTCAACGTCCCCGTTATGATTATATTTGGGACCCATCCCCAGTAATTGATTATTTAGCCACGTTATATCCGCATGAAGATTTGACGCTAGAAAGACTATCAGGGAAGTTGGCAACGCTTCTTGCCCTCACAACTGCCCAGAGAATGCAGACCCTGGCAGCCATTCAACTCCAAAATATCTCTATTTCGGATTCTCTTATAATAAAAATTCCAGCCAGACTTAAAACCTCAAGGATTAGGAAATCTCAGCCGTTACTTTCGTTTAAGCCCTTTTGGGATAAACCAGAACTTTGTGTAGTATCCCTAGTTAAATTTTATCTCAGATACACAGAGAATCTCCGTCAGGGAAACGAGGGCTCACTCTTTATTTCCTTTCGTGCCCCATACAATGCGGTTTCTTCTCAAACGCTAGGCAGATGAGTAAAATTGGAACTGGGTGCAGCGGGAATAAATATAGATATTTTTTCGGCCCACTCCACCCGCCATGCCTCGAGATCTCTTGCGGCTAGCAAGGGTATTAGTTTGGAAGAAATTAGACGCACGTTCGGTTGGAGCAATTCATCTGACATATTTGCACGCTTTTATAACCGTCCTATAGTTGAGGACCCCTCTTTTCAGTCAGCGATTCTGAATAGATTTTAAGTTTTAAAATATGATGCTTTATATTAAATTAAGTAACCCTTCTCCTACGGGACAGATAAAATGATGTTTAATTTAGTTCGCCTTATTTCGTTGAAACCCGGCTTAAGTTTAGTTTATATCAATATCGTTATATGTAATACAGTTACCTATGTGCAACTATATATGTAACGCTGGTACTTTCTCGGTGTCGGTTACGGGATTTAGGTTCAGGATCGGATGCTCGGATGTGCTCGCTGGATGTCCGGGTTCGTGTCAAAATGATAACGCCGTGGTTTGTTAGTGAAAACGATATAGGGTAAATATATTTCGAGACGTTGGTCTAATACAAAAATAATACTACAGTTCCGATATCATTATCGGATAATACTGAACTCCTCGAATAGCATTACGGCCCTCAATCGCGCGGTCGTCGGCCCGCGTGGAATCGAGAGAACGGTCACAATGTATTCGCGCGGTGCTTAATATCTAGACGGAACGGACTTTAGTAATTCCGGAAACGGACGGACGGTGACTGTGCGCTCTGCGCTCGGGATTAGCAATCGAGGTTGCTCGGTTAACAGTCGCGGATAAGAACAATACTTTAGTAATTCCGGAAACGGACGGACAGTGACTGTGCGCTCTGCGCTCGGGGTTAGCAAGCGGGGTTGCTCGGTTCGACAACATATATCTATATACATAGTTCGCGGCGGATCGTGCGATGTCAGAACGGACTCGCGGTTGTCGAAGTGTAACGACTCGGAGGAGTCGTGCGATCTGCGGACGGCTTCGGCTTACGCTTTACGCGTACGGTATCCGTTTGTTAGAGTGGTCGCGCGGCGGTCCACTCTAATGCCGTGCTCGGGGCGCGATTGGCCCGTGCGGTTGACCGGTTACGGTCTCGGTTTCGACGCCCTCGCGCTATGTGGGGGCTGTCGACGGGGTCGGCCGGTTCGGCCTCATCTCGCGGGGTTAGCCCGGGAGGTACGGTGGCGGACACTGGAACGGTGTCGGCGCGGACGGTCCCCGGGAATTCCCGGGGACACTCGGAACGGTCGGGTCGGAGTGGCCGGACGACGAGAATGCCCGTCGTCCGGCTGAACGGAACGGATTTGCCGTGCGGGGAGAATACCCGCCGTACGGCGCAACGGATTCGGATCGGATTTAGCCGGACGTACGGGAATGCCCGTCGTCCGGCCGGACGGTCCGGATTGGCCGCGTGACAAGGATGCCCGTCACACGGCTGATCGGATTGGATGGCCCGCGCGACGAGAATGCCCGTCGCGCGGCTGAGCGGATCGGATTGGCCGAGCATACCCGGCCTCGGGGACGACGGTTTTACCCGTCGCGGGAAGGTTGGAACGAGAATGCCCGTTCCCGAGGAGGTGCTCGAGAATCCCCGAGCTAGGAGGCGCCGAGTATGCCCAGCGCTGGAGATGATCCGATGAGATCGGATGTTCGGACGGATCTCTGGTACGTTGCCCACTGCCGGCTTATATATCGTTCCGCGCGGCTGGACGCACCAATCAGCGCGCGCGGACGGGCCGGCTAGAGTGGGAGCGCTTTCGGAACGCGGCGCGTAGCGCGTCGGTCGTGCGCGGTAGCACGCGGTGGTCTTACGTAAGATACACGTGCTCGGCTGCGGTGCGTTCGACGGTTGGTCGGTCTAGAGTGGCGGCACAGTGGAGGGGCGTAATGTTACATATATAACCTTTATGTACTTATACACAATACAGCTACAAGTCGACCCGTACGGTCTCAGGGAAAAACAAAAAACTTAATAAATTATTTTAATTTTCCCTGTCTATACACAAATCTGAGCTTTAAAAATTTACAATTATCCATCCGGACGAGACGTTGCATAATTGAGTAATCAAACGAACTTGTGAAGTTCGATTTCAATTATGCTGTCTCGTCCGGATGGATTTTCCCTCCCACCCACAACCTCAGGTCAGATTTGTGTGCTTTAAACTAATGAAGAGGCGCAAGAGCGCACGGAGGTGCACAGGAGCCGCACCTCGGAACAAAACGTTTGTTCTTTAAAAATCTGTTGAAAATAACGCAGCGGGACGCTACTACAATTATCCATCCGGACGAGACAGCATAATTGAAATCGAACTTCACAAGTTCGTTTGATTACTCAATTTTATCAATTACTTCAACTTTATAACAAGTTGGAAACAAAGCAACAATATCTATTAGTGTGTAATGTATCCCTGAGCGCGCAAACTTTAGACTACCCGATTCGTTTATCGTAAATACTTTTCATTTAAAAAGGATTATATTTTCTTGATGTATTTATATTGGGATGTTTGCTTTATTTATAAGTCTATAAAATTTCGGCCGCAAATTGTTGAATACTCTATATATAGATGTATACAAAAAATTCTATCTAACGTGTTTTTAAATATATGAAATGTAAATCCAAAAAAGAGAAATCCAAAAAAATATAAAAATTACCAATAGTTTCTCATAAATAATTCCTACGTCATGAGAAATTGTTCTGATTTCTTTCAATCGTACGTAGAAAATAATTACCGTATTAAATATTTTTTCGACCAATAATTATTATTAATTATTAATAACTGTTATAAATATTATTTATTGTGTATACCTGTAAAAATCAATTTTTTAATTCTGTAATAATAAATTAAAAAAAAAGTGTTAATAATCCGTTTGTGCAAAAGTTAATAAAGAAATATAAAAACACAGTTTGGCTTGTTTTTACATTCCTTTCTTATATTCCCTAAAAATATCTGAACGAGGATACGAGTAATATAGCTAGTAAATATAAATGTCGCATTCTTTCTTCTATTATTTATAACAAAGCAGTATTATGTGCACTTATCAACTTAAACTGGCACATATATTCTCGCTTAAATATTAATATTCTACGAAATACACATACTTGTTTGATCGCTATCGATAATGTGTACGACGTTAGACAGTTTTAAAGTTAGATCGGTACACTACCGACCGACAAACGTGACATATGTCGGTTGCACATACTTGATAGTTAACGTCAAACTTGGTAAATCAAGAGAGTGATATCTTTGGCTGGTGACGGAAAGTACTCGTCAGTAGCACTTCGCTAACAATGTGCTACAAATACTGATAATTTACAAATATAAAAAAATCTCATCTAATTTAGCTTTACATATATTCTTATATTCTGATATTTAACGTTGATAAGCATTCAAGAAAAAAGCTATGTCAAGTTAAAGAAATAAATCAAGAAAAATAAAAAGGGTAAAATTCCTATAGCACTCATTGCAAATAATCATTTGCAATGCTTTTAAATTATTGATTGTAAGATTTTTTGCCACAGAAAAAGATGATCAATACCACATAAAAGAAAACACATTTCAATCAATGTGACCAAAGACCAAATCTATTTTTTTTTATATAAAATATGCGGTGTCCGTTAATTGGATACAAATAAGAAAAGTATTTAATGTACTTTCAAAATAATTATGTAAGATGTCCAAGCGTGATAATACTGTTAGAAAAAATTTTGCCATTTTAGCAAAAAGTTTAAACATACAATGTAAATTTTCTGATAGTTTAACACAATTATTTTCAGATCTGTATTTGAACAAAATTGTCTTTTCTGCGTGGGAAAGTTATGCATGAACGCTTTTAGATCAAATCAATGAAAATTTTCACGAAATAAGAAATGGGCAAATGTTTGGGTGCAGGTAGAGTTGACTAAACTGAGTCCAAAAGTCTTGTACATTTTGCGATTTTTGCAATAGTTAACAAGTTATTAATTTATAAATATAACCAAATTCGTCTGACCCCTATCGCTAAATGTAAGCACGCGGAGAAATATAACTGTTCGGTGGTTATCGATGCTAAGTGCACACGAAAATGTTTGTAGATGTGTTTTATGCATCGGTCCAATACCACTTACGGTCCAATAACAACTTTGATTATATAAAAATTAAATTCGTTAGTATAATTAAAATCAGCCTGCTGAGCATCGCTTATATTATTATGCAGCCAAAGTTCGTTCATTTATAAAGTTATAAAAATATAATTAAATAACTATATATTTAATAATTTAAGCTTTACTAACATTTTACAATTACAAAAAAAAACTATAATCACAGAGAAACTCATTTTAAGTTATAGACAAAATACAATATGTTCTATTATTTTAATTACTCCACCCCGTATTGTTTTTCTAAATCACTTCTAAATAATTGTGAATAACTTATTAATTGTGTATTAAGATTGTATTGTTGATATCAATTATAATTTATAAAAACTTTATAATGTGATATTCAGTCACACGTAAAGTGAAGTCATGTTAAAAAATTATACTATCATATGTAAATCAAAAGGGAAGTGCAAAGTAACTCATGATATAAATACAACAAAAGTTCGGTTCAAACGACTACGTGTTTAAATTTTAAATAAGTGCACACATTCAGTTCCGATCGTCACATCATACGGTTGCTTTCCGATATAAGAGAAATGAATAATACTAGTTAAACGGTGATATTTTGTTGTAAACAAAAGTAAATTTATAAAATCAATACAGTGCAATTACCTATCATGGACTGTTTGCAATATATATCTTATTCCTGAACAAAAGAGCTCGGTGAGTACCGTTCATATTATTGTTTAGAGAAAAATTCTCAAATTAATAATCATAGTGTAACAATTTAAAATTTAATATAACAAAGTTTACAATTTTTTAGAAATACATTAAGTACTCCTACGAAGATTTTGCTTCGTAGAAAAATTCATTAATATTATATATAATGTTTAATTTTTTGGGATTTTTAAAACAAATGTGACGTATAAAATAGACATAATATAATTCGTAAATACTAAATTAATAAATAATCTTGCAAAATATAATCCATTCGCCAATTCTAGTATTATTTAGTATACCAGATTCAATTATATTTTAAATGCGTTAAAAAAACGTAAAAACTAATTAAAATGCAACGTTTTATTATAATTAATTGATTTTTGTTATAATAACATTTTCAAAAACATAAATTAATACGTTTGTTTATCTAAAACCTAAATAATATAATTATAAAGAAGATAAGTCAAAAACAAGCTGTTATAAGATGAAACAAAAAAAAATATATTTAATTATAAATACTTAAAACAATATAGAAGAAGGTTTCAACTTAGTCATCATTAGATGAATAGATCAAATTTTAATTAATAAATAACACAAATACAATGATAGAAATATAATAATAATCAAAATTCATCAAAGTTAAACATGTGACAGTATACAGCGATACGTTGGTTTTAGAGAATTGTTCTCGTTGTTCTATAAATTCATCCAATATTGATCAAATTCAAATTTAAGATAAAAAATTTTCCATTTTTTAATTTTTAAAGCGAGAAAATGCATGTCAATTACTATATAAGATATCAGAAGTTTTTTCGTACGTTCCAAGACTGTCCATCAATTGACTGTGTTATAAAAGAAAGCTATATGCCATACAGATTTATAATAATACTTTCACTATCGTAGTTCATGATTTTCAACAATGATTTCTTCTTGTTAAAATGTGTTTCAAGTGATATAAGTGTGTCGAAATGTGCTTCAATATACTAATTTGGTTTTTAGATCCACGAGTAATCGATCTACCATTAGTTGTTCCTTCCTATCAAGTACCACTTATAATATTCATATATCTGTACTTCATGCTTGACTGTGGACCTAAATTCATGAAAAACAGGCTGCTACGAGTTGAAAACGTTCATACAACTGTACAATATTATTCAAATATTGGCAAATACGTGGTTAATTTACGATATAATTGACACTGGTTTGTTCTCGAGCAAGATAATATGTCCTGTTCTTGATTTTTCGTATGATCGTATTCCAATGAAGGTAATAATTTATATATAAGTTATTTTTATAGAAAATGTATGGCATTAGCAGGATTTATAAGTAATACTGAGAAAATTTGCGCAATTCTATATATTTCTCTGTACCAATTTATTTATATTTTTGTTAAAATAATGCGGTAATAAAGTTTGTGATTAAATTTTGCCAAGGAAACAAAGAATAACTTGAACAAAAAAATGAAGAGGACAATTTTCTCTTAATAGCATATATTTTCTTTAAATTTTACATAAGCTTAATATATTGAATTAATGTGTACATACATTGTAAACGGAAAAGTCTCGGACACATGCCTCATTTAGCAAGTAGCATACAGAACATTTATAAAAGAAAGAAAAAAGTCTGTTGGTGGAATACCATTTGGTTTTTTTAAAATAACTTAGTAAATATTATTGCGACATAATTTTTATGATTATCAGCGTGTTAGCTATATAATTTTACTAGTCACCCTATAAGCAGAAATTCATTGAATATACAGAACAAACATAAATTATTGAAGAGGAAAAAAGAATATGTTTGTGAGGAAAGGGATCGTGGCGTACTAACAATTAACGTCATAAAAAGTTTTTTTAATTATAAAGAGCTTTAAATTAATGATTCTTCGTAAATTTTACTCACTAATAAGTACCACAAAAAAGTTTTATAAATATTACATAAACTATATTTAATTAAAAAAAAAATTTAATTAACTTTTTTGATTAAAAAAATTTTTTTAAATAATTTCTTTGCTGTTAGCAAGCATTGTACACTACGAATGTTATAAAATCGCAAGAAAGAGATTATAACATTTGTAAAACAATTAGTGTCAACAATTCACTTCTGTATATAATATGCATAACTTTATAGTCAAATTCATACATACATTACGTTACATTATTAAATTCAAATAAGCTATTAACAAAAACGTTCAAGGCTATTAAGCTAAAATAAAGTTAAAAAATTAATACATAATATATGGTAAATATGACCTTCTTGTTAATTCTAAGTTACATGGTAAATTGAAGAAATAACGCTAAAATATGTCATACCGTCAATGACTTGTATGCAACAATTGACTGTTCAATTCGTGTATTTTATTGCTTGACAGTGAGGTCAAAAATAGAATTTTCTGGATTACCTTTTGCATGATTTAATATTTCATGAAAATGTTATTACTTTCTGTAACTATTAAGCGATGGTCATTAATCACCGCAGTTCATATTACTGTAGCTTTATATTTATATTCTACAACGCTGTATTTAATTTATATTTTTGTCATAACGTTCTGCTTGTATTGACATATGTCAATAAACATGACAATATGTTAATAAACTTATAAACTTATAAATGTAACGTTGGATCACTTTATTATTCACTTTTTTAATTTTAATACTTTAAAAAGATTTATTTTTGTTTTAAATTTTTATTTATTGTTGTTTTGAATTGTTACTACTAACAAATATTTATATTATTGAAACTTCTTGTTTCACTCTATTTCTGGGTGTCCAAAAACTTTCTAATATAGCAATGTACGTCAATATAATTAATAACAATGTAAATCGTTTATATATTTTTATTTTATATAAAATAATTTGTTTTATACAATAATAACTGAATCTTATTGTAGCACACTAGATGTGCATGGTACTACTTTTGGTTAAAAATATGTGATCTCGTCGAAACAGGCATATTTATATTAAGGAAGAAAGGCAATCAGGTATCTGGTTTGCATTTGTATCATCACGCCTCTACTTTATTTGTATCGTGGTTATGTGTAAGATATTAATCTGTTGTTCCCTTATTTGCTTCTTGCACAATCAACTGCTTGATACACGTAATAATGTACATATACTACTTTCTAACATCCTGTGGACCGAACGTTCAAAAAATTGTTGCACCTATAAAACAATGGATAACTACAACGCAACTGGTAAATTCTCTTATTTTTCCACATATATGTATTTTCACGTCGCTTAATATTTTCTCTTTTCGAATCATTTCATATTTAATCCTTCAAATACACACGTGAGTTTGAAACATCCGCAATAGAATAATCTACTCGTAAAACAAGCAAATTTGTTTATCTTGCTTTCCTATCTAGAAAAATTAAGTAAGAGAAGGGACTCGAGGCCCCAGAGCTGTTATAAAAGACCAATATATCACTTAACACTGAGTATGTAAAGTCTCGCATGAACGTGTCAAGCCTACGTGTGATTTTCTTCTATTAAAAATAAAATATTCAATAATGAATATCATAACTCTGAAATCTTCAAATACAATGATGACAAATGTTGTACGATTTTTTACGTTTTTCATAATACTTTTTTTAATGCTTTAAGGTAGAAAATAGCGTTTGACGTAACAGACACACGTGTGTAGTGGGAAGATACCGAAAAAAGTGTGTAATCACAGATAACCTAATAACTATAATAATAATTCTATTGAGATTAATATTTCTGTTTTAGTTGTATTAATTAACTCGTTTCGTAGTACATGTATACTATCGAATTAAAATGTGCTTCATATAAATCGAATAACACAGATATTTATCAAAGATATGATTAAATAATAAATTAACTAAATTATTTCATTTACAGATACAATTCATCGTGCTAATATTGTCGCATCCATTAACACTACGTTGTGAGTAATTGAATTATCATAGTGAGCGTTATAGATGTAACAATAAATTTATTCAATTTTTGTAATTTCTATCATAAGAAATACAAATTTAAGAAAATTCAATAGATTATAACATATAAATTGCAAGAGTATTACATACAGCGAAAGATTCGACGATATTCGATGTGTCTTTATAAACTTCTCACTTTTCTAACACAGTTCAATGAAACATGAATTTTATGTTTTTTCAAGAACAAGAATAAAGTCAACCGTTGCCTATAAATTTTTAGACGATGATTACGATCCTATTTATAAAATTGCTCTGATATATTATTTTGAGTTTCTTTCAAATGGAATTGCAAGAAAAGATCATTTTTTTATACTTTGATATATTATCATTACAATATGTGACGTTTTCAGGAAGTGCCATTAAAATTAAATATGTTGTTAGAATTTTCGGCTCTTACAAAGATTTGTTTTATCGATTACAATCAAAAAATATTTATAATGTAGAACTTATTGCATCAAATATACATATTAATATACAACTTACATATTGATCACAAATATTGTTTTAACCATAATTGACACCACCAATTACTTTTATTGAAAATTCTAACAATATAATTTCGATCTCAATAAAATCTCAATGTTACATATCACAATAATAATATGTATTTAAAGATACAGTAGGACCCTCTATAATGCGATAGATACGTTCCAAGTTACAAGAATCTCGCGTTGTACGAAACCAAGCATAAAAAGTTAGAACTGAACTCTTTTTTAATGTAACAAAAAATAAAACGTAACTTTTTCCAAAAATTCTCTTCCATTTTATCCCTCGTTTAACTTATCAACTTAGCTTCTTTAACTTGACATTTATCATTAAGTAAGCGTCAACAATTATACCTTCGCAAAGAAAAACTGATTTTGTCACGTGTATAATCATCAGTATAAAACATTAAGCAATGAACTCCGAATTTAGAAATAAATATAACTTCGGCATGAATGTAGTTTTACACAAAAATTTTTGGGGAATTAAATTTTTTATTATTTCGCGACAAAATAAATCGTCAATTATCATAAATAAATCATACTTGATTATAAAAACTATTAAACGTATTAATTCCTTTAAAATATCCAAAAAAACTTTATTAATCAAACCTATCTGGGTATTTTAAAGTAATTAATACGTTTAATAATAGTTTCAACATGCGCAATTACGATGTTATATTAAGAAATCATATTTGTGATATAGCAGACTTACATTTTCTCATGTGGAGTTTACGAAGTAATTTGAACTTAGTTTTTCTTCCGTTGAAGGAAAACGGAGAATATACATTTTTACTTACCTGAAACAGAAAAAAAGAGAAAGAACACATTAATAATAAAACATGATATATAATATAATGCAATATATAATGATTAGGGTCCGGAAATTTGGACACGATCCTGGGCTGCACGCAGAGAACTGCTCCGGGCGAGTAAGTCAGATACTCGTTGAAGTGAGGCAGCGACATTTCTCGAGAAGATCTTATGCTCACCGTCTGCATCCGATCTAATACCGATTCACTTGTACGCAGTGATTCTCTGTGCGCAGTCCAAAATCGTGTTCGAACTTCGGGGCCATAATAATGATATGATACCTATAGCTTGAGAGTGATGTATTATTATAGCACGTCATTTTAGTTTTAAAATAATTTTAAAAGAACTGCCTATAGAACAGTGAAATAAAGTAGTACGAAATTATCCTCGTAAGAAACACTCAATGACCTGTAAGAAATTTTAAACGTAATTTACCTGTAAGAAGTTAGTCCCCTATTTTTAACTTGTTTCAAGAGTAGTACTGAATTGTATTAGTTTTGTGTTACATTATGCTCAAAACCATACTATAATCATAATCCCATAATATGAAAATTGCATTAAAAATATAAGAAAAAAACTCTTTTTTTAACGATCAACCCTAACACTTTTCGTTTTACTTTTTCAATTTCCTCAATTGTATTAGGTTATGCTAGGTTGTGCTAACATTGTGTTAACATATTACTTTTAAACAATGATAACAAATGAATTTATGATAAAAAATAATTTTGGATAATTCTACATACAACTAACGTCTACATTCGCATCAATTATTTCCATGACTTAATGCATATCTAACAATAAGTTATGCTAGCCCGCATAAGTCAACATAATCTTCGAATTTTATAACACAATGATATTAAGAGCACTTCGTTTAAGATCAAAACCCTTAGCGTTCAGATTTTCTGTAATTTAGATTCATAATTCTTCGAGATAAACGATACTATATATCTGAACTGTGCTAGCCTAGCAGCAACTAAATAGTGCTAGTACAAATGCTAGCAAGTCAGCACACCCTTTAGATTCTATAGCACAACAATATTAAAAGCAATTTATTCTTCGCGGCCCTTAGCGTTCAGATTCTCTGTGTCCATAATTCAGATTTATAATTATCTGTATATGATGAAATAGAAATAATATTAATATTATCTATAAATTATTAATAATAATAATATTATTAATGTTAATATTATCAATCGATTATGATCCATAAATTACAATTAAAAATCATGAAGTCCGACAAAGGATTATCGTATTTCAAAGTAAAACAAGAAAACAAAACTTTTTTAATGATCTTCATTTATCGCTGTGGAATAGCTTATGTGCATTTAAATACACGACAAAGAAAGGTCTTAGATAATGGATATCATCAGAAAAGTTTTTTGTTGTTTTTCTATACCTTGAAATATAAGATGGTTCTCGTATCGATTAGCATGATTTTTGAAATACTTTCGATGGATTGATGACAAATTATTACGAACAAAAATTTGTTAATTTTGAGAGGGACAGATAAAAATAAAATAAATTTCTCCGGTCTCCCCTATGTTATTTAGAATTACACCCAACAATATTACTATTAAAATTACACCGACAATAACGTTAATTCGCTGCCACTTTATCTAACCTGTAACAAATGTTAAAATTTATGTTCCAAACTGATGTCCACGATGGATCATGGTATTCGGCAACGATATCGTCGCCGTGTGGATCGAATTTCCATGTTCGTGCAAAAAAAAAACATAGGGAAATATGAAAACTGGAATAGCACATTCGTACAACCCGTCAGATTTCGATGCTTATTTCCAGACGGGATTTTCGGATCCGTGAATGCGGAATATATATGTGACTGTCGAAATATTTTGTCAACCGGTTGCGTGCTCCATGAGAATCTGTGTTGATTAATGCTGAAATATTCAGCTGGGAGAAAGAGAGAAGGCGAGAGGGGAGATCTCGGTGTGGTAATTGTTAGATTCACTCAAATACACAGTAATGTATTATTGTGTATTTGACATAATAAATCGCACGATAATTTAAATTTTAATATTTGACACGTTAATCAGGCGATAGATTTATCGACATTTCGTTGTGTAATAAAATATATGACAAACCATATACAACGTGAAAAGTATCATTAATAATGCAGCTCTAAAGAACTTTATGTACACAAAAAAAACAATTTTGCTGAAGTGTTTCAAAATTTAACTACAAATCTGAAAATACAATTTCGTTAAACCATCATAATATGTCAAACATTCAAATTGGGTATTAGAATGTTAAAACTTTTAGCAGCCTTGCTCATTATGCTTGAGCTTCCATAATTATTTTGATGGTCCAACAAAATTATTAAAAACTCTGCATTTAGCTAAATTTTTAAATATTTCAGCGAAATCGTGCCCTTCGTGTACATAAAATTTATCATAAAATAAAATTTTTACTATAATCCACTAATAATCTGTTAAGACTATTTTAAGTTATCTATAATTTAATCAGATAGACATAAAAAAAATTTATTTATAATGTAACATAAAATCAAGATTAATACGAGCCTGTAAACGCGCAGAGATTCTTAAATACCGCATTTATGTTTCTTATACTACTTATCTCTAGTACTTTCTGTACTTGAACTGCACTTAAATTAATTTTGATTTCTATTCAAGTTTTCCCAACATCAAACATAAGCACTGAGCGGAATTATGTAGAGTTTTTGTGATAAATAAAAAAAATATATTTGCCAACAAAATCAAACAATCTTTTGAAATAATACAAACAATACAATAATACATGTTTTTGACGTCAGATGTAACAAACATCGGCTGTAAAAAGAAACAATTCACGTATTCCTGTTCAAGAATTAGGGTTTCTTAAATTTAAATTACTTTATTCATAATGGTTAAATATTTATAATAAAAACACCAAACAGTTTAGCATCTCAGCCAAATTCAATCTTTTGTTTTATGTAAAATATCTCTAAAATCATAGTGTGTACAAACTGCTGTAATACAATTTTTTGATCAAAAATATTCATACTTAACAAATCAATATCTTAATTAATTTCCAAGATGTGATCTGTCATAACTGACAGAATATATTTTTATAATAAAAAAATATTCTTTCCTAGTTTGATCATTCTTGCCATTAAACGTATGGATCACATTGACGCATTACAGTTTTTACATTTTATCACATACATTATGATTTTGTGAGTTATGATATATTACAATAATACAATTTTGTATATTCTCCTTAAGCTGATTTAAGCATTTTAATACTATTATTAGAAATGATCCTTAAAATTATTGTAGTTTTTGCTTTATTTATAAGTTTAGAATTATTTAATAATAAATTGGATAGACCGAGTGAATAAGAAAATAGTGGAGATGCTATTTCTCGGTTGATACGGAAGTCTCGGTGCTTAATATTTTCATCTCAATTACTAGTATTACTAGTATTAAATATACTTTTCAATTGTGTCAACTACGTGCCAATGTAATTACCGAAATAAATACGCAATCAAGAGACGCGGTCGCGACGCGCACCAAAGTGTGAGCAAAGCGAACCTTTTTTACGCAAGTTAGCGAGTTCCAAGCATGCAAGATTAGATCAGATCTCAGTACTGACTGAACCGATCAAGTTCTGAGTAGTGTCAAACGATAGCTTGGGTTCAAATTGTATAATAAAAGTGTTTTTATTTTTTCTCTCCATGCCTTATGAGCGGAGATATCGCAACGCAAAGTCCAAACTCAAAATTTTCATCTAAGTTCCGTCGTCGACCACGTTTATTAAAATAAAAAATTTTTAAACTACAAAAACTTGGCACTGCTAGATGTCTAAATATAATCTAAATAAAATGTTGTAAAATATAATAGTTATAGTAACTTAGAAAATTATAATGATTTACAATGTTACTTAAATGTTGAAGAAACTTAACTTTTAACTAACGTAAAGTATTGCGTAATTACTTTTATAATGCATATCTTACAAATGAAACATTTATCGCATTTTTTTCATTGCTTTTCTTATTTAGCAATGCCAAGATTTTGTAATTTAAAAATTATTTTACTTTAATAAAAATACTTTAATAAAACTTTCTCATTTCTGTTTCTTCTTTAATTCATTGAGATTAAATGTTATATATTCCATTGAAACTTTTTCAAATTAAGTACATCCACTTAGGACAAAACAACAAAATTTTTCAATAGAAATATACAAATAGTATTACTTGAATTTTATTTAAAAAGATATTAAAGATACCGCTACTTGAATTTTATTTAAAAAATAAAGATATTATTTTATTTGTTAAAAGTTCAGCAGTTATTTCAAACAGCAATATATTCTCTTTATAATTGGCGCAATTTAAAGATTTCATACATTCTTTGAAAAAAATACATTTAGGTTGGAAATATTTATTTTTAAGTAAATTCCTCCTTGGTTAGGAATAGGAAGAATTTTTAATAAGAATAAAGAAATAGAATCACTTAGGTTTTGTATAGAAATTAAAGATAGTACCACATGGATTAGAATAGGAAATTTTTGAATGAGGATACAAAGATAGGTACCACTTGGGTTTTCTAAAAAAAAAATAGAGATTTATGTGGTACACCCACACATTTGGCGCCTTTATTTACCTTTTTTTTTGAAAATATTGTATACCATAATGTATATTCAAATTATGTATATGAAATGTATATACATTCTATATAAAGAATGTTATTTTCACATTATGTAGAAAAAATACGTATTCATAGAATGTCCGATGTTATACAGAAAATATCGTTTAAATAAATTACCTATGCAAATTGTGAAATTATAATATTATTAAGATTGTACACTCAGAGAAAAAAATAGTTGTAACAACTATAAAAACGTGAATGCATAGCATCTCAACTATTTTTTATGAGTTATAGAAAATTATAATACTATAGTTAATGCAAATATAGAGGTATTATCACAATTATTAAATGCTATGATTAATACAATTATACATATACACACACACACATACACACACACACACACACACACCCACACCCACACCCACACCCACACCCACACCCACACCCACCCACCCACCCACACACACACACGCACACGCACACGCACACGCACACGCACACGCACACGCACACGCACACGCACACGCACACGCACACGCACACGCACACGCACACGCACACGCACACGCACACGCACACGCACACGCACACGCACACACACACACACAGTTGCACTAATAATTTCATGAATTATTACCAAAAGCGTTGATTAGCGAACTATACATTTTTATACACTAAGGGAAGAGAATTATAATATTCTACCTCTTATGTTTAAATAGTTACATTTATTATGTTTTTATATGGTTCCAATCTTGGAAGTTAAAAAAAATTAGTTTTAATCATATTACTAAATTAAAACATCTTCCATTTGATTTCATTTTCAAGGAAATTCATCAAAAATATTACTTTATTAAAATACAACAACGGTAAAAAATCTCATAATCAGGCTCCATCTTTTATACCATTTATGTGTTTCCTTTCTTACGAGAAATAAAACACCATAGCAACCATCTAGTGACGGTTTTGTGTACTAGTATACACAGAGAAAAAAAGTATGTGATATTTGTGACTATAATTGCATAGTTAAGAAAATAATTATATTAAAAAGAATATAATTTAGATTATTCTTCTTATATAGTTATTATAATAATGTTGTTTTAATTCTCTTACCCACAAATTTAATTGCAACAACTATAACATGATTCACTTAACTATATATTATAATTGTATTAACAAAATTTGTATGATTATCCCTTTATAGTTGCCATCACTAACATTTTTTCTCTGAGTGTATTGTTGCTATCGACAGAATTGATATATACATCATAATGTAAATGTATAACAAAGTCATATTGGAAGATATGCATATTCTCATTTATGCAAAATCAAGAGCAAAGTGCAACGTTGATTATAATACAAATAAAAGGTTTTTCCGCAAATGCGCACAATGGGTTCTAATCGATCAATACGGTTGCTTTGCGATATAAGATAGACGAATGATACTACATATAGTTCATTGTGATATTTTGTTAAATAAAAAAAGTAACGATTCAAAGACGATACAGAGCAATTATCTATCATGGATTTCTTACAAGACACACAATATCATTGGACAAAAGAGCTCGGTGAGCTCTTAATACTATCCGTATTAGCAAAAACTTTTCAAATAAATAATCATAGTGTAACAATTAGAGATTCAGTAACAATTCTTTATAACAATTTACAATTTTTTAGAAGTGATTTATTTCTACAAAGATTTTTAAAAGAAATGTGACATGAAATAGACATGATAGTTTTAGCGTGAGAAAATGCGTGGAGTATTAATGTTGTTAATTAACAATAATAATCCGTAAACAGTAAATTAACGACTTTAATTTTAATGAATTAATTTTGTAAACTGTAATCCCTTTGCCAATTTGAACATTATTATAGTTTCAATTCAATTCTATTTTACGTGTGTAAAAAACCGTAAAAACTGATCACAAAGCAATGTCTTCTTATATTTGATTTCTATTGTAATAATAATGTTTTTTTTTGTGTAATAAAATATGTGTCGTGTGATATAAATATATGTATGTAGAAAAATATTTCAATATATTAATTTGGTTTTCAGATCCACGAGTATCCAATCTACTGTTCGTTGATTCTGTCTATCGAATACTACTAATAATATTCGCATATCTATACTTCGTGCTCATTTATGGGCCTAAATTCATGAAAAACAGGCCACCATACAAATTAAAGATGTTTATACAATTGTATAATATCATTCAAATTTTCGTAAATACGCTTATGATTAACGGTGCAATTGACGTAAGTATATTTTCAAACAAGATAATATATCCCGTTCCTGATTATACGTATGATTATGCAATGATGGTAATAATAATTTATACGTAAACTATTTTATAAGAAAATATATGCCATAAGCAGGGATCTATTTATAAATTTGAAAATTTGGTATTTCTCTGTAATTCTCTGTATCAATTTCATTTATATTTTCGCGCGCGCGTGTGTTAAAGTAATGCAGTAATAAAATTTTTAATTACATTTTGTCGAAAGAACAAAGCATAAATTGAATGAAAGAGAGAAAAAAAATTTTCCGTTAGTAGCATATATTTTCCTTAAATTTTATGTAAGTTTGATATAGTAAATTATTACGTACATACACTGTCGTCGGAAAATTTTCGGACATTTTATTTAACAGCATTGGAGATATAAAACATTTGTAGAAGAGAAAAGAGGATTATGGAATACAATTTTATTTTCTTAAAATAACTCAGTGAATATTAAAGCGACAAAATTAATTCTTATGAACAGTTTGTTAGCTGTAGAGATCCACCCTATAGGTAGAAATTTATAGGATGAAGACCGAACGTAATTTACTGACGAGGGAAAAAGGATGCTTTTGTGAGGACAGATGAGAAATGTGTCGTGGAATACTAATATCTAATGCCAATAAAAGCATTTTTAATTATAAAACATCACTAATTAATGATTCTTCGTAGATCTTACACACTAATAAACACAATAAAAAACAAAATTTAATGATCATTTTATAAAATATATTTCAATAAAAAAAATGTTTTAAAATAATTTCTTTGTTGCTAGTAAGCATTACGCCACGTCCATTATAGAAATTATAAAATCAGAACTTCTTTTATAACATCAGTAATGCAAATGTATACTCCCTCTTTTCCGTAATTAAATATAGATAATTTCTTATTTAAGTACATAAATTTTTTTTAAGGTTATAACATATTGCTTTGTGTAATTTTTTTTAATTAAAAAAAATCTAATATCAAAAAAAGAATAACATTATCAATATATCTTCAAGTTATATAATTTTATTATTTTTATATCAATAAAATATTGCTTTATTTTTGTTTCGAATACTAGCAATAAGTATAAATATGTTTATATTATTAAATTTTTTTGATTACTGTATTCTTATGTGTCCTAAAACATTCTGACACGGCAATGTATGACAATGTCATTACTAATGATATAAATCATTTATATTTTATTGTACGTACTTATTTTATACAATATAATAATTGAATCTTATTGCAGATTACTATAGGTGGAGAGATTTATTTATTGTTAAAAATATTTGATTTGGTCGAAACAGTCTTATTTATATTAAGAAAGAAAGACAATCAGGTATCTGGTTTGCATTTGTACCATCACGTCTCTGGCGTACTTATATCATGGATGTGTGTAAGATTTCAGTTGTAAATTCATCGGATTTCTTTGTGCAATCAACTGCTTAATACACGTGATAATGTACACGTATTACTTCCTGGCAGCCTGTGGACTGACCGTCCAAAAAACTATTGCACCTATAAAACGATGGATAACTATAGCACAAATGGTATAAATTCTCTTAAATTTCTTCCATATATATTTTTATATTGCTTAATCCTTTCTTTTTCCGAATTTTTTCATATTTACTTAGTCGTCTAACTACACACGTGATTAATCGTCTCACTACATACTACATCCGAAACAGAATAATCTACTCGTAATTGCAATAAAATCGCTGTTTATCTCGTTCCTCTCTAAAAAGAAATAAATGATAGAAGAGACTCGAGGCCTGATAGTTGTCACAAAAAATCAATATATAATATATCATTTAACGCTAAGTATATAAAATCTCACATAGACATGTCAGGCTTACGTGTGATTTTTTTATTAAAACTCATATACTTAATAAACAATGATTATGATAATTATAAAGTTTCCAATTAAAATATTGACAGATATTTCATGACTTGTTTAGATTTAGGGAATAGCGTTTGACGTTACAGACTTACGTGTGTAGTGGGAAGATACCGAAAACACAAAATGTGTAATCATAGACATAATAATTTATGTCTCTCGAGATTTAGTAGGGTAACTCCTATATTTACACTGCACGGGAATTTACGCCGCAAAAGTTTGAAAAAAATAGGAAAATTGGAAACAATGTGCAACCATTCTGTTATATTCTTTATGTTACATTAGTATTATGTTATAATTTTAATTTCTTACTCTAAATTAATAAAATTATTGTGAATTAAATCAATTTGTCAATGTTATGAGTGGCACAGCAATGTATTATAATATACGTAAAATGATTATTCTCTCCTTGTAGGAAATGTAAAAGATTTATTGATTATTTTGTGATTATTACATAAGTGTAGAGATATAGTAAGGGATAGAGTACACAAAAAGTTCTTAGCTGTTATGTTTTTTATTTTAATTATCCCACTTATGAGTGGCCATAAATCTTACCATTGTTTATATTCGACGGACCTTTAAAGATTTTTCCAAATTTGAAAAAAATACATTTTGTATATCTAATTTTTTTATAGTAACCGACAGTATGAAGTTTTTATTGATATAATTCATTTTTTTAAATATAATGAACAATAATTGATAAATTAAATTTTTGACCGGTGCAACGTATATACTAAAGTTACCCTATTTCTTTTCTGTTTTATTAATTATTTCGTTTTGTAATACATATAAACTATTAAGTTTAAATATACTTTATATAAATCGTATTACACAAATATCTTTCAGATATGATTAAATGATAAATTAAATTAATTATTTTATTTTGCAGATACAATTCATCGTGCTGCTACTGTATGTATCGCATCCATTGATATTCGGTTGCAAAGTCACAAGTAATTGGCTCTTCATAATGTTTATTACACATTTATTAATAAACTTTTTCAATTTCCTTAAATTCTATCAAACGTCGTACAAGAAATATAAAAAAAGTCAGTAGATTATAAATTATAAGTTGTACGAGTAGTTCTATACACACAAAAAATAAATTCTTATTTTACGTATATTTTTATTCTTGAATACCATTTGTATTTATTTAAATATAAAATTCTCTCTTCAACTACAACTGTACACTTGCATCAATAATAAATATATCTATGGAATATTTTGGTATATTTTATTCTTAAGATCGTATTCTTACTTCTATGGTAATACCATATTGTTCTCACGACAAGCTCAATCACATTATGTGCAAATTATTTATTCCTGGATTAAGAATTACATATTTGAAAATGCATTCGACCTATACTCGAAGCTGACTTATTTCGCGTTCACGGGCAACAGTGTGACAACTCAATGGATCCCAGTCAACCAAAATGATTAACCATCTAGTCGAAAATATATTTGGTTATTACTAGTAAAAATAAAGCAGTTGGCCGAAGGAAAAGTTATTGACGTTGCGTTTCGTTTCTTCTACCAGTAAAACCAGTAGACGATTCCAAATGGTCCAAAACGTCATAAAGATTTTCAGTTTCAAAATTGCGGATGTTTCAACGTTACCGCAAGCCTGTGGTAACATTGCAGGAATCTTTTGTAACTTCCATACAATATTATAATGTTTCAATGTAAGGTTTATGCAATGTTTTTATAACCTTTCAATGCCGGTGCGATGCAAGATCTCCCTAAAAGCCGTTGCGGTCGTCTCGCGCAGCGAGAGAAACTCCGCTTGTCCAAGGCGCGCCTTTGGTGCGTGGAATCTCTCTCGTTGCGCGAGATTACTACGCCTTTTAGGGAAATTTTGTATCGCACTCCGTTATAAACAAAAGTAAATAAAGTAAATTTTGTTTTCAATTAAGAATATTTTTTCATTTGTTTTAAAAATAATTTATTCTTAATTGAAAATTATTTATTCTTGGCGCTATTCTAAACATAGAATATTGTTACATTAAAGCATTTATGCATATTTTTTAGATTTACTTTTGTTTGTATACAGTAAAAGATTTGATCATATTTGATATATCATTGTTTCTATTATAAACTCTTCTCACTCTTCTAATACTCTGTTCAACAAAACATGAATTTTATATTTTTTCAAGAACAAGAAGGACAAATGTTTTCTATAAAATTTTGAACTTTGAGAAAAAGATAAAAGAGAGATTATGTTTCCGGTTATCAAATTGCTCTATTATATCATTAGTTAAAAATTTTTTTTGATTGGTATTGCAAAAAGAGTCATTTTTATAATATATTTTAATATATTATAATTATAATATGTGATGTGTGTTAAAGAAATTTTAGTGTAATCAAAATTAAATATAAGATTTTTGGCTTTTAAAAAGAATTGTTTTATCGATTACAAATAAAAAATATTTAAAATACAGGATTTTTTTATTGCATCAAACAAATATAATTTACATATCTCAAATATTTTTTAAACTGTGATCAATACCACAAATTCTTTTTAGAGACTGAAAATAATTATAACAACATAATTTTAATCTTAATAAAACTTCAACACAATGCATATAATTATATGTATTTTGATATATTTGGTAAATAACATACATCTCAAAAAAATATAATTCAAATAATTTTAAATACAATTAAAATAATTATGGTATTAAATACTTTGCGACGAACAATTACTACTAATTGATTACTACTTATTACTAATAATTGATACAAAAAATATTACTTTCTGTATACGAGGTGTGTTCAAAAAGTATCGCGAATTTTGAATTTTCGCGGGTTACGTATATTCGAATTTCGATCTTTTTGTGGCGTTATGTTGGTACTCATGTCTCTCACTTATGCCGACAAGCTCGGCCATTTTGAATGTTCACTTAATTGTTGACAGCTGCTTTGCTTGCACGTGTTTTGGATCGTCTTCGATTTTTACCTATTCAAAAAAATGGATCAAAGAACCTGTATCAAATTTTGTGTGAAAAACGAAATTAAGTGCGCGGATGCATTCCGAATGTTGACTGTGGCATACGGAGAAGCTACCTTGGACCGAAGCAACGTTTATCGGTGGTACAAAATGTTCTCAGAAGGCCGAGAAGATGTGAACGACGAAGAGCGTGCCGGACGCCCGAGCACTTCAACAACAGACGAAAAAATTAATGAAGTGGAGAAAATGGTATTGGCCAATCGTCGAATCACCGTTAGAGAAGTTGCTGAGGACCTAAACATATCGATTGGCTCGTGCCATTCGATTTTTATCAATGATTTGGGCATGAGACGGGTCGCCGCGAAATTCGTACCAAACGCCCCTGCTCACACATCGTTGCTTGTGCGCGACTTTTTGACCAAAAACAACACACTAATGATGCCGCAGCCACCGTATTCCCCAGATCTGGCCCCCTGTGACTTTTTCTTGTTCCCTAAACTGAAGAGGCCCATGAAAGGACGACGTTACGCTACGCTTGACGAGATAAAGACGGCATCGAAGGAGGAGCTGAACAAGATAAAAAAAAATGATTTTTTGAAGTGCTTCGAAGATTGGAAAAACCGTTGGCACAAGTGTATAATATCTCATGGGGATTACTTTGAAGGGGACAAAATAGATATTCATGAATAAATAAATAATTTTTGAAAAAACACAAAATTCGCGATACTTTTTGAACACACCTCGTATACTTGTGAGAAACAAGGTTTTGATTGTGTAACAAAATTAATAAAAAAATGTTACTGCTCTGTTGTACACAAGTTAATGAAGAAATACAAATATACAGATTAGCTTGTTCTTAAAAACGTCTGAACGACAGAAGTAGTATAGCCAGTAAAAATAGATGCCTACTCGTATTCCTCCAAGAAACAATAAAATCGAAGTGCACATGAAGATGTTTGTATGTATGCTTTACGCTCCAATTGCGCTTATAGACAACTTCTATTGTGCGAAAATTAAATTTGTTAGTATAATTATTCAAAATCTACATAAATCAACTTGCTGAGCATCGCTTATACTATTATGCAACCAAAATTTGTTAATTCATAAATTTGTTAAAATATAATTAAATGGTAAATATATCGAATAGGGGAGGCTGCCCCGACGACCTTGACCTTGACATATGTTGTCAAGGTCATGACCCTGAGTAACGCCCAACAAGTTTTAGCCGTCGCTCGCCCTTTGTTAAAAAGTTATAATCATAAAAAGTTTATTAAAATTAAGAGCGACAACTACACATACACACATAAAAATGTAGTACCGAGAATGCGTGGGCGGGGGAGGAGCGGAGCCCCTCCTCCTGCACTCCCGCCCCGTATTTTTCTTAACCCAACCTAATTCCTAATTCTATTTTAGTTTAATTTTAAATCTAATATTGTAGCGTGGTCAATGGGATATCCTTGGCCAAATTACAACTAAAATAAGGTTCGGTTAGGTTAGAAAAAATACGGTGGGCGGTGCAGGAGGTGGGGCGGAGCCGCTCCCCCGCCCACGCTTTCTCTGTACTACATGTAAATATTTAAGTTTTTCAGAGTTTTTTTACCAATTTTAGTTTTATATACATATACTTATTCATCAATATTATTACTAAGTGGATACATATCTTTCATAATTTTAAAAAATGCGTCAATTCTATCATCAACAGAATAAATTCTTTTAAATAAAAATTCGGCGAGATAAAATTTATAATGCTTTTGTGATATTCCATAGCGAGGAATTGCACCACGCATATCACGCCATATTCTTTCAATATTTTGGGTATGGCAACCCGTTACTGGGTCAACAAGCTATTAGTACTGTTCCACGCAGTGTGCGTGTGCATGTGCGCGCGTAACCTAACCTAACCTAACTCATAATTTAAAATCTAATATTATTACAAATTTCGACAAAAATAGGGGTAGGTTGGGTTAGAAAAAATACGGGGAGGGGGTGCAGGGGGCGAGGCGGAGCCCCTCCCCCGCCCAAGCGTTCTCTATACCATATTTTAATATGTATATGTGAGTATATGTGTAGTTATCGCTTTTAATTTTCATAAACTTTTTATGATTATAACTTTTTAACGAAGGGCGAGCGACGGCTAAAACTTGTTGGGCGTTACTCAGGGTCATGACCTTGACAACATATGTCAAGGTCAAGGTCATCGGGGCAGCCTCCCCTATTCGATATATTTACCCAATTAAATAATTGTAGTGCAATAATTTAAGCTTTACCAGCAATTTAAAATTATCAAAAATAATTTTTTATTGCAGAAATACTCATTTTAAGTTACAGACAAAATACAATATGTTCTTTTATTTTTTAATTAGTCCACCAAGTATGATTTTTATAAATTATCTATGCTATATATATATATATATATATATATATATATATATATATATATATATATATAATTGTAAAACGTGTTAAGATTGTATTGTTACTATCAATATAATTGATACATACGTCATAATGTGACATTTAATGTCATACGTATAGCAAAGTCATGTTGGAAAATTATACTTTCATATGATAAGATCAAGAGCAAAGTGCAAAGTAGTTCGTATAAATACAATAAAAGTCTATGCATACTCAATGAATGTGCACAATCGGTTCCAATCATCACATGATTTCGACTATTTTTCGATACAAGGTAAACGAATGTACTAGTTCACTGGTGATATTTTATTGTAAACAAAGTAACGATTCATAAAATCAACACAGCGCAATCATTTATCATGGATATCTTACTAAATATACATAATTCCTGGAAAGAGCTCGGTGAGTACCGTTCATATTATTATTTAACGAAAACTTCTCAAATTTATAATCATAGTGTAACAATGTGATATTTAATATAACAATTTATAAAATTTGAGAAATATATTATTCTCGGGAAGATTTTGCGAGAAAAATTTTGTACTGTTAATATTATGAAATGTCATAATATTTAAATTTGCGGGATTTTCAAAACAAATGTGATATGTAAAATAGACATAATGATAGTTTCAGTGTGGTATATTAGCGTTGTTAATAAATAATAATAATTTGTAAATAGTAAACTATTAATCTTGCAAAATATAATCCATTCGCCAATTCAAATATTATAATTTTGACTCTATTATATTTTATATACGTTAGAAAAACATTAAAAACTAATTAAAATGCAATACTTTTTCATAATCGACTGTGTTTACGTTGTAACAATAATGTTTCCTTTTTTTAAAATGTGTTCCAAGTGATATATGTGTGTCGAAATGTGCTTCAACATACTAATTTGGCTTTCAGATCCACGAATAATCGATCTACCATTAGTTGCTTCTTCCTATCAAGTACCACTTATAATATTCGCATATCTGTACTTCGTGCTCGGCTGTGGACCTAAATTCATGAAGAACAGGCCGCCATACAAATTGAAAACATTTATACAGTTGTACAATATTATTCAAATTTTGGCAAATGTGTGGCAAATTTACGACATAATTGAGGCTGGTTTGTTCTCGATCAAGTTAATATGTCCTACCATTGATTTTTCTAGTGATTATATTCCAATGAGGGTAATAATTTGTACATAAGCTATTTTTTGAGAAAATGTATGCCATCAGCAGGTATCTATTTCTAAGCTTATAATACTGACAAGAAAAGCTTTCGAGGTGTCCCTCTTCGATTGTGATAAGTCTTTAATATGTTGTAATACAGAAAAAAAATAAGAAACACATATTTTTTTATACGTGCCCGTTTTTACTTTTAGGGGGTGAAACACATCTTTGAAGAAAATCAGTTTTTTTCTTTCAAAGCATATATCGTCGAAACTATAAGAAATAAAGAAAAATATTCTAACTGAGAGTTAAATGAAACTTAAAAACAGTGATACTTTATAACAGTGATAATAAATTTTCTTGTAAATTGTTTTTATACTTTCCCCCACCAATTACTTATTTTTTTCAAAATTTTTATTTCTTTTTATAAGCAAAATAAAGCTTATTTTATTATGAATTTAACGGTGTCTGAGAAAGTTATGTTGTGACATTTCCATTTTTCAAAAATAATTGAAAACCACTCCATAACGCATGGTATGCGCATTCGTACAGTGGTTATAGAATGGTTTGTAATGATTTTTGGAAAATAGAAATGTCGCAATGTAACTTTATCATATATCATTGAATTTGTAATAAAATAACATTTATTTTGCTTATAAAAAATATAAAAATTAAAAAAAATAGTGAAAAAAATATTAGAAAAAATTTTTTTTTAATATTATAAAGTGCTCTTCAAACCATTTAACTTTAAATAAAAATATTTTTTTAAATCTCTTATAGTTTCGACGATGTACGCTTCGAAAGTAGAAAACCGGTTTTCTTCAAAATAGTATTTCATCCCTTAAAAGTGAAAACGGGCATGTATATAAAAATGTGTCTCTTATTTTTATCTATATTACAATATATTAAAGACTCGTCAAAATCAGAGGGGGACGTCTCGAAACCTTTCCTCGTAAGAAAAATTTCGTAATTCTCTTTTTATAATACTCTGTACTATTTTTATTTACATTTTTATTAAAATGATGCAGTAATGAAGTCTTAGTTTACATTTTGAAGGGAAAATAAAGAATGAATTGAATAAATTGAATTGGGAAAAAAGAAAAGAATATTTTTCTGTTAATAGCACATATTTTCTTTAAGTTTTATGTAGGTTTAATACATTGAATTATTACGTATATACACTGTCGTCAAAAAATTTTCGGACACGCTTCATTTAGCAAGCAGCAATGTGCATACTAAATGTTTGTAAAAGATATAAGAGTGTCGTGAAATACCAATTTATTTTCTTATAATAACTAAGTAAATATTAATGTAACATCATTCTTATAAATACCATTATTAGTTATACAGGTTATTAGTTACATAATTGTAGTTGTCATTTTATAGACAGAAATTCATTGATTGTACAGAACGAACGTAATTTACTGAAGAGGAAAAACAGAATGTATTTGTGAGGAAGGGGATCATAACATACTAACAACTAATGTCATAAAAGATTCTTTTAATTATAAAACATCATAAATTAACAAATTTTTATAAATCTTTTGCACAAAGTAGCACATAAGTAGCACGAAAACAATTTTATGAAAATTATATAAACTAAATTTTATTTGAAAAACAATTTCTTTTTAATAATTTCTTTGCTGTTACTATGCATTATGTAGTGCTTTTATGAAGGTTGTACAAGAATGAATATAATATCAGTAAATAGCACTCAAATCTCCTTCGTACATAACGTAACTTTATGACGAATTCATACATACATTACGTCACACGATAAATTCAAATAAGTTATTTGAAAGTACATTCAAGGTCATCAGTCTAGATAAAAGTTAAAAAAATTATTATTTAACATACTTCTCAAAGTTACGTAAATAGTATATAGCTGTAAAAATTTCTGCTTAACTGAAATTTAACTTTTACGAAAAACGCACTGAACATTAATAATCAGTAATCATCCAAAGTCTAAATATTGTAACGAAGTAATTTTAATGTGATTAATGTCTCTTCACCCAACACTTATCTCACGACGCTCTTCCTTTTTTAAACGTTTTTAATGTACACTCTTAAATTGTTACTATTTCTCTCTTCGCTCGTCATTTGTCACTTGTAAAAAAGACGTGCAACTGTTACATATATAATTAGTTGAGATTACAATTAGTAAATGTAATGGCTTATTCAAAATAGTTTCTATTTCGTACTCGATTCTATTATTAGTGTACCTTCTTAAATTAATTACTTTAGATTTATTTATACTTGGTCAACCGTCGACGTAACTAAATACAGAAAATTTCTTATATAAGTGTTCATTTTCTCAAAGTTGTAATATACCATTTTGTGAAACAATTTTGTTAAAAGAAAGTGTAATATTAAAAAGAATTATCTGTGTTTATCCTTATTTTTTTCAATCTATTTAATTTAATTATATATCAATAAAATATTGTTTTAGTTTTGTTTCGAATAATATCAAAAACGATTTATATTATTGAAACAATTGTATTTATATTATTGAAACATTGTATTCCTGCGTGTCCAAAAACTTTCAGATACAGCAGTGTATATCGGTGCTGTTAATAACGCTGTAAATCGTTTGCGCATTATTATACGCATTAATTTTTTGTAAAATATTTTGTTTCATATGATAATATCTGTATCTTATTGTAGTTTGCAAGAAGTTTTTGGTATTACTTTCTGTTAAAAATATGGGATCTTGTCGAAACAGGAATATTTGTATTAAGGAAGAAAAGTAACCAGGTATCTGGTTTGCATTTGTATCACCACGTCTCTACGTTAAGTCTGGCGTGGATCGGTATGAGATATTACGCTGTTGGCCAACTATTGCTTGTGTCCATAACCAACAACTTCGTACATGTGATAATGTATATATACTATTTCTTAACAACTTGTGGACCGACCGTTCAAAAACCTGCTGCATTTATAAAACAATGGATAACTACAGTACAAATGGTAAATTATCCTAATTTTCTTCCACATTTATTTTCACGTCGCGTAATATTTTTTCTTTTCGAATTGTTTCATATTTAATTTTTTCTCTGCCTGCACGCGTGAGTTTTGTAGTACATGTATACTATTAAGTTTAAATATACTTCATATAAATCGTATCACAAAAATATCTATCACATAAATATGATTAAATGATGATTTTATTTATAGATTCAATTCGTCGTGCTAATGATGTATTTAATACATCCATTAATAGTTGGCTGCAAAGTCGGGACAGATCATACTAATTGGTTCATATTAGTAGGCATTATAGATATGGCAATAAATTTGTTCAATTTCCGTAATTTCTATCAATCGTCATACAAGAAAAGTAAAAAAACTTAGTAGATTATAAAATATAAATTGAAAAAGTATTTTTCTACAGTAAAAAATTCGATGAAATTATTTTCGTTCTGTTGTCCTGTATTGTATATGCATAATATATAATATATTAAATAAACAAATAAATAAATAAATATATATACACACACATACACACACCCACACACAGGGTATCCCAAAAGTTCGGCAACTGTCAAATATCTCGAAACTAAGCATTTTAGGAAAAAATGTTTCAGACAAAAGTTGTAAAGTTTCAAAAGATCTGTTTACTGATCTTATCAGTTTGACCTTGGATGGCGTCGCCAATGTCAGATCAAAATCACATTAACTTTTTTAAATAGAACACCCTACTTTTGATTCCAGAATCTAATAGCTCGTGTCAAGACCTTTCCAAAACTTCCAAAGCAACTATTCAAGGTCAAATTGTTTGGTCATATTGTGACGTGACAGATTTTTTCCCTCACCACATTTTTTACCTTTACGCTTTCGCGGAGTGCGAGTACGTGCTTAAGACTGGGCCAGGCACTCCACAAGAGCGGAAATTTCCGGCAGTGTCACTATACAACTGTAACGTCGCAGCTGGATAACGACGACCGCTAATAGGCCGCGCCTATTATACGACGCGCAAGGATATTGCGCACCCTGTGAGAGGGGTCGCGCCTATCGATCCTGCATCGAGCGCGATCCTCCCGGATTTTGCTTTAGTGATGCGAAACCTCGAGAGAATCGAATCTAAGAATCGATTCTTTTTTCTTACCAAATTCATTTTCATAATCGGTGCATCGATTGGAAAAAGAACCGATTCTTTTTCCGCCACTTTTTTTAAATTATACATTAACATAAGGTTGCCACTCTACGGGAAAAATGTGATTATGTAATAAAGCAAGGACAGTGGAAAATTTAGGAAAATTTCAAAACGGTTTAAAAATTCTATTCATATTTGCGATGCTGTTTTGCGACTAATGTAGAACGGGCTCAAGAGTTTTCTAGTGACTCTCTGGTCATATTTTGATGCCTAAAAATAAAAACTTCTTATTGGACGTTATACTACGTCGTATTATCAGACGCACTGTGATTCCTGCGTTATAATGTACTGAAGTAGCGCTGTCATAAAAAAGAATCGATTCTCTAAAAAAAAAAGAATCGAATCAGAAAGAATCGAAATTTTCAACAATCGTTTAGTATTCAATTATTTTTTTATTCAGAATATTCGATTTTTCATGAATCGGAAAAGAAATTCACATCACTATTTTGCGTGCGACCCGGCGTTATCGAGTACAGATCGAACGTAATTTACTAATGAGGGAAAAGGGATGCACGTGTGAGGAAGAGTGTCGTGGCACACTAATAACTAATGCCATTAAAAGTATTTTTAATTATAAAATCACAGATTATTGACCCTTCATAGATCTTACACATTAATAAATACAAAAGAACAAGATAAACATTTTATAAAATATATTTTATTAAAAAAAATTATTTTTTGAAATAATTTCTTTGCTGCTAATAAGCATTATGCAACGTCCACTATGAAAATTATAAAATCGCAACAGCTACTATAACATCAGTAATGCAAATCTCCTCTTTCCGTAATTAAATATAAAAAATTTCTTATTTAAGTACATACATTTTTTTTAAGGTTATAATGTATTACTTTGTGTAATTCTTTTTAATTAAAAGAAGTTTAATATAAAAGAGAGAATAACATCAATATATCTTTAAGTTATATAATTTTATTATTTTTATATCAATAAAATGTTGTTTTATTTTTGTTTCGAATACTAGTAATAAGTATAAATAAGATTATATTATTGAATCTTTTTGATTACTGTATTCCTTTGTGTCCAAAAACATTCTGACACTGTACACGTATGACATAAAAATTTTCACGTTTAAAATTGTGGACATTTCAACATTACCGCAAGCTTGTAGTAACATTACAAAATTCTTTTGCAACTTCCATACAATATTATGTTTCAATGTTGTTTGTGCAATGTTTTTTTAACCTTTTAATGTTGGTGCGATGCAAGATCTCTCTAAAAGTCGTAGCGGTAGTCTCGCGTAGCGAGAGAGGCCCCGCTTATCCAAGGCACGATGGGCACATGTGCACGCCGGTTAAGGCGATGCTGGAGATACCGACTGAACACTATTTTTAATTTCAGTAAACTTTTTATTGAATTCACAGAATGATAAGTCCTTCTCTACAATTAAAGTGTTGATAAAAACATAATACGCTGGCTACAATTTGACACGAAAAACGGAAAAAAGTTGCAAAACTATGTGCTTCTGTAGTAGTCTCGTGACAATATATATTGCGTATAAAAGTTCTAGACTTTGTACCTACAAAATAACCATCCAGCGTACTGTGAATTACACGTAAGATTGTTAGTGTGCTTTCAAAACGATCCTAGAAGCTTTAGTATAAAAGATATTTCCAATAAAAAATATCGTGTTTATGTGTGCGTTCAGAATCGATGTGAAAATCGGTGAAGAGTGAGACTGAGTGAGACAGAGCACTAGTTTAGTTCCTCGATGTTGCATTAGAGGCGCTAAAGTCAAAAGAACAAGGAAAGATGAGTGCGTTTGAAAAAGAGCGCTAGCCTATTCCCCTTACTCTTTGCCTCACGCGCGACCCACAGTTCGTAGAAGAAAATCTGAAGTACCGACGTCGAGTGAGTTTCACCGTCAGTCCAGCATCGCCTTAATGCCTCTCCAGTCGTGAGTCACGACTCGTGACTGCACACTGTCCCGTCAGACACGCGCATGGGCGTATCCCGTTTGGACACGTAACGATTGGACACGTAATATAGCCCACCCCCTCCCGCACTTATTCTGTCGCAGTCGGTCCCCTACCGACCAATTATGCAGTTTTCAATCGTGCAATGTCCAATCGTTACGTGCTTAAACGGGTGTTTGGACCCGTTTGGTTCTCCGTCGGCCGAGAAGAGTGGGGAAGCGGCCCACACGACGTGCACGTGTCTGACGAGACCGTGTGTGGTCAGCGACACGAGTGGGAAGGCATTAACCAGCGTGCACGCGCGCCATAGGTGAGCGAAATCTCTCTCGCTGCGCGAGATTATCACAACAGCTTTTAGGGAAATCTTGTATAGCAGCCTGTTATAGGCAAAAGTAAAATTTGTTTTCAATTAAGAATCTTTTCGCTTTGTTTTAAGAATAATTTATTCTTAATTGAAGATTATTTATTCTTAGCGCTATTCTAAACATAGAATATTCTTGCATTCAAGGATTTATGCATATTTTTAAGATTTACTTTTGTTTGTATTCAGTAAAAGATTCGATAATATTTGACATATCAATGTTTCTGTTATATTATAAACTCTTCTCATTCTTTTAATACTCTGTTCAACAAAACATGAATTTTATATTTTGTCAAGAACAAGAAGAAGAATAAATGTTTTCTATAAAATTTTGGACGCTGAAAGAGAGAAAAGAAAGCCTCCATTTGTCAAATTGCTCTATTATATAATTATTTTAAGATTGTTTTTCAATAGGAATTGCAAAAAGGGTTATTTTTATAATATATTTTAATATATTATAATCATAATACATGATGTGTGTTAAAGAAATTTTAGTGTAACCAAAATTAAATATGTTATAGGATTTTTGACTTTTAAAAAGAATTGTTTTATCGATTACAAATAAAAAATATTTATAATACAGGTTTTTTTATTGCATCAAACAAATACAACTTACATATTAATCACAATATTTTTTGAACCGTAATCAACACCATAAGTTCCTTTTAAAGACTGAAAATATTAACAACATAATTTTAACCTCAATAAAACGTCAACGCAACGCATATAATTAGGGATGAGGGGAGAGGGGGTAAGATAAAAACCTAAAGGTTTGTCGATTTTTGCTAATTTCTATGTTAATGTAAAAATAACAATCTTTTTTTTTAGATTCACTAAAACCTTGTTTATCATCAGTAAAAATTAGAAGTTGTTAAATATACTAGAATTTTGTAAAATTTAAATTATTTTAGGACATATCAATTTCGTCATCTTGCCCCCATATGCAGGTATGATAACTTTTACTACCGAGTGGTAGTAAAGAGGAAAAACAGTCAAATAACTAATGCACAAATGCATTACCTTGCATCGAATAGTTGTGTTTTCTCGTAAACAAGTATTGCAAGTGTAACGAAAAGTTACGCAATGCCCGACTGTAAGTTCTTTAACAAAGTCTTTGCCTTGCGGCAACGGAAATACCATATCTCGCATATCGGGACGTGTACATAGATGCCATGTATCAGCCACATTTTGAAAGGAAACGAAACGGGCGAAGTAGGGAATCGAGGGATTGGCATAAACGTTTTAAACGAGTAGGTTTGCATTCGTGGCTTTTGTGCCACACGAGCTGTTATATCGTCGCGGCACATTGTACTTCGCCACGGGCATTGTCTCCGCTGACCAACGACACGACAGCCGGCGCGGCATGATCTCTGTCACTAGCGACGACAATGACGGCGCTTCTACGACACAAATCGTGCATCATAGTTTAGTTTCCATCGTACAAACGAGGAAACTCTGAAAGCTTTTTCCGCAACGGCCGATTAATAAAACTCAGCTGATAGACGTAATGAATAGTCGGGGACGCGCATCTCGATCGTGCGGTTTATTGCGAGCACGGATGCGATCATAGTGTCAATAACGCAACAGTTTTATTACCAATCAAAATTCTAACTATTCAAAGCAACTAAGACATACGTATTCGATTAATTTTAAACAATCAAACAATATGTGATGCGACGCGATTTCTGCACGAGGCTTTCAAATATAACGTATATTACGTTACTTGGAACAATATCATTTTCGCTAATTAATCCGATGTATCAAAAGACTTTCCTAGTTCACAATACGCTAAAATATTTTGTTTAGGCAATGGAAATTTCTGGAAACCACATTATTTCTTGCACAGTGCAAGATTATGACAATGAGATTTGTTACTACGTCGAAGCAATCACTTATTTCCTTATTTGATTTTGCATGAAAACTTTCGGGAAAACTCGTTTTTTTATCAAGTATACGAGAAACTTAAGTCTCGTCTCCCCTTTAAGTTTCTTTTTCTTCAGTTATCAGAAGAAATTGCTTACGATTTTCTTAAATATAGTCAATCATAAAAGGCTTTATCATTATTATAACAATTAATATAATTATACATTTTATTCTCTTTATTAAAGAGAATAAAATGTATAATTTGTTAAAGAAAATCAAGCGTTATAATAATTATAGAGTAATTAATCCAAATAAATATTTCCACAAATTGCTTTCTCTCCTTTTCTAGGTCTCTCGTTGTTATTGTTGTTGGAATCTTTCCATGTTATGGAAATAAAGTAAATAAACCAAGAAACAATTGTGCTATGCTGAAATTCGGATTAGATTGCGGGAAATGAAAAAGTTTTGCGTGATAAAGAGAATCCATGATATCATCAAATAGAAAGATTGGGAAAGCCGCACATGGTACTAGTATCATAAAGAAAAATCCTACTTTTTAAGAAAAAAAAGGTCTCAAATTTTAATTGCAACGTAGCGCACTCATGGGTTACCAAATTTCCGCAGCAGAAACGCTGGAATATACGGATAATCACGTGCCGCCGCATCTTGATGCCCTAGTTCGTTCGCAGTCTGCATGCGCAAACTCGATCGTATCATCGGAGATCCGCCGATAGATCACGTCCGTGAGACAGGAAACGATCGGCACGCACGTCGAGGACAGAGAGAGGAAGAGAGAGAAAAAGAAAAAAGGAAAAAAGAAAGAAATATCGAGAGGAGATCGAGAAGATTTATCTCCTCACCGAAAGGTTTGGATAGATTCATGAACCCTATCGATCGCTCGGCTAAGAAGAAAGGACATAAAATATCCTCTCGCTACGCACATTGGTAAAGAACTCGTGTCCCGCGTGCAAAACGCGCAAATTCTGTTTGAGAATTAAGATTGAAAAAATTCAATTTGTCATTTTTCTTTTGCATTGTTCTATTATTGATGCATCTACAAGGGAAAGCGATAGTTATCCAGAGATGCATACAATTCCGTGAATTTGAAAAGACAATTTTTCGGCAAAAAAAATATATATAATAACAATGAGCAATTGATGATTGATTGGAGATTAATTAATGATTAATATAGATTAATTAAAATTAAGCATTTCTGAATCGTGTAAACTGCAAGCGAATAAAATCATGTTTTTTTTAAATCTAATTTTCGCGTTTTTCTTCGAATATCCGCTAAATCAGTCTACCCACAGTCACTTATTCGCTTTTTCTCTGTTCCTTCCAGTTTTTTACGGCATTGTCGGCATTCCTCGCGTCTAGAATACAGCGCGACCATTCAAGATGCATGCGCTCTGTAACACGAAGTAATACTTTACAGTTCGCCCTCCGCCCTGGGCCTTGGGCCAGCATAAAGCATGGCTTACGAGTTGCAATTTCAAACTTTCGTGAAACAATCGGGTCGACGAAGAGCACTCGCAACGAGAAACTCTACTGACGGCCACGACGAGACAAAAGTTGCAGACATTTTCGATGACGCATTAAAAAATTGATAAAGTTCAGAAACGCTTAAAAAGATACTTGTGGATATAAAAATCTTACTTAAGATAGCGGAAGAGGATAACGAGAAAAAATTGGAAAATGAAAAAAAAAAAAAATAGAAACTTAGAATTTAAGGTGTACCGAAAGGAACGATGGAGATAACATTGAGTAGCAATTTTACTTAAAAAGCGACTATATTTGTGTCATGTTCAAAATCTTTGTAAAAAATGCAATAAAAACAATTTCAAAAAAATTGTTTATTTTAGAGGAACTTATGCGAAAGTTATTAATTGGTCCAAAAAAATGGAAAAAAAATATTCCCAGAAAGGCATGTGACAGAAAATAGAGATATACGCAGAATCGCAAGTGACAACGAAATGGAATTCGATGTAAAGAATTACGCGCAATTTCACGGTTGATTAGATAAATTTTACGAGTTCTCCAGATATTGCAATTCTGCAATATCTGGAAAGTAAAAACTATCGATGGGCAGTGACTGTCATCTTTACGATTTTCATCATTGTCTTACGAAAGAAAGGAGGACAAAATAGTTGTAAAGAAAGAAGTAAAAGAAGTTATCGTTACCATTCAAGGTATGTACTAGTAAAACTTGGGTGCCAGACAGTTCCCGATCGAACGAGCCTGTCAGTCGTTTCGAAAAATTTAATTCAAAATCACCCTCCGTTCTAGTCCGATCGAAAATCTTATTTTTATATATGTGGCTAGAACGGCAGAAACTCTCAAGTCGAATCAAGACATTTCTCTTTGCTGTTGCATTGCGTTACAATTTAAGCTGTCTACCTTTTTTTCATTTAATACCTTCTATTTATTTTCTCAATTCGAGCCATTAACATCGCCCGACATAATCAATAATTTTCGAAAATTGCCAATAATTTAATTGAAGAGTAATATAGATTCAAACAAAAGACACTGTGAGAATAAATCGTAAATATAAAAAAAAAACTTGCAGTCAAGTATTTATACTAAAGATACAGTCTCTATATACTATCTTTAATCTGGCAAAAATTATTTTGCAGATAATTCTTCTAATTTAAAATAAATCTTCCCTTATCGAAGAGGAAAAATTCGGGAAAAAGTAAATACAAAGTTATTTTGCACTAAAACTAAAAGGTTCCTCGTAAAGTATGTTTCTTTAAGAATGTAAATATAGTAAATAGCGGAACTTTGTTGTTTGGTTTAATTTTAGCGCCACTTTATTTCAACATAAACTTCAGTCAGCGCTTACTTCTTAAGAAACTTCATGTTGAAAATTGAGAAGTAGTGGAAAATAACCTCCCTCGACAATTTTGTCAAGAGAAAATTGATTCTAAGCTCATAAAAAATTAAAAGTTACAAAAATATTTTTCAAGAGATCGCAAGGTAGTAGTATATGCATGATATAATGTACACATGAAACAAGAGATATCATTTCTTCATCAATTACCCATATCTTGAATCACGTATCACGTAGCAGATATTTTTCTTTCATGTCGGTTCGCTATTTTCTTTTCATCTAAATTATAGACGCTATTAGTTCGATTGTTAAACAGAGAAAAAAACCTATGATTACACGTTTTTGTGATTTCTCTTTCTTCTTTTTTATACTCTTTGCTTTAATTGTCATGTTTTCAATTTCAATTAGCATAAATCAAATATTAGCACTGCATTTCCCTGATTTCGTCTTCCATTCGCAAAAATGATTAATATGATAATGTAATGATAACTTCTATTTAATTATTTGCCGATTATTTAATATTTACAATTAGTCGTTTTTCGTATTTAGAGCTTTTATTTTATTTTTTTTATAATTTGTATAATAGTTTTTCATATATTTTTTACGTTCGATAAGACAAGTGTTTCTCTTTTTTTTACTTTCTTTCTGTCCTTGTTGTATATTTACAATCAACTCATTTTTTACTATCAATACAGTTCTAAGTCTCGCGAATATTCTCTTAAGGTTTTCTCGATAAAATCAGATGATTTATATCAGTAAACTGAATTGTATATAGTATTATCTAAATCGTTATTAATATTTTCTCAAATCTCGCGTGGTCTACGATCGAACGAATATCCGCTTGAAACATTCATTTCCAACCGTTGCCACGCAACGGTGTCTCATCTAATATTGCTGGATGCGTCGTTGCATCCGGATGCAGTTGAAATCCACAACTACGTGATCGCGGTGCGACGGCACGAAAACGATCCCGAACGTCCAACGGTGGACTTTTGCAAGCGGAATTCCTTGTACGCTTCACTTTATGAATGTGGCATTCTTTGTATCTTTGTAAATCTCATTTTCTAAAATATGGTATCGTTCCTTATGCACATCTTTAGTAAGTATTCCGATTCTTACAACGGTTACTTTAAATTGTTCCGCGGAAAGAGTTGGTTGACTTCTTTTGATCCCCCTTATAGTTTGCCAAAGGCAAGCCATTCGAATACGGAGAAATGCTTTAAATTATGCAATAAGGAAAAAGTTCTATCCACACTCGTAGAACAATTCCGCTTAATTGAGCATCGTCGAACATTCTCTGTAATATCTTCTTTCTAATATGAACCATTGTCCCAACGACGAAGGAGAACGTCACAGGGACGGATATAATTCGAGAACGAATCCCCGATACGTGTCGCCACTTCGTTCTTCGACATGTCGTAGCAATTTCCGCTTCATCGTCTTTGACATCCTCTTCTTCTCACAGACGGAAGAGAGTCGGAAAGGAATTTACTCAGAAACAAGTCACGCGATCAACGTGTGTGAAAAATTGGTAATACAAATTAACTTATCCAGAAAGAATGATAAACGAGCTTTATGAAATCATTTTTCCGGCAAATTGTTTCCATTACGTAAAATCAATATCAATGTATCTCCCAAATTTACAACAAAAAGAAGCTTAAATAGTAAGTAAAATTTTTAATTTGTATTATATGAGAAAATGATGTATGATATTTGTATTATAAATTGTGATATATAAGAAAAGGCACATTATTCAAACTTTAGTCACTTTATATAACTCAAATTTAACGTAGAAGTGTCAAGAAATAAGAAAGCTATAGCAAAAATTTTTTTAAATATATAAAAGAATTATACAAGTGCAACAATCATTATAACGTAGAAATTGTTTAAAACGGTAAAAGTGACTGAAGGTGGACTAACGTGCCAAGGATCCATTCTTCGAAGTCTCATGGCAATCTCCGCTTCATTGTTTTCGACGTCTTGATGCGGAACGAGAGTTGGAAACGAACGGAAAGAAAGAAGAAAACGGCTGAAAGAACACGAAAAAACCACGTCTGGACAGGGAAGTATGCCCATGATATTCCACGCACGCTTCCACGAAAAATTGACAATCAGGAATTTGTTAACTCGCGATGGAGGCACGTTTCTTGCAAAAATTGCTTCTCCTCGCTGAAATCGGCTGATTCCACTTGTTCATTTCCGTGATGCCCATCTATTCATATCATTTTATCTTCGCTATGAAACTGTATCTTGCACTCTTCAATAAAATTAAAATTAATTAATAATTTATCGAAATACTCTCTCTGTATATTGCTGTTATTCGATATTCCATCAATATTCACAGTCAGTGAAGTGAACAAGTCTAGCTTAAATATCACGTTAAGCAATTCATTAACACTATTGATAGAAGATCTTCTGTGAGACAAAAATTTTAACTTAAAAAGATTTCAACTTTCTGATGGATAAAAAAGATTCTGGTCGATATTCATCTTACATTTAAAACTTAGTGCGAGAAATCTCCCGTTTTGCTTCCTCTTAAAGAAAAAAAAACTCGTGATTGCTAAATCAATATTTAAATTTCACTTCCAATACTAACTTTCAATTTTTATCTACATGAGAAAACTGATCTGTTAATCAAATTGTATTCTTCACGCGATCCACAACTGTGCAAGCTGTACTGAAAACTCGTTCTTTTCCTTTCGGTTAACAACCGTTGTGAATTATTTATACTCAATCACGTCCGCGACTGTGTCGAAACACTCCTTTATTCGTTGCAAACGATTTCCGTTGCGATATGCTTTCAAGATTCGTAATCGTAACTGTACATTTATCTGAAATTTACGCTCATATCTATTCAGCAATGAAAATAAATACAATTCGATTACCTTATTAAATGTAAACCCATCTAAATTTTGGACTCAGCAAAAAATTAAAGAAAATCCCATAAAAGCTTAGATATAGGCCATATAAAATACTGTTACTTTATATACGATATTGAGAAGAGAAAGAAAAGAGAACAATATTATATCAGTAATATAATATATGTATTATCCACTAATTTATAAACTATTCTTTGGTAACAGTTTAAGTAAAGCAAAATAAATAGATATTTACGTAAAACATTTTAAAATCAAGTGTATTAATTGGAACTATATACGCCATATATCTTTTCAATAAACATATTGCTCTTAATACATGTTTGATATGTCCAAACAATAGGTGAATGGCTGTAACTTGGAAGAAATTGCGTACACGTACAAGTCGGAAGCGGCATGAAGCAGCTACAAAATCACCTGTCTCCTGCCCCGAGGGAATTCAACGACTAGGTAACCAACGGCATTTGGCTGCGTCATCATTTTCGGCCTCGACTAGTCGGACGATCATGTCCGTTGAAACACCCAACCTGCCTCATCATCTCCTCAAAGCGATGACCTTACTTGGACACGAAATTCACCTCGGATCGCAGCATATCCGGTGGCAAAATGAGCCACAGACCGTATCTCGTGACGAGCTTTCTGCCAAGGGTGAATTTACTCGTTCCCGGATCACGAAAATAATGAGGCTTTTGCTCTGCTTGAGGGCATTCGTATCCGTGGGGTTTCCTCGATGAATATCGTTGTCCCATCTCTTGCCAAATCAGACATTCATTTTGAGGCACAACTATGTATCTTGACATTGAAATCTGCCATTTGCTTGTATCATTTATTTTATTGTGAAAGATTACTGAGAGATACTAAATTAAATAAAATGATAAGATTCATATTTCAACTAGACTGTTAAAATAACTTGGAAACAAATTTTATAAACAACTTATTAGAATATAAAATATTGATGAAGGAATCAAATATGGTGTAGTAGCGAATAATTAAAGAGAGCAAAAAAAATTTGTAATTTTTTTTGGAATTTTGATCAATTCATTATATAAATTTCACTTTAAAAGATTTCTTTTCGTTTAATTTAAGGTATTTTAATAAATTAATAATAGATACTAGTAAATATCTCACTTAATGGAAAATATATAAATTCCTAACAATTCTTTATAATAGATAATTATACATTCATTTCGTTGAGTCCTGCATAAGCATATCAAAGGATTCAGCCGTTTTCAAGTATGAAATACAAAATAAATTTTATCCTGGAGGAACGAATTTTATCAACGCAAAAACTAGTGAAATAATTTTATACTTTTAACAGAAGAATTTTAACAACTTCAATGAAACAGGTTATCGATACATGCTTGATCTAAATGCTTGACAAAATCCATATATCGAATTAAATTTTTAATATCCTAATCTTCAAAATTTTATGTTATCTAATGATCTAAGTTAATGCTGAGTAATCCTCTTATAATTAATTTTCCCTCGAATAGAAAGTCTTCTCGCAAAAAAAAGAAAATGCGAAAATTATTTGCATTTCTTATTTATGTCAGATAAATACTTTTCATGAGCATAATTTTTCTTGAGCAAAATTAATATTTAATTGAAAAAATAACAGATAAGTACAAAGATTTATTATAGAAAATCAATAACTAATATATTCGCCATTAATAAAAAATGATTTACTGAAGTTGTGCACACATGAAAGAAAGATGTATATATTAATTAATATACAATATATCAAAGCTGATACAAGTAAATTGAGATTGAGCGGAAATATTTTGGTCAGAGCGCCAATCAAGCATGCATAGTTTTAATAATAAAGAGTTGATTTAAGCGTGCATTAATAATGCGACCATAACAACGCGTAGCTCTACTGAATGCCACGCCAGTAGAATCGCGAACAAGAATCGTTTGTCATATGCATACTATTACAGTAATACCATATACTACGCTATTGACACAGCCAAAGTTAGTTGGCAGGTAATGTCGCTCATAACGAATTTGCAGAGCGATGCATTTACACAATTACATACGATACCTTGCATTATCATACGTAATTTATGTGGCGTCCGCTTGCATGAGTAGCAAGTATTATTTGCAACTCATACAAGTTTTAACAAAAATTTACCATAATCCTATTTACCTATTAGCAATCGTAAAATAATTCTTTATGTTAATTAATCATTAAATTCATTAATTTGTTTATCAAATATGTATTCGACACAAAATTAAAGTATTATTCTGATCTCCAAAAATAGACCAAATGTAAGAGAGTGTAAAAAATAATCGTAAAATATTCAAAAAAGCACTTTATAGCTTAAAATCTATAGTTTTGAAAGTGTTAATTCACCAAATGACTTACTGATTATTAACGAAACTACACGGATGCAAATGAAGATACGTCAAATCCTAAATTTTTTTACAAACTTTGCAAAATTTCACGAAAGCAAAACGATCATTTTTGCGTCAATGTTGAATAATTTGGTGAAAAAAATCGCACAACGCTCATCGAGTGCGTAAATTAAAGGTAAAGCTTCACGCTTTCGAATGCTGTAAACCGCATTTGTATGAAATTTTTATTTCACGCCGTGGAGCTTTGCAAAATTTGTAAAAAATTTTGAAATTTGACGCATCCCCATTTGCATCCGTGTAGCTTCATCAACAATCAATAAGTCGTTTAACGAATTATCCAGCTTAAAACTAGAGATTTAAAAATGGTAAAATACCTTTTCAAACATTTTATTATAATCATTTTTTACAAAGTTATATTCTCTTAAATTTCACCTATTTTAAAAGATAAGAATAAATAAAGAATAGAAAAAGCTTTAATTTTGGTGTTTAATGTATTTCATTAATAAATAATCACGGAACTGTTCAATAATTGATCAAAATTGTAATAACAACTAAATCATTTCCGTATAACTGCTCTTTTAATCTTTTATCATGAATAGACAAAAATGACCAATAAATTCATTTAACTTATAATAGTTGATTTTATTCCTAGCGCTACATTCTTTTTATTCATAAAAATAAATATTGGAAATATTAATATACAGGAAAAAATTAAATGCACACGTAGGTACAATGAAGCGTCATAAACGTTGATTGTCGTTCACTATGAGTAATTGATTGATTTTGGTATTTCATTGGTATTTTTAAGTTAACGTTTCAAAATTTTGGTCTTAATACAAATCCGAGTATTTTCGCGAAAAATTCATTAATTAATTTATTATTTAGACATTCGATTGCACGGACATAATTTAATAAAAGACGTAATTTTCGATTTTCAAGGCAGCACAGAAAGTGGCAAATTTTTCTTCGTAACGTGAAATACGCATTTAGCATAAGAATGACGTTTTGGACGAGTTTCTATTCAAGAGGGACGCTCAAACTCTCCGCACGATCGATGTCCGAGCTGCAACGTCGGACAAATAGCAACGCATCCGTGCTTCAAGACAAACCCGGCACCGAGGACACGGAAGGATCGTGATCCTCCGATGACCGCATGCCGATTCCCCTTGAAGCGTCTCCTGTTGACCGCAAGCGATCCCACCGGGTGTCCCGGGAATTCCGTCCAGCGGTCGCATTCTCGACGGTCGATGGGAAAGGCCACGACTAGCTCTCAGCACCTAAATCAATTAAATATCTCGCAGTGACCCGCCCGGTCGTGTTCGGTCACTTGCGTCGCGAGCTAGTCGTCACTACGGCATAGTTTTCACCTATAGCCGCGTGACCGCATTTTCCCCAAATGGCTCTATGAAGAAATTTATGCGAGGCAATAGGAATGTTGAGCAACGATTTCGCACTCTTACGGTTTTCATGTATTAAACCGCATAACGTAGAAAAGTTGGAGAAATATACAAAGATGCAAAATTTACATAAGATCGAAGCAAACTAAATTTTTCATTTAGTTTTCTAAATGGGCGAAACTTTCTAACAAATTGTAAAACATATTAGAGTAAAGAAAGGACATATCAAATACATATCAAAATTTCATACCCGACTAACGTAGTTGGACTTGTGACAAGAGAAAACGTAGAGGTTTTCAGCTTTAGTCGGGTAATTTTCTGCGCTGTTGATTCTATAGTTCTTCGATAACCGTAAATGTTTATCTTTCGCAATATGTTTTCTTTCGGATGTAAATCCAAAGAGATAAACGCATTAGTGAAAGAAAACTGACAAGAGATTCAAATTTTGGCAGTTATGTCGACTAGTCGAGTTCTAAAATAAATGGTATATCTACATTGATAACAGTTTTGCCAATTAGAGAGACGCTTTCTATTTTCTGCGTTCTGTTTTTTATTTTCGCATCTATTTTCATGCAAATTTTGTTTTAGACGAGCAACGTGGATAACGACTGAGGATTCAATATGCTCTCACACAAATTGTCATAGAGGTTATAACCGCGGCTTCGAGCCACCCATCCGAATATTACATGAATCATGCTGACGCTTTAAAACTATGAAATTTTCCGGAGCCTTTTTGCGACCCACCGGCTTGTATCTATCGCCTTCAACCATTTTTTTTTTTTTCATTTTTCTATTCTAGATATTAATATTTGACTTGCGATGTAAAACGGTTTTGCGTATGAAAAAAATCACAGAAAAAAAGTATATCTTTTACTTCTTAATGTATTAAATTAATTTTGTAATATTGATGACGACAACGTGCGCAATTTAGTAGATACAAATTCACAAATTGCAGAATAGAAGGAGTTGCTGATAAATTAAACGTCGACCGATCGACCGCCTTTAAAAAAAATGTTGGTTACATCTGTTGAAAAGCTAACAAAATCTAATATAAAAATTAAAAAAATCTTTGCTTTCAAAATTAAGTCGTTTGACATTAGTGTGTTTGTTGGTATGTAAGTCGCATCTGAAAGAGCAAATATAAAAATCGGGGTGGTTGCGTCAGTAATAAATCGCGGATCTTCGTGAAGTCGCCTCGGAAGTCGCTCGAAATCGCGAGAGAATGTAACGCTTCAACGAAGTTCAGCGTCTTGAATTAAATGCAACCTGAGTCGTCTCGTTTCCAACACCAACCACGGAGAACTTTCAATTACCCTTCCTATTCATGTTTCACTCTATTCTGGAACTTTACTTCTTTATCTTTCACGAAAATCTTTCCTTCCACTCAACTTGCTCCATCCGTCGCTTAGCTACGTAATCGGTTCAGGCGAAAACTATTAACAATATATTAACCTATTACGCAATAGCAAATAGGAAGTCCATCTAAAGTTAATGCGAATATTAACACTTCATTGTATGTTAATCATTGTAATATATTCGACAGAAAAACATTTCAAATATGTGGAAGCACTTTTGAATAAAAGTATCCTAACATATCTTACTTATTCACACGAATTTATTCATAATATTGAACAAATCAATAACTACGAGTATTGCGCAAAAATTATTCTGGCACAAACAATCCGATTTTATAACAGAGCTTGAGATCGACGCGGACGTAATTTATACAGACGTGATTTTCCAGAATGCTATAGACGCAGACGCAGGGAAACCGCTATCTTGCGCCATCCATGTCATCCATCTTCGTGTGCCTACAGCATTTGAATCCGAGTAACAAATGTCAGTGAACGCATCGAAATTACGGTAATTTCAACTACTGCTTCGAACATTAATCGCCCAGGGACTCGAAAAGCATACCGTGACACGTATGACTAGGAGTGCAGATCGATCGTGGCGCGATGGGAAGTTACAGACGCGATTGCGGAAATCATCAACGAGACGTGGCATAATTGCGGTCGCTATATGGGAAAATAATTGCGGCGATTATTGCGCCCGTATTCGAAATCGCCGAATTCGAGAGTGCGTAATATAAGCGAGTGCTCCCAATCGCGAGGCACATCCCGGAGAAGCATGTACTAATTTCCTTCTCGTTCCTTAAAGCGAGCGAGACGCTCTCCCATGTAGCAGCGATTAAACTGTTGAGAAATTTATGAACTCGAATTAACGATAAGAGGCCGGTGCCGCTGACGACCGGTAAACTTGGCTAGTGGTTAATTATTACTAAGAGCGCGCGCCCAGCGCGAGCGGCCGCTCGAAGAAGCAGTCCCATGCAAATGGAAGGGTCATTAATTATCGTTGAATATCGCGTCGGGCGCGTTTCCTTTGATGTACTGCGTCGAAAAGATGCTTGGCTTTATTCGTGAAAATATTCATCTTCGTTCATCAGTCCAGGGCACTCGAGCGATTAAAGTACAAACCAGAGAAAACCGTGACGCTAATGTCACTTTTAATGGCAGCAAAACAGATTTCAATTATTTTGTTTGATAACGCGATGTCGAATCATTGTGTAATTTCTCTTTAAAAAGACAAAGGCATTTATAGTTTCATTCAGTTCAAGATATATGAAGGTGGTAACAAATCGAGCTTTATCTTTATGTACAAATAATTTGTTATACATTCGAATATCTTTTTCTAGCGATGTTAATCAAAAATTCAATTTTTTTTATAAGAAAAATAGTGACTTGTTAATTTGATTCAAAGTAAGCCATAAAAATGGCAACAAATAGACTTGATTTTTGCACTCTCTAAATTTTTTGGAGTGGAATTTCATCTAAAAGAGTGGAATTTCACACTTTTAAATTGGGATTCCACTCCAAAAGAATTTAAAGAGTATACAAATTATATAATTTTCGTTTCAATAAATAAATCTGAAATGTTTTCTTGACAATGGTGATTGAGAACGAGGTACGCTAATAAATATCTCGGCATGCGCACAGCATAATCCGCATTCACTGAAATTGCGAGATAGCCATGACGGACGGCTGGTTGGCAGCTGTATCGGTGCACTCGAGCTGCAGCGTAGCGAGCGCAAACTCGCTCGCTCGATCATTCCCTCGTCTCAAGCTGTATCCCGGTCGCGCGTCGCGCCGCCTGTCTCGTGCCAATTGGCCGCATAATCAGTAATTGCCAGGATGCAACAGCCACGAGCATCCCTTATGGCGTTGCGTACTCGCGACGGTTGAACGCTACGAACACCGTGACGGTGACCGCCGTGAAATCGCCACACCGGGATTCACGCGAAACATCATTACGCAAATGTAGATATGTCCGTCGCATAATATCAGCCGACGAAATACAGCGTACAATTCTAAGATTTCTTTTTTGATCGCGAGGGATTTGGCGCGAAGCCAAAAAAGAAAAACGACGATCTCGTTATTATATTTTGATACCAAATGCAATCACGAGGATTTCATTACGATTCGCGATTTCTTGTATTCAACGCCGAGTGAACGACTGCGGAGGATCATCCTTTTTACTCGCGCGAACAAGAATTAATTGCACGCGACGTCAGCAGAAAACACAAAGTTACATTACGCTCGGTCGAGGGGAGAGTGCACTTCGCACTTGGCGTTTGGCAAACAGCGCGAGAGGCGGAAAGCAGCCAAGAAAAATCCGCAAAAGGAGCGCCATGAGCGAAGCGTAAATACGTAGGACGACGAAGGACCATCGAATTGGAAAATTCCTTGCGAAGCACTGCAACCGAAGTTCTCTCCGATGCGGGGATTCTAAGCTCGAAAACGCGCCGGCGTGTCACGTTGTCCGCGACTGCACAACTTCCGATTCCGACAGTCTTCCGGATATTAATAAAGTTCAACTCAAACATGATCAGTATCCCCTTTCTTCGGCTACGCTGCGAATGAAGAACTCTTTAAAGCTGACCATTCTTTTGCGTGCTTTCCGGAAGACAAGCTAACGCGTCGCCATATTTCGATGACACGATATCGACGAGGGAAAAAGAATTACACAAAGAAATGGAATTGCTTTTGGCAAACGAATGACGGGATGTAATGTGACACGAACGACAGAACAAAAAAAAAATTATTTCGAAACGATATCATTATCGAAATAGCGAACAGATGAACAGGCAGGAAACACGACAGTATATTTAAATAATTTGATTCCAGTATACACGTTTACAGCATGCTTCAATTGTGTTGTTTTTTAATTTCAAAAGTTCATGGTTATTTTCATTTCCAATTTACCTGTCGTTATACGAATCCGATTAGAATGCAGTATCGATACAATATATTCTGCAATTACAATTAGGATTAACACAGGGATGTAATACGTCGACCGTGCAGACGTCCAGCGGAATAAACGCGAGCCATTTTGAGAATTCAGAATTCAAAGTTGAATACGCGCGGTATGCGACGATAACAAATCCGCGATTTGCATTTAATTTCATATACAGGGCACTTGCGTTATGATCTGATAAATAATTTTGCGAAATTTGCGAGCCTCCACGCGTAAGCTTTACACGTCAATTACTACGTTGCGCAACGACGCAGTCGGAAAAAGAAAAACGAAAGGAAAAAAAAAGAAAGGACAGAAAAAGGAATAAAAGCAAACAGACGCGACTTAAAAATGAATATAGCAATTCCGTACGGATCACTGTATTGTCGCGGCAGCCTCGTGCGGACCGCGCGCGCTATTGAATTAATCAGCGAGACTTTAAAGCGCGCCGGCAATAGCGCGATTACCGTTTTCATCACGCGCCGGAGCCATTATCGAACGGTATAATCGAATCCCGCTACCGGCCGATCGAAAGTCAAACGAGCACCCGAATGCCGGGTGAAACGTTCGCTAAAATATTTTCGCGTAATCCGATTGTCCAACGGGACACACGACGCACGTTCAAAACGCGTTTCGCACTTTCTGATGCGTCTCTTCTCTTCCATTTCTCTCAAATTTGCATTGTGCGATACTGAGAAAAAATTGAATGATTACGTCAAAATAACGAAATCGTGCAATTTGCGATTCATCGAATAACAATGATGCAGGGAAATACAGAAAGAAGGTGACTATTCGGGAGGAAAGAGGGAAGGTGATTTTTGGGATTCAATACAATTTCGCGAGATGATACGTGATCGAGATGTTGCGCGATAACGTCACTAGTTACAACGCACCGCACGAACATCGAGGCGATACGCACTGATCGAACGACGCTATGACGGATATTGCCAAATTCGTACACCATGAATATTCGATTCTCGTAAATCACAGCCGCGGGCGCGTTATGATTTTTTTGTGTCGAATGTTCATCGAATACCTAGTCAATTTCCTGAACCAGAAACGGAAGACACTTAACGCATAACGGATTAATTTTTCTTATCGACTTATCGATTTTTATCAAGTTTTGTCATGTGTGGTATGAATTCGATATTCATTTGTCTACACGTTTGACTTCTCCGTAATTCAGTAAAGATTTAAACAAATGTATCAAATAAAAATTATTAACAATGGAAAAAAATTATAAATTATAAGAATTTTTAATATTGATACAGTAAAATATTAAATGATAATAATTATATATTTTTATATGAAAGATTTTTTACTGGATTATAATTGTTGATTTTCAAAAATTCACTGAATATCGGAATTCTAAAAATAGAAAAATTTTTATTTCGTAAATTAAATAACTAAAATTTTTAAGAAAAAAACTTCTTAAAAAATATTATTAAGAAATTTTTAGAATCCTTAGAATTTTTTTCTCAAAAAAATTTTCTTTTCTTAAGAATTACAGTAAAACCATTTTACATAATAAAATAATTCAGTTATATTTTTTTAGAATTTTTAGAATTTTCCGCCTCACAATTAGAAAAAATTCTGAGTTTCCTAAGAAAATATAACTACTTTGTTATATAAAATAATTTTAAAATTTATTAAAATTTTTAAGAAAAAAAAATTCTTAAGAAAATTTTCAAAATTAAAAAAAATTTTTTTTTCTCTTTTCTAAAGAATTTTAATAAAATTTAAAATTATTTTATATAACAAAGTAGTTTAATTATATTTCATTAAAATTTAATCAAATTTTACTAAAAGTAAAAATAATGAAATTCGTCAAAGTCCACGTTGTCCCACAACTATCACAATTTTTAAAATAAATTTTGAGGAAAAAGTCTAAACATAATTTTATCTAACCTTGTCTCTAATCTACTCCAATTTACTTTATTCGCCGTAAATCGCAAGAAATTCTTACATCAAAGTAGATATACTTTGTAACACGACTTACTTTTCGACGACCACGTACGGAAATTGGAAAAAAATACCCTACTCCCCGAGTCCGCTGCTCGCCGCGCGTCCACGCAGATAGTTTGGAATTTCCTCGAAGTCGTTATTCCATTACAAGCACTTCCAAGTACTTTTCATCACACACCACCTTTCTCACTTTCAATATACACGCCACGCGTTCTTTCTTCCCTACGTGTCGAAACATTTCACATTCATCTCATACACAGGCAACGCTTACGACGCAATTCCCGCCAAAACGCGGCATTCCGCGACGCCCATTTTCGTTTCACTAGGACGTGACCGCCGTCCGCGGCGCGCTCGTTTCGTTTCGCCCGGACGCGGCTGCCGTCCGCGACCCCTTCCACGGCATCGGAAGATCCTCGGAAATCGGAAAAAGACTTGCTTCCCCCGTCCGCCATTACTCGCCGCGCGTCACGTCGGCAAGAAATTTTCGCGAAGTCGTCACTTAGAGGCACTTCCAAGTACTTTACACTACCCTACCTCTCTCACCTTTCCTGCTTTCTATACGCACTTTTCGCCACGCACTTTCGACGCGCGTCCTTTTCGTAATTTATCCGTCGAAACACATCTCCCTCACACACGACGCGACGTGACGTTTGCAACGCTATTATCGAAACGCGGCACTCCGCGACACACGTTCCATTTCACCACGAGTGACGAGGACCGATTACCGTACGTAACCACTTCCACGGCATCGGATGATCCTTGGAAAGATTCTTGGACTTGTTCCTGGGGCTGCTCGAGCGTCTTATAGGCAAATTACCTTCTCGATCCGCGATCAATATCCGCGGATGTCGGACGCGACCGTGCCGGTACTCGGGGGCAACTGACGATTCACTTCTACCAACTGTTTACTAACAAACTCGATTACTCGCACGCTCCGCATCGATAGGTACACACAATAAACCAAAATCGCGGAGTTGCTAAAAAAAAAAAAATCAACGATGAAGCATTATTGCATTTCTTGGCACAGTAAATAATCTGAATGCTCTAATCGAGATGTTTATGCTGTTTACACTCTTTTTTTTCACGACGCACTTGTACCTTAATGTGCAGCGGACTTCAGGGTGTGCGTCCGTGCGGAGCAGGACGCGCGAACATTCAAATCAAATGTAAATGACAACACAACGACACTTGGGAGAGAGAAGGGGGAAAGAAATGCCCGCGCAACGCGATTTGCTTTTTTATTTATTTATAATTTCTCGCTTCTTGGAACGTTTTCCGGCAGTTTCTTGAAATCGGGCTCGAATATAAATTTCCGTAATGACATCCGATATTCCCGGTCGATTGCACGTTATTATGCAGGACTGCTCCACCTTCTGATTTTAACGATTTCGAGATTTTTAAGTAAAAATTCAAGCGTAATGTAAATTATCGCATTTCCTTAGCTTTTTGAAAAAAAAAGCAAATTATATAACGTATGTATAAGCACGTAGTAATTATATGCTTTACATTAAGTTTGGTTAATAAAAAGTCTGTAGCCAAAAGTTGATAAGGGTATATACTGTAGCTACGGAGACCTTTGGTCACAAAAAAAAACCGATCTACTTCGATGAAACATATATTCCCTCCGTTTTTGCCAACCGAAGATTGGCAGCAATTGGTCATTAAAAAAAAAACGGCACACATTAAATCTTGCTATATACATTTAATATTAAAATTTTATATCAAGATTTAAATAAAATAAAAATACACAAAATGAAACTGTTTCAAATTAAAGGACTCTCTAAAATCTTTGGAGTGGAATCCCACTCTAAAAGTGTGAAAATCCTGCCAATCTTGATTAAGAGTAGCAGGATTTTCACACTTTTAAAGTGGAATTCCACTCTTTTAGATGAAATTCCACTCCAAAAAATTTAGAGAGGAGAAGAAAAATCTCTAGACGAAAAAAATATCTGGCATCAAAATTATATAAATGAATGTATTCCAAAGAAAGCTAATTTAATTAACTCGATACCGTTTATCGTGACTATATAGGATGAGCCACTTACTAGTTAAAAATTATGTGTCATAGCAAAAAACGTTTTAGACAAAAATTGTTTAAGGGGCACAAATAATAGTAAAACTAATTATCAAAAATAATCAATTTTTCAAAGATATATGAGAGAAGGTCAATGCCATTTTTTGAAATTGTATAACTTTTTTTATATGATTACTCTAATTAGTTTACATGTAAAAGTATTAAGGAAAGTTATCGTAAGATAAATCACATTTATGTGATATACTTTATACCGGTACATTTGATATAAAATATTTCATAAAGTATTAATCTTTTTGATAACTGTACTTTAATACCTTTATGTATAGAAAAAAATGAGATAAATCAATTAGTGTAAAGAAAAATGCACAGTTGGAACGTAGTTTCAGGGATAATAGTTTGTAACGCTTTAAACGCTTCACTTGTATATGTACAATGCGATAGAACTAATGCGGTACTCGTGTTTACAGGATAAACTCGACAGGTCGAAAATTCCATGTGTTTTTGGATTGCATCAAACGATAGTCGAAAGTCTGTTGCAACCAGCGCAATTTCCTGAGTTTCGATTTTAAACGAGATGACCTAAGGCGAAATAATCGTCAGGACGAACTTATTCCCGTTGACGAAATTAATTCGGGAAACCAATTTGCATCATCGCCTAATGCCACCGTAGTCGGTGATGCATCCCAATGTGTCTGTAGCGCGCGTCACATGTGAAATTGCAATTACCGAGATCGCACGACGTGTGGTCCACCCTAGATTACCGGAAACGTATTCGCGACGCTTCTGTAGATTCTATCAGCTAACAAGAATGTTCCGGATAAAACGTTTCGAATTCGAAACGAATGAATAATGGATTAATAAAGAAATCATGCTTTGATCTAAATTGTAAGAAAATTTTTCTGGAAAAGATATACGATTCGAGATTTACGAAATTTATTGTATACCTGTGCGTCTACAAGATGCATGCAAATGTATTCATAACACAGGTCACAAAATTATAAGAAATACTTGAGATACAATTTTCACACAAATATAATTGTTTTTATTTGTTTTGTATAAAAGCAGGAACTGAAGTTTTGAAGTCAAATAAGAATAAGTTTAGGTCAATTTCTTTCTCAAAAAGATTTCTCAATTACATTTCTTTATCATTATAATTTCAGTTCCTCTGAATCTTTGATCAGTTTTCTTTTACGTAATTTCAAGAGAGAACTTCGCCGAAACAAGCGCTAGAGAAAATTGTAGAAACATTATTTCCTTATCAAGAGCCGTTAAGTGTTTGCATTACTAAACATTTACTTTGCACTCCGGCGACGCGTGCGGAGTTAAACGGCTAAATAGAATTTCACTCGTCGTCTTTGATCGCCCCGCGTCTTTACCTGTGAAACTTGGCAAACTCCTTACAGACGACGCGGCGACGTCAGGTCAGACTTCCTTTACGATTCTTATCGAAATTCGAATTTATAATCGTTTAAATTTCATTCCAATGCTGATTTAAATGCTCTATTCACTCATAAGTTAAAACAAAAGAAAACTTTCGTTCTGTTTGTCGCCTGTTTATTCTAATTAATTTTAAATTAATAAACACAGGCATTTTTATATTAAACAAACACATGCGGAAATACATTTTTTTTTTTTCACATAAATTATTTCAATAATATCACGCGTAGTATGAAGCAAATAATATCCTGGAATATTTTCTCTCTAAAAATACCAAGAAAAAACCAAATTGCAATATTAAAATCTTTAATTAAATTTTACTGTAAATTTCCTTATAGAGCGTTTGTAATTTTCCCAGGCGTTTTTAATTCCTCCTTTTTGTTCATCCGTTATTATTCCATTATTGCTTGAACGTGCAACGGCAGCCCTGGCATAATATTATTTTTATGCGCTGCAGCGAGCGCATTCGAGGCATAAATAAATATGTACGTAGAAGATAGACCATGTAACGCGGCAAGAGGAAAATTAAGGGCTCGTTACAACAGCGAAGCAGTAAAATCCTGAAGGTAATGGCGCGTATTTTATCGCCGCTGCACGCGCGTGTTTCCGTAACGTACGGTCGGTCCGGCACAATCGAGAAATCTCGAAACTCGAATAAATCTCACCAATCGACGGGATAGAAACCGAAGATGTGTGATATCGACTTTCACAAAGCGCGAGTTGTAATGCGAGGTGTGTATCTTGAACCTCTCAAGTGAGTTCAATCTCTGATTGGCAGGATGTGAAACATAGTTTTAGTGAGTTAGGGGCATACATCGGATGTGTATACGTTTATATATGTATTTGCTCTTGTATGTACTTTTGCTCAATATTGAGAAAGTTTATGATCGAATCGAAATAGATTACACATTTGCATTTTACGCGTTAAAGTCATGTGAAGCATAAAACATTTCTGTCTTTCAAAGACTGACGTATGTCTGCCTGACAATCAAATTGGGAAAACTGGTGTATGAATAAATACATGTAATTTAATACAAAGTAAAAGTTTAATTTGGTTTCTGAATAAAACGCGGTAATAATCATTGTACTAAGTTATGTGACATAAAAACTGGGAGTTATGGTGAATTAAAAAGGTATGGTGATCGTAAAAATTTATTTGACGAGCGTGAAGATAAATCAGCGATGCGAATCGCCACTAAATGTACAAATAATCTTTTTATAACTATTTCATTAACTTTCCCAACAAATCTTTCACGTATAATATTAATACTCATACTTATGATATGTATGAACATTTTCTAGCTACAAATACAATACGAAAATTTATTAAAGCATTTTTCTTTCGCATAAAATTGATAAAATTGATAAACATGTACTTTTAAAAAATATCCTCTTCGCTATAAGATATATTTTATTTTAATTTTATTACGCAACATTATTACATTATTACCTCCCTCCTTCTAAAAAGTTAAATTCCGAGTAAATTTTATTTTTTAGATTTGTTAGCAAAACGAGCGCATATAGTTAAAAATATAAATTTAAACTTCAATTTTTATCTATTTCTTATGTATATGAGCTATACTAATAAATGTCCAATATTTTAGGAATATGTTCCCATTGATCAAAGTTTATTTAAAAAAAACTTTATATAAACATGGATTTGGAAAAATAACTTTGAAGATAGAAAGAATTTTATTGTGAAATAATACAAATGGGGCAATTAAAAAATGTTTCAGACAGAAATTGTATTATATGAAGAGAAATAAATAATGTAAAATAAAAAGAATCGATTTGTCAAGGTTCACTAAAAATTCCATTTTTTTTTTTTTTTTTAATGAAATAGTATGCTTTTTTTATATAATTTGATACGCCTAATTATTCTGTGTAAATGTAATATTCTTATGAATGTATTAAAGAGCGATCTACAAAACAATAAAGGAATGCTTTGTGATAAGAATAAGTTATAAGAAAATCTTTCTGAAAAAAATATGAATATGATTCGAGTTTTATGATGTTTACTTTATGTCAGTGCGTATACAAGAATACGTGCAAATACATTTGTTTACGAGATATTTTATATTTTATTCTGACATATTTCAACATAAAGTTGCTTTGTTTTCAAGATATTCCACTTTTTCACAATAAAATTCTTTATATTTCAGAAACTAAGCGTTTCTAGACTCATGTTTATATGAATTTTTTTTTATATTTAGTCAATGAAAATTCATCCCTAGAACATTTAACTCTTATTTATTTATATTCTGTATGTACTTTATAAGTTGTATGGGCTAAAAAATCATTATAAAGAAATGTGTTTAAAGAGTAGGTAATTCAACAGATTCTTCGTTATTAAATGCATCAGTTTACGTCATTAATTAAGAGTTAAATATCTATTACGGTGCAATTTGTACTGTACATGTGGTGTCATGCGAAACCGGGCATTATGGTGTAACGATGACGTCATCATATCGTAATATTCATCCGTCCTTTGGCGCTTAGCGATATTCGATAACGTGGTGCATCGTAAAGCAAACGAGAAGTCTTTATTAGGTCCACCTGAATTTGCACAATTTACCCTGTTCGTTCGAGCTTGCCGAAATCAGATTACGCAATGAATAGATAAATGCATTAATATCGGTGCAATCATAATCGTACATCCTACTTCCGATTCGGCAATTATTACATTGAGTAACAATTTCGCTGTGTTTCCGTATCATCCGGCAGGAATGTCGATAAAATGTATCGAATAGTACGAAAAATTAATGATAAAACGAACAATGCGAAACCGATGGAGCGACAAGAGGAGAGAGAAAAGACAATGAAAGAAAAAAATACATTAGAAGCGCCTCTCTACATTAAAGGATTAAACGTCAATTATTATTGGAGTATCGACTGGGACAATATGTTTTGCATTATAGCGTATTGTAATACATTCTAAAGTTTTGTCGCACGTCCTTCTTGACCAATATGAAAAACCGATGTGAAAAAGAGCGCAAATTTAAGGGGAACTATACACGTGCACCTTGGTCGCTCGCGAGCCTCTAAAAAATTCTATGCATCCACGATATACCCTGTCTCCCGCGCCAAGTGTTCTCGAGAATTTCCCATGAGTCGTTGTGCTGGCGGAACCTCAAGAAACGTATTCCCCTTCTTCTTACTTCTCACGACTTTATATCCATTGTAATTCGTGATAAACTTGAAACAGCCGTTTCGTTGTAACTTGCGCACTTGGCGAAATTGAGAAATATTTTCGTGCTTACGTTATCTTCGCCGGAACGTACGTAATTCTCGTTATGAGGAGCGAGAAGCGATTATGGTTTATGCAACCCAATCATGCAGCTCAACGTTCTGAAACAAATACATTATGAATTCTGAGAAAGCAGAATTCTAAAAAAGCGAGAAGCTATACGTTTTTTATCCCGCTCGTGGATTAAAGGAGCACTCTCGCGAAAAATCCAGTACAATCCCGTGATATATCATATACTTAACTCCCTTCTCCTCCTCCCCCCAAGTTATATCCCCTTTTCTGACGCCAATCCAATTCGTTCGCGAAAAAGTTGTGGATTAAAACAGACGAAAGACCGGGGAGATACGTCTCCGCAAGTCCTTCTCGAATCGAATCACGTCTCCGTGAGTGTCTTATCAGATCGACCGTTAAGCTTTGTAACGGTGACAGTAGTGCACTCTTGATCCCGATTGGTTCTGACTTCTGATAAAGTTCATAATGGTACACGTGATACACACAAACGCACACACACACACATACACACACACACAAGCCGCATGAAACACATAAACGCGTAGCTCGTACGGGCGCTTCCGCGTATCGTTGATGCTATCATACCCTTTGATCTCCGTTTGCATTATGCATGAAGAACTACACGTTCCGACTAAGCAACGCAACGTACAAGCATGGCAAGAATCAAAGGGCACAAGAAAATAATCGGACTAAAGATAACACCAAATTTAGTCTTTAAACTGCTCGAAAGTCAGTGAACGTTTAAAGGCATTTTATCGTGTCATTTGAGAGCTTATTTTCGTGTACAACACACTGTTATTACACTTAAATTCTTATTCTCTAATATCAACTTTATTAAATACACTGTTAGAAATTTCTGTAGGAATTTTCAGGTGTGACTGAAGCTTTATGCAGTTACCGTTTCTCAAATTTACTATACGAAACTGAAAATTTTTGAAACAGCAACTGCATAAAGCTTTTTTGTTTTTGCACACTGTATCATTCACTGCCACTTCTGGCCACTTCTCACCGCTGAGAGATTGCAAAGGATGTCTTCCTGCCGATCGCCGAGTTGTACGCGGGAAAAAAACTGCGCAGAGTACACTGCGCAACTTCATCCAGTCACGATATCTTAAACTTCTGTTACCATTTAGTAATTTTAAGAAACCATTTGTAATTCTGAGATAGAGTATCGGAATTTTAAAAGAAATTTAGTAAATTTGCATTAAATGTTACTTAATTTCGTTTTCAGCATCCCAATTTCGGAAAATTAAGTTACTTTAGTAACTTAAATTTGATGGAATTTTACGAACATTTCTAACAGTGTATTTAATAAATTATACTAATTTCATATGATTATTACTAAGAAAAAGAACGGACTGAATGAATGATATTTATAATTTGAATTACCTAAAATTCAAATAATTAAGCTTTAAGTATTTCTGTCATTAGAGATTTTAATTATAAAATTTTGAGCAATTTAAACAATGTTACTGGAAAGCGTGATATTATTACTGATTCTAATCACTAGCATTTATAATAAATAAAGTTACATGACGTTACGTTTGTTTTGACATTTATCATAAAAATATAGCATCACGTATGTTTACATGAATAATTACATGAAGCAAGCTAAGAAAATGTACAAGCTAAGAAAATAAATACATAAAAATTTATATAGCACGTGAAAAATAAATTTGTTTATTTTTTTAGGAATAATTTTGCACAAACAAAAAAAACAATATTGCTACGAAGTGCTTCATCTGATATATTAGTAGAGATAAAAACATTATATATTAATAGAAATATTTAGCACTATAATATTTTATTTCATGTAAAGTTATTCTGTAAAAATTATCTATAATATTTTGTTTATTCTGTAATAATTATGTTTAGATATGTTTCATTTTATTATATTCATATATTTCATTGTATTTCTTTCATCTTTCTAAAGATACATCTGCTTTAAAACTCAATAACTTTCGTAAGTCGAGAACAACTTTCGAACCCTCTTTAGAATGTAAAAATATGATCGCATGTTAAAATTCTTCAAACGTTTCTCTATTTTGCATAGTTATAAAATCTGTTTCCAATGGCATTATTCATTTTATTACAAAGAAAAAACTTATTATTAGACACCAAGATCCACTGTAAATCGACAATAGCTCTCTCATCTTTAAATTTGGTAAAGAAAGGGTAGTTCACAGATGAGTAAATTTCCGAATCTCGAATTTTTATATTCAAGTTTCAAATTAATAGAAAAATTCAGCTAAAATTTAAAGATCATTTGATTTCATGTGCTTTATTTTACGCTTCGAAAATTATTCTGGAAATCAAGCACTACATTTTAACTGAAAGATTTACTCGATGGATTTTCTTTCTTGCGCGAATATAGCGGCAACAGATAAAAAAGAAAAGCGCAGTTGTGTTTTTTTACGACAGTTGGCGCAACTAAGCGAAAATGACGTCGCTCGGTCGGCGCGGTGCGGAAAATCACTCGTGTAAAATCAGTCCGCGGCAATTTATATGATAATTGCCTCCCTGCATCTGCAGTCAGCACGAATTCTTTTTATCGCGCGCGAGAGACGCTTCTTTCTGCTGTCCCGCATCCTGTCTTTCCGACATTCACCGCCTACGTTTGCCCCTGTCTATAACCCGCGGAATATATTCCCATCGTATAACTTTGCCTCTTTTTTCTCCGATCGTATATCTTTTCGGGAAAAATGCGTTTCGCTTTGGAATTTTCTTCTGCGTGCTTTTAGCATGTCGTTCGTTTAATCGTGAGCCGCATACGATAATTTCGTAGTTTCTTTTCGTGAGATCTCCTGTTTATATTATTTCAACTATCATCGTTTCCTGTACGATTGGAGCTTTTAATTAAGTTGGCAATATTTATTTAACGAAAATTCCGTAACTTAACGGACATTTCATATATTTCATATATTTAATTTCATATATTTAATTTCTCTATCTCAATATTGAAGTTTTTTTTTATAACGTGATTTTTTCCAAGTTTCCTTCTCTTTGTCCCACATATGGTTGTGCCTAAAAAAAAAAATCGTTGCCTGGGACGTGAAAAATTCGCAATACTTACGATCGATGGACAAGCACGGCTTTTAACCGCCATCCACTCCATTCGACTAGCATCCCTCACCGTTTACTACTCTCACTATCCATCCACCTTCAACGCTGGCTTTTTTTCCGGCCAATCTTCACCCCTTCAGCCCTACCCCGGTATGCTACCGATGCATACTCTTGTGAACACCCGGCCGAATGGCGTTTGAGGGAATTGATGGACCTCCGGCACTCGACATCCCGAAATAGGATAAAAGAGAACGATGAAAAAAAAAAGAACACACTCATCGCGCACAAAAGGATCGATAGGAAAGAAAGAGGGCGGAAAGTATAACTTTATTATATATTTTTTAACGACACTGTTGGTTAATTAACCGAAAATCGCGTTCCAATTTGCTCGATTGTACAAGTAGAAAATTGCACTTTCACATTCGAAAGCCATTAATTTTGTTTGCATAACGTTTACGAAAACTTCTTCTGGATTATGCTAAACGTTCGATACACTTTCGCGATCAAATATCTCGTTGTTTGCTCAAAAGATTAATTTAATCAAGTAGACAGAACAAGGAAATTGATACAGTTCTAGGATGAGATTAGCTCCTCGAAACTTTCTTCCTGATTATACGAAAATAGCTACTCCTTGCGTCGATAATAAGATCTATCTTACTGTGTTAAAACGGATTTCACTTATAATTTCATTAAAATCACTATTATAAGTAATCCGAGGCAGTAATTTAAAATTAATCGATTTGGAAAGTTTAGTAAACAAATATTAATTTACGTTGAAACAACAAAGTTAAGCTGAAAAATCGATATTCGAAAGAATAAACGAAGATTTGACAAATGTGTGAATCGGGTCGAATTACAAATCTCTCCGTCCGATCTCGAGGCTGCCGAGTAATTCCGATAACATCGCAAAATAAATATATCTTGGATGGTCGCCATTTGGGTTTCTTTACGTTTCTCCCTATACAGTTCAATGACCTGTGCAATCCGATGGAGGTATCTTGTTACCGATACAGCAATTGATCGACTATAAAATCGCATCCTTCGGTGGAGTACGCTATTCGCGAATGTTATATACGATTCTATCCATTTCGATGCGGCCGATTTGGAGTGACGTAACCGGCAGATACAAATGCAAGCACGTACGCGAATTTAAGACCGCTCGTGTAATTGAATCTGTAAGAGAAATATCGAAGCGATCTCTCGTCCACGTGCAATATCGTAACATCGCCATCATTGTTTCAATCTATCAGCTTTAGATAGGAACGTCGCAATTTCGAATATTGACGAGGGAATCCAGATGTAGCGAATTCACGTCTTCGTGCGTGATCCGGAAGAAATCGGAAAACACTGTATCTATTGTGCTTTGATTCATAAAAAATCATTCGAAACGCCTTCTTACAAATTGTGACGCGTATTAGAAAATGATGTATACCTGCGTAAGAATTTCACGAAAGTTTTTGAAATACAGAAATGTTACATTAAATGATCAGAATTACTCAAATTCATTCCACATAGGTAACTCGTACTGAGATATCAATTAGGAAATCTATTTTTATCCCAGATATGAGTTTTCTATTTAAAGTCGAAACAGAAATGCAGAAATTCACGTGTCTCCTTTTCACGATTAAAATCAACTAATAAAATTATTTATAGTATTTATACTGTCTTAATGATTAAGCAAGCATTAATAAGTTGTCTAATTATTACACCCAGTAATTAAAGAAAATATTTCTAGTAAAAAAAAGGAAAAAATCTAATTATTTAATCAATATTTTTAACGTTTAAATTTCTTAATTATTTATACTTATAAAGTATAAATACTTAAAGTGTTTTGATAATATGATTAACTCAATTTTAATTGTAAAAGAAAAATTGATAAATATTTTAGAAAAGCTAGAAAGTGATTCTGAGAAAATATTGAAAAGAATTAATGGAAAGAGTTAATTTCTGTTCAGGTTTTCCACGTTTTAAGAGATTGTTTAATAATGTTTTTTAAACATTACTCTTCTGATCCGAATCTTGATAGATTGCCCAACCAGAATCCATAACTTTTGAGGGGAATCGGGATTCTAATTTAATCTCAAAAAGTTTTCTATGCTAGCACTTGAAGCGGCAGTAAAAATAAACGATGATAAAAGTTTATTTCCCCAAAATCGATGAACCAAACATTCAGTCAGCAACTTTACAATCTCTTTCGTGGCGGATGAACGAAATGTATTCAGAAATATCGTAAGACAAACTGCAAACCGGCACGCCATAAACAAGAAGTGGATAAAAAGCAGTCGATCTTAAAGAGCACGGCCACGTCCGTCGCGCTTGGAAAAACGTTTACGAGCAAGTCGCCGGCATCTACGTCGACGGGTTTGGAGCATCAGTTATGGTCCTCCTTGGCGCGGCAAAACATCCTGACAATCTCCAAGCCGACGAGGCTGACACAATAAACGTTACATGAAGGAGCAAACATCCTGACACGGAGATTGGCCGGCGACGTCGCCGATCGGAAGTCTCGCGCGTAAACAGAGCGATTCCGCGCGAGAGAAATCGCGCCCGTCTTTGCGGAAATTGTGCACCGGCGCAACTTTTCCGAACAATTTCTACTGCTCTACTACTACATGCAAGAAAGTGTCTTCGCCAAGGTATCAGACGGACTGTCTTCTTTCTTCACCTTTCCTTTTTCTCTTTCTCATCGAAATAACGCGCGGAATCGTTACACTGTCGTGACGGAACAGGAACGAGAAGGAAGAACCAAAGCACTGTAGTTTTCCATATTTTTGTCCCTGAAAATCTCTCGCAATGCGACGAATTGTGAATGCTATTAATCTATGAAGAGTACCGTAGTAGAAATTTTATGCATATTTTGAATAATTACAGTTTTATTACTTCTGTCTAATAACTAAAAAATAAAACTATTAACAATGTGAGAATTCTAATCAAAATGTAATGCTTTGCCTTCTGCGCAAAATATAAATTTATTTACTAAACAAAAACAGGAGAACAAATGGACTACTCAATTATTTAACGAGCAAGCTTGGAAATCTTTCTATTAATACTAAACAATAATTGCACAAATGTCTACGCATATTTGTTTATCAGGAAAATTGTTCCAGCCACTAAATAAAAGACTTTATCAAGTTCTCGCTTATTTCCTACGCAATTAATTGTTACAATTAATGAGAATACAATAATACGAAACAATAACTGAATGGGTGTCTAGGAAAACTGCATACATTCCCACCAGGCGTATGAGAGAAATAAATCAATGACGTTTTCTGTATTAAATTAAACAACATCCAGATTAACAGCATGTTAAATAATTGAAAAATATGAAATGGTCTTTCAGAGAGAGGGGAGAATATTTTTAGAATACAGTTGCCTCTCAAAATTGTACATATCATAAAATTAAATTTCACCGAGAAGTAAATGCTCAAAAATCTACAGAGGATAGCTCAATCTATATGCATACGAGTAATTATACAAATTACGCTATGCAAATCGAGTTGTCGTAAAACCCATAAATATCTTCGCGATTCACAATTTCGCAATCCGGAAAAAGCATTAGCGCCGTATCTCGATTAATTCTGTGCACGCGCCAACGCTGCATTCTCCCTCGTTAAAGGCGGGGGATGCAAATCGCATAAAGTTGCGCCCGCGTTTTGTTTTAATTTTAGCCGAACGTACGAATCGTTTGGCATTCAATCCGTGGCATTAATCAAATGACTATAGATTTGTCGTTCGCGTAAACTTTATTTCACTCTGTTACATATTTCATGAAGCCGTTATTTGGCAATTTGATTATAACTCGCTATCCACTTTCCACGCTCGCCACTGATAATTTCCATCTGGCGATAAATCGATCGAATTCCTCCGTCGATTAGCACGAGGCACGAACTTGTAACCGTCGGCCAGTGCAATCTGCATTATCAGTTGCATCGACTGTTGGAAAAACCATAAAAAAAATCATAGACTTTTATAATCCGCGATAAAACATTGAATATCTATATACATTTGCAAATGATTATATATTTAGATTTTAAAATCAAGATACAAATAGAGATGCATATCCGGATGCAATTGACAACTTTTATCATAAAGATAAAAATGCTAATTTATAACTGCAACACTTTAAGCATTTCAAAGAAAAAACTTGTTATAATATAATTTTTATCGATTAATAAAATTAACACATCTAAAGTAAAACGTCAAGACTCACGCGCAAAGTTACCGATAGAGAAATACAGAATTCTACTATATCCTTCACTGAGAGACGGAGAGCTTGCAAAGCTCGCGAACTCTCTTACTGCATGCCGCAATGATTGCGCAAGCCTTGGCCGTCGATAACGTCGGTAAAAAAAGCTCCTGATAAAAACGGAAAGTTACCATTCGTTGTGATCGCGCGACCGATTACCACTAATAATTTGGCAATTAACTGAAGTATATCTCGTCGTTCAATTATATATTTAAAAGATTAGATAAAGATATTAAATATCGTGTAACTTTTTGTCAAATTGAAATGGTAGCACAGTATAAAGTCAAGATATTTCCCATGGGCGCTTTTGTATGAAGTACGCAAATCTCTGGAGAATGAAAGAAGTGTATGAATAAAGCATTTTCAAGACGGAGATTCTGCGACGAAATCAGAATTGATATTCTTTTCTCAAAATATTGAAACGCAGTTATAATAGTCCATGAGTTATGAGCTACGGCAAATGAAGAGCTTCTGATGCATTAAGTTGCGGGGGTGCGCATAAATAATGGAGAAGCCGTTCAATTTAAAGCGGACTTTACTACAACAGAATTTTAATTTAAAGCTTAGTTGCCGGACTGTTTTCACGATGAAGCTTGAAAAGTGTACCTGCACCGCGCGACTCTCGCATTATTTGCGTGAAGGGATAAATTTCGCTATCAACGAAATGTGGAAAAACGAAACGTTCGAACAGGACAAACAGAGCGAGTGCTCAATCATCGGACTTTCGCAACTTTTTTTCCGGCCTGAATTCGATGGGTAGATCGATCACCTATTCGTACATCACGCTTAACAGACACTCACGCACACTGGCAAACGACACGGAAGGTATACATCGTGGCGGTTCGCCTGAATTAATTATTCGCGGCTTTTGCCGCGCGAGAGCAGCATTTCTGAACGTACCGTTTTACAGATAAAGCCACGAGATAGACTAGGTATAACGATCAATTCTAGAAGATAAAAACGAGATACACTTGAGATAATAATTACGATTAGAGGATTAGAGGATTGGAGGAAGAAAATTAAGTCTTGTCCTTTTTCAGCCGAATAAAAATGAGTCACACATTATTGTGTTTATAATATTACAAAACATAATAAAATATTAAAATAATTAACTGTTACACTAACAGTTACATAATACAGGGAAAATTGATCAAAACATTATTTTTAAAATGTATGTATGTCGTATAGAAACGTTGAAAATATTATATTGAAATACAGAACAAAACATTTTATATTCGTGCCAAAATACGAGTAATATGCAAAACTGTTATGAATATATTAAGAAAACACCATTACAAAAATATGTTTATAAAAAAATTAAAAATATAAATGCAAAAAATATATATCGAGAAAATAAAATAAATAAACACGTCTCATCATATTTGTTAACTTTAGGTGAAATATAATCTACCGTTGTTGTTTTTTACAATACTCAAAATAAAGGCATTGTTTTACTTTTTAATCGTTTTTCTTTTTATTTGTTTTATTTGTTCTGAACCTTTGCAAATTAATATTTTAGTGCAATATTAAGTTTAATATTAAACTGTGCAAATAACACAAGAAATAAAAGAAAGTGCTATTTTTTGATCAAAGCGGATCTTGGTAATTAATATTTAATTAATATTAATATTTAATATTATAATGATATTCAATTTATATTTATATTTAATATTAACATTTTAATATTAATATTTTTATAATAATTATTTATTATTTATAATTAATAATTATATAATCATTAATTATATTTTTCAATTTTATAGACTGTGCGTGCCGATATAGTTGTTGGACTTAAAAAGTAATCGTAAACTGAAGTTAAAAATAATATCTCAAATTAATTTAATCGTCAAGAATAACGATATTATAAGCTTCTTAGAAAACTGTAAAAATTTTTATTAGACCCATCACGGAATGAGGGAATTGCAGAATGAGAGTTCAAGTCGTGGCTAAGATATCTTTTTAAATAAGTTCTTTACATACAGTTTTTACAACATGATTAAAGCATCGTTATTAAATTTGAGAATTAAATTATTTTAAAATTAATTCTAGTTTTAATTTATAATTACGTTTTAAATTTGACAACCATCAACACGCAATCTATTGAAAAATATATTTAATAATTGATATAAAAATATTATTAAGCACTGAGATTCAGCCGAGAAATTACACTTCCTCTTATCTCTTTAGCATTTCAAATTATTATTTTATTTTGTAAATGTATAAAAAGTAATTGCAAAAACTGAATCAAAAATATGCAAAATATGAAAATGAGGTAAACGCAAGTATAGAGTTTCTATAGCGCTTGTTATGAATTGTACACATTTCAATAGTATAATTTATACAGTGGCGTGCAAAGGTTTCCGACCAGTGACATTTTGTACTCTAATTTATTAAAAACCAGCCTAATAAAATTTTCATAATTATCATTGTTTTTCTATATTATTTCTTTTCCTATATCTTATACTCCTATATCTTATACTTGATAATTATGAAAATTTTATTAAGCTGTTTTTTAATAAATTAGAGTACAAAATGTCACTGGCTGGAAATTTTTGCACGCCACTGTATGTAAAATATAAGTATGTATCAATTACAAATAAAATATGGTACTCGTCCCAAAAAAAGATAAATTTTCCGCCAATTTTCATTCAAGCTACCAGAATAATCTCGTTTTTATTTATATGTTATTTTACAAACTCTTCCCCAAAATCAGTTTCCATACGAGAAGCAAGCGGAAGCAGGCCATCGTAAGATAGCTGCCGCTATATTCCTGGAGATTGACAAACATCCGGCATGAAAAAGAGGACAAGGGTTTCACCTCACTATCTCCGCTGTCGCTTTCTAGCCAGGCTACATAATTCCAGAATTTCAAAAGATCGTGGGACGCTAGTCTGCATGCAAACTATGACAACGTGTATGCAGACCGAAGATCATCACTCCTTATACCGGCTTTCCTATCTTTTGCTTTTTGTTCCATCTCACTATATTTGGAGCGATGTTGTGAACGTTGAAAACCATTCAAGGCTACTTTTTTTACGCTCACAATTTATAAAAAAGAGATAAGATTGTTATAAGGGAGACTGGGACTCGTTGATACAAAGAGTAAATTGGCACTGGTCGTGTAGAAGACTATTCTTTACGTTGATAGCCAAAGTGCAATTTGTTTAGTCAAAAATCTAGAATACCACAAGCGTACCAAGCACATCGACACTCGATATTATTTTATCAGAAAAAGAATAGAAAATGGAAAGTTCTTGGTGATATACATTTGACAATTTCTTTCTCAAAGAAAAATAATCAAAGAACTCCGTTTGAGTTTTCACTTGAATCATACATGGAAGTGTATAATGGAAGTCGTAAACTGAATATGACAAGATAGTGTTGACCTTTCGTAAAGCAAAGGATTTATTCACTAAGCATACATTCATGCTTAATAATACTTGCTATAAATACATATCAGTGACAAGAAAAATAATGCTATATTCGTACGTATTGCGAACATCATATAGAGAGAGGTACATACTATTTACATTTCTTATGAACTTTTCCTACAAGTTTACCGCGCATATTACCAATCTGTCGGTTTAATCCGTTTGAAACTGTCGGTTTGAGAGATGCACAATCTACTCCTGTAATAAAGTTTTATACGTCCTTCTGAATTCATTAGTTATTGTGTTAATCGCAGTCTAGCTTCCCAAACATGATAATATCAATAATATAATTATATACCAAATCAGATGGCATAATATTAATGCGTACGTATTGTGTGCATACATTGCTTAATGCATATATATTGTGAGTGATTTAATTAAGGACGTGAGGTTTCATAACACTTGAAAATACTGCTGATCGGTAGCAGTATTAATATTGACTGATACGGAGAGTAGTTATCTACGTGAAACGTGCATCGTGTACTGTCAAATGTGATATTGTGTAGGTGAGTATGTGCATACACGTACATGTTTGCACAATCATCCAGCGTGTAAATAGAACAAGAGGAAATCGTGTGGCCAACAGTCGGTGCAATGTTGAAATAGTACATCCTGACTCGATGTCATATTCGGTCGTCGCTCGAGATGCGATTTTCACAAATTTTTTAGGGTAGAGAATTATTGAGACATGCTATAGACAATAAAATAAATTATAAATCAATTATAAATACTCCAAAAATATTTGATGTTATCAATTTTCATTAAGTTATGATTCTTGTATGATCTATGACGTTTCTTGTAATTCCGTAAAGTTATTTTTCTTGTCAGTGATATATATTTATAGCAAGTATTATTAAGCACAAATGTATGCCTGGTGAATAAATCCTTTGCTTTATGAAAGATCAGCACTATTTTGTCATATTCAGTTTACGATTTCCATCATACGTTTCCATGATTCAAGTGAGAACTCGAACGGAGTTCTTTGATTATCTTTCTTTGAGGAAGGAGTTGTCAAATGTATATCACTCAAGTTATTTTTTTATTATTTTTTCCATTTGGTATTAATTTGTACACAAACTAAAACGTTGAAAATTACAGCTAGATATATTTATTACAATTTTTTATCTTTGACCAATAATTAATTTATTATAAGACTTTCTGCTACATGCAAAAAATGCATGCAATTGGTCTCTTAAATCGTGTCTGTGGATCTATTAAATAATATCGTCTTTGAAAGTATTGAATTTATTAAGTAAAATAATTAAAATATAAGGAGTTATTAAGTAATACTCTTATTTATTAATAATTTATCTAAAAAAAATAAAATATTTAATAATTTATAAATAAAAATTTATAACAAAAATAATAAAAAGACGTTATAAAACTGGTTCAAATTTATTTTCACAATTAACGTATTTTTATACATGTCAGTTATTATTATACTATTATCACTGCACGACTACATTATTACAGCTATATAAAAACTAACATCAATTATAACTGATTTTTTTTTAAATATTAGCACACACAAAACAAGAAGTAACTTGTTAAAATTTTGCCCATATTTCTTTCAATTTTCATTTATTTCATATTTTTATAATTAAGTGTTGTTAATATTAAATAAAAATATAAAATATCGACAAAGTACAATTTAAGCAACTGATACGAATCTAACAACTCTCTTCTAACTATAGCCTATTACCAAATATAATTTTTTCAACTAGAATTTATCATTCAATCTCGAACAGACATTTACGTGGACTTTCTTCCTCCCGTTTTATAGCAAAAACTTCATTCCCGCGATTTGTCCAAGCATTTTAGTAACGCTCTGCATTCTTCACAGTCTCCAGACATTTGCATAACACTGCTATCGGCAGTCGAATGCCCCAGGATTACAGCAGCTTAGGAGAATCTCTCGAGCTCGATCGAACTCGGCCGGTTTGATTTTTCCGCTGGACTTTTCAACGCACCGGAAGTCACCGCGCCCGCCTCCGAGGAACCGTAAATCGCTCCGTTCCTCGGGCCAATTTGTGTTTCTCGTGTCGTCAACGTGAGAAAACGTGAAAGTTTCACACTACAAACAGCACACAAGGGGAACTACTACTTTTAAATCTTACTCCTTATCTTTGAGTAAAAAAAAAAAAGAAAACGATCTGGAGACACATAGCATCTTGGCATACGTTCTACACCGAAGGGTAACGAAGCGCAAAGTTGTCAAAGTTCCGACGAAAAGTTCAACGCGAATATGCGTGGTAAGGAAGCGAAAGAAGAGGGCAGAAAGTACGAAAAATCCAGGAAGAACAACCGTCGAAGAAAGTCGCTTTCGGCATGAGTTACTTCCTTTATATGGGCTTGAAAGGGCACAATATGAAATAGAAAAATCGTAGGAAATGCGTGGCTCGGAGCGACGGAGAAAATAAAAACTGTTCTATGGAAAGCTTCAGAGGAGCAATTGTGAGGAAGGTAGTTTCGGTTACGCAAACTGTTGCGCACGGCGCAAAGTAAACGTTATATACTGTATTTGCCATCATAACGCGAATCGAACAACGTGTTACATAGACGAAACCGCTAATTTAAATGGCATATAGAGCAAGGAAAAAGTACATAAGTACGAAAGTTACAGTAAATTTATTATTTACTGTAATTATGATAAATCTTAGAAATATTTAATTTAATTATCAACATAGAAAGTGGTACGTTGAAAGTTCGTTCTAGCAGTAGAAAAGCTAACGTTTTAAACCGCCAATAAAAATATTTTGATTTTCTATTTCTAAAAAATACAATTTGAACAAGATTAATGAGAGTCCAAGTGCGGTTATTAATGCACAATTACAATTGTAAACACTTTCAACATTTAAACATAAAATTGATCAAATTAAAACGTTTCTACTTCTGAATGAAAATAAAATTAAAATGAAAAAACAATAAATTTGCGCAGGCGCAAATTAAATAAGAAAATTAAAATTTTTATCTTACAATAAACTACCTTCTAAATTTTTGGGAGTAAAATCTCATTCTAAAGAGTAAAAATTTAGCCAATTTTAAAAAAGAATAACTAAATTTTCATTCTTTAGAACGAGATTCTTTACTCCAAAGAAATGAGATATCACTCCAAAAAATTTAAAGAGTAACAAGAAGATAACCAACCTCTCGGGGAGATTAGTGGTTTAGCAGAGGTATACCTAGTCAAAATTCAGCGAAATTTATGTAGAAGGTTGATTGTGCGTCTGTAAGTTGTATCGGATAGCGTGAGATGTAAACGAATGTGAACATATTAAATGAATAAACTGTTTCGCATAAATTAGCAATTAATCGAACATTGCTGTCTCATAAATAATATTAAATCTTCAGAGAATATATTACTTTTTTCGAATTAAGTAATTTTTATAAGTATGGAATACGCGTGGCTTCATCTATACAAAGTTACTGGCGGTGACACGAGTAGCAAGGTAGCGTGTATAAAAGCGTTTGGTCACTGAATCGACCGTACGAAATTTCGCCCGTACAAGCCCGTTGTCGGGATACTAGCATGTAAGCAACGGGAATGAGAATAAATGGAAAAAGTTTTGACCGGGGACATCTATTAGCCAATAACCTACATATGAACTAACTTCTGGGTCGCGCAGCGCAACGCGATGCCGTAAACCAAGCTTGGGAGCGCTTAATTGCACATTTCGCCCCGTCCGGGTGGAATAATCTGCGCGAGTGCGCTTCTTAACTTCGCGAGAGCGCAACGCGCTCGCGTCCCGCCCGTAAATCACGTCGCCGCGCCGCGCCGCGCGACATCCACGGTTATTTATCCATCCTGAATGCGGAAAATACACATTGCAACTTGCGAGCGTCCAGAGATAATCTCCGGCCGCGACGAATAATCGCCCCTAGGAAATAACGACCCACCGGCGAATCGATAAAGATTTTCAATAAGCGGCATTATCGTTTTTTTCGAAACAAGAAGCCGGATGTCGTTCATCTTCACGAATCGTCTATAGGTTTCATTTCGTCCATGTACTCTTTAATCAATTAGCAAGCCACTTTTTCCTCTTTTCGAGAATATCCGACTGAACAGAATACCTGAAGAGTCATTTGAACTGGATTGAAATTTAAACAATTCATTCCAACATTAACCGCAAAGAATTAATCTGCGAAGAATAGAAAAAGCAACGTAACGTAAAAACTTCATCTCTATTTTCCGCTTTTGTTGTCCCAACTTTTCCCAAGGTGCCACAGGTGTTTGCAGATGCAGTGCACGCGGTTCATACTCCGCTGAGAAATCAACTTCTTTTCAGGCACTACGAGCCACCTTATCTACTCCATCATATTGGCCAAAACTGAATTCCGTTGACGGAGAAGCATGGAGCTTGCATCCTCGTCTCAATCGTGAAGTCGTTAAATAAATGAAACAACGCATTAAGGCGCATTTGTATCATCTCATTGCGTATTTCCATTTCAGCAATTTTAATATCGATCAGCTCTTCAATATAACGTAATTTACTTTATACATATTATACAGGATTTATACATTATGTATACTGACAAACATTTACACTGGTATCATTTATGCAGTTGAATAATTAATAGGCAATTACGTCGGCCTGTTCCAATCGCGCTCTCATTCACCATCATGTAAAACGGTGATACGTTTAGCAATATGAATACGTAACATTGTCATTTTGGTAATATTAATTACGCCAATCTAATAATTATAACGTTTCAACAGTCCTTCAAGCAACAACAGAACTACGTGATCACCAACAGATTTACGTGAAAGAAAAACGCGCACAAAATACAAATTTGCGCCCCTTTACTTAAATAAATCTCGCAATTATAAGAAAAAAAATTAAAAGCGAACAAATGAAGTCACTAAAGTCATACAAAAATCACTAAAAATCAATTCAATCGTGCAGTTCATGAAACGAAGATGTTCATTAAGAAACATATTTAATTTCCCAACTTACAATTACCGTTAAAGCTTTTCATTATATATATATATATGGTGATCAAAAGGTTAAATTATAACTATAAATTGAAAATTAATTGATTATTAATTAGTTTATTTAGAAAATTAATTAATACACAGTCTTTCATAAGCTTATGGTTAAATAAACTAAAGATTGTATGTATGTATATATAATCTTTAATTAATACGCGTAATCTTTAATTTATTTAATCATAAGCTTACGAAAGTATGTATTAATTTTTAAGTTATGGTTAACCTAACCTTTTGATTAATCATATATTATGAAAACGAACCTAAGAGCCTTAATAGTTGGGAGATGAAATAACATTTCAAAAAAATTTCGATAGAGGAAAAATCGCCGCAAAAGGTTTCGTCATGATCGTCGAGATTCCGAGCTCCTGCAAAGTCTGGTGACTTAATTGCATTCCTGAAGATCAGAGTCCCGTAAGACACACAGATATATCGCGGGCGGAAAATGCACGGCAAAACTGCATAATTTATCTGACGACTTGGAGGCGGTGGAAAATACGGAATGACGCGCGAAAGTTGGGATTCCGATGCACTTTCATCAACGTCTTAAGGACCGGCAACGTATTAATAATCCTGCAAGTTTATGCTCGATATTACAAAAAATTGCTAGAAAAAGATATACAATATTTAATCTAAATCTGTATTGCATTTAATTTAAGTTTATCTCGTTAAACATTTCTAATTCGCAAACCATGAATATCTCAGCATTTTCTAAAGATTATTTATCTTTATTTTTTTTCATATAAAATTAATAATGATAAATAAATAGAGAAAAAGAGGGAGAGCAAATTCTGTGTGTAACAAATACTGAAATTTAAAAAACTATACTTATAAACTGTATCTTATGGCTTTCTACCAATTTAATGCAATGTTTCATGCAATAATATATAAAAATTATTTTGAATGTAGTACGATTACAGCAAGAACTGTAATAAATCTAATTTATCACTTTTCAATTCTTCACAAATTCAACCTCAATCTTATCTAATTATTTTCTTCCATCAATATGTATATTACTATAATATATTATGATTTAACTTGCAGAATTGTTTTGTAAAATCTCTTACTTGTGTTAACAATCACGCAACTATTTCATTATCATCTTAAATATGTATACACATAAAGTACAGGTTAATCCATTTCAATAATTAAATTAATAAATAAAATAAAAAGTTAACTTTAAGCAAATCAAAAAAATCATTGTTAAGAATAAAGTAAAAGATTCCGGAATCGCTTGTATAAAGTGCACTCATATAAAATAAATGAATGGACAATATACATGAGTTCCTTCTTGCGTGCAGATAATGTTGTAATGAAAACCTTAACAGGTATATCGATTTGAGCACTCGGGCTACATTGAAATAGGCTCATGCAGGTTTAGATGGATTCACGTCGAAATTTAGCAGAGCATGCTGTCGCTTTGCAGGTAATCACGAAGTTTTCAACGAGAAAGGTTCGATCAATTTCGAGCAAACAGCAGCTATCACGTTTCGATTTAGACTTTATTTGTTCAGCTGCTGATCAGAAAGCCCTTTTCTTGCTTTCTCCCGCGGCTACTGATTTTTGTTAGATCTTTCTGAGTCCAAACGATTGTATTTCTTTCAACGTGTACTTTTATATGTTAGTGCAATTGTAACTACAAGAGAATGCAAAATACTCGCAAAATTATGCAAAGAGAATGCATAATCTAACGGGAAACAGAAACAGCAGCAAGTTAAAAACGAGTCATTCTTCCCGATAATTCGTAAGATATCTGATGGTCACAAATTTTATTTCAATATTACGGAGGATTTATGCATACCTCGAAGTCGTAAAATAATGCCATAAAACTAACTCCCTTATCTTCAGTTCGGAAGTTTCGAGACAATATGCAGAGTCTGGCCGAAGTTGCATTATCGTTAAATTGGCTCGCTAAATTTAGAAAGGCTATTTTCCATCTCGATACGAGTCCAAAGTTATCAATCACAGCTGCATAGTTTATTTGGCTGGCTAACAATAGAACTTTACCGGTCGAACATTTTGATAGGAGGCCGCGCTATGTATCATCGACAAGCGGTATTTCCATTTGTCCACACAAAGCGGGGCAATAATCTGTGAGCACGATAAAAACAATATTCATGCGAATATATGTGCGCGTATAACGCTCGCATATAATACTCGGTCACGCGACTAAATCATGTATTTATGTAAAAGATAAAAAAAAACATGCAAAGAGAAATTAAATTAAAACAATTCTCTGAACAAGTCTTGAGATACATGTAATTTATGTTCGACGATCTATGTAATGCTTGTACGAGTCTAGATGTACTGTAATGCATGGGGAGTTTTTGTATTTTTGTTTTACATGCATATCCCGTATAACACACCATTATATAAACTCTCGTGCGTACTTATATAATTACGAGCTGGAACACTAAACACGTAACACTGTTTTTCAGTCGGGAACGATATAATGGCATGTTGTACGGTGTGTAAAAAACAATTTTGATGAATAATTCAGTACGGAAGGGACTAGCGATATAACTTAAAATGCAAAAAAATATAGCGAAGAAATTATTTCACTGACCCATATACGGATGAGACTGGCAATCAACAGGAAAGGATAAAGGCAATGGACAAAGCGAGGAAGACGTCGGTGGGAGGACGTCGAATAATGAAACGGCGAGTTGAAATTCGGTGACTGAAAAAAAAGAAAATAGTCCAGGAAGAAAGGAATGTTTGAGTAATCATGAAACGAGCAATGGAACAAAGAAGCTTCAATGGTATTGTGACTTCCGTTTTTTTTATAACGTAGTATTTGCATGAAATGGTTAATTGACAAAGGAATGAAATAAGCAAAAAAAAATCGGAAAAAAATTTTCTTTTTCTAATTCGAAAAAAATTTACAAAATTAAATAAAAATTGTACCATGAACTACATAAATTAAAAATTTTTTATACTTATTTAGCTTTTATACTATAATTTTTTTTCAGATTCAAACCCTGGTCGAGATAATATTTTTCACAATAATTTCTTTACAGTTTTTTGGGATAAAGAAAATAGCAAAAATGCTTATAAGCATCCAACATTATTAAAATCAATTAGCAATTTTTATCTTTGTGATATTAAATTTTTTGGTTCTTCCTAAAATATTTGTGTTTTAAGTCCGATGAAACACGCGGCGGGCACATTTGAGAAATCTTGTAAATGTTTGTAAATCTTGTAAAATTCACTTAGATAATTATTGAGTATAAAGATCGTGTATATTCTTCTCGTTATTTGAATATGTTTATAATTGTTTTAATAAATAAACATGTTTAAATGTAAAAGATAATCGCACGATATCTTTTTTCCAAAAATATTCAAAACACATACTTAAATAACATATTTAACGAATATAATCAAAGAATCGTTCGAACATCATTAAACATGAACATGTCTCGAACATGTCAACGTCATCACTTTTAATTTTGTCGAATCCGCGCAACGACGAGATTCAACATTGAATGCATCGCTCATTAATTACGAATGAGACAACTTCAAACGTTGCTAACGTTGCTAAGAGTTTAATATCACTTTATCTCTCAGTAAAATTGGCCGTAAAATGTACCTACAAATACTTTAGCCTTCAGCCGACACCAATTTTCATAGCGTCATATTTATAGTTGATATTCCAACTACGAACTTGTACATGCAGGTTCCTCTTACGGAATGGCCAAAAAGAAATGTGCGCGGAGTAACGATGAGTTATTGTTCTGCCGCAACGAAACTGGAAGTGTTTCCGCGCCAAGTGTATCGCATCTTCGCGGGTTATGCTCGTGCACAAGAATATTTCTCCATTTTCGAAATCACCCGGAAAAAAACACGCGCACGAGATACGTACGAAACAATTTCGTGTTGCATTATCATACATTTAGATTACCTTGGACGATTCGGCAAGGAAATGTAAGTTTCGAGGTAATATGAAAACGAATAAGGAACGCAAGTGCCTAGAGAACCGCCTAAAGTAGCTTTCACAATGAGAAAATATGGTCTCACACAATATTGTTAAAATTTAAAGATAGGTACATGCAGAACACGATAATAATAACAATAATAATAATAATAATGACGGCGTCGTTTTACGGCAGAAAAAACTGATAAGAGATAGAAAATTGTCTAATATTTTCTGCAAAAAATATATCAAATCTATTTTAAAGTTCATTCATCTTATAAATTCTATTTATTTTGTCCGCTATTATAATGTAATTTGCTTATGTAATGTTATACAACATGTATATATAAATATGTATATATAATATATACAATTTGCACATATAATTACACAAATGCGTTGCATTTTTTTAACAATGAATACTGTGACAGTATTCGTGACACTGTAACGTTATCTCATATCTCATATCATTGCTTTCGACTATACAGGGGAGACTATGATGTGTGTGTGAAGCTGGCATATCATTTGGTGGAAACTCACTAAACATTGACAGTTCTTGACAGGATTTATTTTCAATAGTTCTATAGTTCCTGATAGATAAAACAAATAGTTCTGGCCTCTAAAGCGAAAAAAACGCATAGAACAAAGAGAGACGCTAGATTCACGCAGCGTCTCAGTTTGTCTCGCGTCATTTTACAGACACAATTCTTGTGAGATTTTAAAAGATCTATAGTTCTAGATGAGTTATAGAAAGAGTTCTAGCGTTTAACATAATTTATTTAATTTAAAAAAATTATTATACAATATTTATTTTATAATATTACGTAATAGAGTTCCGTGTACAAAAAAATATTTTTTCTTCAGTTCTGAACGTATCTAAACGCCTTCCAAAGAGTTCCGGTCGATTCAATTATTTATTAATTAGAGAAAAGTTGTTATCTTTCATAAAAGTCGTATATTCCCGCGGTATATGGGTGAGATGCTGGTGTATATTCAAAAAATATTTTTTCAATAGTTCTTAACGTATTAAAGCGCCTTCTTAAATGTTCCGGGCAATTCCGTTATTAATCAGTTAATAATAAACTATTAACTTCCGCCAAACACGTATTTTATTATATATGGGTGAGACGCTGGTCTATATTCGACAATTCTGTGTACGAAAAAATACTTTTCCTGTTTTGAACGTAATCAAGAACCTTCCAAAAAGTTCCAGTTGATTCAATTATTTATTAATTTAAAAAAAATAATTATTTTCCGTGAAAATCGTATATTCGTATATTTTAAAAATTCTAAAAATTTAACAAAAAAACAAAAACCACCAAAAAATAAAAAAAGCAAAAAAAGGAACCATAATCTCGTCACGTCCACGTCATTGATTCCGAGTTACGCTGAGGACGAGAAGAGCCAGTGTCCATATAACAAAACATTTGCCAGTATACATATAAAAATAAATGCAGCTATATCAAAAAATAAAAATTATTTAAAAAATAATTAATAATGACGCCGAACTCAATTAAAAAAGTTCAGACCTACAGAAAAAATATTTTTTTATGCACAGAACTCTAAACAACTGATCAACATCTCACCAATATACGCAAATATACGTCTTTCGCGGAAAATAACAATTTTTTTCTAATTAATAAATAATTGAATAAACCGGAACTTTTTGGAAAGCGCTTTAATATGTTGAGAACTGTAGGAAAAATATTTTTTCGTACACAGGACTCTTTGAAAAAAACCAGCATCTCACCTATATATGCGGAAAATTGGCTTTTTCGGAAATTATTAATTTTTTGTTGATTAACAAATATCGAAATCGACCGCAACTCTTCGGAAAGCGTTTTAATATGTTGAGAACTGTAGAAAAAATATTTTTTCGTACACAGAACTCTTCGAAAAAGACCAGCACCTCACCTATATAGTATATGCGGAAAATCGACTTTTTCGGAAGTTATTAATTTTTTGTTGATTAACTAATATCGAAATCGACCGGAAATCTTCGGAAGACGTTTTAATACGTTAAGAACTATTGGAAAATTATTTTTTGGTACACAGAACTCTCGAATATACACCGTCTGACCCATATGTGCGAATATACGACTTTCCCGGAAGATAACAATTTTTTTCTAATTAATAAATAATTGAATCGACCAGAATTTCTCGGAAGGTGTTTAGATACGTTCAAAACTGGAGTAAAAATATTTTTTTGTACACGGAACTCTATTATGTAATATTATAAAACAAATATTTTATAGTAATATTTTTTTAATTAAATAAACTATGTTAAACTTTAGAACTCTTTCTAAAACTCATCTAGAACTATAGATCTTGTAAAATCCTACACGAATTGGGTCTGGAAAATGACGCAGGACAAACTGAGACGCTGCGCGAACCTGGCGTCTCACTTCGTCCTATGCGTTTTTTTCGCTTTAGAGGCCAGAACTATTTGTTTTATCTATCAAGAACTATAGAACTATTGAAAATAAACCCAAAACTGTCAATGTTTAGTGAGTTTCTACCAAATAATATGCCAACTTCACACACACGACTGTGATATCTAGGGTGATATGTTATACCTTGGGACACGTTATTTTTTTAATTCACAGAATACATAATTATTTATATTAGAAACAAATAATAATTGAAGTAATATAACTGAGCTGCCCACATTAAAAATCTCATTATTATAAAAAAAGCACAAGTCTCTCCTACTCTAATAAACAGTAACGAATGATTGCGTTATAACAAGCATTTACGATAGCGTCAGTTGTGTTCACGTTGCTACAGTGATAACTTCTGAGAGCGTAGTGCTTTCACGTCACCTCGTCAGTAAGTCGACACCACCGTAACAGTGTTATCCGATCTAAAATTGCTTAACTAACCGAGCGTTTGCATTTGCATCTTCGATACTCTGAGATTGCGAAACTGGCTTCTGAGATGTTTCTAGAATACATTATGCTATCCCATAAACTTCTCAGTTCCCTTACTGAAGTTTAAATCTTCCGATCAAATGCCGAACACTATAGCAACTGCAAGGATACTTTATAAAGTAACTATATGAGAGCGCGTGTAGAGATCGTCGTCGTCATTATTTTATCACTGACGTGTAAATATTCATTTGCACGTAAAAATTATCGTAAATTATTGATTAATAAAAATTAACGATAGCTAATTATACAAAGACAAATGATTGTAATAATAAATTTATAGAAATACATTTACAAAAATATAAATGTTAACATAATATTAAATAAAAGCATTTTCACGTCGTAAAAAAATAATCGCATAGATAGAAATAACCTTTGTAGTATAATACAAACAAAATTTTTGCGTTTATACAGCAAATTGTTAACTTGAAAAAAAATTGTTTCTATGCAATGTCAGTATCATATTGCGTCAGATATAATAAAAGATTTAACATTGATAGATGACAATCAAATATAGAGAAATTAACAATTTCAGTATAGCATACATATGTATGTATGTATGTAAGAAGCCATCCTTAAAACTGCATCATTAAAATATAATGCGAAGCCTTTTAAAAATATATTAACTTTATTATAATATACGAATGAATTTAAAGTTGATTACACGAGTAGACGAGAAAATGCTTCAGAATCACGTCATGCGTGAAGGATAACTGGTCTTATTCTTGGTTATACCGGCAATATTTCAGAAAGTCGAGGCTAATCCATTTTGAAATACAGTCACTCTCTCGGGAAACAGAAGAGTATGGCAAGAAAGTTTGATTAATGCGTATAATGATACCAGAAAGAAGAAGACCACGATGTGACAGAAAGTAAAATAAGCGAGACAAATCAACATCAAACAGTTGAGTATTTTACACTGACGATGAGAGTCGCACTTGCCAATATTTACACCCATACGTTCTCGACAAATTTGATAAATGAAAATCATAACGGAGATTCTCCCATTATATTGTTGCATTTAAAATTCACAACATACATGAATAAAAACGAGGATGATTAAGACTGCGGTAACGTACCTCACCTCCGATTGTAATGAATATCTTAGGTTCCGATTTACATCGCAATCGATCGGTCGGCGAACACGTTAACGAGGTCCATAAATACGTTCGTGGCGCGGCTGAGGCTTTCAAAGTCAGTCAAACTCGGTTACTTAAATTAGATCCGGACGTCCCTTACCCAACGGCAGACCAATAAAATCTTCCATTACCGCATAACAGCGCGTCAACGTGAAATGAACGCGACCGCGCTTAACTTCTGGTCCCAGGATTCTCCAGGGAAGGGTACGACGGCAGACAGAGAGGCGGTCGGAGCAAAAAGGGATAAGTCGGGCGTAGGATGGTGGATGCAGAATCTAGAGGCAATATTTCACGGTACTTCCCACGACGCGCGCGTCTACCGCTTCGAGCTCTCTCGCTCCTCGCCCCTTCAACGTCCCTCTCCACTTTTCGCTCCCGTTCGCTAAGTTGACGGTAAATTCGCTTGGCGTCTGAACGGCATTTCAGGAGCGTGAGTTTTCCGTCATTCGTCCATCGACTCGCCTTAACGCGAGGATTAGGTAACACCAAATAAGAGTCGCGTCGCATCAAAGCGAGGAGAAGATTCCTCTTATCTTCGTGCGACTTTAACATTGACTATGAACGATGCTTGAAATAAGCCAAGCTTGGCCTCCGGATTGGCCAAAATAGTAAAAACGTTATGTCTTTTTACAATTTTTGATTTGCTGAATTTAATTTTTACAGTCAAAACATTTTAATTTGTCAGGAAAATATTAAAATCAACATATGAAGCTATTAAACATGTAGCATCACTAAATTATTATTGTTGAGCTTTACAAACATGTTAATTCATGTTTTCCTGTTAATAAAACGTGATAACGCTCTCAACTCTAATAGTTTATGTTCTGCGCGATAAAAAAATAAAAAATAAATATTAAAAACAGAAGCAATATTGATGGAACTATTTTAAATTTTGACTACGGCACTGAAAGCATTGTTCATTAAAGTAAAATTATCAGAATATTTTGTATTCTACATATTGTAGGATGTATTTTCTACTGAAAATTGTAATTCGCAAAATATTTTTAAACATTAAGATCCATTTTGACCTTCTTCGCTTATTAATTTGTATCGTTGACATATCAATCAATTTTCACTTAATATTGTTTATTTTACACACAGCTTTACACTTTTATTAATGTACCATTCTCACAATAACTTCTTATATATTTAATAGCTTTATATGCTGATTTTTATACGTTTCTGAAAAATTAAAATTTTTTTAATATCAGATTCACACAGATTCAGCAGCTCAAAAAAAAAAAAAAAAATACATCATTGTTACTTGCTATCCCGGAGGCTAAAGTCAGCCCATTTTGCTCATCCTCTTTTTCCGCTTTGATGGCACATTCCGGTAATAGCACGACTGTGCGAACTTATCTGTTCTACTTCGTTCATCTATCGACCATTTGCATAATCATTATGAAGAACTTTGGTTAGATATAAGCCACGCATCTCTCTCTCTCCCTCTCTCTTATGTTATATTAGCATAATGTTACCATTTTATGCAAAAGATACAACGCGATATGTAACCTAAAGGGGATGCATTATACAAAGGAGGTCTATAGATACGAGCGAAAGTTATATATACTTGTATATACACATTTCGTTCTAAAAGTTACGAAGAGCCGTTTCACCCAAAGAGTACATAACATGATTCAAAATGCGCGTTCCCGAAGATTCCACAAGTGGTAGCTGCACAGAAACTTTCATCGTGAAAATAAACGCTAAGCGTTATCTCCCACACATTTCTTTCAGAATATAAATTTCATATTTTACAAAATATTAATCTCTCTCTCTCTCTCTCTCTCTCTCTCTCTCTCTTTCTCTAAACTTTTTTTCTTCGAATTCTCTCTCTAATCCCTTAATCCCAATTTCTCCCGTAAAGTAAGATTAATTGACCAGCAAGCGTGCTAAGAAGAAAAATAACGTAAGACGAAATTTCAGAGCGGTGGTCACACCAATCACAAAAGTGTAAGAAGACATTTACAAATGATCTACGTACTAATCTCGACGCTTAACAGGTATAACAAGTTCTCCCGAGTCTGCAGCAACTTGTTAACAATCGCCCGCGGGCCGATGCTGCAGCGAGTGGCGTGTGACGCCCAGGACGCCGTCCTGCATTACGCAAATGAGGCATAAACTCTGACGCTCAATGGAGATTATTAAACAAGTAAATCACTTAGTGGCCTCTCACGTAGGAGGATGCATTTGCATGTTGTGGAGAGTCGGACGGAGTCTGCAATCTGCATTCCGCATCAGAGCGAGAGAAACGGAAAAGCCGATGTCGAGGAGCTGAGATTTGAGCGTTTGGTGTACGCGCAGATAGAAACGTAACGGGATAATTCCGGATGCAAAACAGTATTCGCGAGAATTCGGATAAATCGAGGAAGAACGTGGATAACGAAGTAAATATAAGAAAAAGAATTTGCGGATTAAATCGGAGAACGATTAGATTCGCCGGCCGGCACTCTTGTGAGAAGCTTAATTCGGTGGAATTTAATATATTCGCGCGCAAGCGCGAAGCTCAGAAGCGAAATTAATGAAGTAGCGCAGATGAAACGCAATAAAGAATGAAAATCGAATGAGAATCGTGATTAACGTCGGACGTTTTTCACCCGCGGCGATTAAATGCACTTCTTGCTCGCGTTAATAATTATCGCCGCGTTCATTAAATCTGGCGTAATTACTTCGAATTCCAACGGATATAATCGCATTTTGATATTGTAGTTATAACAAGCATAACTTCGAGACACAGTAAATAATTAAATTTTCAAGCAGCTCGTTTCTTACATTTTATCGTGTAATTAACAGCGCGTATAAAAAAAAACAAAGATGGAGTTCATTTTCATTGGAATCGAGATTAATATTATGCGTCACACATCGAGACTGAATTTTCTTCCGCGCGAATTATTCGGCTTATTATCCGTGTTCGTCAGTGCATTTTCACTAATTAATCCTCCGCAGACTATTCTATTTTTCATTGCTTGATCAGACTACATGGGTCACTGGTAAATGATTGCATATTTTCCAAAGAATTTTAAAACTCTAAAAAATCTGAAAAAATTTTAGTATTTTCTTTTAACATTTTGAAATACGATTACACAGTTACATGACTCAAAACGTTTTTTATTTTTCTATTTTTTGCATATATTTGAATTTTAGGCAGAATCAACAAAATAAAAAAAAATGACTTAAAAGTCAATGTGACTTAAAATTAATCTGAGGAGAAATAATATTTTCAGAGGAAAACTTTAAGTCATAAGCTAAGATCTTTATCAGAAACAAATTAACATGACTCCGTTCTCAATATTGACAATATTTTGTAGCGCAAATAGCGTGCCACAATGTGGAAATTCTTAGGGAACGCGGCGTTTGTAACGATCAGAAAGGACAAGATAATTAGATACTGTCGTAAAATTACTTTGCTAAACGTTAAAGTACGTTCACTCGAGTCAGTATGTTAACTTTATGTAGATAGATTATTTCACAACATAGCTTTACTCTCTTTATGAAAAAGACTACCGAATTTCGAGATTCAAGATTTTATCAAGAATTTATTTGAAAAACATTATAATTTTTAACATTAAACTTAAAAGAAATTGATGTATCATACTATCAATTAATTTTTCATTCAAAGAATAGAAAAATAATTATATAAATCTAATATTTTTATATGTAGATTTTATAAAAATAAGCAAAACTTATTTATTTTGTCAATTAATTTTGAATACTTTGGAATAAAAATTTAACAGCTTTATAATGCATTTGCGCTTTTCAAAATCCAAAGAGCATTAAATGCAATCAATAACTGTTAATTAAAAGTTTTTGTGGCATGTAAGCAAGTTCTATAGTAACATACGAATTAAAAATGACATGGTTATCTACACTGAGAAAACTATCAAATCAAATTATCCTTTCGAAAAGTAACAAACGGATATTTGCGACGACTCCCAATGAATCCCATGGTTGGATTTTTGTCCGATCACGGTTCACTTGGAGTGAAATCATTAGAGTATCCGAAAATGAACGGATTCTTCATTCAAAAAATGATCAACAGATTTCTTTTCCGTTCTTCGGACATTTCAATGGTTTTATTCCCAATGAACAGTAATTGGATTTTCGTCCAATACAAAGGGTCGTAAATATCCATTCGTTATTTTTTGACAGAATTCGATTGTTACTCTCCGGACATTTTTTTTTTTTAATGTTTCTAAGATTAAGCTACTCGATCCGTTCGCGAAATAATTAAATACAAATGCAGCATGTACGGAGCTGAAATTTTTCGCATTGAAAAGGCTCCCACGTATGGACGACACGAATTTCTCGAAAAAGCCGTACTGCACACCGCAGGCAACCGCAATAGCGAAACTAACGACAACGATCGTGGCGTTCAGTTAACGATCTTACAACAGCACCGGGTTGTGCCTTGAATCTCAAATGGACAGCCACGTGCGAGCCAATGGTAATACTACCACCAGCAAAGATATTCAATGCTAACGATCCTGTCACCAGACGAAGGATTTCCGGTTCCACAATACTCCAGTGACATTAGCGACGGAGGCACGTTTCAACGGGCGAACTGGCATGCTCCATTTAGAGCATTTAAATGTAGCTGGTCATTATGCACAAATTTCGGTAACAAAGTTATAATGCAAACGAGGTTCGAAAAATTCCCTGACTTTTTTTTTCTTTTTCTTTACTTACTGCTAGACTGTTTATTCTCTAACTTTCACGAACTAAAACTCCAATTACAGTTACAACGTTTCAAGAAGAACGAACGAAAACCGAGTTGATTTAATCGAATTTATTCAACGAGATATAATAGTATGGACAGAGTATGAGAGATGATCATAGTTTGAGAAGTGAGACACGATGGAAAATGTTGCAAATGAAAATAAGAAAAGAAAATAGCCGTATAGTATTCAACATTGTTAACCCCATTAAAGGAATACCCGGTAAAATGTATATGATAGAATGACAAATTATGCGAATCTATAACTTTCCCGGTAAGCCACAGTATTTCGGAGCGCAGTAAAATATCGCGATGTATAATATTAATGAATCAGAAGAGTTATATGCAAATGATCGATAAAACATCCCTATAGAATTGATCTAACGTAAATAAAACTTTTGATGTAAACGATTAATTTTTTCATGGCAATTTTCTCGAAATTATCTTTGTGCTAGAATAGACAAAATAAGGACAGTCGTGAGGAGAATAAATTTTTAATATATAAATACGTTTTTGTTAGAAAAAGATTGCAAATATATAGATTAAGTATACAGAAAGATTGGTTTTACTAAAATAACTAAAGATTTAGTTACATACAGATCTAAAATTAATTTCGTTGGACCATCAAAATAATTATGTAGGACACTCAAACTAATTGGTAGAATGTCAAAACTTTGCACCATTACGATTATGTTTCAGTCCTATATAATTATTTTTATGGTTCAGCAAAAAATTATTTTCAAATCTGTTTCTGGATGAATTATTACTTGAGCAAAACCGTTCTTTCGGTATAAGAAAAGATAATGACATGTAGTATTTCTGATAAATGATATTGCAATGGAACTAAAGAAGTAGAAAAGATTTTCAACGTAATTGTCGTAAGAACGGGTAGAGAAATAATGTAACCGCATTTGAACGATCTCTCCTGAAAGAATATAATTCTTATTGAATTGAAAACGTGTATCAGCGAGAAAAACAGAATTGACAACTTGGCCATTAAGATACGTATAAAGTATTTGTAGTGCATTGTCATGAGAAGATAAACGCGAATTGCGGATTTTAAAGTGGCGAAATGAAAATCCAAATGTTTTACTCGAAAGATCGCATTAGTACAGTCACTATTGCGGCAGGAGTGCAATTACTTTCCTCGACTACAGCGTCTAAAATAAAGCCTCGCTCGTAAAACAATAAGGGTGATTCCACAATGATAATTAATGGACTCGCGGTCGCCGAGAAACAAAAGTTCGCGTCGTAAGGATAGAGCCGCATGTGGTCCTATATACTTTACCGTACATAACGAAGTCTGCACTGCGGATAATGCGCGGAATGCATAAAGGCACAATTGTACCGTAAGGTAGAAACAAAAAGCAAATGAACAACAATCTAAAATGTTTATTTTCTGATATTTTGTTGTTTTTCGAGAAGAAATCAAATTATTTTTATTCAGAATTTTAATGGAATATCAGAAAGAGAATTACATGACTACAAACTTTTATTTTTGTGTAACATGATGCAGTTTTTATGTACAACATTTATAAAATTTCCCCTTGAAGTAAAATGCAACTTGCAAAATGTTATGTAAATTATAGAATATTGTTGTATTTAATCCCCAATATAATATCAAATATAACAGAATGTTTGCTAAATTTTCATATATCACATTATTATCCATACTAAAATATTTTTAAATTTGCAAAAAAATTAAAATACTTTAATTAACTCTACAATTATCCTAATGAATCTATACTTCAATACATTCTCATTTATGTTCAAATAAAATATATATAATGATGAATATTCTATCGTGAGAATACATATTTTATTTGTGAAATTTCAATACGTATTTCAATATAGATACAGGATATCTCATAACCATAATACTTTAATAGCGTGTTCTGGCAATTAATTAAAGTTGAAAATTCAAACACGAAAATGTTGGCTGCAATAATTTTCGGGTTATAAACGATTGAAGTTGATCGATATACTATTGTGTAAAACTTGCACATTCCATAATTGCAATTCCGTAATTACACGCATATCGATCTATCGTTAATTTTACGAATTCAAGTAATATTGATTTTTGCCCAGACGACTTTGTCTTTTAGAATGTAATGCACAAGAATTATAACAATTTGTTAATATTAACAAATTTATTTAATTATATTTTGTATTGTATAATGTGACCTGAATTAATATTAACTAGCTTCTAAATACTAAATATATTAATTAATGATTTCGACTACTGAGAAATTATATTTAAAGAAATAGACATATCAAATTATTTTATCAAATTTAATTTGTTAAATATTAGGGAGAAAAGAGAGAAATTATTTTATATTTATGTAATAATACTTTTTTATTAATTATATTTCAACATTTGTATTTCAATATTAATTATTTTTAATATAACCGACGTATTTTTCTTTTTCTTTCTCTCATATGTATATATGTATGTACACACACACACAAAGTTCGTATTGCAAAATTCATCATTCTTGCAACAAAATATAACATATATTTCAATCATTAATTTTGTCATTTTATTTTACTGCTTTAATTCCTTATTCTCTTTTTTTATTTTTATCTAAAACCTCAATATTAAAAAAACTTTTGTAAATAATTATATTAATATTAAATTTTCTAAATAACGTCACATCATATTCTCATATCTGCAATTCTTGCTTTCTAAAAATTTTATTTATTTAGCTTTAGATAAAAAATAAAAGAAATGATAATGTTATTCTTTACACCAGATTTGGAATTAATTTTTTTTTATGAAAATTGCTTTATCATTATTTGTCACTCTTTATTAAGACACTTTATCTATAAAATATGTCCTATAATTTTTTTATGTTTACAATTTCATCCTATATAGTTTCAAGCGATTGATGAACTTCATAATTAGTATTCTGTCGAATAATAAGATCTAGCAAAATGTGCTCATAAATAATAAAACGATATAATAAAGTCTTTATATTATATTATATAAACTTTTTGTATTATATGTGCATTATCGTTTGTTTATATCGATAAATAATTGTATTGTTTCAAATTTAAATATTTATTATTATAATATTAAATTATACTTATTAATCCTAATCTACTTTAACCAATCCATTTTAAAGCAATAAATCTGAAATATTACATTTGTTTGCATTGTTGTTACGCTATTAACTTGATACATTTATAAATCTACATACAGCTTACGTATATGTGATAGATATAATTTTGACAGATCCATTACCTCAGATTAAAATAAAAGATAATTTATCACTGACTGATGCAATGCATAACAGCGGAGTTATAATACCAACAAACATGTTTAAATTAAAATGAAGCGCCCAAAATACATAATTGATATTTCAAGAAATAATTGCTTTATGCATCAAATAACCATGAACGATTAATTGTGCAAACAATAGATAAAATAATAAATTGCTCATCCCACGGTTGATTCACCGTCTTTCAGGCCCCTCTTCTTCCTCCTCTTTCTCCTTCGTTATTGCCTTCGTTGCACTCACATAACATTTACTTGCGCGAAAACACTATTACGATATATTATACGCGAACTTTAATTAGGAAAATACACTAATTAACGTAACATTTAAAATAGCATTGTCGATATCTATCATACGCTCATTTTCACACATATTGAAGAATAATGCGAGAAAAATAAAATCATGCAAAAATGCTTGTTATTTTTTAGAATTAAACTGAATTAGCTATAATATACACTCAGATATTTCATTATAAATCGGCTCATATATTTTGAAACTGCTAATTCCTTAATTCAATTCGTCTGGAACTGTGCAATACCATCAAATCGAATCATTGATAGCTAATTAAAAGATATCAAATTAATAAATTAAAAGCTAATTAAAAGGCATGCGTCGCAAAAAACATATAATCAAAATTCAGTATAGCACGCTTAATACGCTTCAAATGTATAAATTCCGCAAATGTACAAAACATTATTAATAAATAGTCGATATATCACAGTTTAACGTTATTTGTATCATACGATCCGGCAATTCGTACATTATCTCGCGATTCCGATCCGAAAACGATAGGCAAATTATACATTTAAATCGATGCGAGAAATTGAAAGCGCGATACGAGATATATTTAGAATTCGAGTATAAAGCGATAATTATGGCCCACAAATTTGAAACAACGATTGATAATTCCTATTACTAATCGCAATAATTCTGCTGTTTCAAACGAATAAATCACACGTAATATTTGCTTTGATACTGTCATCTCGACATACACATACGAATCGTTAATCGTGGTAACTACAATTAATAGTTTGCATTGGCATTTGCAGATTGTAATCGTAGGGAATAATCGTATTTCAAGAGGTAATATGATGTCATACGAATACAATGCTACCTATTATTTAAGGGACTGAGAGTCAAATTATCCGAAAATCTTTCACAAATTTTTATGACAATCTGAATAAATGTATGAAACTGAAATTTTGAAAGATATTTATATGATAATTTAAATGTAATAAGACTATTACGTGTAAAGAATAAAAAACATTTTTATATAAATATAATAGTTGAAGTATTCTCCGTTTTTTTTTGTTTTTTTTTTTTGAAATTATAATTTTGCAATCTCAGGTTTTAATACACTGTTAAATTCAATATATTTTTAAATTACACCAGTACATTAAATTTAATGTATCTATAACTGAAAAATATGTGCAATTATGTGAAATTTAATGCCCTTTCGACAATATTAAATTTTTTAAATGTATCTACTTAAAATTTGTTTCCATTATATTGTCTTAAATTTAGCTGTGTATTTTTAACAGTGTAGTCCAATTATAGTAATCTTTAGCTAGAAATCTTCAGAAAATTTGTCGCTATTAGATAAATCTCTACAATATAAATCAAATAAAAATTACAATGGCAGCATTATTAACAAATACCATGACTTCTTAGTTAAAAATTTGAATTTAAAATTTGTTAACTTTTAACGTTTTAAGTGTAAAATAAATAAATGAATAATGAAATATTAGAATTAAGTTTAAAAGCCTGATTTAAAAAATTATAATATTTGACAAATTTTGTGTACATGCGGTATATGCGTGAGACCTCGATATACTACCCGCTAGTACTATCTTAAACGTCGTACGAATGATAATGAAGCAATTTTGCGTAAACAATATGCATTGCAACACGAAAGCCGTGTGCCAATTAACTTGTTTTTGATATCGCAAAATATTTCAAGTAAAATAAGCACATGCCGAATATTCAATATCTCATGATAATAATTCAACTAAAGTTCATTCTCTATCAATTCAATTTTTACACTAGATAAATCATGCATATGCACATTTGATAAATAGCTCATTATATGCGTGAATCGTTAATTGTTAAATTTATAATAATTATTACTGTTACGTTTTTCCAAATTTTTATCTTGATAAATTAAATCGCGTTTCTTTCAAAACAATTTAATTTTATTTTTAATTTTGTTTTTAATTTTGTTTTTTAATTTATTACAATAACAATTCTGTATTTTTTAAAACGTAAAGATATAAAAAAAACATAATAATAAATAAATTTCTAATTTCTAATTAAAACAAAGGTGATATACGCAATTCTTCAAATTTAGATTTATCATTATATAAAAGAATTAACTTTTTTAAATTTCTATTAAATAAAATAAACATTTATCCACTTTCATTAAAAAATGATTATATAACTTACATTTATTAGTAACAATCTTTTTATTCAAATTAAATAATAAATATAATGATCAATTTTTCAATATTAGTTAATTGCTACAGTATACTTAAAAAATCAAAAGATAAACTCAATTGAGAAATAAAAATCGATTGCCGTATGTATTTAAAAAGTTCTTGTACTTTATTCGTTAAAGCGTTCTTGTACTATAATCAAAATGCTTCCATCTACCAGATACAACATTCACCCGGATAAAGTTGCAATTTTTTTAATTACATCCATATTTCAAGATAAAACTGATTTTCTAGATAATGATCTAAAAAATCATAATGATCGTGTTATGTGATCTAAAGAATCGTATTACTGTATATTATTAGATTTACTATTATATTTGTAATATCGTACGTATGAAATAACGATATGAGCGTTTAAGTACGGTGACCGCATAATTTTAATAAAAATTCATTTAAAATAACGCTTCGTTAAAATAATATTTTGACGTTCTTATATTTTAAAACAAAAAGTCATCGCAGACGTCGTTCCGTCGACGCATATTATACTGTGAGAAAATTAAAGCAATAGCGATGCTTTTCGTTTTCACGCTGATAGAGGAATATCTCGACAGAATACATGCCGACGTTTCCTCAAGTAATAGAACGTTCTATCTTATGTCTAAGAAAACTGAGGATTTACTTTATAAAGCGCAGAATACAGAGTAGATGGTAACGGTGCGGCGTGAGAGAGGCAAGGAAATTGCGCATTCGAATATAATATTCGTAACGTTCACCATCGCCGCTCGAAAGTTTAAAAGAAACCAAGTCACCATGCTATCATCTTATTCAGAAAAGAAAACAGAGCTCGTCGCCTTTAGCGGTCGGCGAACCGCTCAATGAATTAGAAATATCACGCTGATGCTTTTACTCCCGGTTCTCCATGAATAGAAATAACTTTAACGCGATTCCCTTGGACTTTCCGCACCTCCGAAGAGCAACTCCGAGACGCTTCTCGATCTCATTTCTACCGCCATCGTGTTTCTCACGGTGAACAGAACTTTCCTCTTCCCTGTCACTCGATCGTGGAAGAGACAATCGAATGTATGCCTTTCAATAAGTATGCATAGATTATATCTATTCTAAAATTAAATTACTTGACAAAAGTCGAATTATTCAGAAAGAATAATAAGAGGTTGATATACGTAAAAAAAAAGACAATTAAATTACGCATATGACAAATTAAAAAAAATTCCGTGTAGCGTATCTTTAGATCATATTTAGAAGAAAGTTAATAAATGTGTATGAAAGTAATTTATTAAATTTCTATTTGTTATTTTATTACTCATTTATTTTATATTTTTGTCACTAAATATTGCTTATATTTTTACTTAATATAAGCAACATTTAATTATTATTACGTTCTTGGTTATTACAATAAAATATTTGGTATGCAACCAGAACCCAATTAAGTATGATAACTATAAGAATTTAATTAACATTTTCTAAATCAAAATATATAGTACGAGGCATAATTAGATAGATGCGGTGGTGTTCTATGTCTCGTAAAAAAAAATCATATATGTGCATACAATAGAATAAAAAGCTTATATGATTTTTCATCAATATTCTAATGAAATAATATTCTAATAAAATAATTTTCTTCACAAATGTCCAAAATTGGACTCAAAGATGAAAGAAAATGAGTCAAGTATCTTCACAGTACAGTTTTTACAGTTCTGCACAAAAACTAATTCAAAAGTTATTTCAGAATTCTGATAATTCCTACAAGAATTCTGATTTGTTTCGAACATATTAATAGTTGAATACTATATTTCCAATTAATACAACCAAGTCTTTCTTTTCCTGTGTACAATTTTATTTTATACTAAATTTTTGTATTTTCATAAAAGATTTATTATAAAATATTTTACATTTCTTTTATGTGCGTGTGTATATTTGTAATTATTATAAAAATTAAATCAATATTTTTACAAAGTATCACAAATTTTATTACAATAAATAAATTAATGTAAGATTTACAAGTGATAATAGTAAAACTAATAATTAACGTAAAATTAATGTATATAAATAAAAATGTTAATTGTAAAATTAAATTCAAATCAATTTTATTTTGATACTGTTACCCTTCCATTATTGTTATTTATTAACCCTCTACAAACTAATTTGTTTTTCATTGCTTAGTGAGACCAACTGAGTCACTGGTAAATGGTTGTATTCTTTTTTTTAAACGTTTTTGTGCTCTGAAAAGTCTAAAAAAAAGTCTGGTGTACTCTTTCAACATTTAGGGATACGATTTAGGAATACGACCCAAAACGTTCTTTTACTTTTTCGTACATGTCCGAATTTGAAGCGGAATCGGCAAAATGGGACAATTGTCGTTTGCGACCCCATTTGGTCTGCGGAAGATTAATGTTTAAATGATCTTTTTCTCAATAAATTATTAATAAATTAAGCATTAGTTAACTATTTTTCTAATTATTTTAATTTATAAATTCAATACTTTCAAAGGTAGTATATTTTAGATGACCGATTGCCTGGATCTTTTGTAACATGTTGCAAAAAAAGGCTTATAATAAATAAATTTATTATAAACCTTTTTCCATTATTGGCAAAAGACTAAACATTGTAGTAATAGATTCTTGAAACATTATACAACAAATTCCAACATTCATTTGTATACAAATCTGTACCAAATGGGAAACATAATAAAAAACTCAAGTGGTACGCATTTTGCAACTCTCCCTTACATTTAGAAAATACTCAAAAAGTTATCAGATTTCAAAAATTCGTTATGTTTCTCATCAGAGATTTTACATATCGAGAAAGCAACGAGAGACGATTCAACGCACCGTTGATTCGTCATCCGCAGACAGCGTCGGCGTCACGCATTCACATTTTGCATCGTCGAAACAGCGATTAAGCACTCTCGCGGGATGCACGGATGCATATCGGACAGTCCGTATCGGTCTCGTGCATGCGCGTTTACCTGTTGGACACGTTTTGTATGGTGCGTCGCATATTTGCACGGCACTTCGCATATTACAATGACTGTGCGACTATAACGCAGAGTTGCAATATGTGCACCAGTCCAAGTACCATATATTATGTAATGCAAACCACGCAGATGCACCGGACATAACGGCACGAGGTACGACCGGTTGACAAATTTCTGTTATCTCGACCGCTCAAGCCATCGCTCGCCCGCAGTATTTTGCAATAGCCTGCCGCCGCCGTTACCAATGCATTTCAAATTTACCGCCTGGACACTTAACTCTTCCGGTTCGTCGAACAACCGCGAACGTAATATTACAATTCACTGATCATGCTTGAGACTTCTTTTTAAAATCGACCACGGGAAATCGAACGGAAGATTTGAGTAGCACGATTTTCCGTGTAGAAACGCGATAACTTGCAGGAAAGATGACGTTCGAAAAATTGTCAATGGAGATTGTAAGAAATGTAAATGTAATTCTCCTCCACGAATTCGGTACGTGGAGAAAAAAGAAACGAGAAAAGGAGGAAATCGAAAACTGTAGTCACCGATCCCAAGAGGTCAGCTAATTTTAAAAATTTCTCAACTCGATCCGCCGGTGAACAAACGGAATGACAGAAGACGGAGCAAGAGTAAAGAAACACAAAATCAAAAAGTCTTTCGATTAAGTTTCGAAGCGTGGCGGACAAAGTAGTCGATCGATGTACGCATCGCATCCGTTTCGAGTTTCGCGGCCGGCAGCCGCGGGATTACACGTCATAAAGGCAGCGCCAAGTACATAACGAAGTTACAACACGCTACGAAACTCGAAATTAGTTTCGGGAGCTTGCAGCTCGACGTCGCTCAAATTGACAGAGAGTGTCCGATAGCGCGTGTAACAATTCCGGATATACATCTCGCAATTTTCCGCGCGACCCGATACTGAAGAGTTGCGGAAATAAAAATTTTTTCATCCTTCCGGTTTCACAATTTTCTGTTTCTTTTTTTGGAATATTTATCTTTTGCGGTGTTCAAAATAAAGTTGGCAGATAGATTCACGGACCAGTGACAAACAATCGAATATTGTTATCCACTTTAATACTTACTGCAGATATCTGACGAAAAGATCGTCGCTGCTATTTGTTCCTCGATTATTTGCTGCCTGCGGCAAATCGAAGTAAACGAAGCAATGCGATCGAATAAATGTTATCTCGTTAAATCGAGGCGATCGCTAAGCTGTTTTGGTCGTATCTAGCAATAACGGTAGTGCAGCTGCAATTGCTGCACCTGTAATTTAATTTTATCGCAAGATACGGGCGATTTTTAATCGTACCCAAATAATTCATCGACAAAAGAATCTCCTTTCCATTTTTTCTCTGTTTTTTATACATCTTCCTACAGAAAGCTTATTTAAAAGTAATTATAATAATTAAGTAAAAATTTCGAATTAAGAAAATTGCATACTACGCCTCAAAAAAATATGCGTTTAAATTGCAAAGTCCTTTAATAAATTTTAATAAGCTTTTAGTAAATCAATTCTTGATATAAAAAGCATAGCGATTATCGGTTGGAAACTATTCTTTCGTTGAAATAAAATCGACGCGTCGCTTTGTACGTCCATGCGGAATTCCGCGCTCGAGCCGCGTTTCCTTTGATCAATTCGCTCGAGCGGCGCTCGAGAGATTTCCGGTCGGGTTTAAATTCGCGAGTGTCCGTATTCGCTTCGAGGAGACGACTCGAGTGGCCCCCGGATGCACACCAAGTGCACTTCACCCATCGGCAGTTATTCGCACCCCAAGCCGCGCCAAAAAACTTTTCCAGGATAGCAAACTCCTGGAAAGCGTGAGAAAGAAGAAAGAGAGAGAGAAAGAAAATGTTCTTGAGATCACGACTGGAAATATCGGAGCCGATTTTCTTTTTCTTTTTTGAAAATTCGAAAATCATCACGTATTCTGCTCGGAATTTGCCTGCTACTTTAAAAATATGGAAAACACGTATGACAAGAATAAAAACACGCGGAAAGCTCAGCTGCGCTTACAGATCTCATTTTTCTATAATCCAACGGATATCCTGTTTTTACACAAATATCTTTGTAGTATCTGTTTTATATATATATATATCTTATTGTTAGAGAAACATTAGAGACAGAAAATACTGAGAAAACAATTTCATTAAAGATAATAGAAAATTCGTTTGAATTTCAATTTTAGGAGAGCAAAGTTTGTTATAAAAAGTAATTTTACGGAAGAAGTAAATTTACTTAGAAGACACAACGGCACTCGGTAGCGAAACATTTTGAATGACTTTCGCTAAATAAAACATCGAGAAGCTCTCAGCTGAATTATGTGCGGTTAGTCGAGCGGGAAACAATGACACGTCCAGAGATCGCGGTATGACATATTATAATAGTTGAACGGAACCAGTTAAACGTTAATCTCCCGGCTAATTTCATCGCGTGCGAGCGGCAACTTCGTCACGTCGCATCCGTCACCTGATAGTTCCGGTATGGGGTGGTATAATCTTGACGCTATTGTACCAAAAGCTGATAGAACACGAGCCGCGGACAAGGTCTATCCGGCTTATAATCGGATGATAACACGCCAGCCGCGACAACGGCACAGCGCGTATGTGAATGCGTCCACATTGCTGGTCCAGATGCATGGCGACTAATCTCCGATTCGGAAGTCCCGATCGGCCGGGGACAAGCTCGGAACAAAGTATGTCGAAATAGCGCGTGACGGACGCAATGAAAATGGAAAGGAACAGATTTTGGTAGACGTGCGAATCCATTTGACGCGCGAACGAGTTATCGAATGACATCGCGACTACCATCGACATCGCTTCCAATCGCGGAAAGAGCTCTAGCTGTTAGCTATAAAAGTTAGTTTGGCCGAATCAGATTTTTTGAGATTTTTCGAGAACGCGAGATGACACCGCGAAAGCAGAGAAAGAGAAATATTGGCTGCAAGAAGAATCGAGAGAAATAAATCGCCGGCGCTGTAGTGACGCTTTATCCCGCGCAACAATGGCGCGAGAAATCTTCGAAGAGCGACGCGCCAGTTCCAATAAATAATGACCGTGATCCCTTCCCCTTCCTCCTTGTGAGAAAGAACTTTTAGGCGTGCTGGTATTTCGCGAAACGATTTCAAGCTTTTCAATTCAACGACGCCGTTTCAATTAAATTCAATTCAATTAAATCGGTTTTGACGTTTTTCGCATCGCTTTTCTGCAAAAGTTTCAGGAACGAAAGGTCAAAAAGAAAAAGAACAAATTTTTCTCTCGAATGCGTTGTAAATATAGTTAGAGCCACGTGATGATTGAACGTTCATAAAAAAAAAAATACAATTGTAAGAACTCTATAAGCATTGCTATTTATAAACGTTAATCGTAACATGATTGAAATGAATATGATTTTAACTTTTTAATTTTCACTATTTCGCTATATAGGAAATATAATTGAAAGCTTATCGATAAGACAGATGAAGATAATGTACATATTATCTTTTCAAATAAAAGATACCGCTATGGCAAAACAATTTTAACGTGCATCTAAAAACACATGTTGAAATTACTAAAGATCGCGAAACAATCAGCGATTACTGTCATCAACGCTTCCACAATACTCAATAATTGTTATTGTGAACGGAAAATGATCAGTTTTATCGCCGACATAACGATTGTATAACACGAAAACATTTAGAGTATAAATTTCATAATAAAATTCTGATAAAGCGAAGCACTGTCCGTATCGTTCAACTTTCATCATCGATGAGTATGAGATAGCAGAAAATTCCCAAGTACACCTTGGTTCTAAATTAATCATTAAGCCAGCTCGTATTTTATTTAATCGTTCGTGTTCTCTGATAACGCTATTCAAGTTGGCCGATCGATAACTGCTGTTCATCTTGATCGATGTTTTGTCGCACCGGCCAGACAGATGCGTTACGTCACGTGTTATTTCGAGTGTAAGAAAATTTAAGCAAAGCAAATATTATAAGATGACTTACCCAGCAGCGCCTGGAAGAGTCTGCTCTTGAAAATACGTATGACGCGCTCAATAGCTAATCGCAGCTGCTTATCTTGTGGCCTCGTCAGTTTGGCATGGTAATCCTCGAGGAGCTCCAGAGCTCGGTGAGCTTCTATAAACACAAAGAAAAGATGGACGGATAATAAATTTGATAGAATCGGTAGGTCAGTTTCTGTTAACAATATATAAATATGATTTCGTCATTTTCGCCTATTCATCAAATTTGATAAACCGAACCGTGCGTTTCCATTTCATTGTTTATCGAAAACTTCGCCATTAGCTATTTCCTTCATTATCGCTACCATCGACACACTGCTATTTGTACCGCTAATTGATTAACCATATTTGCAAAGCATTACAAATCCGATGTAATTGAATGTAATTTGATGCAATCTGTACCTTCCTCCGAAGCCCTCGTTTTCACACGTTTCATTAATTAAACATCTGTCAATGCGCATTAATTAGTAGAGTGTATATTATCGATATTACACTTTCCACACATCTAACTCTGTGCTTTTAAATTACGTTGTGACCAGAAATTTTGACGTAAAATTCGAAGGTTCGCAATGCGCGAGCGATGATCCGAGAAATTAAAAACAGGATCAGATTGTGTATAAAAGCGAGAGAAAATAAATCTATTTGATTCGTCAAACAAAAAGAATTAAAATAACTTTATATTATATATTGTACCAATTATTCGAACCTTTGAATAAGTAAATAAAAATGTTTATTCATACGAAACGTAATCCGAGTTTCGAGTATTAAAAAGTATATATAAGTGTACGAATGCTTTGCTAAAGGATCGTATTATTGTACGCGATTCTTTTAATTAAACGTGACATATTAATGTTTAATATCCCAATCTTCCAAGTAAAAATTCTTTAACTCGTTATTACTTATTTTTGACATATATAATATACGATATTGGAGAGCAACGCCACAGATATTGCACCTAGTAAACGAAAATTTCTCAGCTACGCGTCATATATCTTTCCCACGCACGAAGATCGTATTCAACCTATTTTCACCATTTTCCTCTTTCTGCTAGCCATCATAAACACCGCTACCTTTACTCCTGCGCCTATGTGTGAGAGACAATGAGAGTACGAAACCATTTGGAGGGTGAAACGACTCGAGAATCTCGTGCAACGGAGAGTGCAAGTCAAGAACAAATAACGGCAATTGCATCAGTTTCATGGCAATATCGCCGATGCAACAGCTTCTTTGCTCTGCCGATCTCCACGCTTTCCTTTCTGCAGTTGCAGAAATTGCTCTCATTGCGCACGATATGGCTACAGATCGTTTATATGTTTGCATAGATGCCGACGTGAATGAAGTTATTATGAATCATTCAATAAATTAAGAAGTCAACAATTATTGTTATCAAAATTATATCTACGTAAACTCTTAAAAAAAAGAAGTTAAATGTTACCATGAATTAATTACAATACGCATTAATTATAAACTTTATGACTTTTTTCATTGAAAAAAATTGATATTCACTGTTCACAGATATTGAAAATGTATTCAATTTTTTTTATTAAATGCAAACTTTGAAACGTCGAAATTATTTGAAGCATATTCTATTAAAAATGATAAAAAAAATTAAAAATTAAAAATTAGAGAACAGATAAAAAGAAATAAATTAAGAACTCTGAAAGGGGAATTATGGAAAGCACAACAGGAAACGGGTAATTATCTCAAATAAAATTATGGAGAACAATTGCGAATCCACAGGAAGTAAAAATACAAATGGCCTTATCTCGTTTGTACAATTAGCATTATCATTGCGATCGTCTGCACACTTGTTGATTCGCGTTATCGTTTGTAAGAACCATCGGGATTCCCACAGGATGAATTTCATATCTATCAGACCTCCTCTTGCTTGGCAAACCAATATTCCGTCAACAAGAGAGATTGTAAACATCACAGGCATATCGGTCGAACGATAATGCATCTTTGCCTTCTCACAATTTTCCACTTCGTTTTCATTTTACGATTCACGATGAACACATCAACCTCTGTCGACAAACGCTTTCTCTACATTAGAAATGTCTCTCATAAAAGTAATAAAAAAAGGGAAAAGAAAGAGAGAGGGAAAGAGAGACAGAATAAAAGAAAGAAGCAGGTCTTACATAAAAGTATACAATTATTCTATTTTGCACGATCTTATTAAAATTCAAAAAACTTGTGCTAAAATTTTTATTTGGAAAAAAAATATAAATATATTAACTCTGCATGGCACACATAAGCCGTTGGTGTCTATGCCGTTTCTAATAATTCTTATTTCTCATATACGTCTAGCGCTTCTCTAAAATTTTTATGGTTTGGGAAATAGTTTAGCAAAAACTTTAAAGAATATGTGTAAAGTTTAATAACTTTTCGAGCACTTTAGAAGCCACAAAATCGAATCCGATACAAATGACCAACTCTGAGGTACTGGAAATATGTATGCCATTACAGGATTAATTCATCAAAATGTAAAGCAAAATAGTGTTTCGATTTTCAGACAGATTTGTTGGAGTGCGCGTATGCATTCGCAACGACGCGACGTTTCATTCCTAGAGATTTGTTCTTGCATTATATATACGTAAAGATTTGCTGTAAAAAATCAGGAGTAACCAGACATTTTTTCGCATATTTTCGAAGCGTAGATTACGTGTGAAAAATATTCAGGGTAACAGGATATCGATCGGTGCGTTTCATTTTAATAGAAGCCAAAATTTTTTGCAAATTTTGATATTTACATTAAACACGAAGGTAAGAAAAGCGCGTTAAAAACGTACTATATAAAATTATTTAATGCGATCTGCACGCAAAATGGGAAAAAGGTAAAAGGCGGGGCTCGCGTTCAATTAGTGATATTACGGGAAAGTGCCATTGGCGCTATATATGCCGCTGCGAAAAATTCACCGTTCTAATGAAAGAGAGAGCTCCCAAGCCTGGAATACGGACAAGCGATTATACGAAAGAGCGAGGCACACGTCTAATCTCATCTGTGCATGCTTCCGCGTGCGAGAGTGCAGATCCACAAGATCGGATGACGTGGGCCGGGAGAACGAAAAGGAAGGGAAATTTCTCGGTCGCTAATAACACGGCAATGGGCACGTCATCCACCCTCACGGGAACGACAGCGAAACTATGCCAAGTATGGCCGTTTACCCCGGCTTTATAGTTCATCCGGCCTGCACGTCGCGCTTCGTGAATTATAACGCCGTATCTTCTTTACGAGACGGAGTCGCTGCGCTCGATTTTCACGAGCACGAGGCGAACGAACGAACGAGCTCGTCACGGTCGTGAGGAGACCGTGTTCGCCAAGCCGTGATGGTCCCGACGGACCCGGACTTGCATCAAGAAAGAGATACGTTTTTCCCTCGGCGTACGCGAGTTGATCCCGTCACGTCGCGAAAGATGAGCACGACACGGAAGACGACGTGTAGTGACTGTAATTATTACTCGCACTCATTGGATGCTAAAATATTATTCCGTAAACTTTCCTCGTAAAAAAAATAGCAAACAAAATTATTCAACAACGTACAGCAATTTTAAAGGCTAAATTAGTGATGCAAATAAAAGAAACACCTACTTTCGTTCAAACGATGTACTTGGAGCTCTTAATATTTATATTACGGATTCTCTTAATATTTCTGTATACTATCTCTAACATTTATGTTACCTATCTAATTGATTGTGTGTATATTTCGTGTAAGAGCCTATAATTCCTTCAGAAATATAGATCACGTCTAATCTAGTTTACATTTCAATTCAAAGTCTGATCTAAGGAGATGGAGCGCCGAAAGGGCGACACACCGTTATTTTCGTCTTTCATTACGCGGGCCACTGACATAGTTCTCACACAATAATTAAAGGGAGCCCCTCTGCGTTCGTCTAATTAAAGCGCGGTAATTATTGAAGTGAATTACGAGCAGTCTCCTTCGTTTCGTAACGACGCAGGACAGGTCGTCGACGAAGTCGAAATAATTATTTCGCTCGTAACGATATACTAATACATGTATAAGAGCAAACACTAGAAGGAAATATCAAATTTACGCGTTACCTCGAAACTTAAATTCGGATCTTGATGAGAGCATTTTACAAAACTGATACACGCACATATGTATGTAGATCGATGTGCATTTACATACGAATGTCGACAACTCTTCAGCGCAATTTTATATGGCAGTAAATTCAGAATTCATCATTCCGGCAGGAAAAACGAACTATCGACGAACTGTCGAGCAAGGGCGTGGACTAGAAATCTCGGTTACATACACTGCACCTGATGCGCACGTATGTAGAGCCCGCTGAGATCCCACAGACAATTTTGATCGCGCTTATAATTTACACAATAACGTTTACATAACTACAGGTCTTAACCATGATACATGACTTTTTTTGTGAACAACGTAATAAATTAAGTACGTGTAAAAAAATACTTGATTATTAAGATTGATTAAAACTGAAATGTCGAATTAAATCGTGATATCAAACAAATACACACGACGCATGTAAATTCTGCATCTTTAAAAAAAAAACAACTAAATTTTTGTGATAAATTTCTCCTGCACCAGAAAAGTTATCATCCTACTTGCGTCCAACAATAAATGTTGAAATGTACAAAACACTCGCGTCAATCGAGTACATGTAAATAAGGAAAGACGGTCATCCATCATTCACATTTATAAAACTATATACAAAGACAAATGGCACAATTGTCACAGTAAAACTCTTGAAAAATGAGCCATGAAACATATCCAAGCGACGGCCCATGTAGTGTATTACCTCGTACACGCAGAAGGGAAAGGGACAAATGCTCTGTTAGTAGCACGTTCCTGATACGTAGAACGTATGAGGGACAAAATTGCGAGACAAATATATATATATATATATATATATATATATATATATATATATATATATATGTATATATATATATATATACATACATACATATATAGCAAATTGAATTGTTTACAAGTTACCGGACCAAATTAAAACTCACCATACAAAAACAAAATTCAACGTGCAGCATGGAAGGTAAAATAAACGCTAAATATGCAGAATAGGTTACACGTTATTGATTTTATTGATTTTGATATATGTTATAGAGATAGGGGTGCCAGTAAACTTCTCTTATAAATTAGTCAGCGATCTTGTATAGTTTCCGAGATATACTTACGTAAAATTCATTTTCAAAATTTCATTATTTTCGTTATGTGGCACTTTATATATGATGGATAGTGAATAAATATGCATTTTTGATTACATTTCATTAATTTTAAGAATGTTTATATTCTTGAACAAAAAAAGAATAGACCTCATTTTACCTGGTAAATAGGAGGGAAGGGATGGAGTGGATCTCGCTTCGCGTAGAAAGTCGAAAATCCATGTGGAACAGAATAATTATAAACTTCGTTCCGCTTCGTAAGCATGGGGGAGATGGGGTAGATCTCGCTTCACGTGGAACGTCGAAAACTTATGTGGAACTGAACAATTATGAACCTCATTTCGCTCCGTAAGCAGGAGTGGACCTTCGCGTCGAAAAGTCGAAAACCCATGTGGAATAGTACACTATCCATCATATACAATGTGCCATACAAAAATAATGAACTTTGAAAATAAGTTTTATGTATATCTTGAAAACTATACAAGATCGCTCATTAATTTATAAAAAAAAAATTGATCAGTACTCTTACCTTTATAACATATTTCAAGGTTGATAGAATCAATAAAGTGTAGCCTCTGCATATTAACCCACGAATCCAATCTGATCGACCAACAATCGTATAAAACTGATGTCGAATTTGTGAAGGCATCTAATCTGCGATGATACTTGTTGTGATATCTAGTGCGCGTAAGGTAAACAAGCAGAGTGCGGAATACAAATTTTCCAAATTTGCGGCCCACAAGGATATGAGCTTGTATCTATGGAATTATGTAAATTCCGAGTAATTGAATTCTCTCTATCCCTTCTCCCCTTCTCCCTTCCTACGCTTTGTGCGTGCCATGTTCGCAGGAATACGCACATACGTTATCTCTAAACCAATGTGAAGGAAAAATGAGAGATCGAAAATTCATCAACAAAACGCAAATTAATCCAAATCATTAACCTTTATCAAAGGTTTGGTTTCGAAAAGTTTAGCTTTGAAAGTGTGAAAATGTATCCACTGTAATAAAATCACGCGAATGGTTGGAAATATAAAAGGTTCTATTAAAAGGTTTCGATAAAACAATTTACAAATCAAAAAATATGTAATCAGTTCTAATAACTGTGTGTGCGCGCGCGCGTGTGTGTGTGTGTGTGTGTTGCGAATAAATAATGTAATTTTAGTTCAGGTCGAGCTTTACTTTGACAACTTTAATATAAAACTCATTTAGAGTTACATTCAGTTAAAAGAACATTAATTTAATGTTAAACATGAAAAACTTTTCTGTTTTTCAACGAGAATACATTCTGTAGTTTCATGAACAGTACTTTTTAAACTACAATCATTATTTACGTAAATTATCGCACGATTGGGTCAGATATACAATTCCTTCCTTCTACTATTACTAGAAAACATGAATCGAGTATGCGGCTGGTATGCAAACCGCGGGATCCGCTATTTTACAATCGACAGACCGCATGCCGGCAAGAGGGAGGCCATATCAGAAGCACCGAATTACCATTTAGTCTAGTTATCTCTAATTACCAGTGGCGGCGTGGAACAATGCGCACCCGTGTAATATTAAACGGGCCAGATAGTCGGCGCGTAACTCGACGTATCCAAAGTAGTTGAATAATTGCGGATTCACCTTGCACGAGGCACAGAATGGTGATTCGATTTATCTTCGAGTAAGGGGAGGTACACTTGCAACGATTAGGAAGCAGAATGTACATGGAATGAATCGTTGTAAGCATGTAACGTTCTCTCACATGAATCACAGTGACACTGGAGAGAGGATCATCAACAACTTCCAATTATCGTAAGACCTACGGACGAAGAGAGAAAATATATCATCTCGAAAATGAAGAAAGAAGATGAAAGTAAATGTAGTGAAAACAATAAAAGAATAAATAAATAAAAATACAGCAACAGATTACAATATGTAAAAAATGATATCACAATATTTCTTCCACACAAGTTTGTACCTTATAAATTACTTATTGCTAAAAATTCGTGCTTTTAATGCTCGTGAACTTCGTGAAAAAAGTTCGATGTTTGTGCTATTTTCGTTCCGCATTGTCGCATATATGTAGTCGCACTTTTCTTACATTACTTTATGTATTGTCGTGCCTTGTCTTAAAGAAAGCTTCGCTATAGTTGCATATGCAGCGATTCGGAAGCGTCAGAGACATTTTGAAATCGGAGAGCATTCAACATATATGGAGAAAGAACAGAGTGCATATCACTTTGATCAAAGTAAAATTTATATGGCAAAGAGTAACACACTGCGCGTTGCGTTAAAGTAAAAAAAAAGGGGCACGCATTTTTTCTTTCCCACTATTTGACATTGTCCTTAATTAAAAATGTAAATAATCGATTATCAAAGGTCATCCCTTATCGAGATTATCGAAACTGTGTGCATGTAGGGCGGCAAATAAACGAAACTGTTATCATCCCTGTCTTGTCGGTGGTACTGGGGAAGTGGCGGGTAAATGGAAGGAGGATCGTATCGTGCATATGTAGCAGAGTGGATGGGAGCTGGCAGATGCAAAGGCACTCGACGAGAAAGCGAAACGAGACGTGAAGAATAAACTGGTCGGACGATACAGCATAATGTGCAGTTGACGAGGGAAAAATGCAACGGTTTTCGACGAACTGTATTTCGCGCTGGCGAGGAAAGGAGCGGAAAGTAATCGCGAATCAATTACCGTTTCACGAATCATTTACCCGTAACCTGCAGCCAGCGTATTTTTAGTATAATCTAGTATTGAGCAATTCATTCACGCAGTTATGGTTACCGGCCTAAAGATAAACGTTAATAATATCTCGCGCGGATTAAGAATAGAAAAGGCCTGTTGCAAGCGATTAAATAATTGAGCATTCTCCTCTTTTCTTCTCTCTGTGAATGCGCATCCATTTCCAACTCTTTCATCTCGTTCTTAATCATGCAATCGTCAACCGAGAGAAGAGAATAGCTTCCTATAGCTGCAGATTTACTAGCAGATGTAAAGATACTTTTCTCGAGAGAGAGAGAAAACTAACGCGAAGAGTAAATCGGTCGCCAACGAGCAGAGAGAAAGAGAGAGAGAGAGAGAGAGAGAGAGAGAGAGAGAGAGAGAGAGAAAAGGGATAGAGTGGGCGGAGTGGATGCAGCTGGAAAAGTTGACTCGACGTCGCGAATCCTTTTTCCTTGCGCCTCGACTATGAGAAAATGTGAAACTCCTTCCGTTCTAGAGAAACAACTGTCTTTCGCTTTCTCCCCGCCTTTCTCTCTTCCTCTACTTCTACGCTCTTATTCTGCTACTCTTATTCTCTCAAATTTCACAATATTAAATGCTTTTTCCCCTCTCTCTCTCCCTTTCTCTCTCGTGGTTATTACTATCATATATTTTCTATTATTTATCGACAATTAGCAGATGTACCGTAACGTCGAGAGACGGCCGGTTTTTCGTTGCGAAACTAAAATTACTCATTTATGAGAAGTTAAGTTTATCGATATTCGATATATTCCTCAATTGTTTTATGATCAATTTATAAAGACAATTGTTCGTACATTGAACTCATATATTTTCAACAAGAATTCTTCTAGCAAAGCGCTAAACGTTTAGGCAAATTAGAGCTGATAAACCTAGAGAGAGAAGTCGCTTTAAATAAAATTAATAAACAACGTGATGCACAGGACTGCTATTAATTCACATAGTAATCTATATAACTTCAGGTCTGATGAAGGTGCGAGGGGCAACTCGCGGAAGAACGCCCGTCAGTTGCGGAATTAATCACGGCCACGTGTCAAGCGACGATGTAAGCGATGAACAATAAAGTAGAAAATCGTGAGCGAGCGGGGGCTCAAAAGCCGACAGTACAACAAACAGCGCCAATTTAATCCGCGTTCTGCGCACGACGGTTAAAATGGACCACCGCCCAGCCAGCGAGCCAGCTAGCCAGCCAACGGTCGTCCGAACCAACCGTAGCGTGAAACCGCGATAATCTCGATGGTCATTTGCCTCCACTCTGTCGTTCGCGAATTTTTCCGCCCTACGAAATCTTTGTCGGCTAATCCATACACCAATTCAAAACGTACCGTCGCGCCCGCTTACCTCTATATATTAAACCTGCGCATACATAAGAAATTACTTCGCACACAAAGACAGCGCGATTTGATATTGGACTCGTGTACGGGACATTCAAAAGAAACGTCTAGAAAATGAGACCCGTGCGAGAGAGAAACGAATCTCGGCGAATTAGCGCGCGCACAATTCTTCCGGGTTATTCACGATCCAGAATCGCGAGAAGCTAAAAAGTCACCAGGCAATCCTTTCGCGAGTGCCGCTGACGCCATGGCGCTACGATATCAATTTCCCGTTCCGCACTTCGACGTCGTCGCCCGCGCGTAAATCGTCGCGCAGTGGCACGACGGAATATTAAATCTCTCGCTACTTTAATTGTTGTTACCCCGTTCGCCGTTGCCGATCGACAAATCACAGACCGCGAATAAATCACAGCGATACGGCAGTTAGAACCGTGTAATCCCTCGTTCCCTTTTTATTGATTTCAAATTCCTTTTTTTTTTTATTTTTTTCCTCTTTTTTGGAAAAGCTGGCTCTGCGTTGAGTCGACTGGACAGCGGACGCGAGAAAAATAAAAGCGACAGTGCGTTTTTTGCGAACTGAGTGAGATTTTCTTGAAATCGTAACAGCCAACTGTCCGAAAAAAAATGTTGTCAATATTGTTCCTGGCAAATAGAAAAAATAGATAATAAGCAGGTAAATCGAAACCTGAAACTATGGTACGATTTCGCTTGATATTTATTCGCGGCGCGATTAGATAACCATATTTTTGACTGTAATCGCGATTTCTGTCGTTTGTACATATATGAGCTACATATCGAAATAAAATAAATACGTAATATATACCGAGGATCTTTCTGATAAATTGACGTAAACCTATGTTAAAGCTACGAGAGTTTTAACACAAGTTCAGGAGCGATCGGACAAGCATAATTTGGTAATAGCATGGCTAATGGTATGTCATGTTGGTAGTTGGTATGACGTGCCGATCGATAAACCCTTTCTTCGAAACGCAGTAGGCAAAAAGCGAATTTCACCGAGAGATACAAGCGGATGCTCTTTGTTTATTCGACAAGCTCTCCACGGCATTTACATATACATACATACAATCCTCAACCAGGCGCAATCCAGCGCCTCGTCTAACCGCTTTATTATGCAAAATCTCTCGTTATCTTTCCCTCCCTTTTTTATCCCAAGTTTAGCTTCGCGTTACACTCCGTTTCCTTCCGCTCGCTTCGCGGTGATCGCCTTTAACATTACGCTAATCCCGCTGATACCCCCAAGTACGAGGAAATGTATGTTTCGTTTCAACGTAACTTCCCGTACGAAACTCCACGAGCATCGAGTTGACTTCCCGAATTAATTATCCACTTCCGTCGTCCGCAAGCTTCGTACGACAGACGGGGGAAGGTCGACATTTGAAGTCGTGGGAATAATTACAGTGGCCTTCCATGAAAATTCGAAACTCCATCCGATTGTGAAACGTACGCAATTGTTAAAACGTCCTCGCTGCAACAATTGTTACAATGAAGTACTCTTATATTTCAAGAACCACGGTATGATTAACATTTCGTTTTATCTCTTTAAAATTTACTCGAAAAAACCAGCGCAAAAGGAAAATTATTGCAGCAATAATTTTTAATGCCTGCCTAACAAGTCCCTTTGTATCGCGTCGCAACATTTCGCACGCTCGTCAGCTCGATTAGCAAGGATACTTACGATATCGTTCGAGGTAGAGAACGGTGGGTAGATAACAGCACATGCCGTTATCCCCATGTACGTGAGTATACATGTCTGCTAATTAACAGTTGATCCTCCGGTGGCGCGCGATTGTGTGGCAATACTATATCCTTGGATTTCCATCGGTTCAACTGATGCCAGATGGTGAGAGACTTCACTTTAGGGTGGGCGGGCGCACACTTCTCGCTTAAGATTTCTGGTCGATCGGAAAAAGTTTTCAGCGTCTTTGATGGAAAAAAATTAGCAGTACGCAGAAAGAGAGAAAAGCGTGCGGCACGTACTCGTAAAATTTTCACGACTTTTCTCGTTAATTGGGTCAACGATCGATTTTTCTCAACGGAAAATTTTAATAACGACGGTATTGGAAATACCGTTAATTCGATGCAATGTGATATTCATAGTTTGATGTATTCTTCATGTTCATAAACTTCGACACTTTATAAAATATTTCAACTGCCTTTTTGAAAATGTACGTCTCGGAGTATCGTTTATGGATAAAATTTAACGTATTTTAAAAATCCTAGAAATAATGTCAGTTTTAAATGAAGAACACTGCTTTAGTAATTTTATTTTATTTCGACTATTTCAATACGTTTTATATTAGATAGATGATTAATCGATTCCTAAAATTGCGCGACAGATTGAACGAATTATTTCGTTTGCACGGAAACAACGACGGTATACACATAAAGCAATTTCGTGATACGCAACAGATGCAAAATCTGCCGATGAAAAAAATCCGATGAAATCCGCGAGATATTAGAATCGAAACTCCGAATTCACGCAAAAACATTTCTGCCAAACAGCATTCAACGATTTCATTCAAATTATCTGCAAAGAGTATCCCCCATACACTCAAATTCATTACACACGTCAATGGCAACAGTGCCGCGAATTTTCATGATTTGCTGGATGAATTTACTTGCTCTTTCTCTTTGTTGCCAACTCTCTTTCAAACAGGATCGATTTCAATAAATTAGAAATAAATTCAGTTAAAAAAAAGAGAATTAAAATGAAAATTAAAATGCAAAATATCTCGGATTGTTTACTGTTTACGTTTAAACGTATCAAACGATCGCGCAAAGCGAAAGTAACTATTTATCGACAATACTGAAAGACCGATTATGCAAGTGCGAATCGGAAATGCTTGCAGTCAAGTGCACACAAGTTGGGCACCGCACGTGATGCGCGTGGTCGCGGCCGTCTGTATCGGACGCACGCAATCAATTTTCGGAGCTACGCACCTGTCAACAGGTTAATCTCTCTGCCATGCCGTATATAATGGCGACCCTTTCTTTATGCAATTCGCTGATATTACGCGCGTATGCGGGGTTTAAGGGGCATTACCAATCTGACGGTTACCACGAAACTTGTACCTCGAAACAAGCCTGGAAATATTCCACGGAAATAATTTCGCGTCACGAATATTTCGATATAACAAAATTATTATTGTTCACTTTACCCTGAGTTGTACCTACGTAAAAAAAAAGAAACAATAATTTAATTTTAGAAAACTAGTCCCACTTTATTTAACTCTCTCGCCGATACTGGTATTTGTCATCTCAGATTAGACTTGCGCTTTGCGTAGGATATACTCAATATATATTCCTCGCAAAATTGATCGCGTCCTATCCCTCTTCACGACGCAATAACGTTAAACGTTCTCGGTTAACGAGTCACGTGAGATTGGCATTATTCTTGCGGACATTTAAGGGGGTGGCAGAAGCGATTACCATTTCTCAGCGCTGCATAACATTTTGCATAACGAGTAATTACGATGGCGGGATTGCGCTTTTATTTACAATATAGACTCTCATTGTATTTCATAGCGACATTTTTAGCTGTTTATCACGTGCTGTCGACGCATTATGCCCACGTCGTTCGATCGTTCGGTTCGCAATTTCAGCTACGCTCAACGTCACCGGAATACGAACGGACTGCCGACACGTTCTAATTATGTAATTTCTATGGAAACAGTTCCCATTTCCATAATGAGCTTGCGAATGAAATTATCGGCTGTTACACTAACCGAGGAACCAACCGGAATTTGCATCTCCACCGGTTTACAACAGTTCGAGGATGATCATTATGCTCAATGTGCCTTTCTACAGTTTGTTAGCATCACCTGGCAATATCAATTACTTACTAGATAAGTTCGCTTGGAATTTTGAAGCAACGAAATCGCACTTTCCCGTGAAACATACAGAGAAAAATAAAACTTTTTGTTGAAAACGTCAATTAACGTCGATAATTACACGCATAAGTCATTAATTAAATAATTTCTTGAATGTTAATTTCTTACATGAAAAGTCGATAATACATCTAAATCAGCGTTTTTCAGCGCAGAAAAATAAACTACTTATAAAGTGTTACCGTTGATGATCGTATACAATAATGCGTTAAAACTTTGCATTACTATAATATATTATTATAAAAACAAAAAATTCAGTAGTATGCGAACTTTCCTTATAGTTTTCGAGAGAGGAAACTTGTCGCAACGAGGTCTCTTCGTTATCTTGTTCGCGTACTTCCGAGTTAAAAAGAATCTCGAGTTGCCGAGGGAATTGCTATTTATCGTAATGAAAAATGCAGACGTAAGCGTAAAGGAAAGCTGTAAAAAAAGTACTGCCAATGAAGGAACGACTTATGAAGCCTCCGTTGTTACAGCTGAATTTGGCTCCGTGAAACGGATGTTTCGCGTGTGCGCGCGCGCGCGTGTAATTCGAACGTTGTAATGTAATGAAGCCTCGAGAGAAATTATCATTACACTAATCCCCAGATGCTATGTAAATAAATAATACACCACGAAAGATCGAAGAGTGACCGAAAGTAGCCATAAAAATTTTGCATCGTAAACGCGAAGTTTGTGAAGATCGTATGAAAAAAAAAGAAGCACTCTGTTATTTTATCACGCAATTATTTTATCATTCGAATGATCGAATCACGTGAAATACGCTGTCACATCAATGAACAAAAACATTTTTGCAATTTTTGCATGAATTCCTGGATCACGATTGATAATATAACGTGTTATATTAGGTAACGCAATTGCATAATTCATGTAATTACAGAAGTAAAAAAAATATCGCGTATTAATTTTTCTGACACGGCATATGTATATTTCATGCTTTTAAAACTGACACTTGACACGTTTAATACGTGGAAAAATTAGAGCAGCTTTTCTTCTCTATTATTTAATCGTGTGAAATTAGAATATTGAAATTTACAGACACACGCGTTCAAGAGATTGTCAGTTCACATATCATATTTCTCGTAAATTATAACGAGCATCCTCTCTTGAAATCGAGGGAATCTTTCGAATTTCGCACAGATGACACTTCAATGACACGTGGTTTTAAAAGCTTCCATCCATTATGTCAATAATCACTCCGTAATTCCAGTTGCGCACGACACATTCGCTATTGCACGATCGCATTTAGCAATTTTTGAAGAAATTCATACAAATTTTCATTTGCAGGCTCGTTTGCGGAACGGCGTCTTTCACGGTGGTCAGGAGGGAGTCACAAGTACGATATTTCACGCGCGAGATGATGGGACAACTACTAGATGGTAGGGTCGCGAATCAAGTCCACGGCACATCTCCGCGACCTCGTCCTCGACGAGAGGTCGCGGAGCCGCCGATAACGAGCGCGCGAAGAAGATTCTTCCCCCAAAGATATTTCGCAGAAGGGCGCGCACACGCTCGCGGCTCGCGTTCACCCGCACGGAGCGGCTCTAACCCGCTGACTGCCGGAGTCGCCCCTTTTCCACCCGCCGCGACCCGTCAGCCCCTAACCCGGAGGCTATCCCCTGGTCCCCGCGCGGTCGACCTACCGTCACCCACCTACCCGCCCAACCACCCAGCGCTAGCACCGCCAGCCCTACTACCATCACCTCCGCCGTCACCTTTGCGAAACCGCCGCTCTTCCCGCCGCCGGTGTCTATTACCCTGGTAATGTTGACCCGTTGCGCCCTTTTCTCGTGTACGGACTCTTCCGGCTTTTTGTTTCCCCTCTCTTTTTCCTTTTCCTTTTCGTTGTATTTTTCCAAGATAAGTAAATCCTGTGTGAATATCGGTTTCCGATGTCGCCATACGGCACCAAAATTGAAGGATTACTCACTAGTAGACTTTACACTAAAAGTCACATTTCTAATTTGAGGAAATGAAAGAACGGCTGCGTTAGCTTACGCTAATTCATTCATCATTGTAAGGATCACGACGCAATAAATTACTCACGTGTCTGCATGTGTAAAACATTCTGCGAGAGATATATGGCACGGAGACGAGCGAGATTATAACAAGACAACTTGAATTTAAACGCGCTCGCGCTTCAAATAACGGAGAAAAATCGTAATGCTAAGACGTGAAAATGTCTTTCAGCGTTGAGCTCCCGTCTCTCTCATCGGCCGAGTCGAAGGCTTTTCAACTCTCCAAGATCCTTCGAGAAAAAGAACGGATAGATCCGGTGTAGAACGGAACGGAAGAACTCGTCAGCTAATCTAATAGCTTTTTACGCCTTATTACTCATCGTTGCGTTCAACCGAATAGCGGTCGGAATAGGAAAATGCATGTAATACGTTCAGTCAAATACGAATAGACCAGCCAGAATTCACTGGGAAAAGATTCGAGCAATGTGACAGCTACAGCGGAAGGGAATGTGTCCGTAAATCTCTGGATCTTTTAAAAGTCAAGCACACCTCACCTTTAATTCGTTTGCACGAAGATGGTGGCGTACGGAAACGCTGACGCATGAAAAATTTTGATAGGTGCCATCGCACGAATTTTGGAACGGAGAATCGTCGATTGTCTCGTTCACTTGAACGGATTCAGGATCAAACGCTTTGATCATGCCTGTATCGCGTAATTAATAGCACTATCGAGTAACATTTTGTAAACATTGTAACAGTAACAAATTCTTTTACTTCTATTTTTTTTTATATTTGTCTTTTAAACTAATTTTACAAGATCCATAATTAGCGACAGAATTATCTTGATAATTTTATATCAAATTATGTATAGAATATTCAATTTTTTCTTTCTTTGAGGTAGTTAGGTTATTAAAAAATTTGACATGGTTAAGAAATACATAAATATAATAAAAGTATATCATAAAGAATTTTTTAATAACATCAGACTTCAATAATATCTATAATTATAGCGGTACCCACTTGTAGAAATGAACTTGGTAAACATAAAAAAAAATTTGATGTGTGTGTTATGGCATATCAGAAAAGATCACTGAACCACCGAACCACGAAATCACACACCCATCGATTCTAAAAACAATTTTGTCTACTAGATTTATCTTCCCAATTTCCTGTTAATAATTTCAAACAAATTAAGAATATTCGTTTTATATATTTTTGTACATTTTCAGATATATTGAAAAATTTTTCAACATTATAAAGTACTTTAAGTTTCTTCTTCCATATTATATTACTACTTGTCATAGAACAGGTAAAAGATATTTTATAAAAATTTAAATGTATTTTTCAATTCTGATCTTCTTTTGAATTAATGAGTTCTACCCAAAAGTCTATATATAAAATCACGCGCGTTTATTGCATTTATAAGGAAGAAAGGTAGATCCTACTAATTATTGGAATGTGTGTGTACTCGACCGATATATGTTACATTAGCATCACAGAAATGGACGTGAATCAGGCAAAAGCGAGGAATTACGTTTTCTGTGGTCCGTTTGATCATGATCGTTTGACGATGGCACCAAAGAGACCTCGAGAACTTCCCTGATGACAAGACAGACCGTCAGAAATAGGAGGTGAAGACGGAGAGAGAAGAAGAGTAATGTGTTCGAGGAGGTGCGTTGTACCAAGAAATCGGTACGTCGATAGTTATGGACGTTATAGTCAGCGTATGTGTTACATATTTAATTACCTGCGTTACATGAATCGCTGCATCGCTGAATATTTTACAAATTTTGTTGGTATTAATATATTGAGTATTTAAGGATCATCTATGTCATTGACATGTGTCTCATTGACACATAATACACATATTAAATACAATCAGAGATAGGAAGAAACGAGTAACATCATTACCGTTACCATTACTTAATTATAACGATTCGGTAATGATGTTATAATTTTTTATAACGGTAGTGATTTTTATAACCTATCTCTCGTTACTATTATGTTACTATTACGGTAGAAAAAAAGTAACTTTACTTATTAACGAGTCAAAGCAACGCATTAGTGACACGTTACTTTTACTCGTAACGTATAAATGAGTTAACTAAATAATAAAGTGACTATTCCAACTCCGGATTTTTATAATTATCATTATAAAAAATTATAACGTTGTAATCAAATTATTATAAAAAAGTAAAAGTAAACTGTGTTGTTACTTGTGACGCGTTCTCACTCCAGAAGACGATCAATTATAATTTGCAAGTTAATGTAGCCAACAACGTACTAATTAAAAGACGATTTGATAAATGTATGTGTCGCAACTACAGTTATCAATCGTTATAATGGATACACGATCTTTAATTAGTTTTCTTGCGGAGCTAATGAAGAAATATCCATGCAATAATCGACAATAATAAAAGTTAACAATAATAATGGAGGAAAAACAGATAACGATAGAGATAAATTTCGACATAGCTCAGTTATCAACATAAAGTACATAATGTCACTAAGTATGCTATTGACATAAAATTTTAATTACATCGTAAATCGAATTTAGTGTCTGTGTTCTGTACACAAAATTTATGATATATAGAGTGAAGCAAGCATTCGCGAGCATCAGAAATCTAAATTCGCAAATTGTTTTTGAACAGCGTTTGCCGATAATGTTGGCGGATCCGTGCCGAGCGGCGGGTTCTCTCCCTTAAATGATCTCTGTAATACGACCGCGTCGCGGTAGATTACAGGCAATTACACCCGTCGTTCAGACGAATCGTATCCGCGTAGTTGGAGGTTGGCGCGGGTTATTTGGCGTCCCCGAGGGCAGTCCTGTGCAATCCAGGAACTTCAATATTTGGTATAGGTATACCTCTGTATACCGTCGGGATAGTCTTCGAACCGGTTTCCCCGTGTGCGGCTTGATGACGTGCAAATTGGGTTACTCGCTCACGGGAATCGAATAATTGAATTTCGTCAGGTGTGCTTATTATCGAGCATACCTTTCAGCCGGGCGTCGCGCGACAGAATCGAGATTTTCGATGCCCAATCGCGTCATTCTTCCCTAGTCAAAATGCAATTGGCAGATCAGTACGTCACGTTAGATAGGACTGCCGCGTGCATTTGTTTGCATAGCAAATTTGCTCAAGCTTATCGCAGAATCCGTGGAAGCAATAAATTTACGAAATTATAAATTTATACGTGATTATCTTGATTAATATTAATAGCATTATAACTTTGTCTAAAAACTTTGTGTTGAATAAAAAAAACTAAATCATAAAAAACCAAGAAAGCCGTATATTTTTAATAACTATTTAAGGGCTTGTAAAGTAATGTCGTCCTTCCCCACCGGTCTACCGGCGCGCTACACGGGTCTCCACTTTGTAAGTTCCTTCTGCGCAGGAAGTCCCGTGTAATTCACTAGCGCTGCTTGTAGCAATATACCGCCTTCATCTACCTAGGAAACGTTCCTCCAGCCTGTTCGTATTCACAGGAAATATATCGTAGACGCTATATCTTCCTATCTCTCGTAAGCAACAGCGGATTAACGAAATAAAACGTTTGCCTTAATCCGAGTTCACGCGACATGACATTATTTCGTATAATTATAAATATTTATTTGGCATACACACAAAAATCCACATAAAGCCAAGTTCGTATATCATTTTTATCGATCACGCGGCGTTAAAATGAACAGTATACGTAAACAAAATAAGAAACGCTGTGTGGATGTTAAATGAGTTGCTAAATTGAAACGCGGTAAGTAACGTCAACAACTCTGATGACGAGAATCAACAAATGCGATAAGTAAGTCGCCGACTTTGGGTTCGCGCCGAATCATCGGGTTTGCGAACGCAAGCGACAGGAAGCTTGCGCGACACATAATAAGAATTGACTTACCGTATTAAAGTACCTAATTACGTAACGTAGTATCCATAATGGACGTTTCACGAAAGCTCCAGGCGGCTGGATAACAACCACCCGCTTCCCGGCATGCGCGCAGCAGGGACAGCCAAAACGGAGGCCGTAAAGGAACAGAAGAATGAGGTAAGCGTGAAAGTAGCAGTGTCAGGGATCATAAACTCGTCAACTACAGATAATGCGATGTAAACAGCGAAGCACACTCCTCATTCACTTTTGCCGCCTCGTCAGTTAAAGAGAAGCCGCGTGACGCAACGCGACGAAATACTTCGCGGCGCAAGAACCGGGAGTTCCGAGAGACTGCGTTTCGAAAGCTATTATCCTCCAGCCGTAAGAGACCAGGGAGGACGGTAGTACCCTTTCGTGTGACATAACCCTATTTTGTTCCATTTAAGTTAGCTCCCGGCTTCCACGGTTTCGCCGTCGCTCGCCCTAACGTCGTGCCCGGAAAATCGCCGTTCAGTGAGATTCGCATCGCAAACACGCAACAATTTTTATTTTCGCTGGATCACTCAACTGTAAATCTGCTTTTAGCAGCTAAACCTGTGTCTTGATATTTGTTTTCAGTGAAAAGTGAGTTTTCTCAAAGATACGTATAACGAGAAAAAATATCCGAATAGAGAAGATCGTTCGAGCGACAAACAAGTATTTCTTCTCGAAGCTAACAAACCTAAGGCAGTTTTACGTCGATTTCAAGTTCTGCTGTGAATATTGATTCTTGATAGTTAAATTAAATAAAAAAATAAATAAATAATCCTTTGAATTTAATAAAATTTAAATCATGCGACGTAATTCCGCATTACTAAAAACATAGATAAAATTTCCTCTTTTACGCAAACGAGAGACCGGTATCTCTTACGGTGAAGTTTACATAAGTGGATATGCATTAAATGTTCACGTTACTGTAAGTAAAGCAAGCGCGCAATATTTCGTATCAAAATGTTATCTTTTTTTCTTATTTCGTTGTTTAAAGAAAAAACAGAAAACTACTTTGTTACGTGTTACACGTCGAAGAACGCAACCGCAAGAATGCGCGATCGTTTGAGGTACCTATTCGACAGCGATCGTTAATTTCACAGTGACAGCTAAAATTGACGGTTTAGAACTAGATAACTCGTATTGATTAAACGTACGTAGTAATTTTTGTGATGAAAGGGTATTCGAACGTTTTACACAATGTTCAACGATTCACTGAACACGCAAATAGAGAATCATAGTTTTTCTATTATAGTGGTACATTGCGTGTGTACTTAGCACTTACGATTGGTCTCCGAGCGATGCCATTAACAGCATCAGTGTACCGTTATAAAGCTTGATAGGTTTTTTTGCAAACTGTTAAAAATATCACAATTTTTCCTGAGTGTTTTTTTTTCAACACCATGACATGTTCGAGTATTTCGTTTCAAAGCTTTGCATTTCGTTAAAACTGAAATTGCGTTTTTTTTATGATCAGATTTTAAAAGAATCATTACTTTCTCACCGCAACGATTACAGTTGCGATAACAAAGTAATGATATATTTGTGTGTATACACATATATATATATATATATTTACGGACACGAACAATAATATTTTTGTATGTAATAACCGGATAATCATGATTTTATATATGCAAAATATCGCGCAGCGTAGGAAAAAATAAAAATAAATTTTAATAAAAATGTTCGGTATTTATAATAAGTTTCGAAGTTACTCATAAGTCGTGATTACTATAAATAGAATTTATTTTTCTTTGCGTCCATTGCCAAGCGCGCTATGCTTAAGTTTCCCGCGCCCTCTAGTTTTCGCTCACACACGGGCCCGTTATCTTCGCAGCTCTCCGGTAGCCTTCGTTCGCGCTCGGCTCTCGAGACGCTCTCTCTGCAAGAAACCGTCCGACAGATCGGATCGTTTTACGCCGGCTGTGGGTAATTTCTCGATTGAGATGTAAATGCTCGTTCTAGTGTGCTCAATTAATAAAGAAAAACCAAGAGAACATCAGTCTCTCGGCCACGTTTATTGTGACGGCCTATTTATCCCGCAAGCCAACGTGGAGCGCATCTACGGCGCAATCTACAAAAAATAATAATGGGCTTACCCTAAGTTAAGTTTGTAATACTAAACAAATTATTCAAAATATAAAAAAAAAACATTTCGACCTTTATTTATTATTTTGAATAATTTCAGCACAAAAATCTAGCTTGACTTGTAAGCTGATTATTGTTTTCATGATTTTATTTATTATTTACATACTACTTATATATTGAAGCCTCAAAGTCCAACTATTTTTAACTTTTACCGATAAATACATAGATATTTTATATACATTTTTAAGCATTATAGTTTACGTTATATATATAGAATTTCAGAAATAAATTGATGTAGAAAAGTAAGAACATAGGCCGTAGAGTTTATATTGTTATTTTTATATTGTTATTTTTTAAAAATTAATTTAAATTTTTCAACGTTAACGTCTATTTACGCAAAATTATTCATGCAATCATGTTTCCAAGAAATTGAACTTTATATCCGTCTAGTCATGAGATAAAAAACTTGTGTTTTACATAACTACTATGATATTCGCTGCTCCTAGTTATGTGGTCTGAATTATTTATATCATCTTTTTTTTGTAATTTGTTATTTATTCGGTACACAAAGATTGTGTTTCGAATTACACTATTAGTATAGAAAATCTATAGTTACGCAAATCTATAATCACATTACGTATATTATAGATTTTCAGTTGCTAAATAAATTTTTCGTGAAATAAAACACCCTCAATCTGAATCTGCTGACAAATCCAAAATTGGTGACTACGCAGCCAGTTACATCATATAAATTGATAATGAACATTGCAACCAGTAATTATAACCTTGATGAGTTAGAAAACTAATTAATATTAGCCAATCATTAAACTGTGAATCAGATCGACTAAATTCATTTCTACTCAAGTTATAAATATACGTAAAGAAAGTGACAACATAATATATTTAAATTTAATGTGTACGTGCAAATCGGAAAAATCTTGCACAGTAAAGCAGTCAATGTAATTTTAAATATTAAAGGCAATGCGTGTTTTTGAATTAAAAAGTTATTATACGCGTTTTCATTCCATCCATATTTTCTTCTCATTCAATACCTAATCCACGTTAATACAAGTGCCTTATTTCATACACGTTTGTCGCAGAAAAAAAAACCACAACGACTATTTATTCTCGAATCAAGCTTGTACATACTATCGACACACGTCACAGCCGACTCGTCGCGAAATTGACGTATCCCATTGTCGAAAAATGATTTTCGCCGCCAAATAAATGAAAAATGTACGCGCAGTAGCCGATGTGAAATAAACGAGCACCGATGTGTGTGAATCCGATGAAGTGACAGTTCAAGCCGGAGATAACCGTAATTTTTTCGATACATTATAGATGTGTATCTGCGGGCGAACAGATTTCCAAAACTTTTCGAGGCTTATTTTAAATAATGTAAAATTTAATTCTGACAAATATAAATCAAAAGAATATAATAGTGTTTAAATGCCGATACAGGTTGTTCATATTATATGTACATGTATATGTACATATATCAAAATTTATTATTACAAAAATATCGTTTCAATTATTAGACGTTTCATAATTAAATCTTCTTCAATACATGGATAGCAATAAGTATAAAACTCAATCGTTAATATGATTTTCATATATAAGCAAAAGCACATTTGACCTTATAGAACGATGCAAAATTGCCTAACCTCTGTTATATTTTCTAATTTATTTACTTAAACGTTTATGCGTTCTTTCTCTTGCTTTAATAGAAGTAATGTGTTTATACTGACTGTTTTTAACGATGGTTTCTTACAAGATTACCAACGTTTTGTACATATCAATCTTCGATTCTCCGTCTATAATACGTAAGTTGCAAGTTTTTATTTTGTACAAATTTTACGGTGTGTTCGTACATTAAATCGCTAAAAATTACAATTGACCACATATTTTGGACGTAATGAATTATCTATGACTGCGTTCGTTTAGGTGCCCGCAGCGGTTTAAACATCATTTCATCCTTGTTGCGTACCAAATGTTAAACAAGGACGAATGATGCTTATCGCAAACGCTGGCTGTGAGCGCCAAAGGGAACGTAGCCCATGTGCTTTATTCGAATGCCAATCATTTCATTACTGGACAATCTATTGAACTATTGAACGGTTGCGATAAATTTTAATTTAATTAATTGCTTCTAACATGACTTTCGCTTCGATTACTTAGAATTCAACGTATCATATTGACGATTAATCTTTATACTTATTGTTAACTATATATAAATTTAAGAGAACTTCTAATCGCAAGACGAAACATCTAGGATATTTTATGATACTTTTGTAATGATAAATCTGTGTATTTACGTAAACAGCATTTGTGTCTGCTGCTGTAGACATTATATTCTTTTGATTCTTATTCTAAATGTTGCATGTGCCTAGCAATTTATTAAATTTGTGAGTTGTACACACATCTGTCTAATATTTCGTACGACAAGTTTTTTGAACGTGCTAATTTGCTATTGAATAGAAACTTTCTGTCACCTTGACTTTTTTCACCAATAGGCAATTAGCAAGTCTGAAAAAATTCATCATTTGATAAACGAAATATATATAAAAGACTAAGAATGAAAACAATTGCAATCATATAAAATAATGTAATATCTGTTTCTTACCATTCCTGTTTCTATTACAGATACGAGAGTAACGCCGTGGTGAATTTGAAATAAAAATGGCAAAAATATTCAAAGCTCTATTTCAATTGTGGCCTCAATGGTTTGCAACTCTAACAGGTTAGTTAATTCATGAAATTTAGTTCAATTTAAGACAAGATTTCTATTTTAATAAATGAATGCATGTAAAATGAATGCGCATCGATTATACTATATAATATATAACAAAATATTGTGCTATAGTATGTCTATTAAACATCAGTATTGGTCTCGCAATCGGTTGGACATCGCCTTATTTAGCACAACTAACCGGTGAGAATCCGCCGTTTCCCGTAACGTTCGAAGAAGGATCCTGGATAGCCTCTCTATTACCACTCGGACGCCTCTTAGGCGCCATCATTGGATCTCTCATTTTAGAATATATCGGCAGCAAGATGTCTGTTCTATTCACGGGAGTGCCGATGATTTTCAGTTGGATTTGCATAATATGTGCCAATTCCCCTTTATGGTTGTACGTCTCGAGAATATTTTCAGGTAACGATAACTGTTTGACAGACAGGATACATCGATTCAATCATGTCTTTCATAATGCTAATCTTTCCCTTCCTTAATATTCTATTCATTAGTTTTTCAATCAACTTATTGTCTTCTATTCTAGTGTTTAAACAATCGCTTTCAATTTCATGCTTACTTTACAGGATTTTATTCATTATTAAACTTAGTCCAGAGAGCCTATGCATATATAGTTCTACATCTGTCACTAATTATATTATTTTGATTAGGTATATCAATGGGAATGATATTCAGCTGCTACCCGATTTATATCGGTGAAATTTCCGCACCATCGATCCGTGGCGCCTTGGTGTGTGTAATTATCAATGGATTGCCCATAGGCACACTTTTTGGTAATATAATGGGTCCCAATATGCCAATGATGTATTTCGGTATCATTAGCTTGATAATAACGATATGCTACATGGCTATTTTTCCATTCCTGCCGCAGACGCCGTATTATTACGTGCGACACAATAACACTAAGAGGTGAATACGATTCTCTTTCTTTGTACAATTGCTTCATAAAATAGATATTTCAAGTTATACACAGTAAAAAATAAAATGTAAAAAAAGGTCCACTCTAAAAATTTTATGTTAAAATAATTCAAAAGTTAAGTTAAAATAATTCTTATCTTAAGTTATTTCAACTTAACTTTTGAATTATTTTAACATAAAAATTAGAGTGGACCTTTTTTGCATTTTATTTTTTACTGTGTATCCGACTATTATCTTTATTTAACAAGTCATGATTGATCCCGCCTTAAATAGCAAGTTTTTCTCATCTAATAATAGTATTTTTATTTAAGTGATATAATGTGACAAAAAAGAATGATAAACATCGTTTAGAGCAAGTTTCGTTTAATGAATTTAATATTTCGATAATTTTAGCGTTCGATAAATAGCATCGTATGTCATACAATTTCTCGATTAATATAATGAATAAACTTAGCGCATTACATAATTTATGGCTATAAACATATTTTATTAAGTATTAAATTGTGCCCAAGTTATCATACCATTATAGATATTTCTAATGTTTTTGAAGAAAAGAGAAACATCAAAAGAAAATTTGTTCCAAAAAGTTTGTTCATTCTTTTTTGAATTTATTTTTCTCTAAGTTTATAACTTTTAAAATTTTTGCTATTCTAGACACTTTCTAGAATAAAACCATGTAATTGTATACGAATTAGTTTTTTAACATTATGTATACATAAAAATTTATGTAAGTCTTAAAAAATTAAACATTTTACATCAAGTATGTACACAAATGTTTCTGACATATTAGGCCAGATTTTTCGACAAAAAAAACATTTATATGTACATTAGGAACTGATTCCTGTAGATTGAAAAACACAGCTGTATTTGATTTTCTTTGATTAATTGCTCTATTCAATAATTAAATCAAATAGTTAACCGGAACGGAAAAATAAACAAGTAACTAAATGATTTCACAAAATAAATGAGCTATTCATTAAAAAACGCATTTTGGATTCATTATATAATTACATAATTATCATTAAATTTTATCTAAAATAATTTTTAATGTAAATAAGATACAATATTAAAAAAAGTGTCGTATTCTGCGGCACAACCAATTTTACAAAAATGCAATTCTAATAATTTTGTTTTTAAAATATCGTGTTTATTATTCACAGTAGATGTGAGATAGATTTCAATATCTTAAATTCTATTATTTATTTATTTTTTAATTGCTTTAATAATATTTAATAATATTTAAAAGACATTTCATATTTTTTTTACAAATCCACATCGATTTAAATAAATTACATGTCACACCTACCCACATTTCTTTGTTAAGCATAGTTCTTAAGCATAATTTACATTTAAAAAAATAAAATAGAAGTATTTAAGAGTTATAACGAACAAAAAGTATAATTGTGCATTGCATATATATAAAAAGTAAAATTATCAATCAACGATCGTAGGATGATTACGATAATTATAATTGAGGAATATCTTGTATATTTTCTATATATAAATTTTGACAATGCTATGCGAATGTAATTGTTTTATAATTCTAGAGCAGAACAAGCCGTTCGATGGTATTATCGAAAACCTGATGTAAAAAGCGAAATAGAAGCCGTAGAACATTTCGTCAGGTCAACAAGTGCGATGAGCATGAAGGAACGATTAGAGCAACTAAAAGAGCCCAAAAATCGTCGCTCTTTGATAATGATAATACTATTATTTATGTTCATGCAACTCAGTGGATTAAACACTATTGTATTTTACATGGAGATTATCGTGAGAAAGGCAATGGTCACATCAATTACGCCTTCGACCTTAGTAATTATCGTCAGTGCAGTCAGTATGTTTGACTTTTGATACAAATATCAACTGTTATCCCGATTTCGTATTATCTTATATTGATAGAACTGTTTTAATACCTTAATTATTTACATCTGTTTTAATTATGACGAATCTTAAATTCCGTTTATACTTCTGTCAAAGTCGCGAGGATTAAATTATTTTATCTAATTATTTTGCAGGTATAATTATCGGCTGGATGGGGGCAATTGCCATCGATCGTTGCGGTCGCAGAATTTTGTTAGCGATATCATCCTTTGGCGTGATGACCGGTATGACATTGTTAGGTTTACACTTCTTCCTGATGGACTACGACTACGATCCGAGTAATCTCGAATGGTTGATGATCCTATCATTCTTGATGTTCACAACAATGTGTTTCGGACTCACACCGGTGCCTAGCACAATGTTGAGCGAATTATTTCCATCCGATCTGAAAAGTATAGCTGGATTCGTTGGGAGCATCACGTCAGCAGTATTCGCATTTGTCGCTTCGAAGACGTATCAGCCGTTGGTAGATATCATCACAGAGAAATACGTCTTTTGGATCTACGCAGTGATCATCATGATCAGCTTGATATATTCGCTCACCATGGTGCCAGAGACAAAAGGAAAAACGCTGCAGGTAGTCGATCACATATTGTATATCATTACGAGACAAAGTTTTATTTTAGATTCGGCGGATAAAATATTGCATGTTAATCATTGCCAATGTTAATAGGAAATTCAAGATATGATGACCGCAAGAAGTGCCACTCAAAGATCAGAACAGTCACACGTTGAAAATGTTCAAACATAGTAAATTATCTATAACTCTTTCAGAATTTAGAATAATTATTTTTACTGTAATTATAAGAGATATATAATATAGAAAATATACTGAAGTATATGTATCATATACTTTGTTAACATTGTACATGTGATTTATATAAATAATTATAAAAATAAAAGAATTTTAATATAAAAAAAAACTGATTACAAAAAAACTGAACAAATCAACAAGAAGATTTAATATTGAACATGAATGATAATTTAGAAATAAAAAATTGGAAAAAAGATGAAACGGACTGAACAGAAATCGTAAAATTTCAGTTAATTTAAATGAAACAGTGTTATTTCAACTTTTCTTCGTGTATGCAATAAAATAAAATAAAAATATCAGCAATAATCCCGATATATCTCAAATTTAATTTAAATAATTAGAACATAACGTGTAAAATACGTCAGTATTCTTGATTTATGCATATGTATACGTAATAAATTTTTAAATTAAAATTTTTGATTCAAATTATACTATTATTACAAATAAATTATATTGTTTATATTGTAATAAAAAACCATTCATTTGTTATTGTACTCGTATTCTCTAAATCGGAATCAATGTATTACTCATTGAAAGGCGGTAAACAGCCTTTGATTTCAGTGATATACTAATTATATCAATCCGTGATTATGTACTGTCTTTCAATGATAAGACACTGATTCCGATCAATCAGAGACCCCTCTCTTAAGCTGAATCATCGAAAGACAGTAAATAATCACTGATAATCACAATTATAGCACTGCAAATCAATAAGATTTCACTAATTTAGATTTAGAGATATATTAAAATGATATACGATTTCTGCAATTATAATAATCGGTCAAAATTCACTAATTAAGTTAAGAATAAATTGTGCGTTATTATTAAAATAAAACAAATATTACTGAGTTCAACATAAAGTTTTCTCTTTCTTATTAAAGAAATTCAAAGATAAGTTTTATGTATAAAATCAAGATTTATTAAAGAGGTATCGTTCTTTTATTACTACTTTATCATCTTTCAGGTAACTTCATTATTCTTTGTTGCGTACATAATTATGTATATATTATATGTATTTATAGTAAACGCATAATCTTTTGTGAATAACCTAAAATATTTTTATTTTATTCATCGCCTAAATTTAAATATATTTCCAATCGGGAATTTTAATTAAAAATCAAGAAATGAATTTACCAATTTATCAAACCAAAACCATAAATCACATCAAAAATTTATAAATATCAACATTATAGATATAACCAAATCTATTATATCATTTTTAATGTTTTTCGCTTTTAGCTAGTATACGCAAATTATCGATTCTATTAGTCTACAGTTTTTTTTTATTCTCTTGCATTTCCTCTTTTTTTTCTTTAGACTACATTTCCTCATGACTTATAAAATGATTCTTATATCCATGTGTGACACGTGTAATTTGTATAACATAGAGATAAGAGACAACACAGTATCCAAGTGCCTCTTAAATTGTCTATTATTCCTTGAACGTGGAGTTGATTAGCTATTGCGTTACTTTTTATCGCGTAAAGTGCATTGTTACATTCTCTCTGACGCAAGTATTGCAAGTTACTTGCAAGTTATTTGCAAGTTAGTTGCAAGTTAATGCATATTGCGCTATTCAATTTATATCTTGCATGCTTGGTATCGACTGTTCCTCGTTTTTATAGTAAGTTCGTTTTATCCTTTTATAAATCCGTAACTTAGGAGGATGTGTAAAAGTGGTCAATTTTTGTCCCCAACCTGGACAGTAAAATTTGTATGTTTTTTTACAGTCTTTAAGCTGCAGAATTACGTGGTGCACAATTAGTTTTCCATGAAGATAGTGGGAAAATATATAAAAATGTGAAAGAAGTGATAAAATAAACACAGATATACTATAAAAAAAAGATAATATATAATGATTGTTTTATGGAGTATTCTTGAAAATCATCAAATATGATATGTTGTGATAGAGTTCGAATATAAAAAGAAATAAAAATTCGGAAAAATGTAAAACGAGAGTCAAATATACGCACTTCGCACGTCATCTCCAGCTCTTAAACACTTAGATTCTTAAACTCCAGACTCTTAAAAACCCCAAAACGGTTAATCCTCAGACCCATATCCTTAAACGTCAAACTCGAAATTCTTAAACTTCAGAGCTAAATCATGATTTTCTAAACCTTAGACTCTTATGCTTCAGACCTTTAAATCTTAACACGTTTAAGCTCTAGACTCATAAATGCCGGACCCTTAATGACAATTTAATTTTTATTTTATTAACATTAAAATTAATCCTTAATGTCAGTTCCACTAATATCGCCGGCATCAATGTTACGCGATGTACGCCACGGAGAGATTGCGCGATCGGATTTTGCACGTCGTTATTGTTGTATGTATGTGTGTCTATGTGCATGCTTGCTTACGTAATAATAAATAAGTTTAAAACATTTTTTTTCTATTTCAACTTTATTACAACAAAATGTTATCCATTTAATGGTTTTCAAGGGGTGAAACTTTACGTAATAAAAATCTTGTGTATTTCATTTTTATGGTTTATTTTATAAGCACACGTGCTTATTTACTCGCTTCTTTCGCATTTTTACATGTTTCCATTATGTTCATGAAAAACACCACGTAATTTTGCAGCTTAAAAACTATAAAAATACATACAAATTTTGCTTTCCGGGCAAAAATTAACCACTTTTATATTTTTATCTCCTTTCAAAAAGAATAATAATGATAGTAAAAATAATAATCAATTACTACTAATTGCATATTAACTAAAAGCATTTACTTTAGTTGTGAAATATTTTTCTTCTTGTCTTAAGTGTAGTAATTCGCATTAATTTCACATCAGTTTCATAGTAAACTTACAATTAGTGATAATATTAAAATGCTATGTATATATATGTAAATGAGAAATGATTTATAAAAGTTTTACGTTACTTATTTTTTTAACAGATAGTGCTTTCTAAAGTTTCTGAATTCCATTCATTCCATTCAATTAAAACGTTAAAACTTCAGTATACAATATATTATTGCAATTACAATATATTTGCTTGGTTACAGATAGAAAACATATAAAGCCTACTTCGTGTATAATAAAATAAAAGTTACTTCATAATATGTTTATATTTTATCGATAAATTATAAATATTATTTTTACTTTCTAATTTTTAGCTATCTTGAGTAAAACTATAGTTCATTATAATTATCCTAGAAAACTTAACTTATCTATATGCAGGTCGATATCTAAAATTCCCAAGATAGATTTAGTATGTTCTGTTAGTAAGAATAAATGATCGCACAAACAAACATAATTAACATGGATAAACATAGTGATTATTTAATAGAACTGATAAAATATAGAGTACACAATTCATCAATATATATTTGTTGTTTATATTCATAACATTAATCATACTCATTAAAGCAACTCATTCAATTGTATATGTGCTTTTTGCTTGGCTCTGAATCTATCTTACGTGTGTGTTTAATGTCATCCTGACATTAAAATTCCATAATTCTCTGATTAAAATTCCCGCTTTATTTTCAAAAGATTTAAGAGTTCCCTATAATTCATAGTAAGAGTTCTGCTCAATAACGTCCCCAAATTTAAATTTTAAAAATGGGGCGCAAACTTCTTATCAAAATTAAAGTTCAAATAGTTCCGAGCGGCTTAATAACTTTATTTTGCAAATATTTAAAGATATATAAAAAATTTTTTGTATATAAAAATCAAATAAAAAATTTTTGAAAAATTAACTTTCACAATAGTTTTATAATATTTCCGAGGGGAAATTCACAGCCGGCATTGGTGTACAAAATTTCGGCAGTGGACTGCCGAAAAAAGTAAGCAGTGACCTATAATATTGACGGCATTGTCGTCAGTGGTTGGAGAGTGGTGAGCTCACTTCAGAGTCGGTTTTTCGATCATGGGGTTGAGCACAAAAATTTTTTCTTGCATATTCCGAAAGTACATAAATAAAAGAATATTTTAAGCCTATAATCAATTTCATAATTGCTTTCTTTCTGGTAGTTTACTCTTGTACCTGAACGGTGGGGTGCTCACTTCAGGGTCGGTTTTTCGATCACGTGGTTGAGCACAAAAATCTGGTCTTGCATATTTCGAAAGCACATAAATAGGAGAATATTTTAAGCCTATAATCAGTTTCAGAATTGCTTTCTTTCTGGTACTTTACTCTTGTACCGTTAATGTGTATTCGTACTTTCGGGACGATTTTCTGGTCGAAGAGATTGAGTACGAACATTTATTTATATATCGTTGGAAAGCACATAAAAAGCACTTAATTCTAGTGTATTTATTTTTTTATTTTATTAATTATTTATATGAGTTGGTGCTGGCTTAACGTTAAGCTGGCACCCCCACCTTCAATCTCATTTTCCTGCTAAACCGCTCGAGCACAACAATTTCAAATAGGGTACATAATTAGCACATAAAAAGCACTTAATTTTGGCATAAGTGGCGTTTCGATTTTTTGTGGTGGGGGTGCTAACTTAACAGACATTGTTATTTTTAGTATTCTATTGTTTGAAGTTAGGTATACCTATGCATAAGACATCACATAATAATGTGCAATTACAGTAAAATGTATAGATACAGTTCGTAAATAAAATTTTTGGAAGTTTTTTGTATAATTGTGTAGAATACTTCGGGAAAGCTTTAGAATTCTTGTGCAGGCATTGGCGTATGATAATGGGCACGCGGTAGTGTTCATAATTGCATGGCATTGCCTTAATTTTAATATAGGATTGACGGCATTGTAGGCATTGACTAACAATAAGCATTGTCGGCAGTGTACAAAAATGTCGGCAGTGTTTTACAGCAATGCCAAAAATCGGCATTGGTGTACAAAATTTTGGGTTGTGAATTCCCCCTCGAATATTTCAGTTATTTTATTTATTTTTATGTGTTCTCGATAATTAAAAAAAAACTTAGATCAAAAAATTAAAAAATTCTGACTTATAACAAAGTTTCAAAAAAAAAAAAACAAATTAAATATATCTCGTTATGTAGCGATCGTATTAAATTATAAGATTTTACGTTAAAACTCTCATCGAGAACTGTCCAAAAGTCTAATCAGAACTACTCAGAATTTCAAACAATTTTTATCTTTATAAAATAATATAAACTGGATGGCTAAAGAAATAATAAAGAGTATGAAATAAAATGTATTGCACGACTTAAATATGCCTTGTACATATCAAATATGTAACGTTACATATATATACATATATATATATATATATATATATATATATACATACATATACACTATATATATATATATATATATATATATATATTAGTATCTAATAAAGTCACATAAAAAAAAAATGTAAGATATATAACGTTTTGTGATATACAGTATTTCGATATACAGTAAAATTATGTAACGTAAATGATGTAATGTATAAGAAGCATACTTATAATTGCTTGCATTTCAGTGAGTGTAATTGAATACGTTTTCATGATTGTATAACATAATTATATATTACGACATTATTTTTGCTGGCAACATAATGCTTTGTGTTTTTGAAGATCGTTGTACTCGTATCAGTGCATTCTTGTGTGAGTATATGCTGCATAATGACCTTTTCTGTAGCTTGTAGTTGATTCGGTATAGTCATATAATCGATAATTAATAACGTTATATAATATATAATTTCTTTTGTCAACTGTTATTATTTTTATTATATCATCTAACAAGTTTGATAATTTGCGTTCAATTTTATAATTTCGATTTATTATTAATGTGCCTAATATTATACTGCATTCATATATTTCTATTAATACAATTACATTTAGAACACAAATTATTTATTTTTTTAAATACTTCTTCATTAATTACTTTCTATATTTTTCTAAAATCTCCAGTTCATAGTGTACTAAGAATGCAAAATTTTGTTTCATAAAATAATCATTAGTGACAAAAATTGTTACATGTAATGCTTAGCATTATATTTATAAAAACAATGTCTATCAAATAATTCACATTGTAATTAGCATTTAAAAATTCGACATGTCTAAAACGTTGATACATTTGTGTCTTTCAATAGAAGTGCATGTATAATAGTGGTGCACGTATAATAACAGTGCACGTATAATCGGCGCGAACAATTTTTTCACGCTTAAAAATGCTTAGAAATAACTGTACGAATAAATATTTATTCGAATGGCTTACAATTTGCCTTTGTAGGTTCCTTAACTATGCATGCATAATTAATTGCACAAGAGCATCAAATGCCCAAGTTTCTTTCTTACTTTAACTGCTACATATTTATTATTAATACGCACACTATTGCATAAACTGCTATTTTTTAAGAACGTAGGGTATAATTGTTGTTTTGCGATGTCATGTGATTGAATAATCAATTCTGGACATGCATTCAAATATGTTGGTTTCTATCTTTTCTCTGGTTCATCACTTAAATCGTCCCAATTTTGTTATTGATTTAAGATCAGTATCAATTATTTTTCAATTTTTGTCTTCATCTTTATCTTTATCTACCTGCATACAATCTATGACAATTAGTCTATTAAGTACTTTTTTGAATAATATTCATACTATTTCAAATTTGTTTCTTTTGTTTTTTGAACGTTAATGTTTTTCTCTGTTATTATACATATCGTGTCAGCACCAATATACCGCTCAGTTTTCGAAAATCAGTCTTACTGTACGCATATTGCTATTCGCAGCTTTTACTTGTAAACAACTTGTATTTTCACGTAAGTCAATTCACGTTTTTATCTTTCATTATTTATGCTCCTATTATTTATATTCCTTTGTTTTCCTTATTCTTTATATACATTGTTTTATATAACGGTAAACCTTGTTTATAATTTTTAGTAGTTTCAAAGTCTTTACCTTACATTGATACAGACCGTATTTGTCATGTGGCATTTTCGCATCTGAACATGCTAAAACATTTGCATCTGCGTTACATGTATTCAATCTCCGCGTGCTAACTTGATGTACTGAAGATGATCCAAATTGCAGATCAATCGAAACGTTTATATGTATTTGTTAACAACTGACTGTCAATATACTTTGTAATTACACACTAACATCCAGTGTCGGCTCTTATTGGTATTTTATCTCTCCTTTGATTTACGTCATCAGAGCCTTCATCTATCGTTAATTTTAATTTTAATGTTTTACATTTTGACCCTGCTTTCTTTATACGACCATCTAGGCAATCAATTACCCATTGTTTTGTACTCATTGATGTTACAGATTTTGTATGCAAACGATTAAAATATGAACACTGTCTAAACACTAAATAAAGTCACATTTTTTTATATCAATGCGTGATTGTAATATCATATAGAAGAATGCATGCATTCCAAATGTTTTCAGCAAAATAAAATGCAATTGTCATTACGACGTGACTTTAAAAAATTACAAGTTTTAAGTTGTACCACTATAACAAATGGTAGTCGTATGTGATTGTGCTATTTTTAACTTCTGTATGCAAAACATTCGCTGATAAACGTAACTTATGTAAATGCAATTGTGTAATGACATATTGAAGAGAAATTCCACTATTTTACTATCTACACACATTAAACTCGATATCAATAACTCAGTAATCACAGTATGTGACACAGTCAATGGGATTGCCTAAAATGCTACTTTTTAGTTAATGTATAACGATTTTTTATTTGATCTATTTGCCATACTTATAAAATGCAAAGTTTGTAACAATTGGAACATTTTATAGAAAACATTTTAAGAAACAACTTTAAGACAAACTTTGAGTTCATCATAAAAAAAAATTATATTCAAAAATTAATTTCAATTTTATAAATGATGTTAATAAATATCGTAAAAAGCTACTCATTTTATCATTTTTCCGTGGGTAATACATTAATAACCCATTAAATACTAAAAGATGTTAACATTTTTAATCTCAAAGACATGAAATGACTTTTACAATATTTCGCTTTTTTTTTTAATAAAGTACAACGCAGTATTTTGTCAAGAAGTTTCAGTCACAAACAGTCAACAGACACATCACGATGAAGTACGAAATACAAAAGAAAAAAAGTAAAAAAGCACAATGGCCTCAATGGATCGCTGGTATCGGAGGTACGTATATCCCGTATCTATATATATTGTACTGTTTATATTAATATCAATCGATTATTTAAATATATCAACTGAAAGAGTTTAATATGGTTTTTAACTACATTTATAATTATATAAAGAAATATCTAGTTACATTTACATATAAAGAAAATTATTATTCGTTAAAACTGAAACAAATATAAATAACGAATAATTATTTCCACATTTTTAGTTAGTCTTCTCCACTTGCAAATGGGACTGACAGAGGTTTGGAGTTCACCGTATATTGCATATCTGACGTCACCTGAATCTCACATCCTTATGACAATGGACGAGGCTTCCTGGGTAGTTTCTCTATTAAACTTAGGCAGGCTAATTGGCGCCGTTTCTGGTTCTGTTGCAATCAACTATCTCGGTACTAAAACAACAATCTTCGTGACGAGTTTGCCAATGACCATCTGTTGGCTTTTTACAATTGTGGCTAATCGAGTGGAATGGCTCTATGCAGCCAGATTACTAGCTGGTATCAGTATAGGAAAAATGTACATCTGCATTCCGCTTTACCTAGGCGAGATCGCGGATCCTACCATTCGCGGAGCTCTAGGTGTCTTAGGTATGCGCTACACATGTTCATACGCATGTGCAAATTTTCTTGAATAAATGCAGCACTCTAAAAGTACAAGAGTGATTGATGTGGAGATATTTTGAAAAGATCTAAGAACTAATCAACGATTTCATTCATTTAATTTTTAGATGACTGCATCATAACGCAAAGCATTCCTTTTGAAATTTCTTAACAGATATATTGAGATATTAAATAACATTCACAATGATGTAGGATAAATATGGAAAAAAAAAATTTATTACAGTAAAACGGATACAATATCAAATATTTGGCATGAAAACGGTCAAACTTTGCTATTATAATAAGTTTGATATTATAAGAAAATCTGTTAACAAATTTTATCGAGCAAACATATTCAAATAAAAATCAGTGCTGACAAACAAATTGAATTTGTTACCAAAGCAAAATATAGAAATATATTTCCAGTCAACAGTATACTTTCTTGTTATATTAAAATAATTTAAACAATTAACAAAATTATATTCGAGAAATAAAATTAGCAATTCAAACAAATTTTGTTGTTAAACAGTAATTAACTGTAATATAATACATTCTTATGTATATAATATACGGAAAGAACAATTTTGCTGAAATACAGATCTGAAAACAATTATGTTAAAGTGTTTAAAAATTTATATTGGACATTTAAGTTAATTGTTGGAAAGATCAAACTTTTTGCAGTAGTATCATTATTCTTGAACGTCTCACACAATAATTTTAATAGCTCGACATAAAATTAATTTCTATTCTGTACCAAACAAAATTTTTAAATGCTACAGTAAAATTGTTATTTCCGTCTAGAAATAACTTTCAATTTTTAATTTATATCTATATAATTATTTTTTTAAGTTATTAAATAAGATATGACAGGAAAAAGAAAGAAAAAAACTTTAAAACGTTAAGCATAACGATCGCATTAATAAAAAATAATTATATACATAAATATTAACAAAAATTAATGTCTTCTTTACAGCTGTAAGTGGATTATCAGTAGGCAACCTAATAATGGGCATCATAGGTGCATATTTAAGTATGACAATGAGCGCTATCATATGCTTCGTCCTCTGCTTCATAGTGATTGTCATTTTCATTTGGTTACCGGAATCGCCGCATCATTTTGTCAAGATCAAAAAGGAAAATAAAGCACGAATATCGATACTCTGGTATCACCGTGATTGCGACGTAGAGTCGGAGCTGCAAGCACTAAAGGACTTCCACGAAAAGAACAAAAGTTTACCATTCGCGGACGTTATAAAGGAATTCAGAATTCCGTATCTTTGGAAAGCGCTACTGCTCGTATCCATGCTCTTCATATATCTTCAGTTGTGCGGCATCAACAATGTGCTATTCTATTTGGAAACCATTCTGCGAAACGGCAAAGAAACCGTCATTGAACCGTCGGTGGTCGTAATCATTGTCACCGCTATCGGAATTGTCGGCTCCATGCTCTCTATATTCCTGATCGATAAGTTCGGCAGACGGATTCTAACGATCATCTCCGGTTTAGCCGTCACGATCTCGCTAATATGCCTGGGTACACAATATGAACTTCTCGACGAAGGATATAATCCCGCCACTCTTCAGGCTCTAGTAATTTTTTCGGTGATGCTCTTTCAGATATCTCTATACTTCGGCATCGCTTCGATACCCAACATAGTATTAAGTGAAATCTTTCCGCCACATGTTAAATGCGTAGCCGGTTGTTTCGCAAGCATCATCAGTGCGATATTTGCCTTCATTTCCACCTCAACATATGAGCCTCTAATCAATTTGATCAGAGAAAAATATGTATTCTACTTGTACGCTTTGATATTGGTAACCGTTATACCATACACCTATTTCTGGATGCCTGAGACTAAAGGCAAGTCGTTGCAGCAGATTCAAGAAAAATTGATCGGAAAATCTGAATCGAAATATTGAGCTCGACTATATTGGTGATCCTGATATCATTAATACATTTATAGGATCAACAGGAAATTCGTAGCGGAATTATAACTTGATTTCTTACATTTATTACGAGAGTATTTTCATGATACGTCCGTCGGTGCTGAGTAATGTTGCAGTACCAATAATAATCTAACAAATTGCAATCACAATGAAATATTTTCACTTTGATTGAACAAAGCTGAATCATTTTGTCGAAAAATAAAAGTTGTACATTCATGAAAAGCATCTGGCAAATATGTAATGATATTTATTTATTTCTATTTATTGTATATTATCTTTCCACATGCATTAAACTGTGAAAATAATTTAATTCGTTACTTTATTTATTATATATGTGTATTATTTAATTACTAGAAAATAGAGATAGTAATAGAGATAAGTACTAAAACACATGTTTATTTGCAAGACATCTAATTATAGCAATTAACATAATAAAATAATAAACATATAAATTGATAATACTGTATGTGTCATAAACATGTGAGATGATTAATTACTATGTATTTAGGGGAGAGTGGCGTAAAACAGAGTAGTTAAGATTTGATGATGAATATAAGTTACACTGGTAGTTGAAATTGTTGATAAAATCAACAATGTTTGGTTGAATAGTGATTAAATGAATTTTATAGTTATAATCACAAATATATATTGTTGTTTTGACTAAACAATTTGTAGTCTTAACCAAATAATTATTTTCATACAACAAATTATAAAAAGTTTTGTTAAATATAACTAAGTTTTTGTTACCACTAATTATAAAATTCAATTGATCACTATTCTACCAATCGATTTCTCTCAGTGTAAGTTTACATAATTATCGAATCATCTTTACTTGTACAACACTCTTGGGATATTTATCTTTTAATATAATTACTATTTAAAAAATTCTTTAAAGATATAAACTTTATTTTAAAAAAATGAAAAAAAGACATTAAAATACAAAAATAAAAAATAACATTCTTACTTTACAGCCTATTAAATTTAGTCTCGGAAATATATGCATTTACAAAGAAACTAGTATAATTTAATACAAATGTCACAAGTAAAAAAATAAGATAAAATCATAAGAAAATTGTAAAAAAAAAAATTTAATTGTAGTTTAACTCAATAAGCAGCTGCCTACTTCGCTGGCTCGTGGATAATTTTCAACGATCAATGGATAATTTTCAACGACATCTAATGCGTATGCTCAATTATAAATCCTGCATTCGAATTACTTGGTACAGAAGATACTCCTCCTTACCTCTCCACCCCCTCTTGCCCCATCTTCTGCTCTTATTTACTCTTTTTTTTTAAACAGAATAATAATTAGAGTCAAAAATGTTTTGGCCGATGAGATAATTATTGACTGCAAATTGTCATTTTGCGAAATATTAATGCATGAAGATGTAAGAAAAGGTGTGTGTGAAGAAATGTATTTAATTTTCACGTTATCAGTTAATTTCAAACGTGCGTGATAAGTCTGATTTAATCGCGAGACGCCGCAAACCCCCGTGCGTGGAGTAAAAGGACCTGCGTGTCCTCTTTGAAAAATTCGAGCTATATTTCGCTGTGGAAAATTGTTCGGAACGACTCGCCCGTCTCAACGAGAAGCTTTGGAAGCTTGTGAGATCGCGTGCTATGATGTAACGAACACATCTTTGTACATCTTTCTACCGATTTCGCCGACCGGATGAGTCGCACACGGCAAATGTACATACATCGGTGTCGCCTTTTAAGAGAAACCGGCCATTGCGCGAATTTTATTTTAGTAAGTCCGCGTATTTTAGTATCGTGTGCTTGATTCCGTCGGCGTCGCCTCATTCGATTTCGTCGCATATTAATTTCATTTTTTTATTTCGCGCTCGCCGACACCACAGCAAAGTCCCGCGTCGAATTTCGTTACCGTTCTTGTGCGTTACGTTTCGTCCGTTTCTAACTGCGTGCGGTTTTTCCAGTTGTGTTTCTTTTGTGTTCGACTGCATGTTTTGTGTTCGACTGCATGTTTTATCGAGAATCATTGTGTGTATTATGGATGAAATGCGTGTGCGAACGTCGTGTATCGTCAGAGTGTTGTTAGCGTCGTGATAATAGCGTCGTGTTCTTTGAATGAGTTTGCACCGCTGGCCATGTAACAATATGTATGTATCCCAACCGCTCTTGCATACGGAAAACGCATTATTGTCGCTAATGAATGTCTGCCAGTAATGTAAATTGTCCAAGGAAATATAATTCTTGTTATTTTCTTGGTACGTGTCGTATATACATACTCGCTAAATTTCTTCGCTCTCCTACATCCCGCACTGAATCACCCTCTCTGCCAATTTCGTGGCTTAAGAATCGGTTATTGGAATCGTTGTTACCCTTGACTCCCTAAAGAATTCCAGTTTAGAGAATTTGTTTGTTTTCGCGTAAGAGTAGCAGCTTCCTCGTGCCTGGCGCCCAATTATCGTTATTATTTTTTACGTGTTCGGTCAGTATAATTGTGTCTGCGAATTTCTGCGTAATCAGCATCACGGGTGCGCAACGAAGTTGCACCACGCACGTGCGGTCGCAATTCATGTATGACACGCAATTCATGTGTAACAGCAACCTGCTGGGCCGGCTATACCCTGGGATGTCGAGAGCTCGGTTTGACGAGAGAGATACTATAGGACGAGAGTCGTCTATAACTCTACAAGTGTTTGCAAGACATATAAGTTATTGTGTCACTCAATTTATACCTTACAGGCATCGATTGTTCCTTGTTTTTACAGCAAGTTGGTTTTATCCTTTATAATTTAAATGTTTATTTTCAATAATAATAATAATAATAATTGATTGTTACTAATCTCGTAAAAGCTAATTAAGTAAAAGCATTTACTTTAGTTGTGAAGTATCTTTCTTCTTACCTGAAGCATTTGTAATATTTCTATTAGTCTTTTTATTAGTCTTTCTATTAGTCACATTAGTTTCATAGCAAAATGAATGATAATATTGGAATGGTTTATATATGTGAGAAACAAAGTGAAGAGCCGTAATTGATATTAATAATTTTGTCCGATTGATAAAAAATTTTTCCTATTTGTCAAATAATAAAAATTAAAAGTATTGAATTTATAAATATATCAAGGAAACTGTTGCTGACCAATCTGTTCCTGTTGAAATCTGGTATAAAACCTACTAATGAGATTTGTAATTTGTTTGATATATTTTCAATAATAATTTTTGTTAAAACCATGATTTATGTATATAAATAAAAATGTAAATGTTCGTTTGTTCAAAATCGTAAATCTCCAAAAGTTCTTCAACGAATGCTTTGAAATTTTGACACAACGTTGCATTCGAATATGCGCGTGTTTTTATATAAAAATTATTATACCCACAAAAATTGTATAGCTTTCTCTTTTCTTACTGTTCCATTTAACCAGACTGAACCACAGCAACGCGTGGCGGGGCACAGCTAGTTAATAATAAAAATAAATATTATCGTTGACAAAGACTTCGTGCAGTCAAAATGTTCGATTTAGAATTTAACATAGCGTTTGAATAACAAACTATTGTGACATCTTAAATTGTTATTTTGCTTGTAAGTAATAGTTAACTTTATTCTGATTACGTTTGTAATATATCTATATAGATCTATATAGGTAAATTATTTATATAAATAACAAATGTACAAAAACATAAAATACTTAAAGTACATTTCAATTTTCTTCTAGGATCAACTTGAGACAATGATAACTTTTGATCAGCATCACACAAAGTATCATTTGCTGAAGTTTCAGCTTATTTGAATAATACTCAATTTCTATAACAATAATGCGGAGTCCTTTATCATGAACAAATAACATTTTTCAAATAGTTTGTTACTCGCAAAATTTGAATTTATCTTATTCATAAGATACCAACTATTTATGTCATGTATCAAAATAAACGGAAAATAATTGGAAAAATTTTTTTCTTTAGCCTTCAAAATCATGATAATTAAACTTTTTATAACAAATTACTAACGTAATTATTAATTCCTATAACATATAAATAAAAATGCATGCTTGTAAGTTCTGTTCAACGAAAATAAAATTATTAATATCATTGTTAATATATTTAAATTAATACCATTATTAATTAAAATACGTGCAAATAATCGAAATACGTAATTTATATTATGTACATAACTAAAATGGGCGTTGCAAAAAAAGACAAAAAAATATTGAATAATTTTGAATTTAAATAATATTTTCCTTAAAAATGTTTGCAAACATAATAACAAAACTATTTATCAAGTTGTTTTATTGTTCGTACACGATTTATGTTATCGATAGCGTTGGAAGCAAGCTGTTAGCTTACTCGTATTGTTGAATCATATCATCGATTTAATGTTTACCAAAATCTTGCCTGGAAAAGACGTTTCATAACTTTTGCTGCTTTAATAAAGTTAAAAGAATTCTAAAACATATTGGAAAAAATTTCTGTCAGCGTTTTTTTCTAACATAGGAATTGACAAATTTTAATAGTTTTTAAAAAGGTACGTAAATCTTTATCAAACTTGTCTTCTAACTTTCGTTTTTTAAAACTTTATCATTAATTCTTTTAATTACCCCTACAAATACAAATAGTCAAATGTATTCGCTTATAGCCCAGAACACATAGTAAAGACAAAGTAATAAAAATTCTTTAATATTAATTAGTTTAATAACACAATAAATATTACTTCGTCAAAACAAGATAATGCGTAAATCCACGTTAATTTATAGGCCTACATAATATTAATTCATAATAAGTACGAAAAGATAACAAATCAGTTTAATAAAAAAATCAAGTCGCGAGAAATTTATTGAAGACGAGATAACAAATGTTTTTGGTGTATTTTATTGTCTCTGACGTCATTGAAGACGGCTGTAGCGAGTGAACAAGAGTCTTAGGGTAAATAATTACAAATTTTTAATGTTATTTAGCTTTATAATCTACAGTATCTACACAATACATCATATAACATAAACTGAAATAAAAAATAAAACTAGTCAACTAATGTAAATTGAGTTAACTATGTAAATTGAGTAAAATTAAAGAATAATAAAAAAATTGATAAAAATTTAATAGTTACTTAGTTTAATTAAAAATGTACATTTACATATATATACATATGTATACATACATACATATACATATACATATGTGTGTGTGTGTGTGTGTGTGTGTGTGTGTGTGTGTGCGCGCGTGCGTGCGTGCGTGCGTGCGTGCGTGCGTGCGTGCGTGTGTGTGCGTGCGCGTGCGTGCGTGTGTGTGCGTGCGCGTGCGCATGTGTGTGTGTATAGGGTGTTCGATAATGATTGTACCTACGTTTTACCATAGAAGCATGATTTACCGACGGATATATATTTCTAACATATTATTATATTAGAAATTACAAATGCGTGCTCCTATGGTAAAATGTGGGGACAACCATTAATAAACACCCCGTATATACAATGTACATTAAAAAACTAATATCTAAGAATTAATAAAATAATAATATAAATGTTTATGTTCTATTAACCATATTATAAATTTAAGTAAGAAATATAATATGCGTGGATAACTTGAATAATTTCCTAAATATGGTAAGAAGCTATTAATTACATTCTCTCTTCCGCGGATTACTTCAACAGCTTATTAAAAATTAAAAAAAACGTTTACATTTTTATCTCAAAGACATGAAACGATTTGTATGATTCTTCTTTTTTTTTTAGTAAAGTGAAACGTGGTATTTCTCAAGAAGTCTCAGTCACAAACAGTCTACAGACACTTCATGATGAAGTACGAGATAGAAAAGAAAAAAAGTAAAAAAGTACAATGGCATCAATGGATCGCTGGTATCGGAGGTACGTATATCTTGTACATTTTACTATACTACTTATATCAATGAAATATATTAATTAAGAATATCAATCGAAAAGATTTAACGCAGTTTTTAAACTGTATTGATATTTATATAAAGAAATACTTAGTTTTAAATATAAAAAAAATAATCATCTGTTAAAATTGAAACAAAGAAAAATAACAAATAGAAAAAGGACGGTGGTTGTGGAATATATTTATGGTGATGAAATATCATGATATATCGTATAATTCGCGTTGAATTCTAAAAGCAAAAATTAAAATTACTTCATTACAGTTTATTTAAATATTGTAGAAAGGTTACTAATTATTCGCTGCGTTTTTATAAAAGCTGCATTTCAGGAAGCAAAAATTTTTACACGTGTGTAAATTTTGAGAAGTATGTTACATATTAATTTTTTAACTTTAGTCTAATTTGAATGTGAATTTCAAATAATATTATAGAATTTAATGTGTCGTAATATATGTATAAATTCAGTAAATAAAGTAATATTATATGTGGTCTATGATTGTGGAACGGGCGTTTGCCATGTGCATCTTACTTGTGACTTTACTATTTCATTGTAGATGTTGTATAATGTTCATTAGAAGCAAAGAAGTTATTTAAAAAATATTTTCAAGCCACAAAATTATTTAAAAAAATGATTTTTAAATAAAATATATTTTATAAAATGTTTGTAAAACTTTGTTTTGTAATTTTTATTTACGTTAAAATTTACACAAAAAAATCATTAATTTATGCCTTTCATAAATAAATGTACCTTTCATGTTAGAGATTAGCTAGACATTAGCTGTTAGTATTTCACGATTCCCCAGCTATTTCACAAACATATTCTTTCTGTTTTTACTAAATTGTAAATTCCGTTCGTTCTATACATATACTTCTACTTATAGGGTGATTAGTAGAACTCTATGACTAATAAATTAGAGTTGATTAGAATTGTGTCGCGTTAACATGTACTGAGTTATTAGAAAAAAAAAGGTATTCTACAACCACCTCCTTTCCTCTAATAATTTCTCGATTTTTAGTTAATCTTCTGCAGTTGCAAATGGGACTGACAGTGCTTTGGAGTTCACCTTACATCGCATATCTGACTTCATTTGAATCTCACATTCCCATGACAATGGACGAGGCTTCCTGGATAGTTTCTCTATTAAATCTAGGCAGGCTAATTGGCGCAATTTTTGGTTCTATTGCTATCAACTATCTCGGCATTAAAACAGCAATCTTTGTGACAAGTTTACCAATAACTCTTTGTTGGCTCTTTATAATTGTGGCTAATCAACTGGAATGGCTGTACGCAGCCAGGTTTCTAGCTGGTATCAGTATAGGAAACATGTACAGCTGTGTCTCTCTTTACATAGGCGAAATCGCGGATCCTACTATTCGCGGAGCACTAGTTGTCTTAGGTAAAACACACTACTCGTATTCATACATGGAAAGAACAATTTAACTATAGTATCTAAAAATTTAAATACAGATTAGAAAATAACTTTATGTTAAACTATCATAATTGTTATGTAAAACATTCAAACATCATGACTTTATTGTAAAAAGTTTTAATATTCTAGCAACTACCTTAAATGCCCAAAATAAATTTTTTAATAATTAAACATAATTATTTTCAGATCTGTATTTCAGCAAAATTGTTCTTTCCGTATATGTATGAGCAAATTATCTTGTTTAAATGCAGCATTCAAAAAATATACAAACTCTTAGTATCGAAATATTAAAAAAGAAAAAAATAACTAACCAATAATTTCATTCAATTTTTAGATAATTACATTATAATTACATTATGATGTAAAATATTTCTTTCAAAATTTGATAACTGATATATTGAGATATTAGAAGCTTTTACAATGTGGGATAACTACAAAAAAAGAAAAGATTTTATTATCGCGACAAAACGGCTACGATATCAAAGCTCTCGTTCAGCAAATGAATACGACTGCTGTCGTATGAGCACAGCGTTCAAATGTACCATACATTAAAATTTACAAAGTCTTTAATAAAAATTTTACTAAACAAAACTGAGAAAATAACATAAATATAATCTAAAAGATTATAAACAAAAAGTCAAAAAGTGTCAAACCAGTTTTTATGTTAAATATATATATAATTAGATGTGACCTAAGCGTTTGCCTCATACGAGAGCAATGGAGGGTTAACTGTAATATGATAGCAGATAGTTATAATAAAAATAGTTCAATATAGAAATACATTTAGATTTTTAATTTACATCTATATAATTAGGCTTTTTAATTTATTAAATAAGATATAATGGGGAAAAAAAAAAAAACTTTCAATGTTAGGCATAACGATATACATAAGATAATGATAAGCATAACGACATTAATAATAAATAATTGTATGCATAAATACTGACAAAAATTAATGTCTTTTTTTACAGCTGTAAGTGGATTATCAATAGGCAACCTAATGATGAGCATCATGGGCACATATTTAAGTATGAAGATGAGCGCTATCATATGCTTTGTCCTATGCATTGTACTGATAAGCATTTTTATTTGGTTGCCGGAATCACCGCACCATTTTGTCAAGATCAAAAAGGAAAATAAAGCACGAGTTTCGATACTCTGGTATCACCGTGATTGTGACGTAGAGTCGGAATTGCAAGCACTGAAGAACTTCCACGAAAAGAACAAAAATTTACCATTCGCGGACGTTATAAAAGAATTCAGAACTCCATACATTTGGAAAGCGCAAATACTCGTGTCCATGCTCTTTACGTATCATCAGATGTGCGGCATGAACATTGTGCTATTCTACATGGAAACCATCCTGCGAAACGCCAAAGTCACCGTCATAGAGCCGTCGGTGATCGTAATCATCGTCACCGCTATTGGGATCATCGGTTGCATGCTTTCCATATTTTTAATCGATAAATTCGGTAGACGGATTCTGATGATTATCTCCAGTTTAGCCGTCGCAATCTCGCTAATATGCCTGGGTATACAATATCAGCTTCTCGACGAGGGATATGACCCCATCAGTCTTCAGGCTCTACCAATTTTCTCGGTATTGTTCTTTCAGATATTTATATACATTGGCATCGCCTCGATACCCAATACGGTATTGGGTGAAATCTTTCCGCCGCATGTTAAATGCGTAGCTAGCTGTTTCGCAAGCATCATCAGCGCGATATGCTCCTTCATCTCCACGTCCGCTTATCAGCCTTTAATCAATCTGATCACGGAAAAATATTTATTCTTCGTATACGCTTTGCTATTAGTAACCGCTGTACCGTTTACCTATTTCTACATGCCTGAGACTAGGGGCAAGTCGTTGCAGCAGATTCAAGAAGAACTGATCGGAAAATCTGAATTGAAAAGTTGAGCTTGAATGTACTAATGATCATGATAATCATTAATATATCTATACGGTCAGGAAATTTATAGCAAAATTGCAACTTGTTTTCTTGCATTTACTACAAAAGTATTTTCATGACATACGTCGGTGTTGCACGACCAATAATGATCTAACAAATTGCAATCACGCTGGAATATGTTTATTTCGATTGAACAAAGCGGACTCATGCAGTCGAAAGACAAAAGCTGATTCATGAAAAACATCTGATAAATATACAATAATATTTATTTACTTTTATTGTATTTTATCTCTGTACATGCATTAAACAGTAAGAATAATTTAATACCTTATTTTATTTATTATATAACTGTTATATTTAATTACTAGAGATTAGAAATAGTAATAGAGTTAGTGATAAAACACATGCTTATTTATAAGAGATCTAATTATAGCAATTAACGTAATAAAGTAATATAATCTGATAATATAATACTGTATGTGTCATAAACATGTGATATGGTTAATACTTGTTTATTCTTTTTTTTAAATGAAAAAATAATTAGTGTCAAAATTATTTATGCCGATGACATAATTATTGACTGCTAGCAAATTGTCATTTTACAAAATATTAATGTATCAAAAGGTAAGAAAAAGATGCGACTAAAGACACGCATTTAATTTTAACGTTATCAATTAATTTTAAAGCATGATACATTGAATCACTCGTACTGCATAAAAACAAATAAGATTTTAAATCCGACGGATTCTCAAAAAAAATAGAAAGTGTTTCCAAAAAAAATCTCTTTCACTTTTCGCATTGCTCTATACAATATATCGTAATATAAAAATAATTCTTGCTAATGCTATTTGCACAATCTAATTCCGGTAAGCAGAGATGTATAAGCAGGAAAATACATAAAATATATTTTAATATCGACGTTGCTGAAAAATTCATTGATATTGTGTATACTCCAATTTCAACTGTCATAATGGTATTATTTTTTCAAACTAGAAAGCTATTAAACGCACAGATAAAAAGATAGAAATGGTAAACATATATTCGCTTCTTTAATTAGATTCAGTATTCCAGAACTTGATGTTATTGACGATACGACAAATAAAGATAAAAATAATAAAAGACAAGATAATATAAGTGGTTTTGTCAATCAACAAGAAAAATGAAGCGGTTTAAATGATAAACTAAAGAAAAAACGAGGACACATACATATTTATAAATGCTCCAAATGTTGTCCAATCACATAAAAGAATAATTTTATTTCTCTTAAGAAATGTCTGTGCAATAGTCTATGCGTATAAATGACAAACACGCGTCAGTCAAAGAAATTTGCACATTCGATACACTTGTGCAATAAATTATACACGCAGTGTAAAACTTATGTAAGTCCCAGGACCAAAAATTTTTTTAGTAGTTAGTTCTAGGCAGTTCTCGACAAACTCTAACGAAAAGTCTTATGATTCACGCGATTGTAACCAACAATTTGTAAAATACCAATAGACATTTAAACGATTATCAACAATTTTTTAAAGAGTCTTTCTTAGGCTTTTAAACATGAAGGACTTATAATCAAAACTGCGGAATTTTAATGTTAGGATGCTAATTTCACCCGCATCTATCTTTAGGAATTGTAATGGAAACGGATAAAAACACGTAAAATACGTTCCACGTAACATATACACTTAATACGAGATGCAATCACATGTCTTGATGCAATGCATTTATGCACATAATAATTATTCATCTGTTAATTACCTATCTAGTTCTTCTCATGTTAACTAATATTACTTTTTAATTTAAATACCATGTAATATATAAATCATTATAAATCAAAATAAAAATAAAATTTTTAATTTGATAATCATATACATTTCTTGCATATACGTATATATATTTTTTAAGCTTAAGACTTTAAAATTTTATTTTTTATAGATATAGTATTTTATAGTTATAGTTATAAATGAATAGAGAATGCGCAATAGCAAAACTTTTATAAAAAAAAGAAATAATTTAGATTATATTGATTTCTTGTTCAATATCAAACAAAAAGCATTCAATCAAATTTGTCGTTAACCAATAAAATTTCTCAAATAGTTTGTTACTCGTAAAAATTGTCAAAATTATCTTATTCACATAATAGCTATTTATATCGTATATTGAAATAAACAAAAAATAATTAAAAAATTTTTTTTTAACTTTCAAAAACATAGTGATAAACTCACTATAACAAATTACATACATAATTAATTCGTTTAACATATAAATAGTCAAAATACATGTTGATGAAACTCTGTAGCAAATAAAATTATTCATACCATTATTAATTGAAATACATACAAATTATCTAAGTACATACTTTCTATTGTTATACAATATAACTAATATACAATATAACTAAAAAATCAATAAATATTACCAAAAACGACAGCAAAAAGTACACATATATATATTCAAAACTGTTGAATTTATGTGTGTGTGTGTATATATAAATATATAAATATATATATATATATATATATATATATATATATATATATATATATATATATATATATATATATATATATATATATGTTCTTTAAAATTATTTGTAAATATAATAACAAAAATAATTATCAATTGTTTTATAATTTATGCACCTGTTATTGACTGCATAGAAGCAAGCAGTTGTCTTGCTTGTATTGTTGATTCATATGTGATGTAATGTTTGCTAAGCTCTTGCCCGAGTAAGACGTTTCAGGACTTTGGCTGCTTCAACAAAGATAGACGAATTCTAAGACATGTTGAAGATTAATCCTACCAGTGTTTCCTTCTAACACAGGAATTAACAATTTTTAATGAATTTCGAAAAGGTACGTAAAGTTAAAGTCAAATTTTATTATTAATTATTTTCTGCAATGTAGAATTATTCAAATTTGTTTCTTTCGCTATATATCTACTTCTAAGGAACTGAATGACGGCAATCGTGTTTGCAAGTACAGTAGTCGTGTTTGATATAAGTATTAAAAGATCTTTATTTCGCTCCACTCGATCTTATTTGTCACTTCTTATAATTTATTGTTAAATTTGAGAAAAAAAGTAATTATTATTTTTATTGTTACAACAGTATATTTAGATTATATTTAGACAGCGCCAAGCTTTTGTAGTTTAAAAATTTTTTATCTCAATAAAATTTTATATTTTTGTTTCCTCTTAAATTCTTTGAGATTAAATGTTACATATTACATTGAAATTATTTTAAATTAAATATAACCACTTGGGTTAGAACAGATTTTTCATTAGAAATACACAAATAGTATCACTTGAATTTTATTTAAAAAGAAATTAAAGATACGACACTTGGGTTTTATTAAAAAAATAAAAATACTATCACTTGCTCTTTATTTGTTAAAAAAAATACAGCAGTTATTTCAAAGAGCAATATATTCTCTTTATAATTGGCACAATTTAAAGATTTCATATATTTTTTTGGAAAAATACATATAGATTAGATTAAATTTAAAATATTTATTTTTAAGTAAATACCACTTGGGTTGAAATAAGATTTTTTAATGATAATAATACAAAGATAGTACTACTTGGGTTTTGTATAAAAATTAAAGAGAGTACCACATGAGTTAAAATACGAAAAATTTTCAGTGAGGATAAAAAGATGCCACTTGCGTTTTGTAGAAAAAAAATAAAGTTTTGAGGGGTACACACACACACACACACTTGGCGCCATTTTTTACCTTCCTTTTTTGAAAAAATAATTTTGCATTGATTTCACGTATTCTATTTACCTGATTATGATGACTGTCTATATTTCCTATATACTATGCAATACGTTAACTCGTTTCAATTTTAACTCTTAAGAAAAATTACTGTGATTAGAATGCAAGCAAAATGCAGAATGTAAACTAATAGATTTTATCTTTCTAAGATTTGTATTTAATTTAAATGGAATCTTTTATCAAAAAAATGCGTAAAAATACTGTAATAAGAGAGAAGACGAGTGCGATTTACAATATTAAATACTGCAACAGTTAACATATAATTTCAGCATAGAATACAATGTAATATCTCACCAACATTGTGACAACATTGCAACATTATTTCAGTGACATTGAAGAAACTTTCCAAAGTTGCTTCAACATTGCTAGAATGTTCTGTACTAAACGGATATAGATACACGGTGAGAAAATATTATATTGATAAATATAAACATTGAATATATCGTACAAATTATAATATTACTCAAAATAATATTTTAGAGCACTTTAGATAAATGTAACGGTGTAGTTATAAATTTTGTTTTAATTTTAATCATGATACAAGCCTATCAAATGAAATAAATTTATAAAGACGGTACACACTATATATATATATATATATACAGGGTGTCAGGTAACGATCGCCCGTGGTTTCGTGGATTGATAAATCAAGTAAAACTGAGTAGAAAAGTCCTTTACCACTTTTTAATATTTGCCATAGTTAACGAAATAAAAATTAATAAAGTCTGCGAATAAGTGCGTATCACCGCGCGCAAGGACCGCCCGCCGGTCGCCGAGACGTAGGCAGCCGCGGCTGTAGGCGCGGCGCTGTGCGGTGAGGAAGGAAAAGCAGTAGCTGTTTTCCCTCCTCACCGCACAGCGCCGCGCCTACAGCCGCGGCTGCCTACGTCTCGGCGACCGGCGGGCGGTCCTTGCGCGCGGTGATACGCGCTTATTCGCAGACTTTATTAATTTTTATTTCGTTAACTATGGCAAATATTAAAAAATGGTAAAGGATTTTTCTGCTCAGTTTTACTTGATCTATCAATCCACGAAACCACGGGCGATCGTTACCTGACACCCTGTATATATATATATATATATATATATATATACACCCTGTATATATATATGCATTAATATGTTATGTTAGCATTAATATATGTATATAGTCTAGTAAACAATTTTGCGAAGCCAGAGTATAAAAATTGTTTTTTTTACAGTTTTTTTTCCAATTTTCTAGTTACTTTTATCATTTCTATCTCTACTGAAGATGCGTGAAAGTTTCACACAATAAATGCATAAGATCCGTCACGTTTATTCCTCACACATAAAAACTGTTTACTACTTGTTTAACTTAGGTCGCACACAATCACCAAACGGCCTTCATTAACAAAACTCAGTAACTCATTTTCCTAATATATATATATATATATAAATCAAAAATAGACATCATAGTATACAATAAAAAATATTTTATATTTACGTTAAAACCATCTTTAAAGAAAGATGATTTTTTGATGGTTTCTTCAGTTTCCAAAATATTTTATAATATAAAATATTTATAATTTAATAAAATTTTATTTAAATTAAAAAGAAATTTTTATAAAATTATAAAATCTTATATTATCTTGGTATTATAAAATTGTTTGGGGTTAAATTTTACAAGATTTCTCAGTACATTTTAATAAAATAAAATACTTTGAAGATCAGGTAGTTCCACGACTATAATTTTGAAGGTAATTTCTAAAAAAAATTCTCTTCATATCTCTCTCTCTCTCTCTCTCTCTCTCTCTCTCTCTCTCTCTCTCTGAGTTTGCGAAAAGGCATTATTAGCTTTACCGTAATGTAAAAGATATAATATTGTTAGAAACTCGCCAAAAAATGTGTGAATGATATAAATGCAAAATGCGAGCAACTGGAAGACGGGTATGTAAATTAACAGAATCGTTACTGAGTCGACTGAATCGCATTTAGACAGACGGCAGGATTCAAGGTGCGGCTCGGCGAGTTGCGTAAGAAATTATTGAAAATGTAATGGGCATACTCCAATGTGCACCTCTTTCATTGCCGATGCCCGATAGATCAAGAGCATGCACATTCAAGATAGATCTTTGCAAGTGATGCGTCCGTGCTGATACTGTGAACTGATCGATGTGAATGTTGCGGTCGTACATTGAGATCTAACGGTCAAGAAAGACGTGCTATTATATAAGCGCGGATAAGCGCCCCGCGCATAACGCAACACGAGCAGAAATCTCAGTCGATGGATATGCCGATTGCAAAATTTGCAACAAATATATTTATGAAAAAACCAGAATCTTTCGTCTGTTCGCGCGTGCGAAAACGCACGTCTCACGCTCGGCTCTTATTTTTCTAGACAATTTGAAACTCGATTATAATGCAATCCACAAAGACAAAAATATAATAATAAGAGGGCGTAGACAATCTCATAAACGATCGAACTCTCTTAGGCTTGGCTCGACCTAGACACCTGAGCACTTTCTTTTAAATTCGCGTCTTCTGTGCCAAATTTAACAGGAATAACGGTAGGCGATAAAAGAATTGTTTGAAATACGAAGTTCTTGCCAAGCTATAAACTACTATATCGTTTGTTGTCGTGATGTATTGTCAATGACTAACAGTGGCATTTTTATTGGCCCTAATTTTACTATTGTTAAAATTGTTATATAACTGATAATAAAAACTCCTATTAGTTTGATTGCTAAGTTCGCATTCACAGTAGCAATTTATATTAAAGCGGTGACAAAAATCACATTCCATACATCGATACAAAAAATATACACACATGTAAATATTCAATGTACACGTGAAAAATTATACATCAAAACGTTGAATCTTTATTACATTATTTTTCATTTTAGAACAGTGTTTTTATATTTCAAAAAATTCTAGTGCAAAAATATATCGATGACTTATATTTTATATAGGTGAAAGCAAATATTTCTTTTAATTCAACAGCTATTAAATACCTTCTTTCGTTCTTGATTAGACAATATTAAATTCGTCAAATACAAATTATTTATTAACCAAACAAAGAAAAATTCTCAGTATTTTACAAATCTGTTCTGTCATTACTAAACAAAATGTTCAATTTTAAAAAGTTTTTCTTTTAATGTAGGTTAAAAGATCTTTCAATATATTTTTGATGTATTTGTTCGGTATTTTCATGTTCAACGTATTTCCTCATGTGTGATGTCATCAAAGACGTCTGCAGTGAATGAACCGGAATATTAAGATAAATAATTACAACATTCTAATTTTATTTAGTTCTACAATCTATGCAATGTATATACGCCATATGACACAAGATATAAAAGAGGAAAAGTAGCTAACTAATGTAAACTGAGTTGTAAAAGTTAACAACAGTAATAAAAAAAAATAAAAATAAAAATAAAAATTTAACAGCTGCTTAATTTAATTAAAAATGTATTAAAATAATATGTAGATATTAACAAAACAATAATATCATTTTTGTGTTCTATTACTCATATTATAAAGTTAAGAAATATACGTGGATAACTTGAATAATAAATTTGGTAAATATGGTAAGAAGCTACTAATTCTACCATTCTTCCGCGGATTAATAGCTCATTAAACATTAAAAAATGTTTGCACTTTTTATCTCCAAGACATGGAACGACCTTTACGATTCGTCGCCTTTTCAGTAGAGTAAAAGTCTTCAAAAAGTCTCAATCACAAGCAATCAACAGACACATCACGATGAAGTACGAAATACAAAAGACAAAAAGTAAAAAAGCACAATGGCCCCAATGGATTGCTGGTATCGGAGGTTAGTATATATTATTGTTGTACGCATGTATTATTTATATTAATATCAATAAAATATATCAACTATCATTAAATATATCAATTAAAAAAGATAAAGAAATTTTTAAACTATAATATATTGATATTTTACATGAAGAAATATTTACTTACACTTTCATATAAAAAAATTAATCATCAGTTAAAATAAAAATAAAAATAAATAACAACTAATCCGATTTTTAGTTAATCTTCTGCAGCTGCAAATGGGACTGATAGCGGTTTGGAGCTCACCGTACATCGCATATCTGACTTCATCTGAATCTCATATTCCCATGACAATGGACGAAGCTTCGTGGGTAGTTTCTTTATTAAACCTAGGCAGACTAATTGGCGCCATTTCTGGTTCTGTTGCCGTCAATTATCTCGGTACTAAAACAACGATCTTCGTGACAAGTTTGCCAATAACTATCTGTTGGGTCTTTATAATTGTCGCTAATCGAGTGGAATGGCTGTACGCAGCCAGATTACTAGCTGGCATCAGTCTAGGAAAGATGTACAGTTGCTTCTCGCTTTACTTAGGCGAAATAGCGGATCCTACTATTCGCGGAGCTCTAGTTGTTTTAGGTATGCGCTATTAGTTTATATGCATGTATAACTTTTTTGTCTTAATAAAACATTCTGAAAATATACAAGCCCTCAATATCAAGATATTTTAAAAAGATGACTGACCAATATTATCATTTCATTTAATTTTTGAATAATATATTAAGATATTAGATAACGTTCGATGAGGTGTGGAATAACTACGGAATAGATTTTGTTATCGCACCAAATCGATAAAGATGTAAAACATCCGGCAAAGAAGTCAAACTTAACTATTGTAAGCAGTTATTTGATATTATATCAAAATTTGTAATTTAAAAATGTTATTGAGTACATTTATTCATATAACAAAATGTTGCTAAAGTTATTCAATTTGTTACCAAAGCAAAATAGAGAAATGTATTTCTAAAAGTAACATATTTCCCTGTTATTGTAAAATAATTTGAACAATTATCAGACATTATAAACAACAAAGAAAGATAATATTTATAACAAATTTTTTTGTTAAATATAATAATTAACTGTAATATAATAGATAGCTACGTATACAATAGATATATTCTTATTTATAATTTGAAACTATGTAATTAGACTTTTGATTTATTAAATAAGATATAACAGGAAACAAAAAGCAAAAAACTTTAAAGTATTAAGCATAAAATCTCATTAATAATAAATAAATATATACATAAGTACTAACAAAAATTAATGTGTTTTTTGCAGCTGTAAGTGGACTGTCAGTAGGAAACCTAATGATGAGCATCATGGGAGCATATTTAAGTATGGCAATGAGCGCTACGATATGCTTCATCCTAAGCTTCCCAGTGATAATCGTTTTCAGTTGGTTGCCGGAATCGCCGCATCATTTTGTCAAGATCAAAGAAGAAAATAAAGCACGAGCCTCGATACTCTGGTATCACCGCGATTGCGACGTGGAGTCGGAATTGGAAACGCTGAAAGACTTTCTCGAAAAGAACAAGAGTTTGTCACTCGCGGACGTTGTGAAGGAATTCAGAATTCCGTATATCTGGAAAGCGCAAATACTCGTGACCATGCTCATTATATATCTTCAGATGTGCGGATTGAACAATGTGCTATTCTACATGGAGACTATTCTGCGAAACGCAAAAGTCACCGTCATAGAGCCATCGGTGATCGTAATCATCGTCACCGCTATTGGGATCATCGGTTGCATGCTTTCCATGTTTTTAGTCGATAAATTCGGCAGACGGATTCTGATGATCGTCTCCAGTTTGGCCGTCACGATCTCGCTAATATGCCTGGGAATACAATATCAGCTTCTCGATGCAGGATATGACGCTGACAATCTTCAGGGTCTACCAATTTTTTCGATATTACTCTTTCAATTATTTGTCTACATCGGTATCGTCTCAGTACCCAATACGGTTTTAGGTGAGATCTTTCCGCCACATGTGAAGTGCGTAGCCGGCTGTTTCGGAAGCATCATCGGTGCGATATCGTCCTTCATCTCCACGTCAACATATCAACCGTTAATCAATTTGATGACGGAAAAATATTTGTTCTATCTGTACGCTTTGCTAATTATAACTGCTGTACCGTACACCTATTTCTACATGCCTGAGACTAAGGGCAAGTCGTTGCAGCAAATTCAAGAAGAACTGAACAGAAAATCTAAAGCAACAACTTGACCTCAAATATATTAATAATCCTTATGACCATTAATATATCTACACAGGATCTACAGAAAACTTGTAACGGAGTTACAACTTGTTTTCTAGTATTTATTATAAAATTATTTTTATAATACATCGATAAGTTGGTGCTGAGTAATGCTGCATGACTAATAATAATGTAATATTTTAGCTATTATACATGTATATTATTTGATTAATAAAAATTAGAGATAGTAATAGAAGTAGTAATAAACACATGGTTATTTAAAAAAGATCTAATTGTAGCAATTAACATAATAAAATAATGTACTAATATAATGCTGTAAGTAACAAAATAAAAATTAAAAAACAGGTAAATAGTGAGGAAAAGTATTTAAAAAATTATTTGTAGTATTTTTTATTGTTATAAAGTGCTCTCCAAGACATTTAATTTTTAATTAGAACATTTTTTTCCATCTCTTATAGTTTCGACGATACACGCTTCAAAAGAAAAAAAATCATTTTTTTTCAAAAGGGTGTTTTACCCCCCTAAAAGTGAAAACGGACACGTATAAATAATACGTGTCCCTTATTTTTATCTATACTACAACGTATTAAAGGCTAAATCTGAGACGGACATTTCTGGAGGATTCCTTGTTAATCAAAACGTTTATTTGTTAATACATTCTCTGAGAACAATTTTTCTTTCATTTATTTATATACGACCCAGCAATTGCTCGTCATTTGACCGTTTTTCTGTATTAGTTTGTAGTACAGCAGTTATTTCAAAGAGCAATATATTCTCTTTATAATCGGGGCAATTTAAAAACTATATACATTTTTTAATGGATGAACATTGAATATATCATTTATGTTGAATGTTAAATAAAATAAAATAAAATAAAATAAAAACCAGAAGTCACGAGAATATAAGTAGTTTAATAGTGAATGAATGCTTAACAACTAAATTAAATATCACAATTCGCTTAATGGTCGCTCACGATCAAATCTCTTTTTAATCGCTCGCGACGCTTTGCTCTCAACTCACAAACTCTCTTACAAAGTTCCTAACTCTCAGGATGCTCGCAATACTCTTAACTCTCTGATTGTTCGGCATACTCTGCTTTCAGCTCGCCCTGCCTACTCGCCTTTACCCTTTTTACCTAATACGAACGTGCGTCCACTCGTAGACATCACATTTACACGCTTTGAATACAATTAATTGTGTGTTTTATGATGTTACCATAAAACAACACATGTTTCAAACAATGACAAATCTTTTCGTCAAGCGATGCTCTTTTCCACTTGACGATACATGTTCTCTCTCTCTCTCTCTCTCTCTCTCTCTCTCTCTCTCTCTCTCTCTCTCTCTCTCTCTAAGTTTGCGACAGGGCATTATTAGCTTTACCGTAACGTAAAAAGATATAATATTGTCAGAAACTCGCCAAAAAATGTGTGAATAATATAAATGTAAAATGCGAGCTACGGGAAGACGGATATGTAAATTAACAGAATCGTTACTGAGTCGACTGAATCGCATTTAGACAGACGGCAGGATTCAAGGTGCGGCTCGGCGAGTTGCGTAAGAAATTATGTAATGGGCATGCTCCGATGTGCACCTCTTTCATTGCCGATGCCCGATAGATCAAGAGCATGCACATGCAAGACATATCCTTGCAAGTGATGCGGACGTGCTGATACTACTCGATGTGAATGTTGCGGTCGTGCATTAAACCCTAACGGTCAAGAAAGACGCGCTTTTATTAAGCGCGGATAAGCGCCCCGCGCATAACGCAACACAAGCAGAAATCCCAGTCGATGGATATGGCAATTGCAAAATTTGCGACGGATACATTTATGAAAAAACCGGGATCTCTCTTCCATTCGCGCGTGCGAAAACGCACGTCTCACGCTCGGTTCTTATTCTTCTAGAGAATTTAAAACTCGATTATAATGCAATTCACAAGGACAAAAATATAATAGTAAGGGGCGTAGACAATCTCATAGATCGGACTCTCTTATGCTTGGATCAACCTTGAGCACTTCCTTTTAAATTCGCGTCTTCTGTGCCGAATTTAACAGGAATAATGGTAGGCGATAAAAAAATTGTTTGAAATACGAAGTTCTTGCCGAGCTATAGACTACTGTATCGTTTGTTGTCGCGATGTATTGTCAATTGCTAACAGTGTGTTGCTCGTTCAAAAGCCATACTGAAATTTTCTTTAAGGTTGGTATAATTTTAACGATAACACTGATATTAATTGATTTGAACAATAATCGATGCAAAATTGTTTATGTCCTTCTTACATAGAAATTTTCTGTTTTTACATGTTTCGAGTCACCAATCTGAAATAATGTCTACATGTTGAAAATTTTAGCTGTTTACGGATCTTGGTGCTTAATAAATTATGTGCGAATTTTTACGATTTCCACCTCACGCAGTGCGCAATTCACGTGAGTTGGAAATTGTAAAAATTCACACGTAAATTATGATTATGCACAAACATCTACTGTAGAATATTGGTTCAGAAAACTGCTTTATGTTTGGCATTTTTATTGGCCCTAATTTTACTATTGTTAAAAATGTTATATAACTGATAATAAAGACTCCTGTTAGTTTGATTGCCAAGTTTGCGAGGCCGACGACAAAGTAGAAGGGGCACAAAAAAATACACGAAAAGTTAATTATAGCACAAGATTCAAGGTTTAAGAAAGTGAATTCCTGAGTTTTATTAATGAAGGCCGTTTGCTGATTGTATGCGACCTATGTTAAACACGTAGTAAACAGATTTTACGCGTGATGAGTAAACGTGACCGATCTTATGCATTTATTGTGTGTAACTTTCACGCATCTTCAGTAGAGATATAAAAAACTGAAAAAAACTAAAAAATTTAAAAAAAAACTGTAAAAAAAACAATTTTTATACTCTGGCCTCGCAAAATTGTTTACTAGACTATATACATATATTAATGCATATATATAAATCAAAAACAGACATTAAACTCATAACATACGATAAAAAATATTTTATATTTACGTTAAAACCATCTTTAAAGAAAGATGGTTTTTTGGATGGTTTCTTGGGTTTCTAAAATATTTTATAATATAAAATATTTATAATTTAATAAAATTCTATTTAAATTGAAATAACATTTTTATAAAATTATAAAATCTTATATTATCTTTATATTATAAAATTGTTTGAAGTAGGATTTTACAAGATTTCAGTAAATTTTTATAAAATAAAATACTTTGAAGTTTAGGTTGTCCCACGACTATCATAATTTTGAAGGTAATTTCTAAGGGAAAATTCTCTTCATCTGAGTTTGCGAGACAGCATTATTAGCTTCTTCGTAGCGGAAAAAAATATAATATTGTTAGAAGCTTGCCCAAAAATGTGTAGCAAATATTATGAATGCGAAGTGCGAGCTACTGGAAAACGGCTATACAAATTAACAGAACCGACGCTGAGTCGGTTGAATTGCATTTAGAGAAACGCCTAGACGGCAGGAATCAAACTGCGGCTCGGCGAGGTGAGTAAAAAATTATTAAAAATGTAATGATACTAATAATGTACTCTCATGTGCACCAACTTCACCACCGACTTCCTAGATCGAGAGCATGCACATGCGAAACAGATCCTTGCAAGTGGCGCATCCGAGCTGACACCACTCAATGTGCATGTTGCAATCGTGCATTGAGCTTTAACGGTCAGGCAAGACGCGCTTTTATGTAAGCGCGGATAAGCGGCCTGTGCATAACGCAACGCGACCAAAAGTCTCGGTCGATGGATATGCTAATTGCAAAATTTGCAATGGATACATTTATGAAAAAACCGGAATCTCTCGTCCGTTCGCGCGTGCGAAAGCGCACGTCTCACGCTCGGTTCTTATTCTTCTAGGCAATTTGGTACTCGATCCTGTAGTCCTCTAAACCCGGGGTTTTACGGCCATCTTTTAAATTAAAGATTTTATGAACTCAAATCACGGAAATCAATTGGTTCGGCGGCCGATTATGATGCAATCGACAAAGACAATAATAGTAACGTCTGACCTCGTAGACCGGATTTTCTTTCGCTTGACTCGACCTAGACACTACTCTTTAAATTCGCATCTTCTGCGCCGAATACAAATACCTCCACCTAATCCAACGGTAGGCGGAATCGATATAACAAGCTGTTGGTATAAATACGAATAAACACGCCGAGCTGGACTACTGTATCGTTTGTTGTCGTGAAGCATTATCAATTTGCTAACAGTGTGTTACTCGTTCGAAACCCATACCACATTTTTTTTAAGGTTGGTATAATTTTAACGATAACATTAATATTAATTGATTTAAACACAATAATCAATGCAAAATTGTTTATGTCCTTCTTACATAGAAATTTTCTGTTTTTATATGTTTCAAGTCAACAATCTGAAATAATGTCTACAAGTTGAAAATTTTAGCTGTTTATGGTGCCTAATAATTTATGTGCAAATTTTTACGATTTCCACCTCACGCAGTGCGCAATTCACGTGAGTTGGAAATTGTAAAAATTCACACGTAAATTATGATTATGCAAAAACATTCACTGTAGAATATTGGTTCAGAAAGCTGCTTTAGGTTTGACATTTTCATTAGCCCTAATTTTATTATTGTTAAAAATGTTATATAACTGATAGTCAAGACTCCTGTTAGTTTGATTGCCAAGTCCGCATTCACAGTAGCAATTTATATCAAATCGGAAAAAAAAATCACATTCTATATGTCGATACAAAAAATACACATACATAAATATTCAATGTATACGTGAAAAATTACACGTCAAAAAGTTGAACCTTTATTACAAATTATTTTTCCTTTTAGAGCAATGTTTTTATATATTCAAATAATTGTAATGCAAAAATTATATCGAAGACTCATATTTCATAGCAATTTTATATAAATACAAGCAAATATTTCTTTTAATTTGACAGTTTTCAAATGCTTTTCTTTCGTCCTCGATTAGACAACATTAAATTCGTCATATATGACTTATTTATTAATCATTTAAACAAAAGAATAGATCTCGGTATTTTACAAGTTTATTCTATCGCTAACAGACAAGATGTTTGATTTTAAGAAATTTTTATTTTAATGTAGATTAAAAGATCTTTCAATATATTTTTGTATTTGTTCGGCATTTTCACGTGCAACATAATTCTAATTTTATTTAGTTCTACAATCTATGCAATGTATATACGCCATATGGCATAAGATATAAAAAAGGAAAAGTAGCTAACTAATGTAAACTGAGTTGTAAAAGTTAACAACAGTAATCGAAAAAAAATGATAAAAATTTAACAACTGCTTAATTTAATTAAAAATGTATTAAAATAATATATAAATATTAACAAAGCATTTTTGTGTTCTATTACTCATATTATAAATTTAAGAAATATACGTGGATAACTTGAATAATAAATTTTATAAATATGGTAAGAAGCTACTAATTCTACCATTCTTCCGCGAATTAATAGCTCATTAAACATTAAAAAATGTTTGAACTTTTTATCTCAAAAACATGGAACAACTTTTATGATTTGTCGCTTTTTCAATAGAGTACAATTCTTCAATGAGTCTTAACCCTTAAACACGTAAGTGGGTCTGAGAGACCCAATATGAAGTTTCGAACGCTTGTTGTGTGAAAATGACGGAATGAGATAGGAGGTTCGGACCAAGACGTAAAAAAAGTTTGAAATCTCCTCTTTCGATTGATATGGTTGATCAACTTTTTTGGTCAACTAGAATTCGAACGGCACGGCAGCAAAGTTTTGTTAGAGTCAATGCGACCCATATAGTGTGTAAGTAAAACTTTTTTTGTGAGTATTTTTCATAAGAAAGTTGGACAAAATACGTTTGAACAGGTTTCGCGAATGTTACTCACATATACTCTATCTAAGGTTGGAATATTATAGAATGTTCTAGAAAAGGGAGTTTTTCCGAAATATATCATGAAACACATCAATTTTCAATTTTAGACACGATTTAATCAAAAATACCTCATATTCGTCTTGTTACATAAATACATTTTTTAATAGAAAATACAATAATATCATTTTTTTTTTTGAAAGTATAAATCTTTAGCTTTAAAACGCCGTATTGTAAAGTCCTTAAAAGTTTTTTGTTGCAAAGATATAATTTTTTTTTTTTTTAATGAATTTTTAGATGCCCAAAAATACCTTATATTCTCCATCTTACATAATTATACTTTTTAAAAGGAATGACTTTGCCAAATTTTATTTTGAAAGTGTGACTCTTTAGCTTTAAAACGCTGTAGTTGAAAGTCCTTAAAAATTTTTTGTTGCAAAGATATGATTTTTTGAAGGAAAAGTGAATTTTTGACCAATTTCTCATTTTTGCTTAATAGTTTTTCCTTTATAACTTCATAATAAATTATTTTTCGGCAATGCCAATTATGCAATCACACTCCTGAGATTCTAAACTTTCATAAAAAAAAATTGTTGAAAAATATTGATTGTAATCAAAGTTATAACTTCTCAAAGTTGGAAAAGTCTCTCAAACCCAAAAATATATTTCCGTATTTTACAGGATCGGGGTGTTTAAGGGTTAATCACAAGCTATCAATAGACACATTACGATGAAATATGAGATTCAACAAAAAAACAGTAAAAAAAGTACAATGGCCTGGATTGCTGATATCGGAGGTACGTATGTATTATTTATATTAATATCAATAAAATACATTAACTATCATTAAATATATCAATTGAAAAAGGTCAAAGAAATTTTTAAACTATAATATATTAATATTTTTTTCATCTAAAGAAATTAATTATCAGTTAAAATTGAAACAAAAGTAAATAACAAATAATCCGATTTTTAGTCAATCTTCTGCAGCTGCAAATGGGACTGATAGCGGTTTGGAGCTCACCGTACATCGCATATCTGACTTCATCTGAATCTCATATTCCCATGACAATGGACGAAGCTTCGTGGGTAGTTTCTTTATTAAACCTAGGCAGACTAATTGGCGCCATTTCTGGTTCTGTTGCCGTCAACTATCTCGGTACTAAAACAACGTTCTTCGTGACGAGTTTGCCAATAACTATCTGTTGGCTTTTTATAACTATGGCTAATCGAGTGGGATGGCTCTAAGCAGCCAGGTTACTAGCTGGTATTAGCCTAGGAATGATGTACAGCTGCTACTCGCTTTATCTAGGCGAGATTGCGGATTCTACCATTCGCGGAGCACTAGTTGTCTTAGGTATGCGCTATTAGTGTTTATGTGCATGTGAAAATTTTCTTGTTTTAATGAAACATTCTGAAAATATAGGAGCATTCAATATCAGATATTTCAAAAAGATGGCTGATCAATGTTATCACTTCATTTCATTTTTAAATGATAAATTAAGATATTAGATAACGTTCGATGGTGTGGAAAAACTACGGGAAAAATAGATTTTGTTATCTCAATAAAACAGCTACAATGTAATACATTCGGCATGAAAGAGGTTAAACTTCACTATTGTATCAGTTATTTAATGTTATATGAAAATTTGTTATTTAAAATTTTTATGGAGTAAATTTATTTATACAACAAAACATATGCTGCTACGGTAATTTAATTTGTTATCAAAGCAAAATAGAGAAACATATTTCTAATAAGTAGCATATTTTCCAGTTAAAATAAAATAATTTGAACAATTATCAGACATTATGGACAGCAAATAAAGTAATACTGCTAACAAATTCTTTCTGAAATACAGTAAGAAACTGTAATATAATAGATAGCTACGTATACAATAGATATATTCTTATTTATAATTTGAAACTATGTAATTAGACTTTTGATTTATTAAATAAGATATAACAGGAAACAAAAAGCAAAAAACTTTAAATTATTAAGCATAAAATCTCATTAATAATAAATAAATATATACATAAGTACTAACAAAAATTAATGTGTTTTTTGCAGCTGTAAGTGGATTGTCAGTAGGAAACCTAATGATGAGCATCATGGGAGCATATTTAAGTATGGCAATGAGCGCTACGATATGCTTCATCCTAAGCTTCTCAGTGATAATCGTTTTCAGTTGGTTGCCGGAATCGCCGCATCATTTTGTCAAGATCAAAGAAGAAAATAAAGCACGAGCCTCGATACTCTGGTATCACCGCGATTGCGACGTGGGGTCGGAATTGGAAACGCTGAAAGACTTTCTCGAAAAGAACAAGAGTTTGTCACTCTTGACATTGTGAAGGAATTCAGAATTCTGTATATCTGGAAAGCGCAAATACTCGTGACCATGCTCATTATATATCTTCAGATGTGCGGATTGAACAATGTGCTATTCTACTTGGAGACTATTCTGCAAAACGCAAAAGTCACCGTCATAGAGCCATCGGTGATCGTAATCATCGTCACCGCTATTGGGATCATCGGTTGCATGCTTTCCATGTTTTTAGTCGATAAATTCGGCAGACGGATTCTGATGATCGTCTCCAATTTGGCCGTCACGATCTCGCTAATACATATTTCTGGGAATACAATATTAGCTTCTCGACGCAGGATATGACGCTGCCAAACTTCAGGGTCTACCAATTTTTTCGGTGTTGCTCTTTCAATTATTTGTCTACGTCGGTATCGTCTCAATACTCAACACGGTTTTAGATGAGATCTTTCCGCCACGTGTGAAGTGCGTAGCCGGCTATTTCGCAAGCATCATCGGTGCGATATCTTCCTTCATCTCCACGTCAACATTACAGCCCTTAATCAATCTGATGACGGAAAAATATTTGTTTTACCTGTACGTTTTGCTAATTATAACTGCTGTACCGTACACTTATTTCTAAATGCTTGAGACTAAGGGCAAGTCGTTGCAACAGATTCAAGAAGAACTGAACGGAAAATCTAAACCAACAATTTGACCTCAAATATATTAATAATCCTTATGATAATCATAAAGATATGATAATCATAAGGATTATTAATATATTTGAGGTCAAATTGTTGGTTTAGATTTTCCGTTCAGTTCTTCTTGAATCTGCTTGAAACAGCCAGCTACGCACTTCACATGTGGCGGAAAGATCTCACCTAAAACCATGTTGAGTATTGAGACGATACCGACGTAGACAAATAATTGAAAGAGCAACACCGAAAAAATTGGTAGACCCTGAAGATTGGCAGCGTCATATCCTGCGTCGAGAAGCTGATATATTTCCAGGGATATTTTAATGATCATAAGGATTATTAATATATTTGAGATCAACTTCTTTTCTAGTATTTATTATAAGTATTTATTATAGTATTATAGTACTTATTATAAGACTATTTTCATGATACATCGTTGTTGCTGAGTAATGCTGCATGACTAATAATAATGTAATATTTTAGCTATACATGTATATTATTCGATTACAAATCAAATTTTTCAAATAGTTTGTTATTCGCATAATTTGTCAATTTGTATCCTGTTTGTGAGATATCAGTATATCATGCATCGAAATAAATGGAAAATAGATAATTGAAGAAACTTTTCTTTAGCTTTTAAAAATATGGTGATCAAAGTCTCTATAATAAATTGCACACATAATTATTAATTTCTTTAACATACGAATAATCATGCTTTACATGTTGATCAAACTCTATGTAACGAGTACAGTTATTCATACCAATTATTATTTAAAATCTATGCAAACAATACATATTTTTTATTATGTACGTAACAAAAAAATTAATAAGCATTGCAAAAAAGACAACAAAATATTCAATAATTTTGCATTTACATCTCTTCTTTAAAAATATTTGTAGACATAGGCCGATATTCATAGGCGATTCTTATATTTAAGATCGTCTTAAATAACATCTTAAGATGCTATCAACCGATCAGAGAGCATTAGCATCTTAAGACATTACTTAAGACTATCTTGAAATAAGAACATAATAACAGAAATATTTATCACGTTGTTTCATCGTTCATGCACGATTTATGTTATCGACACAATGTCAAAGCAAGCTATTCGTGGAAGCAGGCTTGTTCGTATTGTCGATTGAAATGTGATTTAATCTTCACCAAGCTCTTGCCCGGATAAGACGTTTCATGACTTCAGTTGTGTTAACAAAATTAGACGAATTCAAAGACAAGTTGAAAAGTATTTATATCAATATATATTTATATCGTTTTCTTCTAGCATCGGAATAAACAATTTCGTACAGTTTTTAAAAAGGTACGTAAAGTTGAAATCAAATTTTATTATTAATTATTTTTTGCAATGTGGAAATATTCAAATTTGTTTCTTCCGCTATCTTTACCTAATTTTAAAGCAACTGCATGGCCGTAATCTGGTTTCAAGTACAGTAATACAGTAATTATGATTAATATAATTACTAAAAATTTGACAAAAGTGAGACGGTAACTAATTTTTTATATAAAAAGATAAATAAATGTATATTTTTTGTGCATATATATATATATTTTTTTTTTTACATAAAAAAATGTTTTACAAGAAAAGATTTACAGCTATATAAGTGATTAAATTTGTGAAAAAAGAAATAACTTTGTTCAAACTGAAATATGAGCGAATAGTATATAATCGTATGCATTTTATCAGTATTGTTGTATCAATCATGAAACTAATAATTTTAGGTCCTGAGGAGCAAAAGAAATTTATAATCTATTCAGTTATTACTATCGTTCATTATTCATTATTGCCCTCATCATCAAAACTGTCAAAAATATCTTCTCAAACTGCTTAGACGGCAACTTTATTCTTGCGTTTGAGTGTTGAACGTGCTCTAAATACCATAACACTGTCACAATACGGCCATAATATCTAAGAGTACAAGCATTATTTTTGCAAGAACAGTAATACCTTTATTATAAAGTATTAGTGATATAAAAGATATTAAACTTATAACATTGTACTATAAAGTATTAGTAGTAGTAATAGTAGTAGTTACTATAAAGTATTATAAAGTATGATAAAATATTATAAAAAGTCTATTTAAAAAATTGCAAAATGTTGCGTATATATAAAAAATTGCAAAAAAAGAAAAATGTAATATCTTCTGCTATACTCACGTCAATTTAATATCAAATTTAGATTAATTTTTGATATACTTTAAAAACTATGTATTTTGAAAATTTGATAAGTATAATGTAGGCAATAAGTGCATGTGTAATTTTACGAGTAATTTTATGAGTAATTTTAACGATAACATTGATATTAATTGATTTAAGAGCAAAATAATATATGCAAGATTATTTATGTCTATCTTACACAAAAAATTTTTCATTTTTATCAAATATAAAAATAAAAGAGCTAATATCTGTCTATGGATTTTGATATCTAATAATTTTTGGATAATTTTTTATGATTTTTACCTCACGCGGTACGTAATTTATGTGAGCTGGAGATTGTAAAAATTCGCACAAAAATAATAATTATTATTATGCATCAAAATTCACAGTAGAATATTGCCCCAAGAATCCTCTTTTCATCGGTTCTAATTTCATTACCGTTGAAAATTTAATATAACTGATAATTAAGACTCCTGTTAGCTCGATTGCCAAGTCCGCATTGTGACTTAAGTCAAAGCGATAGAAAAAAATCACATTCCATTTCGACATAAAAAATATGTACACATACAGAAATATATAATATACGTGAAAAATTATACGTCAATGAGTTAAACTGTATTATTACGTTGCTTTTCATTTTAGTGCATCAATTGATATTTAAAATAATTGTAGTGTTAAAATATATCTAAGACCATTTTCATGCATTGTCAAATTAAGAATAATGTAAAAAAATGTGTCTGTAGGTTTATCGTATCCATGGATAATTAAATTTTCTTTTTTAATCTCAATACTAATTTTCAAATTATATTATAAAAAAGTTATAGCAATGTAAAAAATTGCATAAGTACGTCATATATATGTGCGTGGACAACTAAGATTAATCATATTATATAATAAATTTAAATAAAAAATATATACTTGGATAACTTGAATAATGAATTTGGTAAATATGGTAAGAAGCTACTAATTTTACCATTCTTCCGCGGATTATACTTTAATAGCTCATTAAACATTAAAAAATGTTTACATTTTTTATCTCAGACATGGAACGACTTTTACGATTCGTCGCTCTTTTAGTATAGTAAAACGTAGTATTTCTCAAGAAGGTTCAGTCACCAACAGTCTGCAGACAGATCACGATGAAGTACGAGATAGAAAAGAAAAAAAGCAAAAAAGTACAATGGCATCAATGGATCGCTGGTATCGGAGGTACATATATCCCGTATCTATATATATTATATTGTTTATATTATTATCAATCAAATATATTAATTAATGTATAACAATCGAAAGAGTTTAATGTGGTTTTGAAATTATGTCTATATTTGTATGAAGAAATATCTAGTTATAATTTACATATAAAGAAAATAATCATCTATTAAAATTAAAACAAATATAAATAATTTCCCGATTTTCAGTTAATCTTCTACAGCTGCAAATGGGACTGATATCGGTTTGGAGCTCACCGTACATCGCATATCTGACTTCACCTGAATCTCACATCCCCATGACAATGGACGAGGCTTCCTGGGTAGTTTCCCTATTAAACCTAGGCAGGCTAATTGGCGCAATTTCTGGTTCTCTTGCTGTCAACTATCTCGGCACGAAAACAACGATCTTTGTGACGAGTTTACCAATAACTCTCTGTTGGCTCTTTATAATTGTGGCTAATCGAGTGGAATGGCTGTACGCAGCCAGGTTACTAGCTGGCATCAGTCTAGGAAAGATGTACAGCTGTTTCTCGCTTTACCTGGGCGAAATAGCAGATCCTACTATTCGCGGAGCTCTAGTTGTCTTAGGTATGAGTGTACTCGTATTCATAAGCATGTGCAAACATTCATGAATAAGGCCGGTATTCATAGTCGATTCTTATATTTAAGATCGTCTTAAGTATCACTTTAAGATGCCATCAACCAATCAGAGAGCCGTATTAGCATCTTAAGACGTTGCTTAAGACAATCTTGAAATAAGAATCGACTATGAATACCGGCCTAAATGCATTCGAAAGATATAGAAGTGCTTGATATCCGGATATTTTGGAAAAAATAACAGATTAGTGATTTCATTTATTTAATTATTGGATGATTACATCATAATGTAAAATATTCCTTTCGTAATGTGATAACAGATATATTGAGATATTAGATAACGTTCGATGGTGTGGGATAACTACGGAAAAAATAGATTTTGTTATCGCAGCAGTACGGCTACGGTATCATATATTCGGTAAAAAGAGGTCAAACTTCATTATTCTAATCAGTTATTTGATGTTATCAAAATCTATTATTTAAAATTTTTATCGAGTAAATTTATTCATATAACAAACCGTATTCGCTTAAAGCAAATTTATTATTATTTAATTTGTTATCAAAGCGAAATAGAGAAATATATTTCTAAAAGTAACATATTTTCCTGTTACTGTAAAATAATTTCAACAATTATCAGACATTATAGACAGCAAATAACGTTAATATTTCTAACAAATTTTTTTGTTAAACATAATAATTAACTGTAATATAATAGATAGTTACATATATAATAGATGTATTTTTAGATTTTTAATTTGCAACTATATAATTACGCTTTTTGATTTATTAAATAAAATATAACAAGAGAAAAAAGCAGAAAAAAAAACTTTAAAATGATGAGCATAAAATCCCATTAATGATAAATAATGTTGTACATAAGTAGTAATAAAAATTAATGTCTTTTTTGCAGCTGTTAGTGGATTATCAATAGGCAACCTAATGATGAGCATCATGGGCGCATATTTAAGTATGACGATAAGCGCAACGATATGCTTCATCCTATGCTTCGTACTGATAATCATTTTCATTTGGTTACCGGAATCGCCGCATCATTTTGTCAAGATTAAAAAAGAAAATAAAGCACGAGCCTCGATACTCTGGTATCACCGCGATTGCGACGTAGAATCGGAATTGCAAATGCTGAAGGACTTTCACGAAAAGAACAAAAGTTTAGCATTCGCGGACGTTATAAAGGAATTCAGAATTTCGTACATTTGGAAAGCGCAAATACTCGTGTCCCTGCTCTACATATATCTTCAGATGTGTGGTTTGAACAATGTGTTATTCTACATGGAAAGTATACTGCGAAACGCCAAAGTGACCATCATAGAGCCATCAGTGATCGTAATCATCGTCACCGCTACCGGGATCGTCGGTTCCATGCTCTCCATGTTCTTAATCGATAAATTCGGCAGACGGATTCTAATGATCGTCTCCAGTTTGGCCGTCACGATCTCGCTAATATGCCTGGGTACAGAATTTCAACTTCTCGACGCAGGACATGACCCCGCCAATATTCAGGCTCTACCAATTTTCTCGGTGTTGCTGTTTCAGATATCTCTATACATCGGCATCGTCTCCATACCAAACGCGGTATTGGGTGAAATCTTTCCGCCGCACGTTAAGTGCGTAGCCGGCTGTTTCGCAAGCATCATCGGTGCGATATCCTCCTTCATCTCCACGTCGACGTATCAACCTCTAATTAATCTGATCACGGAAAAATACTTATTCTATGCGTACGCTTTGTTATTAATAACGGCCGTACCATACGCGTATTTATGCATGCCTGAGACTAAGGGCAAATCGTTGCAACAAATTCAAGAAGAACTGGACGGAAAATCTGAACCAAAAAGTTGAGCTCGAATATATTAATGTCCCTGATGATCATTAATATGTCTACAAGAGCTACAAGAAATTTGTAGCAAAACTACGTTCTTTTTTATATTTGTTACAACAGTATTTACATGAAACATCGATATATCAGTATTGAGAAATGCTGCGTGAATAATGATCTATCGAATTGCATTCACAATGGAATATTTTCAACTCGATTGAGCAAAGCTAAATCATTAAGTCGGAAAAAACTCTAGGTTCATTAAAAGCATCTGATTAATATATATATATATATATATATATATATATTGACATTTATTCACTTCTATTCATTGTATACTATCTCTGCACGCATTAAACTGTAAAAATAATTTAATTCCTTCTTTTATTTATTATGTTATTGTATTATTTAATTACTATAGATTAGAGATAGTAATAAAGCTTATTTGTGAGAGAGCTAATTGTAGCAATTAACATAATAAAATAATATCAATTGATAATATTATGTGTCATAAGCATGTAAGATAGTGAATACTTATTTACTCTTGTTTCTAAATGGAATAATAATTAATGTCAAAAATATTTGTGTCCATGATGTAATTCTGGACTGCAAATTGTCATTTTGCAAAATTTCAATGTAAGAAAAGAGTGTGAATAAAAAAAAATTTAATTTTCACATTATCAGCTAATTTCATAACGGCATCATTGAATCTTCAATGCACAAAAGTAAATGAGAAGCAAAACGACGGATCCTCAAAAGACATGGAAAGTACTTAAAAAAAATCACTTTTATATTCCACATTACTGTTTGTAATATATCGTAATGTGAAAATGCGAAAGCTATTTGCGCAAATTAATATTTCGTCATTAAAACTCGCGCATAATTAAGACGCAATCGCGCGAAATCTCGTCAAACAGAAATATTGTAATTATTTTTCTCTCCTGGCAGACATAAGGTACGGTAACGTTGGCGATGGAACTCGGCCAGATTCATATTTTACAAGACGATATTTCACTTGGACGGTCACCAGCGACAACATTAAAAGCGCAATGGGGCTGTGATCTGAGGTTGTAAATTTAACACTATCTTATCTCGCACAGGTCATTGCCAATGACGCTTTATATTTATACCACGGGAAAAACAAAACCAATTACCTGACTAATTAATCTAAAAATAACTACACAATAAAAGCAGACAAAATTTTGCGTTTAATTACACAAATAGCGCATCATATGGATGTGTAGTATTCAAATAAGAACATGAAATAAAGCGGCTTCCAGACAATCAATATTATTACAGTATTATCAATATTATTACAATATAATATATATAATTATACAGCATATACAGAAATTGAATTTCTATAAAAATCAAAAAAGTCCAAAGAAAGCTTCAATTTGTAGACAGCAAAAAAACTTTTTCCTCTTCAAATTATTTATTATATAAATCTAATAATTTGTCTAGATATATAATATATATAATTTGTCTAGATATATAAGAACAAATTTTTAAGATTTTTAATTAATATTTTGAGGACTTCGTTAAAAGAAAAAAATTAATATTATGTGATAACCCATAAAAAAATAAAAAAACCTATGGATTTGTTTGATTCTTGCCGAAACATAATTGCTCACAATATGATAAAGAACAATTTTACGCTATAATCCAGATTTTAAAAAATAAAACTTGTTTGGTTTTTATGTAAAAAAAATCTTTCAATTATTGTACAATATTAAATGCCTCTCGTAGACAATTCAAAACAAACTCAATATAGTCTCCAAATCAATAATATTGTACAGTAATAATTTAGGAGCTTAAGATTGTATAGTATGTGTCTTAAAATACTACTAAAATTTTTAAATGTTTATAGATTATTCTGTTATTATGTTTGAGTGTTTACAATTTCAGCATAATTCTCTTATTTAAATTACTTAGCCATGTAATTCGTTTATTTTTAATTTTTTATTTACTCTTAAATTTTACAATCGCGTATAATTGCGGTTTTATAGTACTTGGTTGCAAAGATAAGAAAGTAACATTACGAATTTTAAATCAAACTCTTTACATGTTAATAAAACTCTAATAAATATATTCGTGTAAAAGTTCATTTAACTCCGCATATTCGTTCGAAAGTTATCTAAAATTGCAACAAAATAGTATCATGTATTTTCGTTGCATAAATCATTAAGTATAAGCAAAATTTTTCATCGTTTTCTTCTTCGCAGCTGGTTTCAAGGTTAAAATTCGAATACACGCAACCAACATTTTTTTATCATTGATTACAAAAGAAAGGAATAAATTTAAAAAGATTTCAGTTTTTAAATTTAAATAATTTTTAACTAGTATTATAGAATTAAAACATCCTTAACAGATATCATAATAAATGCGAAAATAATTAGAAAATGCGAAAAAGAAAGCTAACATAGTAAATAAAACTTCATTATATGTATATACTAGTCTTTAGTTTCATTTATACAGCATCCTGCTGCAATATTTGATCAAACGTAACGACGTAAACATACTCTCCCTGCCGACAAGGATTTTAAATTCATTATCGTAAAATATCATTAGAGCTGCAAGAGGTGCATAAACCAATAACTGTAACCACCGCATCATGGCAAACATTGTATACGCATAACGGTCCGTAATGCACCAATTAAATTAGGGTATGCGATAAACCGGTTACGCGCATATGGGTTTCGCTCGCGTCACAATACGCTCGCATTTTATTTGCGCGTATGCTGCTTTTCATCATAAGCGACAAAATATTCTTTTGCAAGGTAGGGATAATGTCTGCTGCGTAATAGAATGTATAAAAATGATGTTTGTACAAAAAGAATGAAAGCGAGTGATAAAAGCACAGCCGTGGCAGTCAGCTGTTTAAACAACCTTGTCAAGTGTACACGTATACAATTTTAGACAGACTGCGCGATCCATTCGAAAACAAGTGGGAACATTTCTCTGGACGGTACTCAGTTTGACTTAATTTAGATTTAGATATAACAAATACTGGCCGAGTGCTGCCAGTATCTTATCTGTACGTGCGTTTCCTTTACGACTGTTTCATCCTTTTATTTTGTAAGAGTCGTTACAGTATATACTCGCAATAAAAAAAAATAAAAAAAAAAAACTATCGCGTAAGAGAAGCCATCTCTATCGTGAAGTGAAACGCGACAATCTACGACAGCTGAGAACTTGATAAACTTCAATCGAGTAATTATATTTACCAATCAACAAGTAAACAATAATATAAGCACTACATCCATTATTAGTTATCAATTACGTCATATATAAAAAAAATTGAAGTATGTATTTGTTATTTTTCTGTTATCAACGATAGACGATGATTTTGAACAAATGCGCGTTCTAAATTAGTAGTTTAATTTGGTCCTCTAATTTTCTTAAGCTTCGAGACTGCATTGTCAGGGGAGTTAAAGGCAAACGGCTGAGTGGAGACGCGCCGCGGCTGTTTAATATTTGTTATTGTTCAATTTTGGCACGCGACGATGAGAGAGCCGAGAGTAGCAGAACTTGCTTTGCTCCGCAATTACTGCAACTTTCAACTCAACGAAAATGGTCTCGATCGGGCGCGCGGGACTCAGCGTCTTTCGTCGCCGCGAGAAAGTTTGTCAAACCGCGTAACGAGCGGAGAGTGTAATTGCCAGCCGAGCACAAACTCGATTGTCCTTCGAGAAACCTCCGACGTCCGCTCAGGAACTACCAATCACATTAGACCTGTCTGCAAGTAAACCCCGAGACAATTATCCCCGTCCTCCATAAGTCAGGTATTCATATTTTGTGGCAAACAGTCATTTTCAACGTCAACCAACCAAGATGGCCATGTCGTGGCATCTGCCTCCTCAGATAATGCAATATTGTTCGTTAGTTTATTATCAAGTTTAACATGGTGTTTGACGTACTGGAATGAGACGTGTAATTGGGACTACGTTAGAATTCTTAATAGAAATTAAATTCAATTTTTCCACATTTTCCATTAGCGAGTTCAATTGGTTTGCGCTAGTGAGCACTGAAGCGCATTAAAGCCGTTACGCCAATCTAATCTAAATGTAAAAGCAAAATGCAAATATCTTGAATAATAAAATACATTTTTACCAAACAATATATAATAAAGTGTATTAAGAATTTCGCGGTTAAATCGTTACCTAACTATCGATAATCGTAACAGTACGTCTTGGAAAAATTTCAAGTTTCCACTGTCACTTTGTACATACGGATGTTTTATGAAATGATAAGACAAAAATTTTTCGTATGTTACTCGTGACATACGTGACATACAAAACGCACCGGCTAATGGCCCTTTTTCATTTCACGGGCGAATCATGCCATTCAGATGATGGCGCAGTTACGCGGTACTAATGAAAGGAAGAGTTTATGCGTGTCCGTCGTACATAAAACGAAACCATTCGTTTCGTTCATTTAAACCCCCCGCTTAATTTGCGCGAGAGCCATTTCTCGCGTGACACGCTAAAGAGGAGAACACTTTTGTTCTCATATAAGAATAGTTCGTGCTAGAGCCAAAAATGGACAGGCAGGCAATAATGGGAATTCTGATTCGGGCAAGAATCGTGAGTCGAGCGAGGAGCCTTCGCGCGCAATTTTGCAATGCAATTACCTGTCGCCAACGATCTCCCCGAGTTTTCCCTAAGTTTCCCCATTCGCTACTCTTCCCCGTGCTTTAAAATTCAACGAACCGTGCGAAGATCGTCTTTCTATTCACTGTCAGAATATTTTCTTGCTGTTCTTATTACACGAGTCGCTCGACCATCCGTGAAAATCAAAAAAATTGCACACGAATTTGCTTTAATATAAGATAACTGTCCCAGTTACTACTGCTTTGAGCACAGTGTGGTAGTTGATATGCTTATTTTGTAATTTTTTAAATATATAATTAATATTCCTCTTTTCATCCTTATTTAAATAATAATTTTAATGTATACATAATGTATAGATAACAAAAATTAGACTAAAAGCTAATTCAATATTTAAATATAATTAAAGAAATATAATAAAAATATATGCTATTACTGCCAGTCAATGAATATTTCCTTTCCTTCAATTACTACCACATGTACCTAATACTGTAATGCATTTACTTATGTTTATATAGTTTAACATTACATCATTTTTGATACATAACGCTGTCGTACTTTTTATTATTCTACAATTGAGAAAAAAAGCAGTAATTGGGACCATGGCAGTAATTGGGATAGTTGCCTTAGGCATAATAAATCAGTTTTATCCGCTTACACATCAACACAAATTAGGTTTCTTTCTCGTTTTTTACGTTTTTCAGTTTTTGTATTTTTGTTACGAGTGATAGATCAAACAAGCTCTTTTACAAGCGAAACGAGATAAAAACTTATGTAATGTCCCTTGATGAAGTTAACCATTAATTTGCCGCTTTTTTATTACATTTTTATGAAATTAGATTTAATTACAAATTTTTTGCCCTGCCATTCCGTCGAGAATCATAATTTGCTACAGTATCTATTCTGCTACAGTATTAATACGGCATAGAATATTTTTTTTCAATTTATTTGTTTATAAATATTTACGATAGTCGAGCATTTATAAAATTTCTAATCAATGCGATTTCAACATATCAATTTACACATACCAGGTGTAAATATTTTTAACAGAGTGTTTCTTTTATAGCAAAATAGAAAAATACGATGGAGAAAAAGTAAAAAAGACTTCTTTGTTTAAATAAAATATATCGTACAATCTTTTTCGTATAAATCGATTTTTTCATTTTTCTATGTGTAAAATTTCAAGATAAGTCATACATCAAAAAGTGATATTTTCATACAAAATTTTTCATCTTTTATTCTGTTATGACAAAGTATGCTTTGACATAAAATGTGACACGTGTCTTAAAATATATTCATATCTTCCGATTATTTTATCTCATCTTACCATACAAAGAATAATAAAATAAATCGATTAATGCAAAAAAAGATTTAGATAATGCTAGCTAAATGACCACATTCGTAATGGTCATCGATTTATAATTAACATTTATTATGGCGTTTAAAAAGTACAATTATATAAAACTTTGATATCGCAAAAAATCTGGATAATTATATTTATATAATTATAATATATGTTAATATATATAATTCCATAAATCATATTGTGTAATCATGTTATACTCTTCTCTTGTTGAAAGATGATTCAACATTCCATTTCATGTTCTGTATATCCTGCAATGATTATAGAGAAATTACAACAGTCAACATCATATCTCCTAAACAATATGATATCAACAGAAATAACAACGTGTCCATATTGGCTCTGCCACCGGTGGCAACACGGAGAGTTGCGCATTAATGGAAATTTGTACAAAACAGCGGATAACCAGGCAGTTAACAAGAGCAGCATTATACGTACATTAAATTACTACGTATTATCTCGAAATGGAACGACAGTTTTCAATAACCACCTAACCGCAGGGCGACATACCACAAATCCATCCAACGCGCCGCCAACCATTTCCGACAAACAAACGCGAATCGAAACAACGGGAGAGATAATTTCTATTAGGAAAAAAAAAATGATTCTATGGAAAAAAAAAAGAAAAATGGTTGAGCGCGACTTCGAGATATAGACTGCTAATGTTTCGTAGAAGAAAAAACCCTCCCGATTTTGGTCCACTGCCAAGTTGCGGTCACAGTCAATGGAATAGCGGGGACAAAGAAGAGGAGCAAAGGATTCTAGCGAAGAAAGGTCACCGACCCACATTTTCGTGGCACGACTTTCAACGACCTGCGAGAAGCAGCTTGCTCTGTTTCCATCGAACGGATCGATGGTCCTCGTGGCTAACCACACATTGTGTCACGTAGCCGCGTATTCCGTTTTCGTGGAGTGTGATACCAGTGGTCAACTTTGCCGACCATCGCGTGTCGCTCTCGACAACCTGACCCAATCAAAATTTGATTAATAATTCAACACTCATTGTCAGTCGATCCGGTTCGTTTGATCGGGTTTGTCCCATCAACGGTCACAAAACCAGTATTTCGATAAACTTCTGATTAATGCTGACCCAAAATATAAAAGGAAGCTTTAGCTTCAGCAGAAATCTGGTTCATTGCTTTCTTTTGCATACAAAGTAAAAGAATTGTTCCCAATGAAAGATCTCTAACAGAGTAGCGCTAATAATATAAAATGGCATTAAGAGAAATCAAATTAAATTATTGCATTAATAACATTAAATTCATAACAAATTAATTAGCAACATCAACGAAGTATCGATGGCAATCAACTAATTTAATTTAATTCAATAATCGACAAACACTTTTGATACGATTGAACATTTTCTAGAAAAATAGAAAGGAGGAAATAAAAGAGAACGGCTGTACGTGCGCGTATACACCAACCAGTACGTGAATATTTACACAGGGGAAATGAGGCTGCAGGAAACGAGCGGAAGTGAGGATTCGCGTGGGACTGATAGTCGGCCCGACGGTATTCTCGTGCCAATATTCCTCTCAGGTCCATTTCCACCATGGTCTTGCTCACTTTGGTCTGCGGGTGCTCTTTATTTTCTCCAGTCTCCACGCCATTCTCTTCCGTTTCGTCATTCTTACTAAGAGCCAAAAACGTTATTTACATTGCAGGCCTATGCGTTTCGCGAATAGGTTCTGTCCTTTCTTTCAAGAAACCGTTGTGGATTGTGGCACAATAGGATTTTTGTTTTGCGGACGCCGAGTGCATCTAAAAGATGCTCTCTTGCGGAGACTCGATATTTTCGTATAAAAACTCTTCCTGTATAAAAACTCTATCTAAAGCTTTTGTATTATAATTTCGATTATTTGTATTCGTCACATGAAAGTTATAAAATACTAGATTTCATTGGGAAGCGAATAAAAATGTATATCGTCAAAGGATTGAAATTCCGTGTTATATAACACTTTCATAAGCATTTTTTTATTTATAAAAAAAATATAAGGTTTAAAAATCTTAATTATTTGTGTTAACGTTTAAAATTTTATCTACGTGTGTAAGGATCCACCGTGCACCCTTAAACCTACAAGGAAAGCTTGTGAAACGATCCATCTTAATCCACGGTAGACGCACACAGGTAATTAGCCCAATTAATATCAGCTAGCGGAACTTAGGTGATTGACCGAGCTAACGAACAATCGCGATTAACCCAATTAATGTTTCGGCGCTGAGCGTCCTAATGACTTCGATCGGCAACAGTCAAGGTCGGCGATCCGCAATTACTGCTTTCAACAAACGACGGGTCGTTATTGACTATCACCACTTTCATTCATTTCTTTTATTCTTTTTCTCCATCTCTCTCAGCGGATTAATTACGAGGGAAAACTAATTACTGCAAAATTACGTAAACCTTTGCACTTGAAGCAACAATCGATTTATTCGCGAATACACTGTGAAATCTTTGAAAGAAAAAAATGTCTTATGTAATTCCTAACATGATATAGTTTCTTCGAAATTATATTCTTGTTGCAAATGTAGTTAAAAATGGCATTTCTGCTAATAAAGACTTTGTGCCAAAAATATTATAAAAAAAGGAACGTTTTTAAATCTCGCTTCCAGATACAAGACGTTTACAATAAATTATATGACAACTGTACCGTACGAATTATATATTAATGCCAAATGTTTCCTCGGTATATCAAATCTTTGCGAATAATAATATTAACTCTTCTCCGTCCGTCTTATATAACTTTGCCACGGTAATACTGCGATGAAAATAAAATCCGGATTAAATTTATACAACGCGCCGACAAGTTTCAAAATAAAGTGTGGCGTCGAATAGTACGTTGCTCGCAACGGAGGATAAGTCTCCCGCTAGTGCAGAGAAAGAGTCGCAAGTGGAAAGAGTCGAGCACAGGCCAGAAAGCGCACGCGCGCGCGCGAGCGAAAGGCGTCGTCCTCCCAACCGATCCAGCGGACTTTGTATCCTCCATATGCGATTACCCTAGGTGGAAAGAAGGCGACGAACGGGCTATGATGCCGACGGGAATATATCCCTTTTGGCTGCCGCGCGACTTTCCTCTTTATCTCACGGCTTTCTTCGTACGCGAGCGCGATGCACCGCGACGACATGAAATACTGAGTAATTCCCATGAGAGTCGGACACTTTCGCGATTACGTGATCTTCTGAGAAGATTCCTTCGTGAAAATCGTCACGTTACTTTAAAACTCGATTAAGCAAGAATTTGTCAGACGATAAAATTGTAACGAGCAATAATATGAAACGTAGAAACGCGCGAATTAAGGAAGCAGTTTAAAATCGTACAACAGACAACCGTAAAGGCTCATCTCTGTCAAGAACAGCATGAAGAAAAATAATCTCAATGTCCTCTCAATTATACGATAAGCTGCAATAAATCAAACGAGCATCTTGATAACGAGTTAACTGTGTAGCATGGAATAAACGGAGAAAGAAGAACTAGAAGAGAGAAGAGAGAGCTTTGAGCCCACCACGTTGCGGCGCAGATGGAGTTTAAGGAGACGCCAAGGTTCACCACTTGTCCCTCGAGAGCTTTGCTCGCCCCTGGAACTCTGGAGCACTTGGTTAACACAAGGTAATTCCGTTGCGACGCAACGTCTTTGAGAAGATTGCGCGTCTGCTCGCAATATCCAGATGACCTCGAAGAAAATTGAATAATCGCTCGACATTGCACTTTATGGCAGAAATAAACAAATTCGAGACATAATAATAAGAATGCTGAAGGCAAGAAGTAATAAGATCCGAATGCAAAACTTATATAAAGATACAATAATAAATAAATAGAAATAAAGAGAATTTTTAATTTTAAATATCTGTATTCGAATTTCACGAAAGAAAAATAACACTATAATAATATTATATACCGAAACAATTGATTGAAAGAAAGTATTTTTTCTCATTTCTTGTGTTATTCACATATCGGTATATTTAACTTATTATTGATTACAATAATAACAATGTTCAATTCTTAATATTTTCAGGTAATTTACTTTAATTAAACAAAAATGCATAAATAAAAAAATAAATAAAAATAAACGGATTTATATAGAGATTACATGCCATATTTGCAGAAACATTGAAGATATGAAAAGACAGAATGCAAGCGAGCAAATTTCATCACAATAACATACTATAAATGTGCAAAACGCTTTATACGCATTCGTATGCATTGCAGAATCGCGTTTAACTTTTGGACTGAACATCAAATCACGGAAGTCCTTGGGGCTCTATGGTTACTACTCCACCTGAGGAAACACGTTTCGCTCACAATTCTATGATTCAAAGGAGACCGAAATGTGAAAACGAATGACTTGCCACGCGTTATCGCTAATATTTAAAAAGTAATGTATTTATACGTATATGATGTACCCATTTGTTATAAATGTGTCAGTTGAAAGCACAACAAACCGTATAAATTGTATGTAATCAAATATCAACGATTAACTAAACGTCATGGAAAAACTGCGTTCAAAATATATTAATAACCTATGTTTTTATCTTGATATTATCGCATGTGTAGATATGCTATCGTGTGCACTTCTCGTGAAAGCTGAGAAAATACTACTTTGGAAAATAAGGAACAAGAACGTCGCAATAAGTTTCCGCAACAGAGACCTACGGTAAGTTGCACTTTGAAACTCGTTTCTTAATCCGTCAGTTTGCTGTTAAACGGGCTTGTTCTGTAAATGACTTTACGTACACAATGATAAATTGTATTTTAATCTTCGATTTAATACATGTATCTATATCTTAATAAAAAAGAAATGTTACGCAATTTTTTTTCAAAAAATTTTTAAAAGAAAATTATTTTGACCAAAATATAATTTAAAGAGTAAAGGGTAAAGAGATAGTAAGCAAATACTTCAATATAATGCAGACTTTGTAGCAAAAGAAAGCAACAAAAAATATAAAAAGAATATATGCAATTGAATTAAAAAATATACTACACAAAAAGAGTCAAGAAGAACTACTATTTGAATTACTTATTTATTTTATTAAAAAACTGTCTTTTATGAAATATATTAGATGATGCTCACCGAATGCATTTTGATTTTTTATGTCTTAAATTTTTTGAAATATTAAAGTAACCGTTATTTTTTTGAAAACTGTATTTTAATATTTTTAACATACAAAATAAGATAAATCAATTGATATAAAGAAAATACATAGTTACCACAACAAAATTATGCAATTTATTTTTAAGTAACTATATGTTTACACCAATTGATTTATTTTAATATTTTGTATTTTACATAAAAGTATTAAAATAGTTACCAAAAAAATCAATAGTTTAAATAATGTTTCATATTTGATTTATATATATAAATAGTTTATGAAATATTTATTTATATTTCACACAAAAATGTCAGGCTAAAATACCTCGTATGTGAATGATTTTTTGATAAATCTACTTTAATGCTTTTATACATAAACAGAATAATTACAAGAACCATATTATGCAAAAATATCATATAAATTTATTTGGAAAAAAAAACAAAAATTATTTTGCTGTATCAAAAAATTCAAGACTTAAAAGAATCAAAATGCATTTATTCGATGAGCCCCATCCAAATGCAATGTATTTTACACAAATCATTTTTTGATAAAATTAATAAATAACTAGTTATTTTAGATGGCAGTTCTTATTGATTGACCCTGTATATACACAGAATATCCAGATACACTGTCGCATACCAACTTCTAGAGAATGTTAAGGAACGCAGCTATAGTCGTACTAAACTGATTAAGGGATCAAAATAAGGGATTGCTACACAATGACATTGAATAAAGGCGCGGGTAAGCATCGTAAATGAGATGAAATTGAGACGAAGGAACGAAAGAGCTCTGCGAAAAACGTGACTGGTTTATTCCGGTTTATCCCGTGGTTTCTCCGTGGATTCGACCCGCCAAACTTATCTATCTCCTTGTAGAAATCTTACCGAATCTTCCCAGGGGAGGATTTAGCTAGGCGCGATAAAGCGAATCCACAGTTACGCCCGCGGCCGTGCGCTCAAATTATATCGTCCGGCTTATCCGGAAAACGCGAAGAAATTATTGCTATGTTGTCGCAGAATCGACCGCGAAAAGCAAGCTTTCTTCTGAAGACGAGTTATTGGCCAATAAACCGGAAATAGCTGGATAATGCTCTATATAATGTACGACTGTCTCTGCAATTCAATTATATTCAATTCTAATAATTTATTGTACATATATACGTGGAAAAGAATTTTTCATTATATTAGCTACAAATTTCATCATGTATGACGATAAGCTTGGAACACACAACTTAGCCATTTATCAATTATTATGAGTAATGATAGGAATTTGTTAAACATAAAAAAACATTTTATAAATTGCTTAATAAAAATTACCATACAACAATGTTCTAAGGCAAAATTTTTATAGTTCAAGACAAAATTTTATCACGTAATGATACATAACTATACACGAAATTTGTCTTTATATGTATTTGATATTATATATGTATATTATATATGTATTGTATATCGTTTTTCGAAATATACGCTTACTTCGCTATCATATTGAATGATAAAGTTATCATGAATGATTATGTTAAAGCATGTTGAAAACATGCTACATATGTAAAATTTAGATAAGATATTATGTACGTTTATCATTAAAATACAACTACAATTTAGTAAAAATAATCATATTTGATATTTTAAAATTTATAATATCTGTAGTAAATATTAATAAATCAGAGAAAATCACACACAATTCTTCAAAGTACAACGTTCTACGACCATGATTTTCAAGGTAAATTTTATGAGAAAATTCTCTTCGTGTATATATTCAATTCTATTTGAATGAAATAAAAATGTTTCTCTCACACAATAGCAACTCCTAAATTTTCGCTCACAAGAATGCATATTATTCGTAAAGAAAATATTAAAATGCAGATTTCAAAGAAGTAAATACGTTAAGGACGCGCCAGAAGACATCGAGATAACGCTACTCGCTCGTGGAAGATATTTAACAAGGAATTGACAACATCGTGGTGGAACAATACACAATAGAAAAGGCGCGGGACCGATCAGATGAAGCTTCTGACAAGCTTCCGTTATGCGAAATATCTGACGAAACTCGAGTGCTCACTATTATTATTGTACGTGCTCGAGTGACGAAGGTTTCACGTCGTTCGATGAACTCTACGCGAGCATTAAGAGACTATTGAGTTTCAAGAATGCTAGCGTTTCAGCAGTCGCTAAAGAGCATCTATAGTCTTCGCGAAGAAGGGACTTTGCGCCTTGAAGATTGGATCTGATGAATAAAATGTTATGCCCAAACGCCTCAGCATTCTAAAATCTTAGGTCTACGAGAATTGAAGCAGATAGGAGATCCAAAAAAATCTCTAGATATTCCAGAAAAATTTCTAGATATCTATCCAATAAAAAATAAATTATATATAAGAAAATAAATAAAAAAAGAAACAATTTTATACGAGCGTTATTGGTTAAGGAATTAGAAAAAAAGGATCGAATAGGAAAAATATTGCAAAGATCACAGCGTATATCCGATCACTTTATTTTCACGAGATGCTTGTTGCAACACCAATTGCAACAATATCGTTTATCACACGAATCTGTTAACGCACCAGTTGCTATTTGTGCGTACGGCGTTTGTACAATCAATGATACGTCGCGGCAATTAACTTGGTGGAATAATCAATGCAATTTAACTTTAATTCTTGCAAAATTCGCGTTGCACTCGGTCCGCTTGACCCATTCAACTATCCACGATTCGGTCATTATCACTTCATTGCGCGATAAAAATTTCCACAAGCGAAATTAGCGTTTCGAGAATCGTTGAAAGCTTCTATGCACTTTGCACTCGCTTAATATTGTACTGCATACGATCATATTAATGCAATTAAAACTTTTGCGCGTTATGATTTTCCATTAATTTTAATTACAGATAAATAATTTCACATGTACTACAAAATTTTTGATCTACACATTTTGATACACGATACAAAAATAACAAAAAAATTAACTAAAATTCAAATATGAAAAAAAAAGTTTTATAGTAATTTTATAATTAATCTATAATAGTAAAGTTAAAGATGTGCGATATTATCCAATTCGTAAACTTTATTCAAAGTGAGTGCGAACATGAGAAAATGATAAAAACATATTATAAATCATTAATCCGTAAGCTTGAGAGCTTTCTGAGGACATGTAGGAAATATTTCCGACACTATACTAGGGCAGTTTTCGAGTTTCACCGCACGTGCGGCTACCGGGAGACATTTTCTACCCTCGAGGTACGTCAAAATTGCGAAGTTTCGAGTCGGTGAAGGTACCCAGACCTTTTTCATACGAGCCGAGAATCGTTTTTCATCGCTCGGATGAGCCCTGCCACCAAGCCGAAGTGATTATGTTTGGCAAACTTGTTCGACAAGCAGGTTTCGTCAGCGATCAGGTAATATTCGGGTAATATTCCTTGTTAACTTGCGTTTTCTTGTGAATCACAAAGTATTAGAAATTTTATTAATTTAAGACAATCGCGAGACTGCATATATGTATTTATTCGCAATCCAGAATAGAGAATTTTATATGAGGATTTACCGGAAGATCTTTTTATTTCTTTAACAAATACACCCAGCACAATCTTCTTATTCTAATAAAATATTTTAAAACACGTTTCAGGGAATTTTCTCTCGAAAACCTTCTACAAGAAAGTTAGAATGTGAGCCAGAATGACAAAACTGGAGTAAACTGGAAAATCCGGGCAAAATTTTTTAAATATTGTATCGTCACGTGCGCGGCGACGTGCACTTGCAGTTGCAACTGCACGTACGTGCTCAAAATGTATATATATATAAGTGCATATAAATACACAAGATGTTGATCGCCAAATTACTGAAATTATTTTGTAATAAGACTAGATAGAGAGAAAAAAATATAATATTATATTGCAAAAAAAACACGTCATTTTTATTAATCTGCAATGCAGAAATATGCATAAATAAGCATGCAAAAATAAATATTATAAAGAACTAACAATATAGTTAGTTGCATGATTCAATGATGCGTGTTTTTCAAATATGTTTTGAAATAATCCTGTTTATGATCCTTTGAACTTTCACAATAATAAAAGCGCTTTTGAAAATTATTAATGCATTTTCAAATAACAATTACAATAATTACATATTCTTTGAAGGTAAATTTTTTTTCATGGAAATAGTCACCCATATCGAGATTCTCTGAACAGTAACAATGAATCATGGAATTAATCAATTTTTCGACTTTTTTATAATATTTATTACTACAAGCTCATAAATGTATTCTTTTCGTACTATGCCAATAAAAATAACAAGTTTTTTTTTAAGTGATAATTCATTTTATAAACTCTCTTCTCTCTCTCGTTACAAAATAACGGCATTTAATTTCAGCAATTTTCAATTGTCGTCCTGTGTAAATATTGCATGAACGATGAGAGTCATTCAAAATCATTCGATAATAGAAGTCAAAAGTGTTGAAAATTATTCACGTAAAATTGCTCCTTTGAATAATAATTTTCAAATTTATACGCGCTACACGAAATACACGAAATTTAATCAGATAGAACTACATCCACGTGCGTCAATACATACAATCGATAGATAAAATCAATGTAAGCTCTTTGCTCTGCCGACTGACCGTACGGCAAAAATATGACTCACCATAATGTTACAATTCGACTATCGAGGACTGCTGAGATTGCAGTTACATCGACTTTAAGCGAGTGTCACATCGTAAATTGACTTCCGATCTTTCACACCCTTCCTTTCTTTGCGCGATTTTCTCGCACTTCTACGTGTTTTCTCTCGTTTGTTCTAATTTTTCCTCAAAAACAGAATACTCCTGAGCAAATATCCATTCTCCGATGTGCTTCTACCTCACCTTCTGATTAGCTTTCTTATCTTCTACGATTTACGCTTGTTAAAGCGAAAATCTGACGTTTCACTGTGTAAGCATTCGCTAACCTACGGTTAACATTCTCTAACAGTTCTCGCACACGGTCTGTACGTTTAAGACATTTTCAAGATTCAAACGCGTTAAGAATTCTCGTCTAGGCACGCGCGACGTACATCTTAACTCAAAAAGATCTCTGAAAGAAATTCATGCCGTCGTTGCCGCGGGGGCCCCGCCGCTGCGCCGCGCCGTCGCCGCCGCCGCCGCCGTATCATCACATTTTTTTTCGCGTACCGAGTGTAACGATCCTTCTATCCATCTACTCTCTTTCTCTTCTCCACTACACGCCGCAGTTTCTTCATCCTTCGACATTTCCAACGATTCCAGCCAGTATACCTTCCAGCCAGATCTTCATTTCCTGCTACTTCCTCGGCGTTTTCTTCGGGCCACCATCGGCCCAATAAATATCTTTTTCCCTTCGAGAGACACGAGAATTCGCCTTCTTCGTTCCTCGGGTCGTCGCCCTCGAATCCCACGAGCTGCGTTGCTTCTTCGTTACCTCGTCGACTCGCTTCGCCGCCGTCGTCGTCGTCGTCGTCGTCGTCGTCGTCGTCGTCGTCGCGGGCGGCCCAGGACCTCCGTCGACTCTTCGGAAATCCTTCAATGAAATCCTCGAGAGCCGAAGTCCGAAGCCCTCCGCCGCTGTAAAGCCAGGTCCTATCGGATCGATTTCTCGCCCTCGAGACGAGCATCCGTGCCGGCAGGAAGAAGGTGAACGCGAGAGAGGAACGAGCGCAGGTGTGGGTGGATACGTCGTAGGTGAATCGCTCGAAACGAGATAGTCGAAAGCGACCCTGAAGGATCGCACTGGAGCTAGAGAAGTTGGATTGGGTGGTTGTAGAATGGTCGACTCTTGTAAATCCTTGATAGTGCACCACCAAGATATATAACGTTGGTGAGGGTAACGGATACGTGATACGTGCTTCATGCACATTCGTCCTATTTGTCAAGAAATCGAATATCGTCGCTCCGTTATTCTCTGAATTGCAATACAAAATATATCATTGGAGAGACGATATACTTCGAAAGAGATTCGAATAACGTAAATCGGAAATCGTAATGCATTTTTATTCCCAAAGTAGAGGCAGATCGCAAAATAGTTCAGCGGCGGTGGCGGAGTTTTTCAACGATTGGCAACGCCCGTACCAAGTCAGTCGCTCGTTAATCACGGTTGATTGTTCGTATGCGAAAAATATTTACGAACGGTAGTCAGCGATTGCCAAAAGCAGTCGCGAATTATCGATGAGTACTTTTTCGCAATCTTTCCTTCGACAATCTTGGCGCAGAGCTCGATTGTTCGACTTGCGCCTTGACACTAACCGAATTTCAGGCTTTAATGAAATTTCAATAGAAGATCGACGCTCTTTGTTCTCACGAGTCAGTAGGTCACGACAAACGTTAAGCGCATATACGTTCTAGCAACCAAGTTAAACATCCGATACAATTTTTTAAATAGTTCAACATAATTTTTTCAAATCTATATTTCATCAAAATTATTCTTTTTGTATCATTCTTAACTTCTTAATTGGCATGCTATCAATTTTTAAAAAACGTACTTTTTAAGTTCCAGGAAAAAATTGGCGCTATAAGAGAGAGAGAGAGAGAGAAAGTTCGTACCTATTGAAATTGTTGTACATTTTAACAGGCCTATATATCATAATTAAATAAAGGGATGATTTTATTACACTGTTTAGTCCGCAGTTTGCAGCTGTGATAATTTGTATTATTAAAAACTAACTAATAAAAATAAGTCAATATTAACAACAGAAATAGGAATCAAATCATTCTCTTCATATAAATATATATTCGTATTTTTCTTAGAAAAGTGTATTTTTCTACTACGATTATTGTTTCAAAATAAATATTGATGGACTATTTTAAAAATCATAAAGCGCTCCTATTAGCATTAAAATTAGAATTTACAAACATTTTATTAGCGTTTAATTATTATCAAAAAATTTTATGTTGATTAATATTGGTCAAACAACATCAAAGAAAAAGTAGTCCCTTGGTCTAAATATATAATCTGTACTAAAAGTTAGCCTCAATTTCTTCATCTAGTTTACGTCGCGCGATCGTAAACAAAATAATAAGAAATGCTGTTATCACGCCATCGGTTCGTTATAAATCGATCGAAGGCGATAAAAAAGCTATTGCCCTTTCCGTCTAAATGAATATGCATCAAGAAAGCGCGATCTGTCTCCGCGAGTATTGATTTCCTCGGCATCTTGAGCGGAATAATTGAGCGGGAGCGCGTGAGAGCGACGATACGATCGGATGCAGGTGCAAGATGCACGTAGTAGACTAAGGTAATGGTGATGGTGAGGGAGATATAGGCGGCAGAGGATGCTTTCACTGGACGTGGAGGCCTCTGGGGCATTCAGTAGAAGGGAGGGGGAAGGAGGTAGACACGTAGATAGGGGTCCGTATCTATACGATATACCGACACCCTATTTCTGCCGAATTTATGACCGAAGTATCTGCCAGATAGGCGGGCTAGTCGTACATCTCAGCTGCGGCATCAGAATTTGCGCAACATAGCTTCCTATAGGCCCTGCCGCCTTACCTGCACCTGCATCGCGACAATATAACATCACGCACAGCATACATTCGAAATAATCTCGCGGCCAATTTGGCCGACTTTAAAACACTAAACTATTCTTGTCGTCATTGTGAAAGGTATAGAATCTTTACTGGAGAATGATTGATCTTATGATTAATCTCATACGACCGTGTTATCATAATTATTTTCTAATCAATAAATATACAACAATGTTTCCAATTAAACTTAATCATCTGTTTCTTCGAAACAAATAATTTTATGATCGCTATGTACGCTTAAAACTTCTCTTTAGTTAGTTAATTGTAATTTTGAATTGATTGTTTTGCCTAGATTATTCTATCATGATACTTTTATACTAAAAAGTAATGAAATCTTTCTGTGTAAAAAAAGAACATAAACAGCTCTAAAATCTAAAAAATCTAATAAAATAATTTTAACAAAGGATTTAATTTCGTTACATATTTTCTTGGATCGAAAGAATAAAAAGGTTTAAATAATCAAACTAGATAAAATATCTGATGTATCAGAAATTGCAATAAGTTCGTTATTCATCAGTTCAGAAAAACATGCATAAAATTTTCTTCTCAATATACAAAATTTAATTATTTCAATTATTTTAAAATATTATTGTTTTAATTATTATAAATATCAACGCATAGTTGTGAATAAATTTGAATGAATAACTTATACGTAATATTATAGACTGCAATTGAATTTTGTAATTTGTTTATAGATTATGATATTTATCTCGCTATAACTTGATGATCACAGAATAGACATAATGAAAACAAAGCCGATTTATTTGCTCAATCGTTCCTCTCTGCCAAATGCCACAGACACGAGAATGGAACTGACGCAGAATGAAGGCTGATATCAGTGTCGACTGGTTTCCTTTGTAGCAGATACCAAAGGAAGCCAGATAAAATGTTTGATACACTTCAATCGCGCAAACAAAGCTCAGAAGAGTAACAAAAATTATCACGTAATCGTCTCTCAAGTAGATAAATCGTTTTCACGTTTTTCCTCACGTTTTCCTGAAATTGTATCAAATCCTAAAGTCGGTTAAACTTGACAACGAAAAAGAGAAGATCTCCAAGACATTTACGACCGCGATTACTGTTAATTTCTCATTTTAAATCCCGAGAGAAACTTTAGGAATGCAGCGTCATAAAAATAAATCTCATAAAAATAATATATATTCTTAACGGAAACTTCTTTTTTCCAGATGTTTGCTGAACAGATTCAAAATACTCAACAAACAAATCGAATCTTTAAGCGGAAATCCCAAGTCTCTCGTTCGAAGAAAGATTCACGACGACCATTATTCACAAACGATTTAGCACCGGAATAATGAATGCAACGATCTACATGAGCCGAGGAAGCAGACGATGCGCGGAATTGTGGAAAATGACGCGAAACTCAGAAGCATCTTTCAAGAGCATTTTTCGTTCTCTGAACGCGCCGCTCTGAAAATCCTTTTCATAAAATTTTGAAGAACTATCACGGAGTTTTCTAGCCGGCCGACGTGTCGCTAGATTGGGGAACCGTGACATTATTATTGATATCCATTCCACAAACTTGTTGTTCGAAGCGCCTGACAGTCAAGTACACAGCCCATGCACTCTCTCGAGAATCTCTCGAGAGGCCTCCTCCCTCTCCACCTCTCCACTCCTCTCTCCTGCGGCAGTTTTCTCGCCATAAACTTGTCTTAAACGAAATCCGCGGACAACGACATCGATGCCACTTAGCCGTTTAAACGATCGGCGTTTCAAACACTTGTGAAGAAACGAGGCGTCAGTAAGAAGAACCGAGCGTTAAAAGAGAATGATACATCATGATACAATTTTTCGATTTATCGAGAAGCTACGCTCATTTCCAATACGATAATCAATATACATTCCGCCGGATGTCGGAGTGTATATGGTCGGAGCTCTTTCTCCCACGCGCATCATTGATGGACGCCAAAAACTTCGCCGATAAATCCGACTCAAGCGAAACACGCGCCGTGAGTTAACGACCCGTTAAAGCTCCACGACGAAAAATGATCGACTTCGGTATCCCATCTGACAGCCGCACGTGCGACTCTCGATATTCTTTCGTATTTCAATCAAAACATTCCCGAAAGGCCTGGCAATCGAAACGAAAAAAAAAAACTCGCACTTTAATTAACGGCGATGAATGTGAGCGCGGTGCTGAATTTTTAATCGATAGATTAAAATCGTAGAAAGCGTTATACGTTTCATTGGTCCTCGATCCTTTTTTTTTGGTTGAAAATCTACGTTCGTAATATTTGAGTTTTATTAGTTTTTATTGCTAACATAAATCTGCGTCGTTCGTGTTACGGGAGTGCGACGGAAAAATATGATTTGCGGCTACTTTCGCAAGAAGAAGCCTTATCTCGATGCAACTTTCATACCCTCTCGTTTCGTCTGCTCCCAAGGATTTTCATCCAAGCGGACCACCTCCGTGCTAACGGAAGCGGAACGAAATGATGTTTAAGATTCCCCTGAAGAAATCGATTTCCTAGCCGTTGCGGGCCCAGACGTCTCCTCAAGCGCCTCGCACCTTCATAAATGAATCAACCTGCACGGCGAGCCGTAAGTCACGAATAAAAAGCATGAGATCGTAAAGCCTGAGGAACGCGCCTCGCGAAATGTCGCACTCGCGAAGATCACGACGTTAAACTCGCCTTTCGGGAGAGAAGATTTATTTTGCGCCGTAACAACGTGCAATCTACGAGGGGTGGCGTCAGAATTTACGTCAGAACGCCATAAACTTTATAAAAATTATGGTTGCCGCTTCGAGATCGATATCCTTTTATGTTTGCACATTCGGCTTGATGTTAAAAATAGACTCGGTAAAAAGAGACATGAGAAATAATTTTCTCATTGTGTGAGACGAGATGGATTGATTCACAATTGTAATTGTGCAAAATTTCAGGTATCACGCATGATGATGTTACTCGAGCGTGATTCAATGACCCTTCGTCCAACATTTCGCAAAATACAAAACCGCGTAACATTTCAAATGCCATTAATTAAATGCAGTCGGGTTTCGAAAATGAACGGTGGCATTTCAGAAATTGAATCTAGTTAATCAATCTGCAATCGCTTTAAAATTTGATGTTGTATAGAAACCATTGCAAATCATTACACACAATTCATTATCACCCACGATTATTCAACGTTTCTCAATCCGCATTCATTATTTTCTCCTCCCAATCAATTGATTTAGGTATATCACTTTAGTTTCGTGGTATTGAATAACTGGTATCATCTCGTCCGGCATTTGTTTACGGTATCGCGTTCTTCTTACGTCCGGACAAACGTAAAAAGAATTTTTATCTCCACATTACGGACTTGCCGCGAATATCCGTAGCCGCGAACCGCATTTCTTCGCCGTAGTATTTTTCAGTGCGGATTCTCACGGGTACACGTTTTCGATGCTCGTGCGAGCTGCACGGGTAATTCTTCGCTCTGGCTTTTTCGCGGTTGCTAAATAAGGAACGCGAGCTGCAAAAATAAAATTAAAAAAAAAAAAAAATACGCCGGAAAAGTGCTGGCGGAAGCAAAGCGGATTTCTCAGCGCCGTAGAGGTCGCGGCCAGTAGCTCGGCGTCGGATCGTGCCTTCCTGACACTGACATATACGACACCGGCGTGGCATCGTATCTAAGACCTGAATTGTTTCAAAGTAAATGACCTGCCGAGAGCTTAGCTGTGAACAAATTGTGCCCATGCGATCTATGGGTAAGCTTGAATTTTCCTTCTTTGTTTCTCGTTAATGTCTTCGGCAGTACATAATCATTGCTGCACTTTCCAGATTGCGAGCATTCGCGACGGGATAAATTTTACGCAGGCAAGGAAACGCCGAGATTAATCTAATGAAATTCCCGGCCGGGAGAGAGCCGGTTGCATCAACGTTAGCTTAGCGCCAACTTTGGTTAAGTAAATATTCTTTCTTCGTCTGTATCATGGACGAGACTATAATCTATGAAGGAAACAGCAGCAGGAGAGACTCGCTAATCCCGGCTTACTCGACCCTAACTGTTGCTACAGCAAAGGACTTAGCCTGCCTGATAAGTCGTAAGCGGTGCGAGTATGTTCTCGTAAGGATGCTCAAAGATGCATCAACGGCGGATGAGAGAAAAAAGTAACGCGCGCGTCAAACAGTGCTGATACAATTCGATAGACAGCGAATAAAAAATGTATCCTCACGTGCATTCCGCGTGGAAATGTGATCGAGAGCGAGACAGCGTGCCTGCGCGCACACCACGGTGATAAGAATGAGGAAGAGATACGAAGTGACTTCGTTCGATATCACAATTTACGAAGTATCTCGAAAATACCGACGGAAAGAAACGTCGCACCCGCAATTTCACTTCTCGCCCGGTGCATCGTTCGATGCATTTTGCAGAAAAACGGAGCGCACGTTCGAGATCACGACGCCTATAATTTACGTGCGATAGCAATGACCGATGCCATTTACACCCCGGTTTACTGACGGATAAGGAAACGGTTCAGGAAACCGCAGTGCAGCACGATCGCAATCCGAGCACGACGAACGGTGCGATTGCAGCTGCGCCGTTACGCTATAATGCGACAACGGCGAACCTGGTACCGAAACTGCCCGCATATTTCGTCCAGCCTCATGGAACCGTAAGAAGTTTGCGTACTTGGAAATCTACGGCCATGAATGCCGTAACGTACAAAGGAGTATTGCTCTCACGTGGCCAGCAGAATTAGCAGAGCGGAAAGTAGCGTAAGTTTCAAGAATAAGTTAATTTGAGCGTATATTTACCATACGCGTTACACGTTTTGTTTGCAATTATTTTTTTTATCTAACGCTTAAAACCGTGAAACCTACCAATCGATGTATCCGCTATGCGCCGAGAACGCGTAATAGAATTTTAAAAAATGCAGCTGCGAAACAAAAACGCGATTATAGGGCAAGTCAACATCCTCCGAGTGTTATCGCGAACCGAATTAGGATCGATAAATATATCGACTTTTCGACGAGAAATGTGGAGTAAATTGATTACGAGATGATTAAATTCGGAGTAGTATTCTTCATAGTGAAGGAGGTCAACGAGCGAGGGCGATGGAGCATTATTATCATAGAATTCGGTGCATCACGGAACACGAACCAAGAGATGCACACTGACACGACGACCAAGAGACGCTTGAAATTATTGCATATTAGAAGAGGACACTAACTTCTCTGGTAATTTGCCTTTAACCCATTAACGTTTATTGTCAACAAGGGTAAGAGTTTCGAGTTCACTTTAGAGTTTCACTTCCATCTATTTGCATTAATCAAACAAATGATGATAAGTTCGGATAAGTTCGGACCTATTGCATGATTAATAATTACAACTAAATTTGCTACTTTTTCCAATTTAATAAATGAAAAAAATCTCTCTCTCTCTCTCTCTCTCTCTCTCTCTCTCTCCACAAAAAAGTGCTCTATCTTGCCGAAGACAGCTAAATTCCGTTAATTAAAGAAATGCGTAACCGTGGAAATAAACGTATAGTTTCGCGTTTCGGAGAAGCAAGCTAAACGTGTTTACGACGCTCATAAGAGGATACGGAAATGAATATTCATGAAAATCGTTCGTCAGAGAAGCAGCAATTGTGGCTCGCTACGAACGCTTCCCCTCTATTTCACTTAACGATCCGCTTTCCAGCACGGCTTCTCCATCCAGCAGTTTAGCTCCTCAAGAATTAATTACGTCAATCAGGAACGTTCGACCGTGAGTTTAAGTAATGAATAATAAAATCGTGCAAAATAAACAATAAAAAAAAAATGAGTACGTTCGATTGGTGTGCACCGCATACAGGTACAAAAAAATTCGTTCAAAATTATTAAACATGAGAAAATAAAAAGTAATTAATTTTTGTTGTAAATTCTCCTTATCTGTACGAAATAATTCTAAGTGTGTAAATAGTGACATACATGATGAATATAAAGATTCATTACAAACGTACAAAAAAATATATACATAGGACGTCTCGCGAAAATTCGCGAATCAAAATACTCCGGCAAAAAAAGTTCTTGAAAAATTAATTAAAATAATTATTTGTTAATTTTTATTTCAGGCAATAATTTTTGAAATATAAAAATTCAATGTTAGTCGATCAAAAATTACAATACTGATAATCACATGCCATGAGATCACTAATACCACCGCACGCACGACTCACAGACATACAACTGTCTAAATGTAGTTTATAATTGGCCAACTTCTTTAAATCTTTACATCTCAAATTTGAAATAATTTACAAAGATCTGTTTTATTTAATATTTCGAGAACTTTCTTGCTAAAGTATTTTAATATTCGCAAATTTTTGGACACTCCGTCTATAATATAATCGGAAGATTTAAGAATTTAAACAAAATTCGCGATATCAATTCTCATTACTGAATTCCTTTCAAGCAGACTCGACAAAGAATCAAAACATGAAAAATGCTTTACGTGACAGCCTGCAATTTTCTTTCGGCGATCCTGTTTCCTTCAATAACCATTCGAGTTTCCCTTCGTGCTTCTGTCCCATCACGGGAAAGACAACGTTGCCGTTGTTCACTGACGAAGCGAAATCTCAACGGATGTCTCGGCTACAGCTGCTGTATGTACAATATGTATCTCCCCAGCTTTTCCGCGAGAATACATCGAAAGAGATAACAAGAGACATACCAATCTCCTCTCACTTCTCCTCTCGGCCTAACGTAAAACGGAACATCATATTTGAGCAATAGCAATGGTACAAAAGTAAACGTAGCACTTCGCTACAATTCGCCCGATAAGAAGATAGAAACGACCTCTGGATATCTGACAAGTTAATTCGCTAGTAGCAATAGATCTAAAAAAATAAACAGTGGATCCCAGGAGAAAAATAAGATTCTAAAGACGTCTTCTTAAATTATGTACAACAGATATGAAAGAATATGCAAGTTTTCTAAAGGAAGGAAACAACCGTAAGTCTAGAGAGAACTAGTAAAATTTCTCCGCGGATGTACCAAGAATACAAGCCGAAGCGATACGGCAGGAAACGCAGGACTCGTACGATGTAGCTGCAGTCAAATTTAATGGCGCTATTTCCCGTACGACGGCGCATCCTTTCCGGTTGCATAGGCGAATGGTTTGTAGTTTCGTTGTAACGAAAAGCAATGTAGCTTGACCGGTTCCCGAGCATCACAAATGTGCGTTTCTACAGTCATAAAGCTGAATCGAGTGGGAAAAAGCGCGAATCACTGTACTTTAGCTTTACTGACTCCGAGATTTATGATTCGAACACTCCCATGTGAGCAATTTAGCCGCGATAAGATATTACAAATATGGCGAACCGTGTAAACTTCGGTAAATTTCAACATGTATTACTGCTCGTTACACTAAATAGTGTACACGTGATAAAACTTAGTAGTCACTAACTTACATTAGCGTATAAATGTGTGCTTTAGTCTAAAAATAGTCTCAAAATACGATTCTTTACATACACTCCCTCCCTTATTCTCTTGTAGTTATTAAATAACTAAGGTTATCCGTTAATATTACGGATAACTTTATTTTTAAAGCAAAAACTTGTAGTAAATATTTTCTCTTTAAAAAAATATAAAGCCCTTGAAACTGTATGGCAACAGTGCTACATCAGTTTCTTCCATGAACGTATGATCATTACGAGCATGGGATAAACTTACACATATTTAAAACTGAGAAAAAAGTTGTTAGCTAAATTTTTTAACTTGATTCAATTTCTTCAATTCAAGTACTTGTGTTTTTAATCTAAATACGTGAAATACTTGAACTTCTCAGTTTAAACATTTATGTATATTTAACTTAAATACTTGATAAATACTCGAACGAAAAAAGTATAATCAAGTTGAAAAATTTAATCAACTTTTTCTTCTCAGTGCGTATAAATTCCAAAAAAGATAGACATGAATCTCAAGAGAAATAATATCTTCAAGAAAGACATAATGCTTGTACCTGTATTCTTTCGGGCTGGACGATGCGTGAAGCCCATAGTTACAGGAACTTCTTGACAGTCGACAAAGCGATTAGACTCACCTGGAACAGAAATCACAAAATAATTTTTTTTTAATGTACGCAATTGAACATTGTATCTGATTTCAAAAATATATCGAACATTTTCATGCAGTGTGACAAGCAGAATGTAGCTAAAATTAAATAAATGTTTTTTATAAGAGATAGAGTAGAATAAATGATAAACTCTATTATAGAAAAAGAACTTATTTTTATTAGCACATAATTTAAAAAGAATGTGTAAATTTAGAAAAATAAATAGTAAAAGCAAAGCCAACAATATAACTAGTTGCACGGCTTAGTAATATATGTTTTCAAGATAATTTGAATGTGCACAATAATTAATCAAGGCTATTTTGTAAACTAAATATCAATGAGTGTAATTGTTTACTATGAGGAAATCAAGGTAAATTTCTTTGAAATGGTCATTCACATCAAAATTTTCTGAACATGTATATTTTGATCTATGCAACTAATTAAATTTTAAGTTTTCTTATGACGTTTTATAAATTTTTTGCATGTGCTAATAAAAATAAATTTTTTGCAATGTGCTGATACAATGCAGATTTAATTGATTTTTTTCTTCCGATCATTTGTTACAAAATAACAAAGATTAATTTCAGCAATATCCCAATTGTCACCCTATACTTAATGATCGTGTTAAAACGTTGACCAAATGACAAAAGATTATAGTTGGATAAAACTTCATGTATCAAGAAAAGAAATTGAAGAAATAATTGTAAAAACTTCCATCTTTCATATCTTAAAAGTCGCCATAAAGCAAGAACAAAGGAATAAATAATGACGGTGCATTACAAGCTTTATCGACTTGATATCTTATGTTTTGCATCCCTGACCTACTTTTGTGCTCTCAGAGGTTACGTAGGTAACCCCATTGAGCGATGACGTCACAGGGAAATGACATTACATCTGGGTGGTAGGTAATCAACTTCCCATTTCTCTACTTCTTTACCGAAACGGAAGACGAAAGGAAAAAATCGGTTAATCGATTTTACCAGATTTTTACTCAAAAAGATGTTCCTAATTTAATTTTCGTATTTTCATTCCTTCAACGAGCTCTATAAATTTTTTCGCTGTTATTTACGCTGTACATATACATTGCTGTTTTCATAATGCAGCTTCTCTAAAGTAATTATAAAAGCAAAGACCGAGAGAGATAAAATATGTGAACGATCTGTTTTAACAACATAAACATATATATCTCTAAAATGTTGTGGAAATCACGTAGAACAATTTTTGTGCATACAAAGTGCCTAATATAAAATTTTATGCATATGCGATAACAAAAGAGATGATTACAATCACTCATCGTAAAAAAAAGATCGTAAAAAAATTAATGCCACATGAAATTTCGTTTATCTCAGCCTTGACTCATATCTGTTTACGTAAAACGGAGACCTCCGTTACGTAACACCATAGATCATCTGTACGTTTCGTAGATTATTTCCTCGCATATAATGAATTAATTAGTTTATTGATTCAATGAGTTCCAGATCATTACTTATTAAATTATTCTTAAACTTGCGAGGCCACTTTGCGTTATTCGTACAATATCTAAATTTTCTTGATTTATAATCGAGACATTTGTTGTCGACTTTTTACTTCAAGAAATCCACCAATTATTTAATATCTTAATAAATATATGCAACGAGAGGTAACATAAGTTGTATATATTACGAAAGATTAAACATAGAAATAAGTTTCAAGAAACTGTTTCACAAGTTTATTTTTACGGTTTTAAAAGTCCATTTAAACTCTATCAAAATATCTGGGCATTCTTGTTGCAAAGATATTCTTTGCTCAAATAAAAGACACTTGAGAAATAAAAAGTCAAAGTGAAAAGTATTACAAATAAGTTAAGAATTTCTGAAACGTACGCAATTTTCTGATTTCATTTGCAAAACAGATTTTATTGAGAACAAAAGGGATACGTGACTGTATATATCTGATTGAAAACTTCGTTGGTATGCCAATAAAAAGAAAAGCAAACAAAAAACGTATTCATATACGAAGCAGAGGATATGATATTGAAAAACGGGAAAAAAACTGTTCGTTCGAAAAAAGCAAAAAATTCAACAAATAAAAAACTATGCATACAAAATTAATCACTATTTTTAAGATATAATTCATAATTATAACTAAGCTTGTATTTTGATAAAACTTTGCAAAAATTTTGAAAATTTTATTTTATATCCTGCTAAAAAAAGAGAATTAAAAATACAAAAAGTATAAAAATTTCGGTTAATCAATTAAAATAATAAAACGTCGCACTTGACTGTGAGATAGAAAAAAATGTAACGGAAAATATTGTGTGTGTGTATATTTGTACAAAATAAAATCAAAGAATTCATTCCAGCAATTATTCGCCACGTGGAATATTTACGTGCAAAATATTCAATCTCGAAGTAAGCAGGATCACAGTGAATGCATTTTACAAGCTGATTATGACCGCGTAAGCTGTGCAATCTATAATGATGAGATGCCATCAAAAGCAATCCTCCTCCTGTCGTCAAATGGGTCGTTCTAAATTGCCATTACTTTATGACTGTTACTTTATAGATGACATTTCTGTTAGAAAAGTTTCAGAAGATGTGTTATTAAAAAACATAAATAATTTGCTCAAAAATTGAACAATTATTTTGATTAATCGTAGAATTCCTATCTTCTTCTATTATTTTATAAAAGCCATATAGAAAAATAATAAACAAATTTCTAATATATTCCAAAAATACGTTGAAAAATATGCACACAAATGTTTGTTTTGTTTATCATTTCGCGTTTTATTCCACGGTGGAAAAATAATAATATTGAAACTCATAATATTGGACCGAATTATTTTTAAGCTAAATATTTTCGGTACGCGACTTATGCTTTATTCTTCCGTTGTAAAATTAGAAAGAAAGAAAGTTCGTTAAGCTAAATCCGCACATAATCAACTATTATTCTCAGCTTAGAGTTTCGGCATGACGGTTATTATAATGCATATAATTGTTTCAAGCATTTATGTAAAAGATTATTTATTTCATCTTCTCGACGAGAAATTCGCTCGAGCCTATGAAGGATAAGTGCGCGGAGGGCAGGTCGCAAAGTTTAAAGGCGCCGTCGTTTGCTGTACGGAAATATATTTATGTCTGGTACCAGAGAGATAGGAGAGGGCGTAAAACGCGATAAAGGGAGAGACGGAGAATAGAGACAGGAAAGGGCGGGACCATAGCGAAAGAAAGGCAAAGAGAAGGAAAAAGGAGCCGGCTTGATGCAGCCGGCCGCGAAAAAGCGTCCGTCGTTCGCCGGAGCGAGATCCGCTTTGAGGGAAAAGAAAATAAAGCAAAATAGCGTGTACCAACGGCTACCGTTCTTCCACCATTTTCCGGTTCTACCCGTGCCGTTCTTCCAGCGTCCGCAAGTGGCCAGCTGGCCGTCTGCGTTACTTCATTACCCGAGAGAAGAGGAAAGCGCCTCGCGCGGAATAGCAGTGCGCTAATTAAATTTTTCTTATTTGTATCCGCAACCGTAACGTATCCTTCAGATCCAACACTTTGGATTAAATAGTCGCCTGGAGGAAATGCTTTGCCTTGCATCTTTAACTGGTAATACTTTCAACGATGTTAAAGATACCAACGACATTATTTTAATTCACTTTTATCCTAATTTTTCTAATAGGACCATTTCGTTGAATCGCGCCTTGCGTTATTATCTTATGTTGAACAGAATCAAACGATCAAAGATCTACCATCTCAAAGTTACAAAAAAGGAGAACAAAGAATTTTTATTGTGATAAATAAAACGAAAGGGAGAGTGAGAGCGCTCGATTGGATCTCGAACTACTAACCGCGAAACTAAGAGAAAAACGACTATGAGAGTACCTGGGAGAAAATAGACGACCAAGATTTATCGCGCTACAGCGAACTTTTTTCCCCCTTTTCTCAATCGGGTGAATCGATCGACAACGCCCGTCCGCTATTGGGGAACATAATGCGATTTTACAACAGCGGGAATAAAAGGCCTTGAAAATTGTCGTGAAGCAAGATCGTCCGGAGATCCTCCCCATCGTGGTGGTCGAAATCGTTACAATCAACGTTCCACGACAACCCGCGATCAATCCGGAAGAAAACTTTCGCGAGGTCAATGTACATCAATGCGGGATTCTGCTGCATGAAAAAAGTTATAGCATTGAAAAGCAAAGAGCTTTCGATCTAATTTCGACGATTTTTCGCAAGCGCGCCTTTCAAAACTTTCTATAGGTTACATCACTGACGTGAAATCGGAATTTTCCTCGGATCGGCGTGCTTGCTCGTCAAACAGTAATTGCATCTCTCTTGCTCTCTCGTACAAAACAAGAACAGGAAGGACAGGAGGTAGTCGAGAAGGCGGAGAGAGAGACTGAGAAGCCAGCATCTCGCCACTCCGGGTTTATTTCTGGATGTCCCGAGGACGACGTCACGAGCCGACCAAAATAGCGTGCATCTACGTCATGCCTGGGTAACCCCCACGGCGAATTTCGGAGACAGACGACAAGGTAGCCGACGAGACGAGCAGTACACGAAGGCGTCAGCTGTTCAACCTGTCTCTCGTGGATTTGCGACGAGCAGCGCGTGAACTACGAGCAGCATAATCTGACCCGGCACGTATCGATGTTAAACTGGTCACGAAATTCTGCCTAAAATCTTGCGGTTAACGAGCCTGACATGATAAATTGCGCTAAGTAAAAATAATAATAGTTTCAATTATGCAAATTAGAAAGCAGATTAAGATAATACACGGGGCCGTAAATACGGTTCACCGCTTTTAATTAACGTTCTACCACGTTTCGCCGGTACATATTCAAACCGCAAATCGACTTGATGCCGTATGAAGATTATTTCTCAACAGTAGGGCTCATTCGTATTCCGTTAACCAGACGTACCGGGCGGCGCAGCGTCTCGTTACGTTACGAACGTAAGACGAAGAAAACGGAAGAGAAACGCGCAGAACGAGGACGGGAAATGGGAAGACGATGAAGATGAGCAACGGGATAAGAGAGAGCGCTAAGGGTGGAATGTCTAGGGTACTTTTCTAGGTGCGCGAGCGCAGCGTTATTCAATTAACGAAGGTTACGCCGCTTCTAGCTTCTACCTTCATTACCTAAACTTCGTCTGCTTCTGGTTTTCCTGATTTCCATTCCAAGGATAAGCCTTTTGAAATATTCGTACAAACAATACCAAATTTAAAATATTATAAATAAAGACAAATAAAAGCAAATAAGACACAGATCTTAATGATAACGATTAAGGCTCGATTTTTCATTAACTGCAGGTTAATTCATGATTAGACTTAACCTGAAGTTTCATCCAATAGGCTTTCGTAAATCACCAGGTTAAGTCTAATTACAGGTCAATCAAATAATAAAAGATCAGGCCTAAAGAATCTTTTAACGTAACATAATTAATTCCTAATTATTTAAATTAGAAAAATATCTGCAAATTATCAAATCCATTCTTACCGCTATATTGATATCAGTAAAATAACAACAAAAGTAAAATAACAACAAATCAGTAAAAAATAATTCAATGAGATTTAGTCCACTGTTTATCGCTGTAAAATTGTTTTAAAAATTTGTTTCACGTAATAGAAGAAAATAAATAAAATATCAAATCGTTTTTACGGAAACTTGAGTAAGAGACTATAAAAACTAAAAATGAAAACTAAAAATAATTCTAGGAACTAGAATTTCACTTTATTCTAAAACTGTTGAATCTATTGTACGGAAATTTTTCGACCTTCGACGAAAACGTGCACTAGGCTAACCAGTCTGAAGTACTGCCAAATTTTAATTTACGTAACACTGACTTACATTCGTTCCGAGCAACAAGTAAAATAAAAGAAAAATAATAAACTCAAAGGGCATTAACTGCGAGATATTAACTGATTTCAAAAACTGATTACACGGGCATAATTTTCTTTTCGAAAAATCTGATTCGCTTTTAATAGTCGCACAAAAGAGCCGCCAATAAAAGGCAAGTTTCCAACGTGTTTGCCATGTTAAAGGCGCGAAACAATAAACCTGCGTTCCTACGGCCAGCTGTTCTCCAATTAATTTGCTAATTCGACGTTCGGAATGGCACGTCCCGCATCGTAACGAATTCCACCAAGCCTAACGTGACCTTGCATCTAAATCACGCAGATTGCATTCAAGCATAGAAATCGAGACAGAAGTCGCATAACGACGTCCGCCGCATGCTTGCAATGCAGCCGAATTCTGCGTATTGTGGAACCTCATAAATTTCCCTTACGAAACGATCAACGAGTTCCACACGAGGCACACGATCATTTCATTATCATTACATAAGAGGCGTTTCGATACTTTGCTACCAAGCACGCGAAATTTTCCAGTTGTTCGGTCGGTCGCGATTGACTATCGATCAAATTGTTGGCAAACATTGAATAGCGTCATACAACAATGAATCAATCCAAAAATACTAAATCAAATTTAGCTAAAAAACATTTTGCGTTACCGAATCAGTTGTATATACATATATACGTAATTTACTTTTTCTTTTATTTTATGAGTTAGTTATTTTTTATTTTCGCATACTATTGTTCAATCGCAATGATTTGATTATTCTTACGTCTCTTTTGGTATTAAGGCCATTTTATAATATACAAGACACAAAACGCAGGTCGCAAATCACAAATCAAACGCGACAGCTTATAAAAGCGTCAGTGATGCTATTAACGTTTTTATTTAGCAGTCACATCCACGTTTGTGACCTGCGACCCGTATTTTGCGTCTTGTGTAGGCTGACTTTTGCATTGAGAAGAAAGCGCAAATTGATTAATGAATCGAATTCAAAATAATAGAATAGATAATTTAAAACAATTTACCCTTCGAACTTCTCGACGTCTCCTGACCCAGATTTCCAGGCATTATTTTTCGTTGCATTATATACATGATGGTCCACACAACAGATATCACCGGCGCCCACATATCGCAAATATCACGCACTACGTGATTTAATACACGCTCCTATATTCCGTGCGCGCAATAGCGAAACAGTTCATGGCGCAGTATCTAAATATTTCATACTACATCGTTCAAAGTCAAATATGAAGGGAAGTTTTAAACGTTTCCCATACTTTTAAATTGTTAAAAGATTTACAGTTGTAAAAAATTTATTTAAGGTTATGGACCGTAACGGATAAACGGCTAACTTGAAAGGTCACTTTGAAAAGCATAAGATATCATCATATGTTACGTTTGAAAAGTACATGTGCATATAAAAGCGGCATCATCAAAGCATGAGTTTTGATAGCCAACAAATAACACTTTTTCTTCAATAAGTTCAACAAAAAATTAACTAAATTTAGCGAAAATTTATTATTAAAAAAAGATTTTCTTCTAAAATAAGCGTCCTTTAAAAAAGATCGGCAAAAATATTTAATATTATATTATCACATCACTAAATTGCACAATAAATCAGTCACAACATTCAGCACGACTGTGACAAATCATAATTTTCCACCTTAATTTTTAATTCAAAATTTCACGCAATAATCGTGATATATGTGTATACATTCTCAAAATTAACAACAATTTTGGCGATGGCCCAGCCGACTCGTATTTATTTGTCGTCGTGCTTATAACACGTGGCGTTTGATGACACGCGAACGCGAACCCCGCCGATGCCCCGCTTCGCGGATGTTGACGAAGATGAGTCGCTCTCTCTTCGCATTTGCCGAGGCAAATCTCAGCAGGCAGATCAAAGGATTTTCGCGACTGAAGATGAGATATATTCACGAAACGAAAAAAAAATCGCTTCGACGATCGTCCCGCTAGCGACAAGCGTGGGCACGCTTCGAAATTCGACTGCTGCATCTTATCCTAAATTTAGCTTTGCCGACTGCGTCCTACATTAGAAAGATCTGCACGAGTGTATATACACTTGTATGCATATGTGTTTGTATGTGGGTACGTGACTTTAATGACGTCTCGCGATGTCGAGCCGATGTGTGCGATGTGTGAAAAGGAAATCGACGTCTGCACTAGGATTGTGTAACTTTAGTAACCCGCACATGTTGATGAAATTCTGTGCTCCTATCATTGTTAGAATTTCTAATGGAATAAGTAGAACCGTAAAGTTAAATTGCAATGTATGATTCATAACAATATTTCTAAAATATCGAAGGAAAATTCACAAATCAAAATACTATTATATTAAGTATCAAGAAAATTCTTGAAAAATTAAGTAAAATATTTAATTGTAAATTTTGATTTCAAAAAATAGTTTTTGAGATATAAGAATTTAAAACTGATAAAAGATTGTGTTAGATGGTCACTTGTCACTAATACTGTCACACACATGATATTATGTATTTCTGTTTTAAAAATATATTTGTTAAAGAAAAGTAAAACGTAAAATTACATTGAAAAAACGTTGTTAAACTTTAAAACCATTTTTCTCAAAATATCATGTTTCAAAGCGTTAACCACGACAAAATCAAACATAATTTCTTTATTATATTTGATTCGCAAATTTTTTTATATATTCGATATTTTAAAAATATTGTTACTCGATAAATTTGAAACTTTAAAACAATATTTTTATTAACATTTGGCATCGAATTATAGAAGCTTTTTACGATTTTTACTTTTTTTTCTCAAATTATAACAAAAGGAAATTTTTTGGAAAAATAATTTTCAAATTCAAATGTGTGTACTTTCGTGGAAAATAAATTTTTTTAAATTCTCTCTTTGATCCAAAAATGAAAAGTGTAAAGAAAAACAAAATGGATTACTTTTTAATTTCAAATAATTTATCGTATGCGCATTTATTTAGAACAGTATTACTTATATTCATATTTATTCTAATTTTGCATCTTCTTTTAATAAAAATACATATTTTAAAAACAGAAACACGTTATCTTACATGCATATTCTGATTCTTAAAATACTTTGTATGAGCATACAGGATTGTGAGATTCTATTTTGAATTCTGATGCGAATAAAAATCGTCTAAAATAAATTATTTCTTTTTAGTTTTATAAATATTTTATCTATTAACAATAATAAACAGCTCACAAAAATAAAACAAGCATTTTTCTTGTATAAGGTTTTGTATAGTAACATTGTATAGATGCACATAATGAATCTAACAAACGAATGATGCGATCGATACGCGGATGTACTCGTACACCACGTGGCGCAGCAACGCTCAGTGGACTACGTTCCCGAGATGCGGACTATCGATACTAATTGGCAGCCACGCGACTAGTGTTCGGTGCCAAATGTATCGAGACCATTATAACCCGGTAACGGTAGTAGAGGCCAATAATAATTGGGGCGATATGCTACTGACCGAACGAACGATGCGGTAGAAAGGTTCACTGTAACGAGTGTAATAGAATCGATCACGACCGGTCCAATTGATCAAATTAACAATACACGAATGATGTGCAGCATGAATAATAATAGGCATAATTCATGAGGTAAAACAAAATAATTTGCAGCGCGTTTAGAATTCGCGTTTTGATTACAAACGCGTATGGTATGTACGGGCAAATAATGAGAATAATATGTACCGATATCGAGGCAGAATGGAGAATTATCCTTCCACTGCATGCTATACTGTGCTAATCGGTTGTCATCGAATACGAAAACCGGACGAGTCGCGCGCACGTACCGGCGTACATACATTATTCCGCCACGTGCACAATTAGATTCGCCATCGGGGCACATCACGAGTAATGCTTGCGACACGAATAATTCTATTGATTTCGTGCTGTACCCTTCGCCTTGATATTAATCGATACGAATACCCTCTGCAAATGCGCCATCCATTAGCGATCGAATTCTCGCACAATGTCCCATCTGTGTAATACACGTTCGACATTCAGAATTTCCCTCAAAGAAACATTCAGAATGCGTTCCAATATCGAGCTTGAATGTAATACGGACCAGTTCAAAATAAGAAATACATGTTCTTAAAGCGTGTTTTGTGAGACATAGGATGTTGGTCTATTTGACAAATGTTTTATTGCATTTGACTGACCAATCGCAACAAAAAATTTAAAAAATCAAAGCATTTGTAGCGTCACTTTGACCCTACAATGAAAAAGCTATTATTATCTTATATGTTAAAAAAATTGAAATGTAATTTATTCAGAAAACGTTATCGTGCGAATAAAGAAAAGATTCAAAGTTTTTCCCGTCTAACCACTTAGCGATCGTTCTCACATTCCATTGCCGCCGTTAATCCACTTCCGGGATGCACCAGAATACGCAAGAGCGTCGTCCCGTTTACTCGCAAAACCTCGGTAGAAAGCCCGTATTTTCGATCACCAACTCCGACCTCTTTCTTCAGTCATTTTGCAGTTCGATCAAGGGGAGTCTTGCCAAGAGCTCTATTCGATAATGCCAGGACACGAAAAACCCTTCCGCCCAACACACCAGCGGTACCTTTCAACTTCGCATCTAGTTTGTCGATCTTTTCACGTGCGTCAATTCTGTAAGTACTTTTCTTTCAGGGCAGTCTACTACTATCAAATTCCGCACGATAATATAATTCGTCATCGTGTATACACGAATACACAAGTCATTACTATTCGATCCAACTTTTTTCACAGCCAATCCGATCGATAAATCGAAATACTATTCGTTAAACATTTCCCTTCAAGTGGTACAAAACAGCGGATCTCGTTTCAAGTAAAACTGCATGTTTTAGAGCTCGCATTATAACTAATAATAGAATATAAGGGAGAAGAGTTACTGAATGCATATTGATTACCTAAATCGTGCCTCACTAATATTCATATTTTTTATAATATAAATAAACAATATTTAATGATAAAAATATGAAATAAATGAGAAAACAAATAATCGAATAACAACAAATTACATCTTATTTGATATTAACATTAAAAAAAATTAAGTACAATTAATGTTAATTTTGGATAAATTTATGTAACTGATAATAATGTCATCATGCAATTCTATATTGAATTTTTATGTTCTTAAAGGAAGATTTAGTCTTCAATCTATTAAGTTACTTAATCACCACAAATTTATTACAATGTTAATGTAAGACTGTTAATGTAAGTGATAATATTGTAGTAAAACTGATAATTGATATAAATAAAATTATGAAATATTGTAAAACGCGTAGGCTATGCATAGAGATTATACTAATAAAGAATGAATAATATTTTATTCCATTGCAAAAATAAATTTAAGCCAGTTTAATTTCCACGTGCTTACTTTTTCATTATTATTATTTATTAATTATTATATATTTGATTTTTTCGATTATTAATTATTAATAAAATCAAAATTAGTTAATAATTCCTTACATTTCAATTTGAAAATTCGATATTTTCAACATGATGAAAGATTTAAGAGATCCAAATTTGATTTGTCTATATCGTATTTTTGTAGTATTTTGTTGTTTATAATAAATTATTAGTGAAAGATAAAAACATACTATTACAATAGGTACACCCAGCGTCATCGATTCTGTCCGTCAGAAAATTTTCCAAACTGAGAAGTTACCACTTTCTACATACTCGCAGTTCATGATTGATGTAACGACCAGAGCTTATTAGTCGTTACGTTAATTAGAAAGTGTAAGTATGTAGAAAGTGGTGACTTCTCAGTTTGGAAAATTTTCTGAGGGACAGAATCGATGACGCTGGATGTACTTAAAATAGCGAGCTACAATTTTCAACGTTTATTTGAACACAAACCAAAACCAAATGGAAAAATAAATAATAACTTAAGTACGATTTCAGCAATTCTCCTTTAGATAATAGAGAGATATCTCTCAATCTTATACGTATATAAGCAGTCAACATCGCGCTGTATTTTTTGATTTTATTACGTCTATTCTTCAATCTTAGCACATATGCACATATTACGGAACTGTTCGAAGAGATTCTGATCAGAATTATTCAATTATTCCCTGAATTTCTATTGTGCTTTCTGTGGCGCTAAAACGGAATAATTCCGATCGGAATCAATTCCAAATAGTTCCGTAATACGTTCCCACAGTATATCATTATAAATCATTGAGTTAATTGTTACGTAAGCCCGATTTGCAACACAAATTTGAAGTCGGAACAAAATTGCAGCTGCGCATGCTTAATCGCGTCGCATTGGTCCGAGATTAATACCGCGAGCGAAGCAAACGCGCAGAAAGCAAAGTGGAAAGGGGTAGGAAGTTATGAAAGGCGGAACAACGCGCATACTTGCTGGCTTGAACGAACATTAACGAGGTCGGTTAACCCCGATGCACGATGGCCTGACGGTAGAAACCAATGCGATGAAATATCTACGAACTTCGCGCGCAGGAAGCATCGCGCATCGGCGAGAATTGTTTCGGCAGAAACTTGCACGAGTGCCGATGTGTACAGGTGCAATTGCGAATAGGTGTATTCCTAGGAACTGTTCGGAATCAACGCACGAAATCCGATCATAATATATTTCTTGCTTGACGCCGCGTTCGCATTTATTTTAACACCGCAAATTATTCCGAGACCCATGAGACCGATGCATCACCCATTACGAAAACTTCTTAATTGGATTTTAATTGAGAACGATCGAAATTCGTTCCAACGCGCCGAACCGCGACAACTTTAGCCTCGACGGATTCGTACCGAGAGCTAGAGCCATCGTCCGTCAGTCGGTTTGCATTTCAAGTAGATTTGAGTTTAGAATTAACGTCGAATTGTAAATTCGCAAAAATTATGAAAGAATTGCGAACATTAGCAAATTCGTTTCAATGCCGATCGCGGAATTTCGCGCAACTTTTTTAATGATAGAGACATACGAGTATGCTTTACGGATAAGTGAAACAGAGATTAACGAGTATGTAACGAGATTAAATGTTTAATTTATTACGTGTTTAATTTATCATCCACTAGGAACCTCGCTAAAATGTCTATTTCCTTTGTCTAAGAATAGAACCAGCATGTCACTCCCGATCGTCGATGTCGCTGAGAACAATGGTGACGGGTGTCATCGGGCTGAACGAGTACCAACCTATAGACTTATAAGCTGTTGTTTGCGACAACGGGGTTTTGCAGTGCTTTATTATAAAGCTCGCCGAATTATGCTACCGTCGTACAATGAAAATACAGAAACCCCGAGCATCATTGTTGGAAACATTGTAGGGAGCTCCGCAAGCTCCTACAAATATTAATGATTCACACACAGTTAATAAGGTCTCTTCCGTTGCTGCCTATCTCAACGTTGCCGTCTGCATCTTACTGTTACTCCGAAGCGTCGAGAACAAATTTATTCTGTTATGCCGTTAATAACTTTCTTCTCCGGAAATGACATTAAACTAGAATCACACGATGCACGATTTCTTTAATAATTAACTTGCTCTAATGCATGCCATGCTGAAGGAAAAAAAACGATTTTGTTGAAATACACGTATGAAAATAATTATGTTGGATCATTAAAATAATTACACCGATAAAGAGATTTGATAATTATTATCAGAGGTTATCAAATTTGTTAATAGTTACCAAATCTTTTTTTCAATGCAATATAATTAATTTAATGACCCAACATAAGTATTTTTGTATGTATATTTCAACAAAATCGTACTTTCAGTATATATACATTCATGCATTAAACACGGCATGCATAATTTCTACACTGAGAGAAATAATTACCAAACGTTTAACTAAATAGTGATCAAATAAATTTTGTAATTACTAGTACCAAAAACTTAGTTACATTTAACGAAACATTTGATTATAAATTGTATGAAAATAACTGTATGGTTAAGGCTACAAATTGTTTGATCAAAACAACTACATATTTAGTAATTATAATTCATTTGATCATTATTTAACTAAATATACAATTCATTTGATCATTATTTAACTAAACGTTTGGTTTATCTACCAAATATTTTTCTCGATGTATGTTATGGTGCATTATACAAAGCTTGCAATAATGACTAGATCACTTACATGATGACAAACAATAAAATGTCAATGATAGATAGCGTTTTAAAACTCAGAAATGAGAAAAACTAGCAGTTTATTATGCAATATCTATTCAGCAATATCTTTTTACTTTAATTGCGTGACGCAAGCGTGCATCGCTGCAAGCTTCGTACGATGCACGATGACAAACATAGAAATCATGCATGTCAATATGTCGCTCTGAATGCATGAACGTATCTAGAATGCATCAGAGCAAACGTAGCAGCGTGCAAACTAATTCAAGGAATCGTGCATGGTGTGATTCCAGCTTTATCCTCAAAGCATTATTAATTTCACCTGATGCTATTTCGACTGATTGCTATTTCGAAATATCTCAAAATACCAACCGTGAAATTTAATTTACGTGCAATCATTATAATTAATCGCGAATATAAAGACTAATCGCAAATCTTTCTATACAGGAAAAAATATGTATTTATGTTAAAACTGGTCATTGTTAAAATTTTTGTGTTAAATTTTAACATATTTGTGTGTTAATTTAACATAATACGACTGTACTATTTGAATATTTTATGTTAAATTAATATTCAACATTTTTTAGTTGAAATAACAAATTTATGAATAAATAAACAAACAGCATAAAAATAATTTAGTTTTAAAACATAAATTCCCTAAAATAAATTAATAAAATGTAACGTCTCAATATATTATAAATATTAATTTTACTGAAGAAATATGTTTTGACATTTTATTTCCAAACTGTATCAAAGTATTATATTTTTTATGTTAATTTTTTACATAATATTTACTACTTTCTAACATATTCATCTTGTATTAAATTAATACAAAAATTTAAGTTGATTATTTGGAGCATGCAATATATGTTAAATTGAACACAAATGTTCGAATCGTGAACGGGATAATGAGGCAAAATTTATAATCAAAAGTTTTGAGTGTACGTGAACTTTAAAACAGGACTGCCATTAAATAACATGTCGTATCATTTTACCATGCAGCAATATTTATTATGCTTCGCGGGAACATTATCGTAGCGAACAGCTGCAGCGAAAGCGTTCGGCTAAGCATCGCGCAGTCTGAAGACTCTGCACGGAAATATGCAAGCCGAAAGTAATAAACTTTTTCCCGGACACGCGATATCGTGCCGTAAAGTACGACGGGCAATAACTATAGACGAACCGGGCCATCGAAACACACCTACACACCATCTACCTAACACGTATACAGGTAAATATCTAAGCTCCTGTAAAACACGACGAACACATCTCTGCTCTAGAAAGAGCATACGTACGCTCTCGCCCCACTTCCCATTCATTGCTCTCATTATCAGGCGCGTCATCTCCTCTTTCGTCCTTCATTGCCGCGTCTTCTATCATACGCGAGAGTGTATCTGCGCATATATATATATATATAGGAAGGTAAAGTAATAACATATTGTGTAAGAACAAAGTGTCGGCACATAGACCGTCTACGATCTCCGCGATATTTCCCGATATATCAGACGATCAATCGAATTCGAGTTTGATTCGTTCGAAGTTGCTCTGTGAGCCTCATTTCGCAAATTTATTTTACCGAGAAAATAATATATTTTTTACAAGAATATTATAATTTTTTTAACTTTCCAGAGATCGTAAAATCTCAATGTCTTTTTTTGCAATTTTACTCAAAAATATCTTGTAAAGTCAAGAATTTATCGATATCTCGTTTTTTTCCTTTATTTTGATTTTTCTCGACGCCTAGCCCCTTTGGTGATATATTCAGTAATCGATGTTACATATACACTTCCATTTTCAATTTTTTAGTATATCTGCATCCCGAATTTACCGACACATATTCACACGTGAAAGGTGAACGTTGTAAATATGCAACATTGGCCGCTAAAAGATTAATGTCTAGATCCTGAAAATTCTACAGGCAAAATATACGTGTAAAATTTTCAATTTCAAATAATATATAGATCCAAAATTATTCGTTATATCTAACTAATTCCGTGTGTATATATTTTACCGTACGGAAAGAACAATTTTACTGCAACACTTAAAAATTTAGCTACAAACAAATCAGAAAATAATTTTATGTTAGGCTATCAAAATAATTATACAGGATACCTAAGCATGATAATGTTGTTGTAGGCAATTATGACATTCTAGCAATTAAACATCAAATACAATTTTGTAAACGGTGCAACATAAATATTTTCAGATCTGTACTTAAGCAAAATTGTTCTTTCCTGCATTGCATATACAAAGTAAATGGTTACTTTAACGCAAGTAATTAATTAATAACATGACGATTCATGTACTAATAAAGAATATCCAAACTGAATTTTACAATTCAATAGCATGCTCTCTTTATTTTTAAAGTTCATGTGTCGGGATAAGGTACGTAACGGTTAACCTGAAACAACATACGATACCCAATTAGTCGATAAAGGGGTGAAAGATCAGTCGTATACTATACGTGAATGCCTGCACAGTGCAGTATGTACACAAGTAAATATATAAAGCCCGCAGGTTGTCGGGCTAAGCGAGCTACCGAGCCATAAACCATCCGTGTTGCTATCTCTCTACGTCTTCGTGAGTCTACAAAAACGCATGCACCGCAGAAATTGAAAACCATCGTTGCTACAACCTTGCCGCGTGTCTCGTCTTACGAATTAGAAGCGCGCCGTAACCCAACGTACCAAGTAACCGAACGTACAAAAAGGAAATTCTCACAAAAACGATCATAATTAATAAAAGTAAGAAAAACATGTAATTTCAAGAGTGCTATTTTTACGCACAAGAATAACATATATTTTCAAACAGCGGTTCGCAAAGGTAAATGTTAAAAAAAAAAGACTACGGAATATCGATGGTTTACTTAAAAGTCATTAGAGAAAGGCATGATGCTATGAAAGTTTCTTCGTGCTTTTTCTGCTCTAGCGAAAGTCTTTTATAAAAAAAAAAAAGAAAAAATATCTGCGACTTGTCCAAGTTACACGGCTGCTTCGACAATGAACGTGTCTATTTTAGCGTTAACGCTGTTTACGCCCGAACACCCTTCTGGATACATCCGCCGTTGGCCTACATACGCAGAAGTTCATAGCTGAAAAGAGAATCAATACGTTACCTTTACCTCTACCTCGTTTCCTCTCGCAGCACGTGCTGCCGTGCAATCGTTATTCCTCTACACGACGTATTCTCGGATGCGATCGCGTCGCGCGAATGACGTTTCGCAGAAATTTGTAAACTCGAATGCGATACGATCCACACGCGCGCGGGGAGACGCTGCGAAATATCGCGAGACGTTCGCCCTTCTCCCCTAATCAGGGTCCCGGAGATATCGATTTTTCGCGCAAACCGATTTGACGCGTGTTGCCGCACCACGCTTGCAAAACACGTGGCGTAGCGAGATTAACTTCAGAACGGCACAACTCCATGCGACGTCGTAAACTGCACGCTATTCAAGAAACCCGGACATTTAGTTATTTACGCCTTTCTTATTCTTCACTAGGGACAGCGTATGTACATACACTGAAAAAAATTTGTTAAAAAATTAAAAAATTTAGTCCGATACGGTTAACTAAACATTGGGTTAATTCAACAAGTACACTGTAAAAAGATGTATTAAAACCACAGGCTCTAAGGCATGTTAAAATAATCCACTTTAAATACATAAAAGCAGCAGGTTAAATTACAAAGCACGTCTTTTTTAACACATCTACATGTGTTAAAAAAAACACACTTCTGTGTAAAATACATATGTTCTTTTGACACACGGTGTGTTAAAAAAACGCACCTTGTTAATTTAACCTGCCAATTTTGCGTATTAAAAATGAAAACGCTTTAACATGCCTTAATACATGTTGTTTCAACACATTTTAACACATCTTTATTTACAGTGTAATCGCACAAAAAGAAAGGTTTATTCATATCGACCTTCAAATTTTTTAATCAAGATTTATTGAAACCAACTTAATATTTAGTTGATGCAAGTATCAGACTAAACATTTTAATTTTCAACAAATTTATTTTTTCAATGTACGCACTCTCCGCAGCTTGATGGATTTGCGAAAGTGCAAAATACATTCCACATTCATCTTACTAATTGGTTTAACAATGAGAAAGTTACCGCAAATACCATGTTAGACTCGGCAAGGACAAATCCTAAAGTTATTAAAAGCGATATCTCATTTTCAATGCGGCTGACTTCGCGCAAAGAAAGTCTCAAATTTCGCTTCCGACTTCTTCGACTCGTCTACTTAAAGAAACCCATCTCCCATTCTAGCGCGATCGATCCTCTTACCCCCGTCGACGATAATTAAACATTCAATTGACGTTAAATATATTCTGGTGATTTTCATGACCCCTGCGATCGATGTCGCTCACGCGATTCAAGCGAAAAGTTAAATTTAAATGACTAAACGACAGGTTTAAATTCGACTTAAACTTTACACGCGAAACGCGCTTTTAAGTAAACACCCGTACATCGTCGACTGACTGCGCGATTCTAATTAAATGGCCAAAGTGAATTACGTCCGAACATTAAGTTTGAAATTCTGCAAAAATAGGATGGCCTCGTTTTCGACGCGGAGAATCACTCAAACAAAACAACGCCGGCGGCGCTTTAGCAAGTTCGCAAGGAACGAAAGAGGAAATCTAATAAGTATCGCTGTCTTTACCATAGCTCGCAAAAAAATTCGTTCAACTTAATTCCCGATAAGAATAAGCGAAATAAACACATTTTAAATGTGCTTACCGTTTCACCGCGTGTCGGCACAACAAATCGTTTCATTAAAATGTCGAGACTGTATAAAACGTATGTTCGCGAATCGCGTACATCCACCGCACAAAGGATCTGTACATAGGGACGCGTATTTATAACGCCGTAGTCGATGTTACCTCATGGTTAATCGCGTATAATAAAGAGCCCGCTTTATTATACGTCGACGGGATCACCGACGAGAGCAAAATCTGAAATCTCTCGCGATTATGGAGCAAGGTTGGCGCTCCTAAAGAGCGCCTGCTAAAATACGCCGCCGAGAAGCGAGGCGACCGAGAGCGCGATGCAATTTCGAGAACGGAATCGTCAGTACCACGCCTGGTGGTGACCGAGCCCATGGCCGTGAGAGAGTTACAGGTCGGCATTACCGCGGGCAAGGGAGCCTCGCCTAGAGCCGAAATTATTGCGTTTTCTTGGCCCCCGTTCAAACAACGAGAGACGGCTTATATGCCGCGACGACGCGGCGACGACGCGATTATTGCAACACGCCGCCAGCCAACCTGGCTCACACCGAGGAGAATCGCAATCTCGTCGAGTTCTCGATATCGAGCTTCCGATATCACTCCTGCGATTCACGCACGAGAATTCAACGAAAATAGTAAAATTAATAATTGAGAAAAGACCATAATATGTATAACACAATTAAAAAAAAAGAATGAAATAGACACAATTTAAGAAAATCAAGATGGACCAACAAATGGTCATATAGTAAGATCTTTAGCTCTGCTCAATAATATTTATTATATAATTTTATATATATTTTTTTACTTCTCCAAAGTAACGTACTGTTACTTTTGATCTTGAAATGCAATTCTTACATTCAACCAGAATAATAGCACCATATTCAAAAAAAAGGTGATTAATTTCAAATATAGTTTTTCTTTGTCTTCGTTCTTCAAATATTTAATAATATTTTAGTTTTAAACGGTATTTATAGATTTAAAACGTTCAGTGCTGTTAAAGCTATATTTTAGCTTTAAACGGTTTAATGTTTTAAATTCAAATATCATGAAAAATCTTTTTAAGTATATAAAAAACAGAAACAGAAATAAAACATTTTAATGTCTTAAAATTAAACCGTTCCTTTTTAAATGCAGAGCTGTAAAGTTATAACACGTTACATTTTTACAATAACAGTTTCAATTTTCATTGCTACTTTCTAAACAATATATGCATGTAAACCATTACAATTCATCAAAATTATTATACTTCTTATTACACTGGCCAAATAATAACATAAACAATTGTACGTCATTCTAAAAAAAAATAACAAATTATTATTTTTTAAATAACAGTAACGCGTTACTTTTATAAAGTTACATTCCCAATCTTAAATATCACAGTATTAAATTGATAATCAATTTAATATTGATGTTAACAAACCTCTATTACGACAATGATGCCAATAATATCTTCTCCCATTCCCAAAATACTGTAAAGAATTTGTTGTAAAACATTTTCAAGATCAAAATCACTGGCGCATAGTTTAAGCAAAAAAAAGTATATAAAATCGCATAAGAAATATTATTGAGTACAATAAACTTGACAACATCTTTTAGCCTTATCTCGATTATAATATAATTAACTTTTTGTATAATATCAGAGACAGTTTGTATAATATAACGATAAAAATTGAGCTACATAAATCCGAAAGACTGTACATCGTGTGTAAAATGAGATTACAGCTGTTGACAAATTTACATTTTTTCATAGAATCCCTTCAATAAAAAGAAAATAACTTTGATAAACAAAATTTTATAAACTAAATATTAGCGACACGAGCGTCACTAATTTTAATAAAGCTGTGTAATCTTGAAGTTAAAAATTAAGATGAATATTATATCGATGAGCTGCATTTAGTTTGAAGAGCGGTTGCACTTATTAAAAGATTTTGTAGGAATACTTTTCACAAAATAAAAAGAGACTAACAAGATTAAATCGCAAAATAAATCAGAGCGTTAATGCAGTATCGGTTTAGTTATTAAATTGATTTAAATTATATTTAAATTATATTTTGATTATTTTTTAAATACAATGTCAGAATTATGACAATATTAATGAGAGCAGACAAGAATGTTTCAAGAAATAACCAGAATACTTTTGCAGTATCGATTTACTTTATAAAATTGATTAAAATTATATTTAAATAATATTTAAATTATTAAATACAATACGAGAATTATGGCAATACTAATGAGAGTAGACAAGAATGTTCCACAAGAAATAATTTCAAAAAAAAAAAAAAAAACTTCTGACACCTTTATTCGGGTCACGCCGGATACAGCAGCCAATTCCGGTCGCCACGTGACGCGCAGTTCATGATTCGATTTCGCACAACTTCCGCAAATTTCGGAAACACGGTTTACATTTTATACACGTGCGCTCGAAACGGGAAATGCACGACGGCACATTTATTTTACAACCAAGTTTTCCTACGTCGGTCATTGAAATTTACGCGCGACGCAAGTTAAGGATAACGAGGCAGGATTACGAGATCGCGAGCGAGCTATCCTCTTTAAAAGCCCTCGTTCCACTCCGAAAAAGGGTCGCAAGTTCGGTACACGTGGCCAATGGCCCCGTGCGGGCCATCGAGATCCGTCACCGCGCGGTCGAACGAGGGGGGCACGCCGGTCAAATACGTCACTTCGACCGAACGTCGATCGGCGCAATGCGCGAATTCAAGGTTGCGAAGAGGAGGAGGGGGGGAGGGGTGGTGCGCAGCGACGATCGGTGACGACCTGAACACCTGACCGCCCCGTTAACACGCGCGACCATGCTGCTTCCTCTCTCTCTCTCTCTCTCTCTCTTTCGCTCGTAAAATCGTGCGAAATCCCGACACGATTCGATATTCGAACGTAATGGGGTCAACGCGACAGGAGGAAACAGCAGCGGATAGGAGAGTGGAAGGGGTGCACGTGATCTGTCAACCTCTCCCCCGAATGACAGTTGACCGAGTGACCCGCGGGAGCGAGCGAGCGAGACGCAGCCACCCCTCCTACGCGACTCTATAAATCGACGCATCGGACAATTGCCATGATATTCGTAAGACATGTACGAGCTTACCACCTTGTTTACGCACTGGCATCCTTCCGCAGTGAAGGTCCTTGCAGGGGGTGATGCGACGAGACGAGCGACGAGAACACGGCAACTTCAGCAGGCGCTATCGGTGCTCCGGAACGGTCCAATACGGAGCGGCGGGGGAGAGAGAAGGACAGAGCGAGACAGAGACAGAGAGATGGTGAATCTCTCGGTGACTGGAGCAGCGAGAGAGAGCGGCGCGGACGACAACGAGGCACGACTACTGCCCGTCGCGATCTGTCACACTTCGTACTACGTACGCCCGGAACGAACACCGCACCGAGAATCCGCGTGAGGATTCGAGAAACACGACGGATGCCGCGCGCACCACTATTTGTTGTCGCGATTAACCGTACGGCCACCCGTTTCGCGCACGACACATTCGCGGACGCGCGCACCAGCTCGTAACGCGTCACGCCAGCGACGACGGGAATCCGCGGCGCGACGACCCACGGATGCGAAAACGTGCGGAAACCGCGTAACGACGATATAAACACACACAGGCGGCCGCCGCCACCACTCGGCCACGGGCAATATGGCGTCCGCCTGGTCTAGCAGCCGGAAAACCGACTGGCTGGCAGGAGTGGAGCGCGCGACCCGGATTGGTCCGCCGTCCGCCACGTGACGTCACCCGCCTTGTAAGCTCACCCGCTCGCTTCCGCGCGCACCCCGCGCCCCAGTGGCCAACACTCAAACAACCCCCTCGTGCACCTGCCGACGCGACGACGTCCCGACGACGACGTTCGATTGTTCCCGGCGCTACCCGATGATAATAGCTCTCGCTGTCTCTGCGCGACTCTCCGTCGTTCGGGCACGCACGCATGCACGCCACCCCTATGCGTCCGTCCCCACGATTTAAAGACGATTGTTCGCGTACACCGAAATGTTTACGCTCTAGCTCTCTCAAACGTTTGAATAATACGCGCGAGATGTCGTCACGTGCACGTCAGCGATACGTTAACCCGACTGTGCGGGAAATGTTAATTGGAGGAGTTAAGCATATTTATTTACAAATTATTATCAGACATATTCAAGATATGAAGAATTAATATAAAAAAATTTTTATATAAAACTTTATATTACGATGTTGCAATCTACAAGCAAAACGGAGTAAAAAAAAATGAAAGACAAATGTTTGAATTTACAAATGTTTGAATGCACCTAGATTTGAATAACTTTTATATCACATATGTGAGATGTAAAAAAAAACACATTCAAAATATTGCGAAATTGTTTCCAACCATTTTAAATCTCGCTTTCTCCACATGAAATATCATACGAAGCGGAAGGGGTTATAGAAGTGCAGCAAATCGAAAAATAGAGTACTTTCTAACATCATATAAAAGTTTTATTTAAAGCGGCAAACAAATGTGTTTTTGTTAGCAAAACATATTTGTATTAACAAAATTAAAATACAAAATTATAACAAAATTTATTTTCGATTCACGCAAAAAACTTTTAAAAATTTTATTTTTTGCAATACTAAACATATTTAAATATTGGAATTGCGTTTTCTTAAAAAATATTTTTTTTGTTAGAAAAATTAAAAGAATTAAAAATAGAAAAAACCTCTATAAACCAATTGTACGGACAAATTGTGTGTGAGTTATCAAAAATAATGTTTTAATAAAAGCGCGCACTGAGAAGAAAAACTAAAATAGTTAATTCAATACGTTCAACTAAATATTGAACTGGTTAATTAATTCTTGATTAAATATTAAAAAAATATTAACGGTTGAAAAAACTATGTTTTATACAACTAAGTAATAGTTGAATCAACTCAACTCAATGTTTAGTTAAACGTATCGAACTAAATATTTTACTTATTCAACAAATGTTTTCAGTGTGTTTGAAGCCTTGAGACATAATTTTTGTATAATTAGTACTAATTTATTAATTTATACTTGTTAATCTATATTTTTATGATTTTAAACTAATAAAAAATAAAAAAAATTTTTAATTTTTAAAATTTTATAATTTATATATATATATAATATAAGTATGTATATATATGAATTTAAATGTCTGTCGTTAAGCAACGTTTGTTCAATATCAGAACACCGCTTCGTAGCCATGGTTAAAAACATATTAAAACACGAAAGATTCGTTTTAAGACTTGTGGACTATATAAATTTAATTACTTGGAATCAATGATCTCAAATCAAACTCTGACAACGTTAATTCGCGTAACATTTAACACAATATACACAGCTTTCGATTTATAATCAGTCTAAAGCGCAATCAATTCTAAGATCCAAGACCTATCGTGCCAAAATATATTTTATTCATTCTCTCGATTCAAGTTTCAAATATAGTTACATGCATAGCTATTTAAATGTTTGCAACTGATAAATGACAATAAACGTTACAAACTTTACATTTAGGAGTGACATAAGAATTCACGGTAGAAATTCATCATCTCTTTGAAAGTACAGCTGAACGACAAATTCATAATTCTCACGTTATATCTAGAATATAGAGAATCGTGTTACGGTAGAACTCCACTCTATCCCTTTCTATTCTAAATCTTCCTCTTTCATGAAATATTCTTTCATGAAATATTGAAAACTAGAGTTCTCCTTTTATATTAACGTTACAAATTCTATACATTGCAATACTTAGTGAGCAAAATAATAGCAGTACGCTATATCCAATTCAAGCAGAACATTGCGGCAGAATATTGGCATCAACCACGACCGCATTAAGCTTTTGTTCTACCAACAGAGTTTGCTAACATAATCTACAATGGACTACATTATTTAAATGGCTATGAAAGTGGTAGCCTCTACTCAGTTTCTGTGCAAACCGCCAACATATTTTGTAATATTTCTGTTTACAAACTTTGTAGACATTTTGCAAAATCTATCTTCAATAGATTTGGCTATACAAAATAAGAATAAAGATTGAGAGAAAAGATTCAATAAAAAGATATTTCGAGCCTAATAATTGTGAAACAGATTTTATTATGATATACATATATCAACAAAACATATAATTGAGTGTTTTGGTAAAACCAAACAATTTCTAGTTATTATAATAGAAATTTTATAATCAGAACGTTTGATAGACTATAAATTTTACAAGATTTCTGATTAGTCCACTTTTAAACAGACTGGCTACATCTATCAGATTTCTAAATAATGTAACAGGGCTCTTGTTTAGTATGAGAAATAAAAAAACTTTCACATTTATTATCACCATGAGAGAGAGAAAGAGAGAATAAAAAAATATAATTATTGTAACACGTAGATCATGATTAATATTAGTGCATTATTGCTGAAAAAAATACTTTGTACAATATAAAAATCTACAAATTACCTTCGATTTATAGAATATTATCAAAAACTTTTACAATTTTATTAATTATTTATTAATAATAATATTAATTTTGTAAATCAAAATTTAAAAAAAATGTTTGCTTACTCATTTTTTCGTTTATTTAAGCGATGAAATGCGATCGCTTAAAATTAATTTAATAATATTCGTTATCAGTAAAAAAAGCTATGTTAGAATAATTAATGTCTATTTTCCACAATGTATAACTTTATTAAATTGCATAATAAAAATACAATACCAAAACAGTTATTATATAATTATAAAAGTACTTTTTTCTAAAAAAAGATATCTAATTTTTAAAAAAACATCTAATTTTTTAATGTACTCTTTTCAAAAACGTTCAAAGCAGCATAGAGAGTCGCGAGTGAGATAAATTAAATACATACGGATGTCTGATTGTGTCTGATGTCCATTTCCATCAATGTAGATTAATTTTGAACTGAATTTAATTTACTCTTTATCTTTTTTCAATTCTTAGAACTAAAGAAAGATGAAGAATATATTAAATTGAGATCAAAGTTAATCTGCTTGGTAGTAATAGGCATTAAAAATTAAGTGTTTCTCTTTGTTTAATTCAGCTTTTGGCTTAGTACAGAATAGAACCACAAAATTATGAATATTACCTACAGGATTCATAGATGTAGTCACTTAGATCAATATCCACATTTTATGAAGATAGAAACGCTCTAAAATAAAGTCACAGTTAGATTCATGGTTATAGTCGCTCTCAGACTTCTTTCTGATGTCATGATATGATACGCTACCAAAACATAACCTCAAAGTCGTTCATTACCTGTCATTGTATGTACATTGTTACGTGGTGATTTAATCGAGTGAAAATGTCCTTAAAAAGAAAATTGACGCAGGATGATCTTCGTAAGGCGATGAATGAACACAAAAAGAAACTTGGTGCAGTTAAGAAAATTGAGTCGCCGTTGGCAAGATATCCTTTTTATATTCTGTAGCGCAATTTGAGGTTAGCACGTACGTTTCTTATAATTCGGAATGATGTTAACAATTTACATCTAAAAATTAATTAAAAATGTCAGTAGCTCTTGTTCTACAATATTCTTGTCGAGAATTAAATTTTATTTGAATTTTCCAAATCTTATTGCAAACAGCATTATAGCATTTTGACAGACATGAATATAGAATACATGATCATAGTTAAAATTAAATACAATTGTAAAATAAAATGTATACATGAATCCCGTCATGATTTTATTGAAGTGGATTTTATTGTTATTAATTGGTTTATGTTTATTGGTATAATTTAATTCTTATGACATAATTGATCTTTAGACATCCTTAACTAATAAATACATATACAGATTCAGGACAGCTTATGTGCATTTTATGCAAGTCAGTTATACGCAATGAAACAGTTTGGCCTGTTCATTTAAATTCTAAGGTACACAAGGATAATGTTACGTTAGCAAAAAAGACTAAATTAGAAACGGAAAGTACTGTGAAGACATCTAATGTTCAAACATTCAAGAGACCTCCCTCTCCATCTCAAAACACTTCAGCGAACAAAAAGATAAAAGGAATATTGAAAAATTCCAACCAGCCAGTAGTACAGGTCAAGTCAACTTTACCGGCAGATTTTTTTGATGATAATTCAAAGCAAGTTAATGTTGCATCCACTGGGATGCAAAAGTTAGAGAACAAAGAAAGAGATTCCACAGTTAGTGCAATGGAGATACAACATGTGGAAGAAGAAAAAGAGAAAGAAAAAGAAAAAATAAAGGATATAAATCCAGCTACTCTTCCAGAAGGATTTTTTGACGATCCTGTGATGGATGCTAAGGTAAAAATGTGATAAATATAAACTATAACAACAGATTTTATGTACCTAACAGATATCAATTTATATTAATATTGAAAGTTAAAAAATAAAACAAATTTTAAATATAAATGTAATACTAATAAAAGTAAAAGATAAAGTATAATTTAAAAGAATAATTGTATCAAGTACATATACATAAGTATACATATACATAAGTATACAATAAAGCACGAACATTTTTTTAATTTTAAAATAAAACATACATGTATTACTTTACTTGATAAGTTCAAGTAAAATAATATACGTATTTGTTTTATTTCCAAATTAAAAAATTATGCTTGCTTTATTTTTCCATATTTAATTATTGTATTTAACTCAGTATTTAAGTATTATATTATGTGCAGGTTCGTAACGTTGAATACAAAGATCCCATTGAAGAAGAATGGGAGAAATTTCAAAAAGAAATTAAGGAAGAAACTGCTCAATCTGCACAAATTATAGCTGATGATCAGGAGGAAGCTACAACGGAAAGGCAAATGGACGAAATTGAGGAACAAATTAGACATTGGTCTAGGTAATAGTTTTAACAATAATAAGTAAAATTTATATTTTTAATATTGTAATTCATATTTTAAAAAATTTTAGTGTATGTGATGTAATAAAATGTAAATTAATTTTCATAAAAGGGTAATGGATCTCGCAAAACGTATGGAACAAGTGCAGGGTACTGATAGAAAACAAGAAAATAATGATGGTGATGCATCAAGTGGTGACGAAGCTGAATTCGAAGAATTTCTTGACTGGCGAGCAAAAAATTCATATAAATGAATGTTTTATGTACCTAACAATTTTGTAAATATTACTCATCCTTTTTAGTAGATTTATTTGTATAAATTGGTAAGTTTTTTCTTAATTAGTGTACATTTAATTCCTTTCCTTCATTGTAAATTGAATTCTGCTACAAAAATAAGTATAGTACATTTCAAAGAAACATGTCGCACAAGAGTGACAAAAAACAATTCGAAGAATATTAAAAGGATTCTATTTAAATATCGATTGCATTACAGAATAAATTCATTTTCTCATTGATCTTTTAACAGATCATAAAATCCTTTTGTAAAATAAAAGTATGCACCAAAAAGAAACTTGGATAGAATAGATTTTACGAGAAAATCGGAAGACAAAAAAAGAAGCCTGAGAATGGCCATGCCCACGATTTAGCTGATACGACGCCATCTCTATAACGTGGTTATACACTATGATGCCAATGTAACATACAGGTTAGACCTCGGAAAACATCCGTGACTGTTGGTACACCTGGCGAAGGAACGCCGAGCGCGCGTACATTTTTCCTTTCACGCGACTGATTCGTCGCACTGTATCAATTTATGCAAACACAATGAGGACGAGGCGCGAATACCGAATTGTAGGGACGAATAAACAATAGATACGAGTACAAATTGACTCACCGTTCGCTGCTGGTTGCTCCATCCAGCTCCGTTTCGGCCGCACCTCTCGAACTTTCGAGATGATTCTCCTCACGACGATCCTCCATCCTCCTTTTAATTCACACTTGTTACGAACGCGCGATAATTCGCTTTCGACACTTCTAGTACTTACAACCGTCGAAAATTCGAGATACGGAATACAGGGCAAAGGGGAAGACGCGATTGAACCCACGACGCGATTTCGTGCGATCCCGACCGACCGACAATTGCCGTCTAAGCGACACGGAGGATCCAAGATTCACCTCACGACAATTCATCTTAATTCACACTTGGCATAAACGCGTAACGCTTCGCTTTCAGCACTCACGTTACTCACGCACGTCGAAAACTCGAAATACGAAGCGACGGAGAAGATGCGAAATACGATTAAACGCGACACGACTTCATACCATGCATCGTATCTGACACGACGGCTGTTGGCACGAACGCCCGACGCTTCACTTTACTCTCGACACTCCACGGCATTTTCGAAACATTCGCTCGCGTCAAAAACTCGTACGAGACGACAAGGATGTGAGTTGAAGTACGCCGCGACACGCCGCGACCTTCTGCCGTGCTCCCTAACCGACCAACTGCTGCTACTGCGTAACAGCGGCGGTAGCGGCGCAACGGCGCGCAGGCGCGCCACCTCGCGCTAGTCACGCAGCTACGCAGTGGCAGCAGTCGGTCGGTTAGGGAATACGGCAGAAGGTCGCGGCGCGTCGCAACGCATTTCAATTCGCATCCTTGTCGTCCCGTACGTCCCTACGTGTTTCTGAGTGAACGAATGTTTCGAAAGTGTCGAGAGTAAAATGAAGTGTTGGGCGTTCGTGTCGACATCCGTCGTGTCGAATACGAGATGCGTGGTGCGAAGTCGTATCGCGTTCAATCGTGTTTCGCATTTTCTCCATTGCTTCATATCTTGAGGCTGCGTTCGGGAATACACACCGAGTGCTTCCGAGTATCATTTTATCCTTGTTTAGCATTCAGTGAACAACAAAGATAAAACGACACTCCAAGGCGCTCGGTGTGTATTCCCGAACGCAGCCAGAGTTTTCGACGCGCGTGAGTACCGGGAATGTTGAAAACAAAGTGTCGCGCGTTCGTGCCAAATGTGAATCAAGAGGAGGATGATCCTCAGGAGGAGGATCATCAGGAGAAGGATCGTCGTGAGGGGAGGGTCTTGGAACTCGAAAGTTCGAGAGGCCGAGACGGAGTTAAACAGAGCGACCAGCGGCGAACGGTGAGTCAATTTGTACTCGTATCTACTGTTTCTTCGTCCCTACAATTCGCTATTCTCGCGCCTCGTCCTCATTGCGTTTGCCTAAATTAGCTTTAGTGCGACGAATCAGTCAATCGCGCAAAAGCCATTAGAAAAGGATAAATTTGAAGTTTGTGTGCATATACGTGCGCTCAGCGCTCTCTTCACCAGGTATGCCAACAGTCGCGGCCGGGTAATGTGCTCCGGGATCTAACCTATCCTGTATATACATTCATTGACATCGTAGTGTATGTCAACGTTATAGAGATGGCGTCATATCAGCTAAATCGTGGGCACGTCCAATCTCAGGCTTCTTTTTTTTCGATTTTCTCGTAATCTCGTGCGTACTTTTATTTTACTTTTCTTTTACAAAAGAATTTTATGATCTGTCAAACCAATTTGAAAATGAATTTATAATGCGATTGTTATTTAGGATCCTCTTAAAACTCATGATTAAATATTATAAATCTTTTATTTAAAAAAAAAAAAAAAATACAAAATAAACGGTTTTATCATTTATTATAATTATCATCCTTCTAATTAAACTTAATTTATAGCTAGATTTTTTTTTCCATCTTGTGTAACTTCCAAATTTTATCATTTTTGCTAAAACAATTTTCAAGGAAAAAGATTAAATTAATATAGTTTGTACAGTGTATTAAGATTTTATTAAAACGAATTTGAAGAGTCAGAATATAATTGAATTTTAGATACATTTGTTATAGATTACTCATTGATCATCGTAAGCTATATAATATGAAAAGTATGATATAAAGTTACAAGGTACGCTAAGCCGCTATAATAAAGTTAATATAAGTAATTACGACGTAGATCACGTAATTTGACGATATTCATCTTCGTTTTTGCACATACCGGACTTTATAAAATATTGAAAATTGGAGAAAGAGGGACTCGCGTATATATTTTACCCGCACCCAATCTCATACCGTGTCTTCTAAATATGTTATCAACGCTATCGCATTTAACGCGCTTTCAAATTATCTCTAGTACCAATTTTTCGATCATAGCTACAATGTGATTGCAAGTGAGAGTTCCTTGGGATTTCAGTTGCTGTCTAAAAACCGTCACTATGTAGATATCCTTAGAGACTATTAATTAGCATTGTAACATAGAGCTTATCCATAGATTTAATCATCACGTAAATCAGTATTTACGCTTAGATCAAAGTAATTTACGCGTCATCGATTCAAACATGTATATATATATATATATATATATATATGTATATATGTATATACATTCTTGTTTTTGCATTTTATAAACGCGTATTATTAGAAATTTATTAATCCTATGATCAGATCACAATGTGTCGTGAGTACCGTTGACGATCTGCTATTCGAGCAACGGTAAGACAGACAGAAGTAGTTCTATCTATCTCGTGAATAATAATAAATAGCAAGCATAAAATTTAAAGATATATGTATATATTACAACGAACTTTAGCAATCCGCAAAAGCTTATACAATAATAGAGTATTAATACCACATATCGCATAGTCTTTTGAGAGCAAGCAGTTTTAGCGATTAAATCTTATCGCTGGTTATATATGTAAGAAGAAACAACTTACTTTGTATCGACTTATAAGATACAATATATCGCGCAGCAATTAATGTTTACTTGTGTAAAGAGTAGGAATACGATTTTGAGTGACAATATTTGTGCTGAGGTCGAACATACGCAAAAATCCGTAAGGTAAATTACAATTATTCGCATTGTACTCGATGAAAGATCGTTCTTCCGAGATCGTTAAAAAATACGATCGCGCTTGCGTGTTCATTGTCGAAATGATCGTCGTTTGTACCAAATGTGTTGATTATCTGTTGTCATTCTTCGCAAGACGAGGATCATTTACGATGATTATCTGTAATTTCGGGACATGGTAATCTTTGATGCACATCCGCGACATTTCGGACACCCGTGGGATACTAGATCGAAACTAATCGATATCAAATAGAGAGATCCTCTTTATTTTGAATTATCCTGAATTATTCTCGAAGCTTGCTCTACGTAGAAACTAATTGTTTATCGTTTCTACGAGTCGATACTTTTTTCCTAATCGCGACTATATATTGGTCAATAAACAATAGTAGGTTATTTGCATAGTTTGAAATTTTCTTTGCGTTCTGAAATGTTTCTTTGGGAACGGGCGATGATCCAAACACTTCCCCATATTTGGATCACGGCATCATTCCTCCTAGTATTATTCACATTTACATTATCTATTCCTCATTACGATATCAAGAAAATCTCGACCGTGTTCTAATCTACAGTCATCATTGCTATTAATTTGGTCGTTGAAAACATCGCAACTGCCTCAGCAATTGCGAATCCGTCGATTAATGATAGCGCAGTGAATCGGTTTGGCACGCGATAATGCGCACTGCAAAACACTTTTCAGATACATACCACAAATTTTCTAGAATCTAGTCTCCCGCTTACAATTGAACACAAATTGTTCAATGAATAATAATGCTTGGGAGAGAGCTAATAATTAAAATCGAAACTATCTGATTATACGTTTTGAGATACACTGTGTATAAAACGAAATTAGTTCTAACGAGAGAACATCGTAATTACATATTATTCGTTCACCATCGAATTAATCGATCCGTCAAACATCGAGCAAAATTACTTATGACATTATAAAGTATTTAGTACTAGAAAATGTCGTTTTATCTTTGTTATCATCGAGTTTCTGCCAAGAAAAGAGTAGAGTGTGCAAAAAGTGTTACTTAATTCTTTACACGTTACAGTTAGAGAAACTTACAAAAGTGAGCGAGCGTTTTCGAGTGATAAAGAATAGGCACTCTGCTTGATCCGTTTTGCTCCTTCTTTTTTATCCTTTCTTTTTATTTCGTTCTTTGTTTAAGGGCGGAGAAAAAGATCAGTGCGCGCGCGAACTTGCTCGCAAATATACTCTTGATAAGTGATATCGAATTAAAGTATACTTAGAATATCATATCCGCATCGTCGAAGCGTCAGCTATCCTATAGATAATTATCCTGAAGCTCGAGAAATCCATCTAGATTTTGTGCAGATCATTTTTTGCACGATTGATAGATCGTGTGTTCGAGTGTGCATTAATTCCTTAGACTTACTATTACAAGAGTTGTATTATTATTCTAGAAGAAGAACGTCGCGCCTTGAAATCGCGCGATCCCGAACAGAAACCTTCCCCGAATTTCGTTTCCGGACCGTCCCGATTTCTCGACAGCGACGTCGGTCAATAGTTCAATCGGTTAAAATCACCCAATCTTACGAGCTACATTCTTATTTGCGAAAAAAAATACAATTAGATTCTGGCCGCTATCTAATAGATTTTGGCCATCTCACGTACTCATGCACGCGCACCCACGCATCCCTTACAGTGAGCTTCGCAGCAGCGACAATACTTTATCGCTCCGTTAGAAGTACTATTAGTAACAATGACAATAACGGTTTCTGTTTGATTCACGCGCGGATGTAAGCCTATGGATGATCATAGAATGCATATATTACGATAGTGACGAATTTAAACGCGGAACGATGTCAGGTGCGGGGTGGTAATACCCTAAGCGAGTCATTTTGCTTGACGCTCTTCACGAGAGCGTTGTAATAGCGACAGTAATTATAATGACGATGATGATGATGTGATAATAATAATAATAATAATAATAATAATAATAATAATAATAATAATAATAATAATAATAATAATAATAATAATAGTGACGATAACAATAATCACAATAATGTCCGCATAGAATAATCGCAGCTATGTGCTGCACGCAATTAACACGGATCACAGAGTGGAGACACTTGCTAGGCATTACAGAAGTAATCTACAGACAGTGCAGATAGTGCCAAGCTTTCATGAATAATCGTGTGTATACGCTTTTATATCAATATACTTTATAGATTCTCTCTTGCACGATACGTGCGTGTAAATGTGTATATATATTCTGTAGTCGTAATAAATGGTCGATAAATTTAGATCTATCTCTAGGAACGCGACAGCGCAGGCACTAAATTGTTGAGATACAATCGTACTGGACTACGATCGCTCGTATGCCCTCACAATTCTATCGAGTACGAACATTGCAAGCTTTCGAGATACCGAAATGTACTCTTGTGCTATTAATAAGATATTTGTATAAAGTCGCATGTGTCCAAACTTTTGAGTCAAAACTTGTATGTAATCCTAATCGCACTGTTTGGTCGCTCTACGCAAAGAGATTCTTTTTTCCACGTAACGCAGGACATACGAGTTTAATGGATTTCCATTGGACCTGACAAGTGCACACGCAACATTCGTTAATAATACAATGCTGTGTGTTATTACTATTTCTAATGAAGCAAGCTAGAAGCATTTTTTCAACGATCCCGATATGCATCGCGTGGACAAAATCTGACGAGATGAAACGCAATTAACACATGCCGCAGAGAAGAGAGGAGTTGGAGGCAAAAGCGATAATAAACGACAAAGCTTCTGATATAATTAGCAACATTCCCGTATGATTCTAAAATACTTATTCTAAATCTTAGAACTTCTTGTGGATTATATGCATACGCTTTTTGGACCGCTACAAACTAGACTCATTTTTTGATGTCTCTTTTTTAAAGATTTATATCTTAATATGTGTATATATATATATATATGTTTTTTTCATTATTTCTTCAACCCCTCTTTCTCTTGCTTAATCTCGTCGAATGAAGAGAAAAGCGTAAATTTCCGAGCGCTAATTGTTGCCGATGTTGCATCAATATTGTGCTCGACGTACATTTCCATCTGCGTGTTTAATAAATCGAATTTATTATCGATATACGAATATTAATGTTAGACTTTGAATATTCTCTGTGACCTCAAATATTCATTTAATTACTCTTAAGCTCGGCATTAGAAATAAGTTTGGCTGCGAGAAGGAACGATTTGGTCGCGTGAAATTTGTTTTTCGACGCCGAAACGTCATCGCAATAAGTATATGAAACAAACTAGAAATATACATGTTTATTGGTCATTCAAAAATTTCCTACGCTTGTTTAATTCGGCAAACGCGCATAGTGCCAAATTTTATCCGGATGCCGTAAAATGGCAGCTACAAGTTTTCAAAAGAGACGGAAAATTTTTTATTTTAATAAAGTTCTTTCAAATAAGTTTCTCTAAAATTCCTTAGAGTTTTCTGAATTTGAAATTTCTTCGATTTTTCTTTTAGTACGTGATTTCTTCTAGAAGGTATATGTCTGTAATAAGATATATACGCTTCTTTAAAAGGACCTCTTTTTGTTCTTTCTTCTCTTCTTCTTATTTCTCTTCTCCAAATTTTCTAGTGTATCCTAGTTTTGTTCGCCAATATTTACGTCAATATTATATTATATCATATTACAATAAACGCTCCAAAATAAGCAAGAAAAAATAAATTTCTAAATGTTTCTCTGAAGGAAAACTTTTTGCTCATAAGCACTACTTTTTTCTCATTTTACGAAAAATCTGTGCACACCTAGAGGAAATGTCGTCTACTCGTGCTTTGATTACATTTAATTGATGCGATCATCATTCAGTGCTACGCTTATGATTGTATGTGACTTAATATTCATCAGATGCACTCTTAATCACCGCCGCGTGGCACCGTCTTAGCGAATTCGGCAACAAACCTTGCTTTCAATTTCGTGCGTCGCGCTCTCCTCTGGTCCCTTTCGCGTTGGCTTGTCGCGAGTCAATCGAGCCGCAGCGTCGCTTTCGATGTTGTAGGATTGATCATCGATCCCGCGATCGTCGTCCTGCCGCGTCTCGATGCCGCGGCGTCACACACCGAGGAAAAAAAAAACTTTCAGGGAAAAGGCATACGCGTCTGATCGTACCGATCATCGCATCGACACTGTGAATGACTTGTCCTCGCTTCAATTTCTAATGTGAGCTATACTGTGAGTCCGACTGATTAGCACTAGTCGAAGAAAATTATCATCATTTTTTTTTATCTTGCCGCTTATACTTTTCTCTTAATAATAACGGGATAATTAGCTGTTGTATACGGACCGATAATTTACAGTCAAGTGCAATCGCTACTCTCCGATTCTCCATGACTTCCTTAACGGACCGTGTTGTATTACTGTATATGTTTCCTCTCGATGTATCTCTCGCGGGATCTTCTGCGAGCGCGTGTATCGCGTTCTCTGCAACTTTGATATACATTGGCATATGATGGTACCAATTACCTGTTACATGTACGTTATGTGTATTCTCATTTAACGGAACGGTCGAATGCGATACTAAAGCCGCTTGGTCCGAAAAGCGCGCGCTCGCAGGTGTGTCTCGATAATTGTCCATCGCCACAATTGTCACGTTAACGTGTATTGATTGCTGAAAGAGATGAAAATTGATTGAAAGAGCTGCCACAAAGTGAACACGCGAGAAACCACATTGATAGTCGGATGAGCAACAGATTTACATACGTGGTCACAGTATAAAGAGATATGATGTGTACGATTTCCATCTCTTTCAATTTTAATAAAGTTCTTCAAATAGAGTCTCTCCCGAAACGTCATTTACGATATTTCGCAACTAAATGTATCGAATTGAGTGTACCGAATCGCATTTTTGCTAAACAAGTCTCTGTTCTCAGATCGTTAACATTCCGTCAAGTTAATTATTAATCCGTACAATTAAACTTGATGTGGTCATACTGTAGATCGCTAATCGTTCAGTTTTAGTCACAACTGCTATTGCTAAAGACAGCTTAATTATAGGCGTTCCATTACTGACAGTTTACGTTTATCTTGTAATGAGCTATGTTTCTTTTCTATTTCTGACATGGCTTTCCGATTTAATATTCTATTAGCAAATAAGAGAATTAACAAAACAGATCAATGTTCTGATTATCGTTATTCAATTACGTTCTATTGGATACTTAGAGGAATCTCGAATTATATCAAAAGAGAGACACGCTGAAAGGACTCCTCGCAATTAATCTACCGGTTATTTCTCCAGCTAATTGTTAAAGCAGCGGCAATAGGTACTTAGGCAATTCCAATTACTGATAATTTACGAGTATCCCGACCTCGTCAAGATTTCGACGTCGGGTACGAGTCGATATTTCGTCACGATTTATCTAGGCAAAGTATTTACCAATGACATTTGCATTATCGAACGTTAAATTTTCATTCCTCAGTCACTGAACGAAAGCGTGGAGAGCAGGGTCAATTTTTACGCGGATTAAAGATTTATTTACGGACGGCGATCTGTGCGATGTAGCGCCGCGCGTTTAATCTACGCGAGACTAGTGACGGGAATGTGTGTGTGTGTGTGTGTGTGTGTGTGTGTGTGTGTGTGTGTGTGTGTGTGTTGTCGATCGGATCGTTTGTGCTAAGACGATCTTGTCTTATGCCTTCGCGTTGAGAATCTCGACGGTGACGTTCTCCTGGACCGAGTCGGTGACGTTGTTTGTATGATTCGGAGATTTCACCGAGGCGGCCGAAGCGTTCCCGCTGCTGTTGTGGCTCCCACGTCGCGATCCTGTACGTGACCCTGGCGACAGAGATTTTCTTGCTAAAGTATCGCGTGCTTTGGCGCGACAGCGCGGCAGCACGACACGAAAAGCCAGAATAACTTTAAGCATGAAGACCTGCGCGGAAGAAATGCATTAGTCAGAGCAAAATAGTCAATCGTCACAACGTCAGGTGAATGCATGTGTCTGAATGCGCGCGCGGGTGTATGTGTATAAGCGGCATAATGATGTGAGCATGCTATTTTTTTCCCCTAGAGAAAGGGCTTTGACTAAGCACCCTTGGCAAAAACTTACTTTGCAAGATAATTCTTGTACTTTTTTTCTTTCTTGAATTACAAAAATACTTTAATTAATCTTCAAAAAAATGGTTGCAAATGCATTTATTGCACAATTTTGAGCTATAAATTACTGTCAAACTTTTCAGTTTAATCATTAACCCTAGAGTGGCTACTATAGGTGAATTTTCATTCAGATGCTAATTTGAGTTTATTATAGTTTTTGTCATAAATATTTTAAATATTTTAAAGTAATATTTAATAAAATTGTTTACATTAATATAGTGTTAGTTCAGTTATTCTAACATGTCTGCAGTATCTTTATAAAGTAAAAAGTCTAAAAATAATTCTTAATTAAGGGTAAAGTTTCACACGGAGTAGTATTAACGTCGCGTCATAGAAAAATATGAATAGCACTCTAAGATTAAGATAACACTAACAAGCAGTAAAAAATTAGCAATTTTTTCCTAACACAATAATTTATGCACAACCAAAGTTATATATGAAGAATTTTACAAAAGTTTAATCTCGTACCGCACATTAATGAACCTAACTGATTAATTCTATTTGAGAAGTAGATGATCTTCACTGCTTATATGAATAAAATGGTGAGAAACACATTAATCTTAAAGACATTAATCCATTAATCTTACCGTTTAATTAAATCGATAAGCATTTCATGAGTATTTCATGAGATTACTGTGAGTTCAATGATAGCCTCAGCATGTTCATGAATTTCGTGCGAAAACGTGAAGACACAAATGTAAGTGCACTGTTGCGCGAATCAAAATTTAAACAACTCATAAATTGCGCTGCCATTTTTCTACTTTTTATTAGAGGGAATACGAAAAGCTTTTTCAATAAATGTGCCTGAATCAAATTAAAAAAGACAATTTTTTTGTAATTTCTCTTACGTTAAACAATGTAACAAAAAGTGAATTTGACGATTGTAAAATTATTTAATTTCAAAATGGTCCTATTCCCTCTTAATGCTATATATCTAAATGCTATATATCTACACTTATTATCAAAATGTTTTTTCTATATTATAGTTACTATCAATGAGTGTGATGTTTCTATGAATGAATTATCGTGCAGATGCAAACAACGATATTTACTATAGCAAGCAACTATATTCACAAATTTCAATATAAACTATGTTTACAAGAAACTTTCTCTAGTATAACTCACAAGTTACTAAACTGAAGTTGCGACGTATCCTCAATAGGGCGTGTATAACACTGAATCGTATAAGATTGTAAATGATTTAGTCTCAATTTATTGTATTTGTGTTTTATCATTTTTGCAAAACAGACGTAGAAATAAAATCAAATTTACCCTCTTAAGAAATCATGTCGCATCGAAAGAAATTTTACAATAGAGCGTCTCGGTCAACAGAATAGAATTTTGACGATAAATCAAGGTACATCACTGTGCCAACTTGAACTTGAAATCAAATTATTCATGAATGAAAAATTACATTTAATATGGATGCACAACGTATATTATTCATGGTTTTTTGCTGGACACGTGTCAAAATAGAAATTTAAATTGAAAAATAAATAATAATAAACCTGACACAAAATTGCAATTAGAAAATATTTAAAAAATAAGTTTTAATTAAAACATTAAAGTTAAAAATGTTACTAGAATAGAAAATGATTCTAATGTTGGCAAAGGATCAACTTCTCGATTTGATTAACGATCTAGCTACTCTCTTGACAGGCGACTGTATGTACATGCGTAAAGTACAAGAAGATTCTGCATCAAGGAGCATAAAAACAGCTCTTCTACATAAAAGTAGGTAGATAGATAAATAGTCACCTTTAAATAATACGAATACTTGTACGTATAATATATATGCAGTTCTGTGAAAATCGATGTACTCTTGGTTCTGTCTTTCAAACGAAATCGTCATATATGGAGTGTGATGGAATATGTGATGCTTATGCAATCTAATGAAATTACGCGACCACAAGGTCCACACGCGAGCCACGCAATCATTATCTATAAGTGTGTTTGGGGAATTCTAATCCCTTCGAAGGTAGAAACTTGATTAAATCAAGGGAAAATAATATGCAAATTTGCTTTTACATACATTATAAATTTACTATGCAAATTATTATAAGCTGGCTTATCAATTGTTAATCTATATTTTATATATGTGCTTACACAAATGACAAAATTTTTCGGAAAGAACAGATTTATGTAAATCAATCTTTTAATACTAAATAATTTTTAAATAAAAAATTAATATGATGTAAATAATTGGTAATAGAAATAATATAATATATACAATATATTATTAATTAAGTAACTAAATGTGTAGATTTTTTTACAAATATGAAATATAAAAATATTAAAAAGATTTTATGAAACAAGTGCTAACAGTTTTATTTATATTTGATATATTAAAAAAAATAGACTTAATTTTGTCAATTAAAAATATTTCAATAATCTTTAACTGATTTGCAAATTTTAATTCTATTCTGAAATGTCTAAATCTTTTCTCATTTAAAATAAATGTACCTGGGAAGTAAAAAAAGCATACAGAAAGAAATTTTTTATCTATTAACAAAATACTAAAGTTGAGCAAGCAATATAGTTTCGTATTTGTCTTCGGTATAATGACAGACACGTATGTTATTGATTAATTGTAAATTATATAATATGTAGGTATATCAAAATTATAATCAAAACGAATAGGATACTAACAGAATAGAAAATTAATGTAAAATATCTTGTTAAATCTGACAAATAAAAATTTGTAATGTAGGAATTGTCGCATATGTGAATCAGTGTAGTGAATGTGTACTGAATTAGTCATGCAACACGCAACATTGTATAAATGAATAAAACGTTTCCGAGAGAAGAAACAATATATAAATACAGTGGCAGTAACATGAACGCAATAATAATAATAATACAGAAGAAAAATTAAAATTTATAGAGCAAATATTTTAAGCCCGTCTTTCGTATAAACATTTGTATCAATTCTTGTCTTGAGTTAGATTAAAAATTTTATTTGTTTTATCTCAGTCAACTCGCAGATCATTTATCTTCCGTTGAATTCATCGATTTTCACGGAGCTGCACTGGAAATATCGCGAAAAGATAGAAGAGAGTCGCTTGCTCTATTTGAACAGGGCTTTGAATAACAAGTTGCTTGCTTAGTAAGTGAATGAAAAACCCGTACGGTTCATTCTGTGCTGTGAGTGGTGAGAGTATTTCGCACCTTGCGAAGCGGTTGGCGAGTGGGCTCTCAAGGACACCATCGAGGGTTGCCTCGACGGAGCTCGTACGCTCGCCCTCGAGCCACGTCTCTCCGCGTGCAAGAGTTTGTTCTCCCTCAGCAACGAAACGTTCATCAGTCGCGCGTTGGGTGTATTAAAGATAGTACGGTTCTCTCGCCAGCGGGCCCTGCAATTCCACGTTGCATTAGATGATTAACGAATCGAGCATTCGCTACGGGTTTTTTACTTAATTGCATGCGGCTGCTTTTTTCCACTTGCTGTTGTCAACAATTGTTATAAATTACATAAAAGTGAATTATTTTCTAGTATGGTAAAGTTTCACAATAGTTAAGTCGTGCTTATGCAGCGAATTTTGAAATTTTTTAATTATATCTCAAAACGTTTTTATCTCGAAACACTTACAAATGTTCTATGAATTGAAACAATGTTTTTATTTCAGCTTTGAAAATAAACTATTTTTGTATGCGATTACTTTATTAAATAATTATATAATCTTATTTCTACACGAGAGATGAGAAGTTTTGGAAACTTCTAATATTAGCAAAAATATACAAACAAATGAGCAACAGTTTCATGAAATCGAGATTGATTTTGCAAACGCTAAAGCAATTTATATGCAAATTTATTTTGCTACGATGAATAGTGCCATAAAATAACGCTGTGTTATTTTCAGCAGAAACACAGACACAATGTAACAATACTTTGAGAAACTAATTATTCTAACTGTTTATGAAAATAAATTATAAATAGACGATTATTTTACTGAACATTCGTTAACATGAAATGAAATTTCTCAAATGAAATAACAGTTTGAGCTAAATACATATCTATATTTAAATTTGGATCTATTTAACTTCCATTAAAGTTGTCACTAGAGCATAATTTTAATTCTATTTTACGATTAAAGTTAAATTAACATTTTAATTATCTACAACTAGTATGAAAGAAGTTTATTGAACTCGGGTCGCGTATTTAAAGGAATTTGCAAATTTAGTTGAAGTTTACTTTGATACAAAAATTGCAAACATTTGTAACGTTCAATCGAATGATCTGCTTACTTGCTGAAGAGCCTAAGAACGACACAAATGATGACGAACATCAGTGCCATACCAACGAGAACGCCGATCATCGCCGGATCGATGTACTGAAGGCTGGGTGGCTCTATGACCTCGGCTGAAAACAAATTTGTTGGTTTGCACCAGGGATCACGGAACTAGAAGCTCGTAAATTAAATCCCACATGCCCTAGAGGAATTAAAAGTCAAACGCAAACCGTGCTTTCGATACAGAACAAGAAAGCGAACTTAAAAGAAAAATAATGTATTAAATATAAAAAATGTGTATTAATTATTTACTCTATTAATTATTTAAATATGTATTAATTATTAATTATTGATAGTTAAATGTCATTCATTAATATATTCGTTATTTTAGAGCATTCTTCTTTTGTTAGTAGCTTCAAAAATGTATGTGTCACATCTCAAAATATTATCAAAAATTGTTAAATTTTATAGATTGTTCTATTAATTATTATGTTTGTAATAGTAGGAACATCTGTGTAAAATTTGAATATAATGCTCTTACTAGTTTAAAAGTTATTTAAGCCTAAAACTACAGCAAAATAGGACCGTTTTTATTTCATAAAAACAATTATAAGTCGAATTTTTCGTTGTTTTCTTCTTTGCAGTTGATATCGGAGTCAAAGTTTAAATATTCGCGAAAAAGTTTTTGTCATTGAATAGGAAAAAAAGAATGAATCTAAGAAACGTCCAGTCTTAAATTTTTTATACCTTAGCTGATACAGGGCTAAAACATCCTTAAATAATAAACTCGAATTTTCTTAAATCTTATTTGATAATGAGATGATTGATCATTGTGTTAAAAATACAACGATGAAAACATTAGTTAAATAACTGTAGATATCTCTTTAAATAATCATTAATCGCGCACATTCCAAATTTCTCATTTTTATCTTTTTACGTTCTCATGCACGGAAGATATTTTTAATGTGCGAAAAATATCGGAATCGAACAAGTGGGAAAATCTCATTTATTCCGGTACTTTAAATTCTCATCGAATCGTGTTGGCACGATAGGATTTTCATTAAAACTGTCATATCCTCATTTCTCGAGAATTCCGTTCTTCTTACCTACGCAAGTTATTACACCGTCCGCCTGCGTCACGGGGATCTTCTCGAAGAGGCAGATGCATCGGCCATCGCGACATTCCGTTTGACTCACTCGCGCTTCGCATTGCTCGGTGAAGAAACAGGACTCGTTCACGTTCGCAGCTAAAATAATTTTTAAGAGTCCACTCATCGTAAGTTGTAGAATGTAAATAGAAAGTTCTAAATAAGCCGTATTTGGAGAAATACTCTAAAATAAAACTATTGTTGTGTAGAACTGTCTACACAATAGACAAAACTTTTCAATGTGTATTCTGAACAACAAATTCTGAGTCAACAAATTTTTTTGTTATCCTGAGCTATTGCAGTTATATTAGATAATTATTAAAAATTTCTTACTCTATTAAACATTCTGTTGACGATCTTCTTTTCTTAATTCTTGTCAATTAATTAACTCAATAGAATTCTCATGCGTATACTAATAGTATTCTTGAATTTCGTGATAATAGTTTGTATGCAGCGATAATCGGGTCAACTTATTTGATTGCGAGATTGTATGATTTCCCGTGTGATATCATGTACGAAATCGTAATTAATGGATATGGCAACTTGGCCAAGAAGGAAATAGAATTATTCTCAATCGAGATAGCACCGTGCCATTTAACAAGCAAGTGCTTTCGCGTATGGAATCGCACTGGCATGTGCGCTATATTGCATTGTTTCTCCTTATTTAGTACAGATATATACGGAAAAATTGATTTTACTAAAGCATCTAAAATTTAGCTGAATACAGATTTGAAAATAATTCTATTAGACTATCAAAATAATTATGTGGGATGCTAACAACTGGTTGTTAGATTATCAAAGAACTTTTTATAGCGTTTTACATGCTTGAACGTTCTTTATTTTGATGATACAACAAAATTGTTTTCAGATTTATATTCAGCTAAATCTTTAGATATTTCAGCAAAATCTTTCCATGTAATAAACTCTAGCAACGTTAATATCTTTATTATCTAACACGGTATTCTTGAATTAGAGCATTTAGAATTGTTTTTTTTTTTTTTAACAACTATAAGTGTTGTTACTAATAATGTTGATATATGGCACTGTTTCATGACGCAGCAGCTTACAAATTCCACGAAAGGGAAGCCACTTCAATTTTCTCCCTATGAATTGAGATTCCCTCTGGAGGTTCTCATATATTTTATATGGTCATAAAGAAGCATCACTCCAGAAAGTATATACCAACTTACCGTGTCCGCACTTGTCGATATGGTTCGTGGTCTCAAATTCTTCTTTACAGGCGCATTTGTTCTTCTTCGGTTCACAATAGGAGCCAGCGAAGCCACACTCTTTGTCCTTCACACAGTCGTCACCAAATTTTTTCGTACCCCTACCAGATAGATCTGAAAGGATTAAAAAAATATTTCAGAATTTATTTATATTGCATGTTAAGCACTTCTAACTGTGAATGATCGCATCACTTTTCCGTTAAAAAGAACTCAATTTCTCGGAAGCAGTCATAGCCTAAGCTCATTTTAAACGATTTGTTGTAATTTACGTCAGAATTTAGGATAAAAAATTCGATTTATATTTTATTCTATTTTTAGTTTTATTTATGTTTTTATCGTATATATTATATATGAGATGTCTATAAAATTTGTTTCTACCCCCTATATTACGAAAACCGTTCAGAATTATAATAAACCGTGAAATACGTATCTGACCGTGTTTCGAAAAGCTATTCTATCCCTCCAACCCTCTTTAAAGAGTCCCTCGAAATGATGGAATACGTGTTTTTCACAATTTTAAACGGTTTTCGAAATATAGAAGTTGGAGGAAAGACAAGGACATGTTGTATAGCATAACGCATGAAAAATCAGATAAATATTAAAACATACAGATACATAAAAATACACGACATATTAAATTAGAAATAGAGTTTTATTCTCTAAAATCTGATAGAAGACTGATAGATTCTCTATTTTGGCTTTACAATTGATATATATGAAAAAGTTTAATTTTTTTTTTGCTTTCCTTTTCTTTAAACTTGAATTATTTTTAACGCTCAAATTTAAAACTATTCAAAAACATAGCGCGCAAAGACTTGAGAAATAGATGTCTTTAACACAAAATTTTTGGTTATGGCATATAAACATATATCTCCCCGATGTATTCAAGTGTCTATAAAAAGGTATATGTATGAGCATGTGCAAGAGATGCAATAAAACTGACAATATTACAACAATTCCAGTTTCGCAAAATTCTCCGATATACTTTCTCACTTTTGGTAGAATGTTAATACATTGCAAAAGAGCTGACTAGTTCCTCTTTCAGGGACGCCTGATTGCTGTATTGTCGATGAATAATGACCTATATAAGTTCCACCCTACGACGTTCAACAGAGAATCGAAGGACTCTTCTCTTGCCTCGCATAATACGTGACAATTCGAAAAAATATCTGTAGGTTTTATAATCCCCCTCCCCTTTTGGGAGTCGTTAAAAAGAATGAAATGGTTTCAGCTTGCCAGAAGGCAAACTCTTTCATCTCTGCTATAAATTTCTCAAGCGACATTAAATCTCACAACGCGGATCTTTCATCTTTACGTAAAAATGCAATCAAATAATAAATATTTTGGTAAAATGGAGTGTAAATACGATTGAGCGGAATAAAACAAATACTATCTCGGATTATTAATTGCAAATTAATTGGAACTCGTTATTTCATCGTTTTAATCGCTTTAACATATTATACAAATTGCTCCATTTATCAGGAGGCAATTATAGCTTGCAGTGATATACATAGAATTTTGTAATCTTCATTTCGTTCTGCTTTTAATCCAGATTATTTTTCAATTTTGATAGCAATATAGTAACGCTTTCGAAAAACAATATGTTGCACGTTATTTCTATTTACTTCATTGATTTAGTTAGAAATTGCGTAGAGCTGCAAGCAAGGATTATATGCACGTGCTGCATATACCCTCTGGAAAGTTTACACGCGGCTTACTAGTTGGCCAACCGCGGAAATTTGATTAGTGCACAGTGCCGACTTCAATTACATAGACGTTTAGATTGATTTTCCTTCGTATTTCTTTTATATGCGAGATATAGATATACTCGTACCTTTTCTCGGCCATTTAATCGAATAAATTTGTTTCTCCGGACATAGTTTTATCAACTATAATTTAATCACCTACTATAGTTCAATTTTAAATTACTTCATTATGTCTATACGGCAATGAACCAAATAAGGATTGTGCATTAATTTTTAACAGCTACTTCTATAATTAGAAGCGTGAGGCTGAATTCTCTCTTGTGGAAAATAAATTCGAAGAGCGAGAATGTTAAAGAAAACTTCCGAACTAATGATCCGTACATCCCATTTTTTTTTCGCAGATTGTTTTGATTGCACCTTATTGAAAATTATATAGGAAAATGCCAGGCCTCTCTTAGGGTTGAACAAACGGTTTGCGCGGCGACCTGGAAAGACTGGGATCAAGGGTGGCGACTATTCGACGACTCAAAGTTAAAATGGCGCCAGGCGGGTCAATCTACGCGTTAAAAGTGGGTCAGTCCGTTTCTATGGCACGCTGCCAATGCTCTTACGTGCACAAAACCTTCCACAACTATTGTCGTAACCATCGTCGGCTACATTCTTTTTTTTTCGTACAAAGTATTTGCTGGTTTGCATACGTACGCCCACTCGAAGGTGTATGCATATACTCATTGTTTATCTTTGCGTGTCTTTTAATCGACGCAGTATCGAAAATCGAACAACACTTAGTTGAATGCACTGAAAATGTGGAAAATATCAACGGCAGGAGTATTAATTTCCTCTCCAAGTATCGCTATCTTAAAGTGGAAATTATTATAATAGCAGATGTAATTTAACAGCAGAAAGCTTTAGTTACGTCACTTGTGACTTGCTTATTTCGAAGATAATGCATTGACTCTTTCAAACATTAGGTATTCATAAAGTTTCACGCGATCGTTAATTAATTTTCTGAACTGAATGGATCTTGAATGAACTTCTCTACTCTGATGCACACTTTCTTCCGCTTTTGTAATCTTGACACTGTAGCACAGATATTTTTCTCTTTATTACGCAAAATTCAGCAATTAATCATTTAAAGATTAATTAATTTTATTAACATTATACCACGACTCATCAAGAAAAAAGTGAATATTTTATTTTTCTTTCAACATGAAAGTTGTTTATTGTATATTGTTAATGTTGTCAATTGTTACAAATAACAACTGTCTCATATTTAACGTTCAACATTTAAATATTTATCACAATAAGTTGTTCAGTTCTTTTTTTAAATACTTGTAGAATCGTTATTGAATCTGATAATAAAATTAATTTGAGATATTATTTTTAGCTTCAATTTACGATTGTGTTTGAAATCCGACTTCTATATTGGCACACATTTTATAAAGTTGGAAAATATATTTAATAATTGATATAAAAATATTATTAAACCCGAAAAAAGATTCGCAAAATGATATTTCTTTTTATTTCTTGTTTATTCACATATCGATCTAGTAGCCTACTTATTATTTTAAATATTTTATTACAAATTATCTTATTTAATGCAGAATAAAATTATCAAGTTGAAGGATGGATTCTAAATGAGCAGTGGATTTTATTGTTTTAAGACAGGAAACGGATAGAGCAATTATCAGTAATAGTCTCTTCTTTCTGAAGGAAACTGTCTTCAGGTAATTAGCAACTGTGAAACGTGGCGGAAAATGTGTAGATCTACCTCGCGCGTGAATCGTTCGAAATAAAAAGTACCTTGAGTTTAATATTATGGAAAGTGTATCCTTTCATTATATTACAATCTCAAAAATTTTGCTAAAAAATATTAATTTTAAAAGTAATAATAATATTTTTAATTATAGCATATAGCGTCGATAGTCTCTTGTGACGGCGACGTTCAGTCTTGATGAAACGGCGATCTCACCTGCGATTAGCAATGTCATTACACTCTCCTTGTACCTTTGTTACACCCTCATTATTGCTCTTAATCTGAGAAGATTAATCGTTATAAGATGCTCGAGGTGTTCCCATGGACACTTAGTTCCATGACATAAAATGGGTTGGGTCACGACAGGATGATAAACATGCTTAGAATGCTTGAGTTAACAGAGAGAATTTTTCTAGACCACAGTACTTTACAAGTTACTTTTACAGACGCTTCGTGCGTGGCAAAAAGAAGAAAAATTAAGCAAAAATTATCTAATAATGTACAATTAATATTTATTCGCATAATTAGTGCCACATGCAAAATATTACGTTTGCACAAAGAATTGATCATATCAAATAAAGTTTAAAGTATATAATAAAATTTTAACGAAATAAAACAAAATTACATTCCTTTGCAATTGAGTTTTGCGAAATTTGTTACTGAAAATCAAAAAAGAAAAGATTGATCCGACAGGCTGTATCTTAAAATAAACCACAATCTAACTTCAAAAAGTTCCAATGTTTTTATCATCATATTCGTTTTTATTATCACATTATTAAAACTGCTTATAGATCGCACGTTATTTGACGTCGACGTAGCAACGAGAATACCTGCGCTTTCAGCGCACGTAGAAATATATTTTTTTTCGATGATTCGAAGATAGCTGCTGTTGAGTTTATCTGAAACTCAACGAAGACCTTTACGACGAATTGGCACGCGAACAGATACGGTCCTCCGCTGAAATATCGATTTGCTTTGACGACGAATCGCCCGAATCGGACTCGATTTCTTACCTTTGCATCACGCGAAATCTCTTTTCTTCCTTTTGGTTAAGATAAGCATTTCGTTGAAGTTTTTCGCGCATAACATTTCTGCGATGCTCTTTTAGCAAAATTAAACAATATCAGCGTAATTTTCCAAAATAAAATAAAGAAGGTTGTCGTTTCGTACCTTGAAGAATTCAAAGCACAACGAAGGTAGAAATTTAAAAAGTTCTCGAACACATATTTCACCAGAGAATTTAATTTTGCGATTCTCTGAAGAGCGGGGAATTTCGGGATCGGTACGACCGTCGAACAGGCAGTTCGCGGTCGCTCCTACATACATGTTCCGCCTAATATGTGCATATTAGATAACTCTATAATTACAACTGTCGGTACCAACTGACCGAAATTTCTCCCCAAAGGTAGACGCTGTTACCCTGAGATATTGAGATACCATCCTCCCATTTTCCAAGATAAATTATTAATCACTAAACCTGTTAAAAAAATGTAAGAATTTCTGAGACCACGCGCGCCCGAATAAGGATAATTCGTAGTTATTTATTAAAATATTAAACGAAAAAAGCAGGTAAATAAGTTTTTTGAACAAAACAAATGTGCACAATCAGTAATTTATTTTTATTGTTTTTCTGATAGCTAAGTATTTAATTTTTCATAATTAGTTACTGATTTTTGCTTATAATAGAAAGTGTTTAAAATTACATAACAAGAATATTTATATATTGGAGGTCCAAGCATAGTAGTTGCTCTTTTCTAATTTAATCAACCATTACAGTTAAAAGATAAAATATCTCTTTTTAAAAAAATCTAGTATATCATGGATGTAGACTGCGTACATACGTCACGTATTAGGCAAGAGGTGCAATTGTCCGGGAAATGCGGTCAACATTTAATACACGAACAGTGGCGCAATGGGCGCGCCTGTCGCCGTAAAAAGAAAAGAGATCGATCCGCGGGATGAAAATAACGAGCTTCATTTAACGGTGCGGGGTCGGGTTCTCAATCACGCGAGGTGAGACCATCGAGGGGTGACAGAACGTTTATCAGAAGATAAATTCGTATCGCGTTTCATTTGCGTCATCAGAATCGTCGGCGCTCGTGTTTTTCGCGAGTTGGAAAGACGCATAATGCAGTTAACGAGGTTAAAAAAGTACATACACAGCTCCATAAACTTGCGTGCGTGTTTTAATATTGCGGCATCGTTGTCGTCACGACACGCAATCTTCCTTGTGCACTTACAGATCATGATTTTTTTTTTCCTATGAAACGAACATTTTATGTAAAAATTCGAAATCCGCGGAACACAAATTTTTACAGTCAAAATTAGAAGAACATTCTAATTTATTAAAAATTGATTGACTATTTGTGTGCCCAGTTTCAATCACGCGTAAAATTGAAAAATTCAATAATTTTAATTAACAATGTTTTTCTGCTTTATGTGTATTGCATTTTTTTCTATAAAATTCATTCAAAATTCGCCAAATGATTCTGCTGCATTGAATAATTTATATAATCCTCATTTCTTTCCTGAATTTCTAGTTGGTTAGTTTTGGCGTCGACCTAAAAATGAAACAGAGTTGAAAATGGAAATGAAAAGACCTTCTTGTTTTTTTTTCTGATGACATCGTTATCATGAAAAGCGCAGAGCTCAGCTAACTGTTGGAATACCGCACTTATTAATTGGACGCGTCATGTTACCGTCGTTTCCTTGATTTCTAGTTAGCTAGTTTTTAGATCGATTAAAAAACCTAGGGGAGAAATAAAGATGGAAATGAAAAAAGTTTTTTTCATTTATCCTGATGGCATCATTACCGCAGAATTAGAACTCATTGTCAGCTAATTGCTGGAGATATAGTGTTTACTAGTGAACACTTTGCGGGCTATTTCGACTTATGTTCGATAATGTCGTATATCACAATTTCCTTTCTAATTTATAGACTAAAGACGAGATAAAGCCGATGAGTGTAGAGTTTAACGAGTTCGAAATTAGACTATCCCTAGGCCATAGTCGTTAAGCCTAATACTCATAATCCTCTCAGAAAGATTACGCTTCTAACTATGTAACTGTAACCTTGTTATTTATCATTGACATGATAAATGGAATTTTTGTTGCCTCCTTTGTAATAATAATATTTTTAATTAAATACTCTTTGTAGAGTTTAACGAGTTCAAAATTAGTCCTAGGAGACTATCATCTCTAAGGATCCTCTCTATAGAGAGAGTCACGCCTTTAGCCATTACAATTGAAAGCTTATCATCATTAATGTGACATTAAATTTTTGTTGAATGATCTACAATAATATTTTTTAATTAAATAACAATTTAATAAAATTAAAAGTAATATCAGAATAGAAAAATAATTATATTTTACGTAATTATAAAATCTAATATAAATAATTAATCTATCTCTTATATTTATAATAAAAATATATTATTGTAAATTTATGCGTATATATTACGTTATCTAATTATTCTGTAATAAATATTTAAGTTCTCCATGTACAAATATCAATTCTGTATACATAATTGCAGTTAGTTACGTACAACGACTGTGAAAAAAATTGAACTAAGAAATGAAGTTAAACACGATAATGCTAGCCACTGCAGATAGCTTCCAAACTTCAATTACATTTACCTCAAAGTTGTGCTTTTCACGTAGTAAATTCTACTGCAAAGACGACGGATGTGTTTCTCGCGGCGAAAAAGCCATGATGTATTTTGCGGAAGTACAGCGCAACAGATTGCTACGGGCGATGCGAAGCACGACAAGCATTCAACTTCCTCCGAAATATAGATAGGGGTACATCGATTCTTGCGTAAAACCCGACCCGTTATCGGATGCGATGATTTTGCCACGAAATTCTCTGAGAAGCCAACAACAGCGTAGGCGTAAAATTAATCTCGCCTATGCTACGTGGCAAAATTAAAATACCAATAGAACCGCGTAACACATCAAGCAATTTGGTTCAACGTTATTTTATTTAACGTTAAAATTATTGCAGACAACTCGCAATCAGTTTGTGTTTATTATTACGAAATACAAAGTGAAACGAAATGCAACGAAAGCAAAAATGTATCTATAAATGCAAAATATTTTTGACCCTTCTATTTTTGCATGTTAAAATTGCAATTTGTACGTTAATATACAGAATTATTCAGCCTCGAAATATATCATTTATTTTCACAAGTTTCAAACATGTTTCTGCATTTATGCTTGCGTGATAGTTAGTCATAAAATGACTAATCGAGGAAAAAACGATTAAAAGAAATGGCAGAAGGAAACTAATTGTTAAAATTGCTGTAGTGCCGATACGAAACATTGCGCATTGTAAAGACATAACGCGGTTTCAAAAAAAGTTTACACGCTATTAAAATATTTTTATTAGAAATATAACTTGTGAAAGAAATGCGTAAAACGAGCCGATTTTGGCATCTAAAACAGCAAATAAAAATGATATTTTTTTTATAGTTTTGAAGCTGTTTAATGATTCTGGTATTTAAAACTTTTTAATTTGTTGGGAAAGTATTAAAATTAGCATATATAATTAATAATAATATAAAAAGCTAGTACGAGAATGGTATGCTAATGAAAATGTGTAAAACTATTGTAAACTAGACAATATTAGCCTTTGACTATATTAACGAAGTACATTTAATTACGCAAATATTTCTCGCAAGGCGGATTTGTGGTCTAGAATTACTGTTATTTCGGAAAAAAATATCCTGAAATTAACGTTGTCGAATATATTGGAAGAAAATCTTTTATTTTTGTTAATTAAGGCTCAATTAATTTTATTTTCTGTTATATTTGCAGTAAATAATTTTCTTTCAGCTTCGGAATATTTAATTACTAGATCAAAATACGCCAACTTTTTAAATTTTATTTCAGTTAAAACTCTTATCAAAATTTGGGACATAAACTACGCGGATATAATAGTTGTTTGGTCAGTGTAGTTAGGGGTCAAATCGATCGATATGTGAGCAATATAAATTAATAAAGCGAAGCAGAAGTCTTATTCGGTTAAAGTGGATTTTGATGCATAAAAATATTTTTGTGTTAATCTTATAATTTTTTATAGTAAAATCCTACAATGCAATACATAAAATATTTTGAAAAAAAATGTAATAAATGCTTTCAAGTACTGCCGTTAAGATTTAAAATAGTTGCCATCAATAATGCTTTTGTTTTTAACTATAATAATTTTTTTACTTTTTTCGTCAGGCAGAACATGAATTATTAGAGATGAGTGTATTTTCATGTTTTACTCATATGAAAACGCGAATTAATACGTTCATAAAGCTCATAGGAGTAATTTACTAGATATTTAACAGCTTTATACGTTGATTTTAAAACTTTCTTGACAAATTAAACTTTTTTAAAGGTCAGAATCAAATTCAACAACTCAAAAACTACAAAAAAATATCTTTTTATTTGCTGCTCTAGACTAAAATCGGTCCATCTTTCCTTTGAGTAGTAAACAACAAAGAATTTAATTTTGTTAAATTTAATATATAAACTCAATATTGTAAATTGTATAACCTTGCAACGTTTGCTGGAAATTGGGTAACTTTAATAATTGGACCGTTTTAAAGTCGTAATTATGCATTCTGTTCCACATAATTAAGACCTATTCAAATGCACAATAAAAATTAGTCGATATCAGGATTAAACGTCCCAATCTAATTACCACGTATTGTACGAAAATGCTGATTAGCTAGAAAACTACGTGTTAATTAGTCACTGACATTTTCGCTGTAATAGAAGTAATAACAAATGCCAAAGGAAAATAAAGCTGTAATAAAAGGTCAGAAATGAGACCAAGCTTTACAAAATAATTCTAATTATACATAATTTTTAAAAAAATTAAAATTACATAATTGATTATAATTTGTTAGTAAGTATTGATGCTTTCACTTTAATAAATTGATGATAGAGATAATAAGTTGATAATGATTTACTTATGAATATTAATGTAATAAAAGCAGAGAGCAATAACAATAATATTCAGAATCATAATTAGGACATCAACACATATATCTGCATTATTAATAAGTAATCAATAATACAATTACAGAAAATTATTTATTTATCTTTCAATAGTAACTTAACTATGATCACAAATATAATATCATATCTTCATAATGATGCTTACTTTAACGATTCAATCCGATTTTCTTTATTATTATCTCGTTACAGTGAAAATATGATACTCTTTTGCATTTGTTACGTTATTATTACGTTTACATTAGCAATGTTAAGCGCGACCGGTTTTGAAACCCGTACAATTGTGCACGTTATCGAAGGAAGTTGGGTGCACGTGAATCCGCAGTGCAGACTGCAGTACCTTACATACTGTTGCAATTCCATCGTTCATTCACCTCGTTCTCATGCGGAAAACCGAAAAGAAAGATTGTGCAAATACGTAAATTTACATTTAAAAATTGATTCATAAGTAATACATCTCTAGAGCTCTCAAGCTCGCTTTGAGAAATGACTGTCAAACGACATTATTTGTATTATAATTTAAATGATAATTTCTGTAATATATACACACTTTTACGAAGTGTGATAATGTCGCGAATTAATTTGGGATTTCTAAAGCAAAAAACATTTTTTTCTCAATTAAAGGAATACGCGGCGACCGGAATCGGAATAAAGTTCCATTGCAGTCTGCGTCAAATCGCGCGCATAAGAAAGCACGACTCCGAGTATTTCGGAGGAGTAATAGTACGCCTCGAGGAGCGTTCTAATTACGTTATAACCTCGGATAAAAGGGTCTCCGTCCTTGTAAAGAAGACGTTGGCTGTAATTAAGTGACACAAAGCACAGATTGTACACGTGCCTGCATTGTATTATCGCGTATTGTGTTATCCTTTACACCGACACTTCTCGAGTAGTCGCTGCCACATCGAAAAAACATCTTTCGAAAAGAGAAATATTTGATAATGATCTACATATATATATAAGTACATCGTTAAATTGGTGACAGCCAAATGTTTCCATCTGCCCCAATATGAGCAGAAGCAAGAAATTGATATTTAGGGACGTTCCATTACTGACACAGCAAAAAATCGTATACAGCCAAATCTTCATTTATCATATACTCGTTATCGCATCTATTATCGTGAACATTGATTTTTTTTAAATCTAAATGTGACTGAAGAGACCTGATTTATGGTGAAATTTTTGGATTTTAGCAATTCTAATGTCTACATATCTTTTATTTTTTTATTAAAATTAACCCAAGGTCGCTCTACTTTTAAAATTGAAGCAAAAATAGAGCTTTAAAGATAGAAATAATGTCTTTCATATTTTTTAAGAGATAAGAAAAAAGAAGGTTAAGACTAACACGAAATTTATTGTAAAACAAATACAAAGTTGAAAAGAAACAAAAATTATTACATAAAATATGATTATTTATAAACGATTATTCGAATACTGCTCAACTTTAAACGTGTTTTTTTTTCAAAAAAAAAAAAAACAATTTTTATTATAAATCCAGTATCTTTTGAGAAAATTTCATACATTCTTACAAAAACCTATTTCCTCTGTTATTAAAAAATACTCAAGGTGCAACAAAATACACTTAATATCTTTGGGTATTTAAGATATTCAGTAATGAACGTGTAAAAATATCTATGTTCCATCAATCGTAAACGTAACCTAGCAAAAAAAACATTGCTCGTGCTACAAAAATATGTGCTACCGATGTTAGAGGCAGAAAAGATGCGACAACATTCAACGATCGATGCTTGACGGTGATTAAAACTTGCGCCGGCGTTGTTTAAACTTTTACGTTCGAGTTAGGGGGGAAGCCACAGAAAGAGAGAGAGAGAGAGAGAGACTACCTCGGCGCGATACATAATTCAGTACGAAACGACAGCCGTCGCTTATAAATACGTTGGGTCTTTATTTTCCTAAAGAATCACGAAATGCAGCGGAAGAAGAACAGAGACAAGGTGGAGTGAAAAATATCTCGCTAAAAATATGCAGCAATGAAAAAGTAAGACGAAAGAAAAATATCGATTACTCATTGTTTAAAAATGTACCAAAACTAAACTGTAATATCATAACATTTATCGCAATAAATAAATTAACTGGTGAGCGAAAAGGGGGAGAAAAATCAAACTGCCGATCTCTGTAAATCTTACGCACAAATTGTATAAATAATATAAATAAAAATGCAACTACATAACGTCTAAAATGATTGGCCTCTTTTTGTGAGTCATGTAAAGTAGATTTTTATGTCAAACTGACTATGGATAACTGAAACAGCTAACGTCGGAATCTAATCACCGCCTTTAACTCGGACTAAAGCAGCTATTATCTAAAGTGAATCATCTTATCTAATTATTAGACAGTGTATGGCTTGCAATTTCATTATACAAGTGTAATAAGTTGTGCGATTACGTTATGTCAGTTATCTAGAAATAAGTAGGTATGCCATCTAGTCTACTTTCTTGCGATGTAAAGACCTACTGCGCCAGATACTTTCTAAAAGAAGTCACGGTTGATTTTTTCACATTGCGGAAATTACATTGCGAATCAGGCTCAAATCTCGCAAAAAAAAGAAGATATTTTTTTTCTTTGTGACGTTATTTCATAGATAGACACAGATACAAAAAGGCACCTAAGTATTATCAAAGCAATCTTTACGGATACATACAAATAATCGAAATCGATGCACAAAGTTAGGAAATACGATACAACTGCAATATAAAATTCACGTAATACGTAAGAGTTTGGCACAAAAGAGACGTAAACGGTTTTAATGAAATTGCGCGAAGAAAATTTGTTTTTTTTTTAATCGTGCAAGCATGGGCAAAACAAAATTTTATGGAACCTTAGCTTTCCGTTTTGCATCATCTCGTGTATGTATCAAGTAAATAAAATTCATAATTTTCAAAAATAATATAAAAAATACAGCAAGATGCTTATTTTTACGTCGTTTGAGCTTTTTAAAGTCTTAAATCTCATAACGAGTACATTTGTCAGATAAATCACGCGATGCATCTACGTCGCAAAAGTTCAATGATGCGACTACTGCAGTGCTTCGAAACATAATATCTCTGATATCGATCATTCCAGTGTAAAGGCGTAACGATGCGATACATCAAGGTAATCCGCGCACGCACAAGCGTCGAGAAATTATTTGCGGCAAGAAAAACAAATTCAAGCGATTCTAAACGCCGTAAAGGTACAGAAAAATAAAAAGAAAATTCTAATATCCTGCAAATATTCTTTGAAGGCTTCTCACCCTTTGGACTTCTCTATTGTCTGGAAAAACACGTGTACCTCACAAAGAATAAGTTTACGGGTCTCCTGTATTCACATACCGTAGAATCGTTTTATCTCTCAAAACCTAAAACCCTCTTACTAATAGCCTCCGACAAAGTGGATCAGTCTTTTCGTTGGTCGTCATTCGCGATCCATTTGGTATATTTCAGATAAAATTTTTAGAAAGTAAGAATAAAAAAAAAGAAAGAGAGACAGATAGCTGTGCGAGAAGCAAAACGAATACCTGTTACCTCTATCCATCATTTTTTATCCACTTTGTCGAGACTCTTATTAAAAGTCGAAACCAAACTATTATAAAACGAATATATAAAAAGAATAAAAACCACAATATAACTGTTTGAAAAAGATACAATAAGCCCAGACCTATCTCTCCTTTCTATCAAATTACATATATGTATAACAAGTTTGTAAAAATAATTTATATACTATACAAATATTACAAAAGCAAGATTAGACTTGGAGCCCAAAATACGATTATTGAATAAAAAAAAATCTTACAGTAAGAGGTTTAATAGATATAATTATTATATTAAAAATTTCTCTGAATAAAAAACAAATTTTTCTTAATCCTTTATGTTACAATAAGATTAAAATTTCAAGTTTCTACAGTTTTATCCTTCCTAGCAGACATTTTATCCTCCCTACGTGACAGCCGATTTTTTATCTTTTTTATGTTAAAAAGGAACGCAGAGTGCTTCATGAATACATATTCAGGAAATATATATATATATATATATATATATATACATTATATCGGACTTTACTTGAAAATATTATCCAAACGCGTTCAAATATGCAAAATAAATGTCTCTTTTAGCGGCGTCCGTAAGACTGATTTTCTTGAGAATTATTACGACCACATAGCAAGTGGTATTACAAAGGTAATGCCATTTTTTAAATTAATCTTTACATAGTGTTGTGACGGAAAAGTGCTACATGCCGCATGCATGACGTAAATAAATAACAGCTATATATATAGGACTACGTTATTGTCGTTTATTGATCTATTTAGTGTGTTTTATACTTAGCGTCTCGCATATGTCATAGTTGCTTATATTATAATCCGGACTATCACTTTAACGTTCCCGACAAAAGTAACTTCATCCCGCATCATTGGAAGAAATTCAAATATTGCTCGGGCACTTAAAGGCATTAGTCGATTTTCGTTAAGAATTTTTACGCCATGTTCGCACAGCATTAGTTGTTTGAACAGTTCATTAGCTGTTATTGGAGTTGGGATAAAAGTTTCTAGAGTTGGGTAACAAAAGTCGACCAATATCTTTTATATCTCAACGTAGACGTAGCAATAGCTACAACACGAAAAGAAAGTATGGAATGGGAGATAAAAGCCCGACTATTCTCGTACGTCTCTTTCTTGTCAAATATGAATGCGCGTATTGCAGAAGGTACCTCCGAAGCCTCCAACAATGCCAAATAGTGTTATGTAAAATACGTCTGTTTCTCCTTCAACTTACTGAACTTATCATAGATTAGATTAGATATTGCTATAATATTTATTGAGCGCTCTAGGATGACATTCTCTCAAGCGTTAAACAAGTATATCATTTTACGACAAAATGCGTAACAAACTAAACGCTAATATACAAAACAATACGAAGAAAAAATTAAAAATATAAGAATTAAAAAACTACAAAATAGGATAACGAAGAAAAAAATAAAAACGTAATACTAACAAAGAAAACAAGTATTTGAATACGCAATGAAGTACACATTAGTGTGCGCGTGAACGCGTGAATATATTTGCATCCACAAGCGTGTGACTACATATATACAGAGGTATCACAGAAATTGTATAAACGTATAATAAAAAAAACTCTAAGCTGCGAGAATTAATTATTCAGATTGAACAAATAGTTATATAATTTTAAAGACATTTAAAGAGCTCGCGTTTCATATATTAGGTGAGACGTTCACTACTCATGAAAGATCGTTAAAGTATTTAATACGACAGAGGTAGAAACAGTTCATTTTGGGCTCTAATGGAGCGCAAGATTTTTAGATAGTTTACGTAGATTCTTATTAAGTCTTGAACGTGTATTACTATTTAATAAATTTTACAAAAATTAAAATAACAGAAAAATGACTTCGATAATTTTAAATTAAACATTGTTAAAGAATCAAAGAATAACCACAAAGTTTTTCTAAGTGAGTTTTAAAAATTACTTAAGGGAAGGAAAACATTTGGTCGAAGTTATTGGAAAAATATTGTGAAAAAATAAAGATTGCAAGATTTTAAAAACCTCTTTTAGGAGTTCGATTTGAGAGCAATAATCGACGTAACCCCGGGAAATCTGATCAATCAGTGTTTACAGCCAATCATCCACTGCCGTTTCAAGTAAGATGTAAGCCGAGCGTTCAACAATACGCGTAAGCTAATCATTAACGCTATCTCGACAGCCGATCTATGCATATGCAAGAGCCAGCACCGGGCTCAACAAGCTCTCTCCGAGAAATCTAGAAGCGGCCTGTCGCTCGTACTCATCTCGTGGGATTATTATACTACCTGATGCTCTTGCCACGATATTGCGGGGAACTGTCGATACAAGCTCGTTTAAGATTGACTTGGCACGATGCCACTGTCGAGGTTGGCGCAATTAAGCTTGATCAGATTTATAAGATGGATGAACTTGAACGCGTAAAACTTCACTCGCGTAATTGTCATTGAGAGATCTTGTATCGCGATTGCCGAAATTACTTTTCCCCTAATCACACTCACTGACACGATAAAAAAGAAGCAATGATCGAAATAAAGATACATACTATCTCAATGAATGGATTTCGATTTGGATTTCGAATTTGTGGACGCAAGCTTCTCTCTCATGCGACAAAAATGCGATGATAAAATTTATGTAACATCGGAATTAAACGAATGAGCAGAACAAGAAAAACGTGTGCGAATCAAATGCAATTGTCATTTGGTGCAAAGTATTTAATAAATTTTCCAAATAAAGCTGAAAATAAAATTTTACCAGTATCGAAGCAAAACTGGTGTACCTCCATATATTTTTCTTTTTATCTAGAGAGAAATTTTCCAATTCTTTTTTAAAGAATTTCGATACAAAGCTTTATAGAAAAACGATCTATCTTTTGCACTCAATCGAATAAAAACGTAGAAAATTATTTATATGTGTACCACGTAACAATGATTCTCTTTTTCTATTGCAATAATTTTTTTAATTTTGTTTCAGCTTAGATTCACGTGTATTAAAAATATTTACTTGGGCATTCGATTAAAATCCGAAAATCAATAATTTCATAAACTATAAGTGTCGTTATATTTAATGCATCGCTGATACCATGCAGTGATCTATGGAATTTGTAGGTGCACTCCACGGTTATAGCCCTACTCTATGTACACGAACACGTTATATCAAACCTGTGCTCGTAAAACGCGACCTAATCTTTTGATTAAAAATCTACTAGGAGAAGCAACGTTAACCCATTGACATCGCGCTTTTACATAACTTTATGCGATCAATTTGATCGTTGGGACCAATTTTCTGCAAATATCGAGATAATATTTATCCATTCGGTTTCTCGATCCTAGATAAATCTGCGCTAATGTAGCGTAAAATAAACATGTTTGCAACCATTTATCGCGAACAGAAGGCTGAAGAGTACAGCACGTCAATAATGGATACAAATTGATGCCACCGACGCGCCAACATTTATTCCCTGAGAACTATTTGTCATTGCTCTGGTTGCGGGGACATTTCTACTTTATTACGAGAAAATAACCAGGGCATGGAATAAAGGCGTACTTTGATGCACACGAGAACTTTTCATTACAAGGAAGGCAATTTAATATTCATCGCAATCGAGTAATAATTTAACCATCTCCACTGGCTTTACACGAGATTTACTTTCTGTACTTAAAACTTTAATGTATTGTTCATGTTTAATAAAATTTGTTTATTGCCTATTATCGTTTATCGCGAGTTGTTCATCGTGAAATAATGTTGAATATTAAAAGTCATTTTTACATGTTGCACTCGCGACCTATTTTCTCTCACTGATTTCAACGAGAAAGCCAGATGACAAATTTCTTTACTTAATTTCCTCAGTCAGGCAAACATAGTGCACACGATCGTCGCAACCACTTGGAAAGTGGAGTTACGGATCAAGGTTAACAAAAAGCTAAGTCGAATCTTAACTTGGCAAAAAACTTGGGCAGAATTTAAGTTGCAACTTCACAGAAGCAATCAATTTGAATTTGGCAACACGATATGTCACACGGTAGATAGAATAAAGTTAAGAAAATATACGACAAAAAAGGAGATTACTTTCTGAAATAAAAATTACTTTACAAAAACAATATGTACCAAGTAAAAGTTTGAAAAACGTTTTTGTGGAATGTGTCAAAAATAAAATATTTTTTAAGTGTTTTCGACACCCTTTACATGTTTGTTTGTTCAGGGTATAATGTACGAAATTGTACTTGCATGCAAATTAAGCTGATTTTGGTCCACCGTTAATTTAACAAATTTTTGTATTTTAAGTTATATTTTAATATTAATTATATTTTATAGTACGCAGTGCGCAATACAAAAACTTTATGTGTTGTAAAATCTTCTGTATTTTAGTTCAGAATCTCCGTGCAGTCTTCAAAATTTTTGCAAAAAAATCAAGCATTGAGATTATGAAGTACAAAGTTCTCTCTCTCTCTCTCTTTCTATCTTTCTCTCTCTTTCTCCTTCCCTCTTTCCCTTTTTTCTTTCTTTGGCTAAAACAAATTTACCTCAAATTTAGTTAAGAGGGACAAATCGTTAATCTTAATTCCATCAATTCCATTAATTCAGTTAAGTAACGTTTCTGCGCCACGTAATAAGCACAGAAAGTTTCATCTAAAGATTAATGTTAATCCGATAAATCAATAGCAAAACGAATGAAAAGAAGAGAGAGAAAGAAAGGAACGAAGAAATAGAAAGAGAGTATGCGTGAGACTGAATATATTTTGAGTTGATTTAGCACGACGGCTTAAGTGAGATATGTCGTTAACGAAACACACCCTTAAGTAAACTGGAAACTAATCGAGATAATCATCAAGATGAGGCAAATATTGTTCTGTTTAATGTTGTGTTTAGAACAATCTAGATAAAGCATACTGAGGTTCCAAAATGACACAAATAATTTTTCAGTCTTCACTCCGCAACAGGTTCCGTTATATCGCAAATGTTTTTACTTGTTGCACCGTGCTTTTTATGGTCGCAATTATAATTATCGTCTTCTCATGCCTGTGCATTGAGATTTAAGTTAATTTTCTACAATCTAAATCTAATGAAACTTTAATAAATCTAATAAATAGTACCATTTTTTCAAAACAGTTAAGGGAAACGGTGATTATAGTTATAAATGACATATTTCAAATTTTTTAAATAAAATAAAGCGCGAAAATTAATTAATCAAGTACATAACATTTTAAATTTAATATTGACCTGCTCTTTAAAATTCAATCATGAAGAACTGTATTACACTTCCCAATATTACAGTTAACTCTAAATTTTTAATTAAACGAAAAAAATTTTCCAAATAAAAAGAATTTTCTATTTTTAATGATTATTGTCGAGGAATATATATTGAAAACGCATTAACGTGAACAAATCGAAGCGAATTGAATGAGTTATGAATGCGAATCGTTAGTAAAGCCTTGAACCAACAAATTTTCAGCACGAAGAAGCAAAGAACTCACGTATTCTTTCCAAAATTGTGTTAGCCTACGGAAACTGTACAGATCAAGATGAATAAAAGATGAAGATGATGAGAATGCTTGGTAAAATTCCTCTCGAAAAAAAGTGCGAAAGACTATTTGGGGCAAAACATTCTATCTGCATAACGTTATTTTTTACTGATGATTGATTCGTAAAAACTTTACAGGCGGAACGAGATAAAAGAAGATTGCACATTAAGTGATACAAACAATAGCTTTTTATATATGAGTCACGGAGATACTACAGTTATATATAGTTATATATAGAACTTTCTAGAGATTATGCTAATACCCTCAAGTAATTCTTGAATGTTTTAGAGCAGATTACAAAAAGTAAGCTTTCTTAAACGTGCTTAATATATTAATATGTTAATACGCAGATCGCTGTACGGAATTTCTCATATTATAAGAAAAAGATTGTTTTATAATTCATCCTCTATTCACGTGAAAATCTTTTATTCAAGCACATTCGCGTATTTGATAGCACAGAATTACAAAAGGCGCGCTCCAAAATAACGAAGCAATTCTCATTCTAAGAGGCTTCCGAAGGAGGGTATGAGTAAATGTGAAGGGTAGATCGCGCAAAAAAGTGTATCGGATCGTGTATCGTGCAGATTGAGGGACAAGTATATTTACATGCTACAATCAATACTTTTTTATTTCGAAATGTCTGCAGAGCAAACATACGTGGCCTGTAACTTTTGAAAGTTTAATCAGATAAATTCCACGGATCCCCTTTCTGTCACTATCCCTATTTCATCTCTGCCGGCGTCGATTCGCATCTCGCGCTGTCATCGATATGTGCCATTTGATACAATATTTATCTCGATGTCAAAATGTCACGTGTCAACAAATATAGCGTTTACCTCTAACAGTGAACGACTCACGCAAGGTCTTACTATTTTAATACCATCTCAATGAGTTTATCAGGAGAGTTTACTCGCGCCTTAACTGGACACCTCGCGATATGATGCATGCGCTATACGTGATTGCACACAAAAGAAGTTGACGAAACCAGATATCCATCCGAGCCCACGCATATAGCGAAAAATATCTTCATTTAATTCGTAAAATAAACTTTTCCATGTGGTTTTTTTATTTTAATTTTAAAATAAAATTATTGAACAGAGAGAGAGAGAGAGAGAGAGAGAGAGTTATAAAATTCTCGGGTTACATCGATTTATCGAATTTGCAATAGAACGAGTAAAACTTGGAAATTTACTTAGCTCCAACGTCATACGATACGACAATTATGCTATACGTTTACTTGATATAGCCTTTATATGATAAGCACTTATCTCTTACATGCAATACCATCATCAACGCTGCAATCTTAATGAAATCTAAGGTCCTGCGCACAGTGTAAAATATTAAATACTAGACTTAGCAATTAGAATTTTTAATTCAGTTTTTTCAATAAACACTATAGATAAATAATAAGTTATGTTGTATTTCGTATAACACATTTATTGTGTTATATCTTATTAGTGTCCATTTATTGTGTGTAGAGCCATACTTATTCTGATTCAAAATGACAAATTAAAAATATTATTTAAAATATTATTTTAAAGATTAAGGGAAAAATCTCTTAATATTTTAGACGTTCTTTAAATGTCTTTCAAACATTTTTTATATTTTTTCATTGTTACTTGAAACTCTCGTAATGTGCTTGATCTTAACTTTTTTGTTCATCATAAATAATGGTGCTTGATAGTTTTACAGATTGAAACGGTGAGATGTTAAATAGTATACAAAATAGTAAATATATAAAAATAAAATTAATTTTTAAATTAAACATATTTTAAAAAAGAAACTAGAAAAACATGATGTTTTCCATTACACGGATTGAAGTACGAACAAAGCATCCTTGTGGTATTGGAAAAGAATAAAACAAAACAAACTTCTGTAAACAACTTTGCAACTTTTTGCTTCAACATCGTACATACTATTATTATTGACAGTGCATGTACACATAATAATTGTATAATTAATCATTATCGATTAAATATATTGTGAAGCTATCGTGCGTGAAATTAACGAATGAAATGTGACAAGTAGCTGCAGAACACGGACGTTAACAGCGCTTTCTTCGAATCAAAATCAGATGGAAATTTCCCAATCGTTTCTCGTTCGCACACGTTACTTCCATGAAAGAAAACAGGGGGAAGAGAGAGAGAGAGAGAGAGAGAGATTTCGCGTGAGAAAGTTCTTTGCCTTACTTGGCGTAAAGAGAATCATATGTGGCTGGCACGAGCGCGGGTGAAACTACTTAAAAGCTTTACCTTCCGCGGTCGTCTGATCCGATCCGGGATCGGGTAGACCCAGGGCCGGCCGATCGAGGATAATCCAGGTAGAGAGCAGGACGACGCAGAGCAACCGCACGGCAGTGATACCGCAGCAGGAGTTGGTCCCCGACGTCGGGTACGCCGGCGACGAGCAGGTCGTCGTGGCGACGCTCATCTCTACAACTGGCTGGCCCACGCGGCGGTACACCTGCGGCCTATCCACGGCAGGCAGGCAGGCAGGTAGGCACGCACGCACGCACGTACGCCGCGTACCTGCACGCCCACGCAGGTCAACCCTGCCTGTCCTACTTCCGGTATCACATCTCCGGCCGATCGCGAAGGCACGCGCGATCGATGACGCGCATAGTCGCCACCGCGGAACCCGACGCCGTAGCTCTCTTTCTCTTTGTCTCTATCTCTCTCCCTCGCTTCCGCTCGCGTGGATCACCCCGCGCGCCCTCGATGATCTAGCGGTTCTCGTCGTCGTCGTCGTTCGAAGCGACACGCCGCCGGCGTGCGTCCAGACTCCCTCGCTTGATCGCGAAGAGTTGGCGCGCGCGATTCCTATCGGACGTCGGGAGGCGCAGTCCGGAGCGAAGGCGAGATGGTGGGACTGACGATCGCGCGCTCGCGCGGTAGCGTCGCGTCGCGTCGCTCCGCGTCGCCTCGCCTCGTCTCGCGTCGTCTCGCGTCGTCTAGCGTCGTCTAGCGTCGCGTTCTACGTACCGTACGTATGTACGTGCGATTGTGCCGCGTACCGTAGCGGAAAGGCACGGGCACCAAGCAACGACCGACCGACCGACCGATCGGCCGCCTGACTCACCCCCGACGACGAGGGTCGTCGCGACGCCAGGGCGCCGGCGTTCTGCGCAATACGGCCGAGCCACGTTTCCACCCCCTTGACCGCCAGTAGTGTGGCGCGGCGCGGTGTGCGGTGTGTGGTGTGATATGGTGTGACATGGTATGTGGTGGCGGTGTTCACCTCCGCGGTATCCACCCCCTTGCGGCACGGCAGCCACCCGTCGCCGCCGTCGCGTAAACGTCGCGACGGAGCACAGTGCCTCTGACAATGAGTCATTCCTCGGGCAAGACCTGTCGTTGTGTGTACCCTCGTCGTCGTCGTCGTCGTCATCGTCGTCACCGTCACTTGAACGACCGAAGCGCAAGGCGATACCTTCATCGTCGTCGTCGTTAATGCACCGCGTCGTGTGTTGGTAACGACGGCTGCGCGTGGGACACGATCACCCACCCCGCGCTGTACCCCCTCGCTTCTGTGGGGTGATGTGCGACATCGGTTGGGGTCGCGGTTGCACATCTGAGGTGGATGCAGTGCGGTGATTTCGCTATGCTACATAAATATGAATATCAATATCAATATGATGCCGAGGAGTTTCGAAATTATGCATCTTTATTTTTCGATAACAGATTCTCCGATTTTTTTTTTTTTTTTTTTTTCCAAATATGATAGTGCAACAGCCGACGATAGCTCGCGAGTTACAAGGGGTTTAATCTTAATCTATTTATCTTTATATACTTAAAATTTAAATATTTTTTTATTTATTTCTGATCTTTAATTCGAATTAACTCCAATTGATTTGTTTAATAAGTTAAATATGTTACATATATAATTAAAAAGTTGCAACAAATGATAGTCTTCTTTTAAATTACATCTTTGTTACAAGTTCTATTCATAAGTTCTATCAAAGATTTTGAAACGTTCTGTATAAATGTAAATCAGTTTCCTATTAGCAATATATTTTATGTATTACTACTGCTAACAATATTTAATAAATCTTTACAGCTTTTAAGATACAGGGGATTGTAGGGAATGTTTAATGGCATAAAAAATTATGAAATCGATTAGCAATTTAATTTCGTGATATAATATATTTTTAGTTCTACTTATCAGCAGCGTTTAAAAATTCAATAAACATGCGGCGTGTACTTTGGGATAATTTGTAAATTATATAAATTCATCTAGGAAATTACTATTGAGCACTAAGATCCTTTTTCGATCGATTAACCATATGTTCTGTAAATGTGTTGATACACTTCCAGGGTTATAATGGGTTATTGAATATTTAATAAATTAAATAACCTTATTAACTTTTCTCCAAAAAAAATTTTTTTTTCTTTAGTTAAAACTTATTTTGGCAAATTTTTAAAAATTTTCTTATCTCACAAACACATACCGGAGATTTTATTATATATTTTTATATGCAAATAGTGATATACTTGCATAATGATATACTCTGACATAATTATTCTTTAAAATCTAATGCTATGTATTTTCTATACCTACAATAATGCTTTTACAATTGTGCTTTACATCTTTGTTGTATAATAGATAAGAGATAGTGATAAGTAGGAAAAATTAGTAACGTATAGTTGCAACCGTATAATTAATTATAATTGTTCATATAATGTATATTTTTGGCATATATCTATACTTTTTTTAATGTATTGTTTTCTGATATACGCATAATACGAAATATTATATGTAGAAATCAATTTTATACTGCACATTAAGCTCATCCCAATCAATATCACTTATAAATGTAATGTTGATAAATATAATAAAACAAAAAAATTACTACATACATTAATGTATCTGTTTGTTTTATCGTAATGTATTATTTTAGTATCAATAATAAATTTTAATTTTTTTACTAAAAGTCTGATAAATAAAAAATTATTAAATTGTTAATTTCAATTTGTCTCTTATAATATACTTTAACTGTACTATATTTAATATGTGTACACAAAAATCGCTTACATGATTATGCTGAGAAAAAGAATCTATCGAAAGAAAAATTATTTAGTCCGATACAATCAATTAACTATTAAGTTGATTTAACAATTAGTTGCACAAAAAAAGATATAATTTATTCTTGTCAATTTAAGTTGTCCATTAAAGTTTTTTAATCACAAATTAACTAAATTAACTCAATATTTAGTAGAACATATTGAACTAAATTTGTTTTTTAGTGACAAATTTTTTTCACAAATAACTATTTTATTGTTATCATGTATTGTGGAAAGTTACAAAGAAAGAGAGAGGGAAGAGAAAGAGAAATCTTCATAACTAAGGAGCGATCCAATAAAATTGATACGCATGTTAGCATATGTGCATTTCTAATTTATTGGTATTTCTAAAAATATTTTTAGAAAACAATTTTATTTATATAGTTCAATTTTAAATAATATAAGTTTTAATTTGGTTGAAACAAATTTTCAAAATAAAAGAAATAATTTATAGTAAAAATATTTACAAAATTTTAATTTTTTACAGATTATCGAAGAGGGAGGATTGTATATATGTTTCACAGCATTAAAACTATTAAATTACTCGTCAATTTAATAATATTACGTATTCTAGTATCACACAATAACTATATTTCAAATCTGACGAATGCGGCGCGCAGTTCACATAAGCCGGAGATGATAAAATATTGTTCAGCATCAAGATTCGCTATAATTGATAAAGGCCATCTCATATTCATATTTAAAAAATTTAACTTTTCTGAAAAATTTAAATATCTCGTTATAAAATGCTTTCAAGATCATAAAATCTTTATTGGGAACATTTTTTTGTATTATTCATTACTTTGGCGACATTTTTAAAAATATTTTAGACTTATCGATGAAAATGTAAAAACTGATTTTTTTTAGGAGGGTGTTTTTATCCCTAAAACTATTTATCAACCGCAATAAAAAATTATTTCGCGATTACATCTATTTACTTTATACTTAGTTCCTCAGAAAAGTTCCAGATTTTCTTTGAATTTTATAATTGGCGGATTTTCCTTCATACATATGTTTTCTCGATATTTCATCTGTGCGAGGAACACCATTCGTAGGACTTCAAGCGTTATAGGTACGAATGACGCATACGAGTATTTCCATGAAAACTCTGGATCTAACCGCGCAATCATAATTTCACTCCTTGATCGATGGTTTGCCACAACGTCAGCTAAACTTTACCGTACACACTGCTTATCCTGCAAACATGAAACGACTGCCAATTAAGATTAATATTGTGGATAGCATAAAAAAATTTATGTGATTAATATAAGACGCGAATAAAGTATATTAAAAGTATGTGTGTACATTAATGTAAATGAAAAATATGCAATAATATACGTTATTAAAATAAATATTTCATATAATATTACACACACAATGAAAATATTTGATGTTATACGATATCAAATATTTATACCATGCAAACGTTATTTCCTGTTGACGTATCTGAAACCTGACCTGACTGCATCGACAAAACTGCATTGTAGTTGCCAAAAATCACATTTTGTGTCGTAGGATGCAAATATATAAAAATAATCGGTATTTTGGCGTTATAATATATAGGAAATAATTATTAAAGGTTGCATAATATATCGATGTGTATTTAATGTAAAAGGTCAACCATAAATTATAGACGTGCCTATTAAATTGTCGAAAGATCTTTGTAATCTACATAAGTGGGATTTAATGGACCGATATATTCTAACTAGTCCATCAGGTATCGTCCGCATATCGATCAATTTTGAGCGATAATTATCGGCGCACTGGTTAGTCACATGGGACACTGACACTATAATTATGTTAACTAATGTAATGCTGCGTCACTAAGTAGCCTTTGATATTAATTGTGCATGCCATTACAACGTCATTCGAATATATTTAGCGCTTTTTTCTCAAAACGATCTATGCGATAAACCAAAATTCTTATCGTATTACGTTTATATTTTCATTAATTTATTTTCTCTATTATGTGAATTGCGTGGGCTTATGCAATTCATTAATACATATCATATCATATTTATTTGATATGTACAATGCTAATTATATTAATTAATATATATTTATTAAGCTACTGCTAGAATATACGAATTAATTTTCTTTTTTTTAGATATTAACTGTGATTAATGTTCTAAATTGTAATTATTCTTTTGGTATATTATCATTCAATTTTTCACTCTGGATGTACACCCAAGGACTTTGATTCTGTCCATGGGAAAATTTTTCAAACTGAAAAGTCGCTATCTTTCTACATACTTCCAGTTTATGATTATCGTAACAACCAATAAGCTCTAGTTGTTTCATTAATCATGAACTGCGAGTATGTAGAAAATGGTGACTTCTCAGTTTGGAAAATTTCCCCATGGACAGAATCAAAGTCCTTGGGTGTACATGTGATTAAAGCGTCGCTTCTTTTTTATCCATCCATTTATAACGTCTATTTATATTCTAATAATAACTTCATTGATTATATGATATACTTAACTCTTTTCTCGCCAAAAAACAACATATTTCTAGCAGCTTGCATCCAATCTCCATTAAAACATTAAACTAGACTTAACAGGTTCGATAATCAGCTATTTAAATTATTACATTAAGTAATAATTACAATAAAATATAATTTATCATTTTGTGACTATTAATCATTTAGAAGTAAAAAAGGCTATGGTTGGACGTTTATGTCAACTTCCCGATGTCTATCGAGAGAAATTTAACGATGATGCGGGATCAATTTCCTGGATCCCTTCGAACAGAGCCAAGTGGCAAGAGCAAGAAGAAAGGAGTCTTAGACTTGTCAGGTCTGTATAATATCAGTGGCCCACTTTTACCCGACAAGCCAAGTCTTATGTAACGTGCTCCTCGATCCTTCTGCTCACGTAAAAGCGTGCTGAGCTCCATTAACGGGATGAGGAAATGGTGGAACCCTCACCGAGACGCTGCGAGATGTACAGTAATCCACCGAAGTTTACTTACATGTTCCCTCAACATGACATGCAGCGGCGATCTTTAAAAGTAATTTGTGGAAAGAAGAATCAACTTTTACTAGACTACTAATGTTGCTATTTTTCTACGAAATCATGACGAGATAGTTGAATTAGATTATACTTATTAAAAATTGTAATTTACATTACATTTGCATTTGCAACGCGCGCGTCAGACAAATAAAACATAAAGTCAAACACGCACGAGCCACTTTCGTGCTATTTTATCATTGTGAAAACTTTAAATAACACAACTTTTGTAATTAAAAAAAACCGTCACGTTTTCAACTTTAGATAAAATTATTCTTAAATATTATATATATGCTTTTATCAAAAATAAAGGAGAAAATTTTAAATTTTTATAAAGTGCGTATATGTACATTTTTTATTTATACATATTATAAATTTATGTTATATTATGCGAAAGTGAAACGTGGGAGTAAAGTTTCATCACAAGTTGACCTATTTGAATAATCCGACGTGCATTTAAATGGATCTCTCAACGATTTGAATAGCAAATAACGAAAGATTTTATATTCCAAAATTATATGTAAAAACTAGGAAGACGTTATTTGTGTTTTTTTTTATTGATGCTACGAGCTATGTATGTACATACATGTTTTACCAATTAACTTGAATAATCTTTCTTAATGACAGTTCAAGGCAAAACGAGTTCTTTCAGGATGCCGTGGAAATAATAATCCACTCGATCAACCGATTAATTATTACGTAAACAACCTATCTGACAAGTCGTGAATGTTTTTTATTTGCGATTCCTTGTTTGTTTGTTGAGAAACAAATAAACCGGCTTTAGGAAAAAAACATCGATGAATAAATATCACGGTGATTATTAATGACTTACTCTTTCTAAAAGTTCACTTCTTGCGCTGGCAGTTAATTCTAAATTGGGAGCAAATGTCCAATCCGTCCAAAGTATTTTGTAGCAAACTTTTACTTGAAATCATTTTTATAAAAATAGACTATACACGTCATTTCAGCGCCAAAAGTTAATAAAAATAGAGACTAATGAATGTGATAAGACTCGACTCTCTTGCAATATAATATTGTTTATACGACGCCAAAGTCGAAAAACGACTTGCAATAAATTAGTAACTATATATAGCTTTATTTTTTAATTTTCCCTTGAAAATATAATAATTTCGTAATTCTGAAACTTGTAAAGTATACAGTAAAAATAATGCGATAAACTGAGACAGCTGTCCGATATGTTACATAAAAGTATGAAATAATTTTTGAAATAATGATATACAACTTAGCTGTCAAAAATCTATCACGGCGATTTTGATAGGTGAGAAATGTATTATTATTTCAAGAATTGTTCTACATTTTTATATAACATATCGTCTCAGATATTTCAATTTACCGCAAATTGTACCTGTTTCATGATCATAAAATTATATTTTTTTAAGGAAAAAGTTTACAAAATACTTATTATATGGTAATAATATACAAAAAATTGATATATTATATCTTATTTATAAGTATAAAAAAAAACTTGTTCTAAACATGTTCCTCTACAGACATCGTGGGAAAACTATATAGATATTCAATCTAAACAAGGTCTATTCGGTCATAGCTGGATCTTAGTGCTTTATGTATACGTGTGATGTTATATACTTTCTCAGACTTAACCAAACTGCGCGCCGTTACTTTTGGTCATATAACACAGTTATAATCGAATAAGAGTTAGTAATATCACTTTCATTAAATTAAAATTAATTTAATAATGATGCTTATTAACATTTATATTAACCCTTTCCCCCCTGAAAAAAGATATATAGATATTCATTTAAATAAGTAGTGATATTCAAGATGTATGCTGAGTACTATGTATATTACACTTTTACTGAAATATTAACAAAATATGTAAATGTTTTTCATAAAATGAACCAAATACTTGTATAATGTACAAAATAATCTATAAAATATGATATTGCATTATTTAGAGTCACAAACATGCTATGACCGTTATTCTCTCTCTGTAGGCATCTTATAATTACAAGTCAACTAAAAATAATCTTCTTATGCAAGTGACTATTTATGTATTCTACAGTAATTAGATTCTGCTTTTCCGCATTCCATTTTTCCTCTCGTATGTGAATGCATTCTAATTGCTGTATATTTTTATGTCTAAACGAATATGCCAATCAGATACAGAAGCTCATTGAATGCTTTCTAGGTGGTTTTGGTACCGGATAGGCCTGTTGTTTTTAGCTTTTTACACGATTAAAGAAAGGAAGAAAAGAATTAATTGTACAAAAAGTTCAGCTAAATATAATATACAAAACTATCGCTTCTTCTCAATAAATAACATAATCATACAAGCATCTTTTTAGGCGACATTTATAAATACTCATAAGCAGTATTATTAAGAAAATCTATTACTCTATTACTATTTCATAAATCCTATCAAAGATATTATAAAAACATCTAAAGTAGATTAGATATTTTTTAGAATTTCTAAGTGACTTTCTACCTACCTATTTCAAATATTGTTATCTTACCTTTAAGATATAAGTAATTTGTACAAATTTATTTTGTTCGAATAAGATATTTCTTGAATATACGAAAGTGTTTTTATAATTTACTCATTATGATATACTGCACGATGATCTTTTAAGAAAATTCAGATAGATTTTGTATATATTCGTGATGATTTCAATATATCCCAGATTTTCATTACTGTGAAAGAGTTTGCCGCATATTTTACAGATTTCATTACAAAAGTTTATATATTTATATAAATTATATATTTTTAAGGGAAAATTAAAAAATAAAACTGGTACGCAGCAAATAATTTATTGCATGTCATTTTTCGCCTCTGACGTTATAAACAATATCGCACCGCGAGACAACCGAGCCATAAAACGAACAAAACATTCGTTTCGAACCATTTTGATGATTTTGTATTATTTAAAACGTTCGGCATTTCTGCGATGGTACAAAAATAGAGATTTATTTAAAATATGTTTTGCATAACATTGTCATAGATGTATTAAGATACTTAACAAAAAAAACAAAATTCAAAAATTTGTGTATAAAAATGGAATCTATCCTTTGGCGAAAGCCCTTCGTCGACGGATAAAAATGAAGACAGTATGCTGACGAATTATTATTGTGCCACCTGCGACATAAGATCGGCCCAGAATGTTGCATAGTCTTTTAGTACAGATCCACTGAAACAACAAAACACATTATTACAATATGTTACCAAAACATTTTTAAACATAAATATCTATTAAAATTTAAAGTTTTATTGGAATTAAAGTAATCGCACATTTAATTTTCTTCTACAAGTGACAGATCATCTTTAATTTCAAGATATTGTAAATCGAAGTATTAGAATCAAGTTATTTTTGCACATATTTTAAAAATATGGCATTTATAATATTTAATTTTTTGATAAATTTACTGTTAACTTTTTTCAAAAAAAAAAAATAAATAAATAAATAAATAATTTTCAGTATTCTATATGGTTGCAATGTTCTAGAAAATTAAAATTGATTTTAAATTTTTGTTTTGTAATTATATTCCATACTTCTTTGATTTAATTCTCAGGAAACACCAAGTTACAGTTATATAACTTAGTTGTTTTTCTCAACTCAACAATGCAATTAGTGTGTTATATAACACATTCATTATATAACAATTATATTATTGTGAATAGAAAATTATAATTAATAGTTATATAACTGTAACTTAATGTTTGCTGGGTTTCATCTTATATGATTTTCAAATTATATATTTTATCAATTCTTAATTTCCTATTATTAAAGAAAAATCGACTCAACATTAATTTAAAAATTTTCATAAAAAAAACCGAGAAATTCTGGTTTACATTTTGTTAGCAAAATTTATAGAATGTTTTATCTTTATAATTGAATGTTAAGACAATTTGTAATAGTGAACATTTTGTTCCTGGCTTGTAAGGCGTTCAAGACAAAAAGAACCGACGACTTGCAATGTAAAACCATGCTGGGAAATTCATCGGATTATTAACAAGTCTCACGTACGCGTGGAATTACGAATGACTGAATAGTAATAACAATTATTTCCAGCGGCCGACGTCGTACAATTAGTCCCGCTGCGCCATTGTGAACTGACCGCAAATTATTGCGCGTACATACCTCATTTTACGGTTATTATATTTGATTCATCTGCACTGTGAAATATTACGCGAATACTCATATCAAAAAGAAAGATTTAATATTTGTTAACATTAAAAAAAAAAATTATTATGACCATAAAATGTCTTGAGTTTTAAAATATTAAAAATTTTTTTGTATTAATACAAAAAATTAAATATGTAAGTGTTACATTTATTCAGCCTTCTATATAAGATTTCTCTTTCTTTCTCTCTCTTTAAAAAATTTATTATAAATAATTATAATTCTACAATATAAATAATTTTTTAAAATTAAACTCACGATCCAGTTGTTTGTTAATACTCGCTTTACTATTATTAAATTTGTTTTGCTCGAATACATTATAAGGTACACATCTATGCGAAAAAAGAATTAAGTTTAAAACGCATATGGAAACAAATATTTTAATATCCTTATTAATAATCAAGGAATTTGAAATCTATTAAACTCATACATAATAACATGGCATATATAATAGAGTATATGATAGAGATATTATCTATATGTATAATAGAGAATGTTTCAGATTTATTGTAACATCTTGTATACATATAAATAAATAAAAAAAAATTAACCGGTTTAGAAGCCTGTTGACTTTTGAATATTTTAAAGTGGTTTTAATTTATGTAGAGAATCATGCGTATGCAAATGTTATTTCTCTTTCACAAAAATAATATAAATGATTCTTGATTTTTTTTAAACTCGACCCACAATCGGAAATTCCTCTCTATAAAAATTTCTTAATAAAAATGGGAAAGTTATTCTTCTGTCAGAATTGACTTAATATACAGCTTAGAATTTGAACATATTACGTTGCATAAAATGCATATAAGTTTGAGCTAAATGTCCACAATTGAAAATACGCAAAGTATAAATTATCACCGGAAATTTCATTACGTACGATTCTTAAGCAATCATTTCAGCCATAAATTTATATGCATTTATAACGCAAGATCGTGTATCTTATCAAGTCATATCTTGTGAGGTACGCTTAATAATTACACGGACAATGCAGGCCTCAACTGCCGCAATTTGCGACAACTCTCAACGTTGTCCTTCCTAAGCTCTATCGTTAATGCACGAATGGACATTTCCCATGGAATTTCCGCTGTTGGAGGACATGACACTCACGTGAAATAAACGTTGCCACGTGCGTTCGCTGGTGCGTTCCAGATGAAGGTTGCCTGTTCCTTATCTTGTGGATCCGCGTGCGTTACAGCACTGCATTCAGCATGTACCTTCATGTTCTGCGTTGGAGTCCATGATCCAATCCATTCATTTGTCTTTGCATCTCGTGCCTGCACGAAGAATCCCTTGAACGGGCCACCGACAATGGTAACTGAAAAATCAAGCTAAATTTCAATAAAAACGGACGCCATTCGCTTGAATAAAATTCGGCCTGCTTTTTATCGCCGGTATACACCTATATTTGAAATTATATAGCACGTGTTGTCGTGACACATGTGAATTTTACGTGTTCAGGGCAATCGTGCGTGAATCTATCGCGATATCGGCAAAGTGATTTCATATAAAAGAAACAGCAGGTAGTCAAACATAACGCTCGCAACGGTAATCTCAATTTATATCTGTCAAGGGATTTGAATCGAATGTTAGTATGAACAAAATATAAACGATAAAGAAGAGAGACCCTTAAAAAAATACTGGCAGGATTACATTGATATTAGTTACAATATACTGATATTGTAACTAAAATCTATGGCTTGAAAACATTTGAACTTTTATGCTGTGTAATTTTATAGTATCGAATTGTTTATCAAATAGTGTAATAGAACATGAAAAAAAGCATTAAGTTACATTAATTTTTAAAAGAATAAATGGAAAAAAACAATGCGCGAGAGGGAGAATTCGAAAATATATCATCCTATTCAATGAATAACAATTAAAATAGAATAGAAAATTTTTATAAAATACACATCGCATTTAAATATGCAATATAGTTTATAACAAAAAAGATTAAACATATCTCAAATAAATTTGTTAATTAATATACTTGAATTGTATGACTTTTACAACATTTGATTAAACATTTTGTTGAACTTTGAAAAATCTAAATTCAGTTTTAACAGTTGCTGTTCGTTTTGCATACTAGTTTTATTAACGTCTGCTTATTATATCTTTTGTTGTAAATAAAGAAACATGTAGAAAGTATAGAATATTTAATGCGTTCGATTGTAATTTAATCAAAGTGGTCGAATTGCCTTGTAAAACTTGTCATAATATTGCAATAGGTAAACTCACAAACTCATTTCAATTTTCCAAACAAAATATTATTTTTTAAATATCAACATTTATTCGTTTCTCCTTTATCTTTTTAGAAACGCTTATTTTCTTTGAAGTTATTTTTAGAGTCATATGGTGGTCTAGGCAAGAAGCGAACATTTTAAATTTAATTTTCCATGAATTTTGCATTGTGGCATTAGAGGAATTAGTTCATACGTATTTACTTCACAGTACAAGTTTCCAAAGTCTCACATTGACGTTTCGTTGCATAACTACACCGTTCTCAGACTTTCGTTTCAACCTTCCTTCGCGGATGAATGACATCTACGTTCGATCACGCGTGACCCATGTATGCGAATTGCTCGCATGCTCGAAAACGAGCGGACGCACTTATCCCTCGTGTCAGCCTAATTCGCCATTGTTCCACGAGCGCAGATAGATTCAACGAAGCTAGCAGAATGCATCATTACGAACATTTAGCATGTTTTGTGGGTTGTGATTTTGGTAAATTCAATTATTTCGTGTTGGGTAAAGTTTCCTTGACAAAAATGAAGCAAAAATTTTACATATTATTTACACATGTATAATAACATATTTATAATTTGCATTGAATTGCACTAATTGCTAAACGATAACTGACAAGTTAGTGAAAAAGAGAAAAGGAAATTGATTCTATTGCGATTGTTCTGTTCCTGTTTTACAAAATAATTATTTTAACTTATTATTTCTCAAAAATTACATATTTTTTAATTTTACGCCTTAAGATCTTACCTTTTTTTAATATAAAGAATAATAATCGAGAAACTGCTAAATCTAATTATTGTTACTTTGTAATAAGTAGACAGATTAAAATGAATTAAACATTATACTGTAGAAAAACCTTATCAATTTAGCTCTTTTAAAAACTATTGAATACATTTTCTAACATTAATAATTGTAACTTTGCCTTATAGAAAAATTTTAAGTAAGTTCCTTTCACAAACGGATAGCCGTCCCTGTCGAGATCTTTCAAAATATAATATATCATTAAACTATAGAACCAATCAATTCTTCGACTATTTTATATTTATTTTTACACGTTTATGAATGCATTTTTTGCATTATATGAGCTAATAAAAATAATGAATTTTACTCTATGCTGCCTATAGAATATATATATATAGTGCCCAATTTATCTCGTTTTTCATTCACTTATTACAAAATAACAGCTGTTTAATTTCAGCTATTTGATTCTCATTCTGTATATACACTGTTCTTTTATTATCTTGTTAGCTTCACCTCAGAAGATATTAATCCTTTGTGTACTGTATAAAGACTTACGTACATACTTCAAAGTTTTATAAAATTAGTATTCTAAGTCTATTGTATGGCTATCTCTCACTCGAAAGATGCTCTAGACTCTGCTAAAGAAAATTTCATCATTTATTTTGCGTAATAAGAAATTAACCCAGTTTGGTGCTTTAATAATATAAGCGCCGTGAACGTTTGGCCTACCTGTGATCTGCGAGCCTGGTTCGTACTGCGACGACGAAGCCAGTATCTTGTAAGGACTCGTGTTTAAGGGTTGTGGTCGCGCCTCACCATGATAGGGTTGATTAGGCCGTGGCTTCACGCACGCGTCCACCGGCGCACCATCCGGAAATCCGATAACGAAAATTGACGAGAAAAGGACGAGCGTGAATGAAATCGTAACATGTCCAACGAGATGCATCTTGATCGCGTCGCTTCTTTTGTTCTTGGCAACGCGAGAGAAATATATGCAACAAAATTTTATTTAGTATCGATTGTTCTTGACTGAAAAGATGAATGAAGTATGTTCTCAATAAAAAAAAAATTGTATTTTTTGAGTGTTTAAATAATTTGTCTTAATTGTAGTATATTTGAATACCAACGCAAGCTCATATTAGTAATATGTAATATACACAAAAACATATTAAGTATCAAGCGAAAAATAGCGAGTGTGAGATCAATGAGTAGACCAAAACCACTTATTCGAAAATCATAACTAACGATAAAATAAAATTATTAAAATCATTAACTTTTAAATTTAAACTTGTACTGTTTGTACTGTAATTTTTTATTATAAATATAATATTTTATTTTTTTATTTATCCGCGTTTACTCCAAGTGTATTCTCTGCGACTTAAGTATCATAAAAATAATAAATATTTATGATAACAAATTAATATTAAATTCACGAATTTAAACTATGTCTAATTTATAAATAATTTGTTACATGTAACTGATTTCAAAAAAGTTCTAATTACATAAATGTAATTTAAAGACATAGAGAAATTTGTAACGAGATATTATTTATTGTTAGGATAAATTTGATAGGAAATCTGATTGAAAAAGATGCTCATAATAGCGTGAAAAAATTGTTAAAAGTGATCACTTTTCTTCACGTAAACTTACTCGAAACAGTTCGCTGTTTACACGAGATCGCGCAAGAATAAAAAGATATGTCGTGCTCGTGACAGATCCGCGTATAAGAAACTGCAGTACTCGATCGGTTGCCGACGAGCCAAACGTTGGTGGGGTGTGGGATCCCACCATAGGATCACACAAAGCCGCACGTTCGTTTTTGCTAAATTAATCCTTCACTTTCACTCGATTCCTTCGTCGATCCTGTAACCGGTTTCCTCGTTCGTTTAGGAGAATATCTACGAGTTTTACACATAGCAGAAATTACACATTACACATGCAGCCGTAAATCGTGTTACTTCCTTTTACGTGTCACATAGCGATACATGATGTAACACTGTCACTATTTCTAGCAGGTATATTATAGATGATTTTTTGCCGGGAAACGAAGAGTCATTATTTATTGCAATACACTTAATTCTATATTGAAATCATTCATTTCCTTATCTCAAAAGTTAAATATTTTTAACTTTGATAATATTCAGTAGAAATACATTAAAAAGTATACAAAAGAGTTCATAGTCATACATTTATAATTTTAAACATTTTTATAGCCTAGATTTTGGATATTAATCCCGCAAACTAACAATAAGTGATAATTTTAAAACTGTTCACTCAACAATGTGACTATTATACAACACGTTCGTTATATAATATATTTATTATTTTGTTGAGTGGAAAATTATAACTAATAGTTTTACAACTGTAACTTGGTGTTTGCTGGGAAGTAAGTATATAATATTTAAGTGATTATTTTCTTTAAAAAGAATAAAATTTTTAAAAAGTGATTAAAGCATATTACATTAAAATAAAATGTTTATGAAATTATTTTTTTTTTTAAATGTATTATATAAATATGTAAATATCATTAATTTATTTATTGATAATTTTTTCCTCCATTTTCATGAGATTAACAATTTTGCTATAAGTGCATTGTTTGCGAGTAAGTTGGTTTAAATGATTCAAAGTGAAAATCATGAAATAAAAAATTTATTGAAAGTACTCTTTGCACTCTTAAACATTTATTATCACGCTATTTGCTTTTTATCGAACACAACTTTAATCATCATTATAATGTTGCCAAGTGGAATAGCTATTATTTAATCGTTGTTCAAGCTGCTATGTATATTTCTGCATGCATATTTCGTTCTTTCGCAAATATTTTTAAGTTACATTTCGCAAGAGAATATATGAATACTAAACTCCAAGATCTTAAGTGAATGGATGAAAGGAATATTTATATCGATTAAAAAATAGATAAAATTAAAAATGATGTGAATTCAAGAACGCTAAATATATTTCGACAAAGTAACAGTGCATGCTTTCATCACAAAATGAATATTTGCTGTTTTGTAATATAATTTAATAGCATTTCATATCTCTACCGATTTGTCAGACTGTATTCGCAATAAATTGAGTTAATGCATACTGCATTCGATTACATATTTGGCGAGTTGCTAATACGATCCTTTCACTGTCGATTATTAAAATGTTATGCGTAACGCTATTACGCACATAAATTTACAATTTGCATCACATCAGAATTATGACATTGACCCTTGTGCAATATTCTTCTTTATGTGTGATATACTTGTTCGCCGATTACTATATATAACATTGCACGTTCGATCGGGATGAATAGAATACGAAGCGCTCTGCAGTCGTGCAGAGCAATCGTATTGCGTGCTAAACCCTTCGAACAAGCGCGCATAATGCAAAAGCGTGCGCGTGTTACACATACATACATATACGCCGATATGTACATGCACGGCGAGTTCATTCAGTCAATGTGACTTTTCACACCGTGTTATTGATTTTCCACGGCCTTTTCAGGCCGTCTCGGTTGCATACGCGCAAGAAGTACTCCTTTCAGATTGCCCGGTAATCGGATGGCAAGACCAAACAACTTATTTATATCTGTTTTGCATTAGAGATATTTTTCCTGTGTTAAAGAATATACAAAAAGTTTTTGTGATATACATCTTTTGTTCTTATAAAAAACTGATATAAAAACTCATGATTCAAAACATTTTTAATTGGAATATTGTTTTTCACAAAGCAAGATTCGTTATTATTAAATAATTCATACATGTTTCTGCACGTTTTAATAATTATATGTAACTGTTAAATTATATATATGTATATATAATTATTAAATTATGTATATATATGTATATAATTACATGTATATTGTATAATAAAGCTATTTCGTTAAGAATTTACCTCAATAAATGAGGAGTATATCAAAGTAAAAATCTATATACATCTTTTAATTATTTATACAAAAAAGTGTTATAATGTAGGAAATATTTCTTATCTATGGTTTGAGGTAAATCTGGTAAATGCACGAAAAATATATCGATTTGAACACAAATGGCTATGGAATATACAATGTTCGTCGATTATAAGTAACTCATATTCTTTACAGCTTATACTGTAAAAAAAAATTTAAATTATTATTAACAGTTTTTCATATCTTCATAAATATTGTCACACAAATTTTCAAAAATTAATAAATTGTTCTTAAATAAATTATCTAAGCCAGACAGATTTTTCTACCACTTCCACCGCACAGGGCCGCGGCAACCATCCCCTTATACGTTTCGATTTTGCATCTTCTCGTTCCTTCTGTTGTTTTTCTCCAAAGAGCCAATATCTGTAAAAAAATATAAAACGTCAAATAGTAATTTATTTGAAGAAATTAATTTTTAGAAATTTTATATCAAATATAGAATGTGAAACGCATACTTCTTCCAGCGTGTAACAATCACAATATCATCTACATCTAACTTAATGCGAGGTTCATCGGTACAAAGTGGATGAAAAAATACCCCGCAGCCGTGTCCAATTGGAAATTTGGAACCTGACGTAGGTTTTATAATCCTATATATGCGTGCTCTTTTTCGTTTGTCTAATTTTTGTGCAAGCTGCTCTCTCTGTAAAATAACAATTAACATATTATAATTACAGTTTTTAAGAATTGCATAACGCGCAAGCACAGTAAATATAAAAATTTTTACTTTATATATACTCTTTAATTAATAATTATTATACAATTACTATGATATACTTTTAGCCAGAATAAAATTACCGTTAATGTATATTGATCACAGCCATCAATAATAGGCCATGTAATGCCATCGCCAACGGGAGTGCAATCCCATGTAAGAACTTGGCTAATATTAAAACGCCATCCCTTTGAATATGGATGTATATATTTGGTATCTGTATCATCTCGCCGATATCGGGATTTCTCTAGAATCCAATCTTCTATTTCCGTTCGATTTCTCACAATAGCTAATATCTATGCAATTTAAAGCATTATGGAATTAATGCATTGATTAAGATATCAATTAAACATAGTAGTATTAAGAACATTTACCTGGAAATATAATAACATTCCTACTGCAAGTACAACGCCGATTGATAAACCAATACTAAATACTGCTAACATTAACGTGTAGACCGCTGGTGGTGGAAAAGGCAAAGGTTTCAGTGACAACACAGTTGCTACCCAGGAAATTAATATAACGGAAGAGACGCAACAACCGCCAACTGCGCTTGCCAAAAATGCTGTAAAATGCCCATGATTATAATGTCCAACACATGTATTTATCCACGGACAATGATGATCCATTTTCATCACACAACGATTACCTAAAAAGTAAATAAAAAAAATTATAGAATTAAAAGAGAATTGACATATTGAAATGATACAACAATGCTCTTTAAATATATCCTATGTTACAGAATTACAGTTTTTTCAATATAACATAATATATAAATAAGTAAAAGCAAAATACTGATTCAACGTTAAATTATATTATCATGTTAAAAAATTTACAAATCGTTTAAATAATATCCATATTTATTATTGTTACTTCATTATTTATATTAATTATATTAATTTTTTTACATTTTCTGCAATGATGTGACCTTGGTGCCTTGTATCCTTGGCAGACAGTGCAATATTGCAGATATTGTATATCTGTAGCTTTCTCCTAAAAGTAAATTATATTAATACAAATATAATAACAACAATATTAATTTAATTGTTTATTACTTTATATTACAAATATTATTAAGTACTATAATTAAAATATATTAAAATTCAATGTAACAATATAACTTTTTGTCTAAATAATATGAAATTAAGTAAATAGAATCAAATTTCTCTAATCACAAACTAGGATCATAAAATCTGCAGTTCAATTTTTATTCCAATGGATTATAAATTAGGTTTATGGATTTTCAGTCGTTTACATAGTTAAAATAGTTGAAAACAAAAGGATTTACTTTAAATATGTTCAATGATAAATATGTAATATATTACTGGCATCCATTTTAATGCGAGGTAGCCAGGCCCTTCAAAAATTGCACTGATAAAATGAAATAGAGTCAATCCACTGAGAGTGAAGAACAGCAAAAAACTGACAGCTCCTGGAACACTGTCTTGCGGTGGCCACCACTGTCTACTGCAGTGTATCGTCATCAATGTGATTATCTTTATCGTTGCTGCAACACAAATTAATGTGACAAAAGTTACAGTCTGCAAATAAGTTTTCTTATCGCCATGATCTTGTGCCAGGCTTTTTACAAATTATCAAATTATAATGAACAATAACTATGATGAAATATAAATGGTTGAATTTATTTATTATTGACAGCGTAAATTTTGAAAACTCTGCCACATGCTAAGATGATATTTAAAAGATATCAAATTCTAATTATATAAAGAAAGATTAGATCTTAGGGGTGATGAATTATACAGCTAAAAATTGTTAAATAATATTCTTTTAGCAGATGACTGAGTATGCTTTGATACTTTGGATTTAAATCCAACAAAATCCTTATTATCGATTGTCAATTCCATCTTTTTATTGTCTTGTCTATAATCCTCCAGTTTTCTTTAATTCTGTTCCTAATTCCTCATGTAATAAAAATCTCGATTTGCATTTTTACTTTTCCTACACTGTTAAAAAAAGCACATTAAAATTAATGTACATGTAACAGAAGCAAATTTCAAGCAAATATATTAAGAACATTTAATATTGTTTTTTTTACACTAAACACCACGCACTGTACACAAATATACTTTTCAATTACAACTATATAAAATTTGATGTACTTGTATAACTCAAAAGTTTATTGAATTTTACAACATTTTTAATAGTGTAGCTCTTCAAACATCATATTACTGACAAGTATCATGTAGCATTCGTCTACACCTCCTCTATCCATTTCATCGGATCTTTACACTTTCCTTACACAATTTCATTGATGTTTCTTTTCATATATCAAACGACAAAAAATGGATAATTCCATCTACATTACAAAACAGTAGTATTTTAGTATTTTATTTAACAAGTTAATAATCTCCCATTAAGTTAGTCGGAATTTAATTATTACTGCTCTTAGATATGAACGCAGTTAGAGTCAATCGCGTTTCTACTACAGATAATGATCGACTGATGAGATGAGATGAGATGAGATGAGAAATAACCGGATTTCATTGACAGGAGACACCTGTCACGTACCGAGCGCGGAGAGCGGTCCCCAATGACACATCTTCTTCAGCGGGCCGACGCACATTTTGTCACCGTATAGCGGCCTCCAATTCGTGTAAGGAAGCCCATTGACTCCCGCAGGATTGGCGACGCCGGTGAATTTCGTGCCAGCGACGGCGACAGCGATAACCAGATAAGCCAAATCCTCTCAAAACGTACGTGTCGCGTTGTTATTATCACGATGGCCGCGTTCACATTGGTTTACATCATCGAGCGGCGACCGGCAATCGCTCTGCTCTGAACTTAGCGCTAAACTCGAATCGAATAATCGAATATCGAATTGCGCGCTACAGCGTCATCTACGACTACGATGAAATTTGGAGCTGACGTGACGGTTCGTTTTGACGAGGTTATGTTGGGTTGTAAGAGACATGAGATTTGATTAGGTTCATAAGAAATGAAACATGAGCTCACCAGTCTCAAAATGTACGAGGTACATATGTTTCTGTATTCTATTACTATTCATCAATTTTCGAATTAGTAAAATATCGATTCGTTTTGACTTTACGGAAGAAAGCGCACGAAATCCTCGATTGATGCAGGATTTTCTTCTTCACCTAATTCTTAATAGCCAAATCTGTCAAAAACGTTTCAAGTTATGTATTACACATTTTGTCGATAGAATACAATATATCAAAAATTAACAGATTATTAAGGCAGATTAATTACAGAAATTTATGATATAATGTTTCACAGCTAATATCTATTTCCACTAATGTAGATGTTCTATTGCAAAAAATTACTATACAACTATTTCTTATTTATACCCAATCTTTTTACCTCTTATTAAATAACTTTGTCCATAAAATATCTCCCAGAGAATATTGTAATTTCTAGAAAAATTCTAGTATATTTTGTATCTAAAGTTACTAGTATGAAGAACAGCTATATATAACCAGAAGTGTTAGTGAAGAAAATGCATTATAGTTAATTAATGAATATCTTAATCTGAAAATGCATATAGTTAATTGATGAATATCTTTATCTAAAAGATAGTATGAAGGTATGAAGAAATTAGGCATTACTTGTGAAACTGAGAATACATTATTTTGCAGTTCTAGTCCATTAGTGGCACCACCTGCACCTAAGTGTCGAAGATCTCTAAGATCCGAAGGCATAGAAGAAAGCTGTTCCTTAAACAATAATTTTCAAAGTTTACAAATGGAAGAAAAAACATATAAACGACGAACTACATCCAATCAATCTGAAGCTAAAGATCAAAGTTATGACAAACAAATGACAGAAAGTTCTAGTGAAGAGAATGAAGAGACAGCTTATTTGCAAAATCATTCTAGAACTACCTCTCCATATTCTACACAAAATCGTTCTAGAACTACCTCTCCATATTCTACACAAAATCGTTCTAGAACTACCTCTCCATATTCTACACAAAATCGTTCTAGAACCACCTCTTCATATTCTACACAAAATCGTTCTAGATCTAACTCTCCACATTATCCACAAAATCGCTTTTCTCCAGAAAGAAAGAATGATTTGACGAAATGTATAAACAAGAATGAATCAAACACAAGCAGCTGTTCTTATATCATCAAGTTTTTTTTTTTTGTAATAGTACCAGTAGCACTAAGTGCTTTAATATTATTAAATAAGAACAATGTGCAAACACAGTCTATAAGCAACCCTACTTTATTGTTAGCTGAATCGATTAAAAACATAAAGACAACATTTTACAATCAAGAATTGGATATTTGGAATGATATTTCATCAGCGATAAACGAAGTAATATCAAGCATTCCCAAGACACCTTCAATTATTCTGTTATTTGCAAAGGAAACAGCCACAATGGATTGTTTAGCTACTAAACTGGCACAAGCGAGCAGTACCATTTTGCATGCAGACAGTTATCTAGTATTTAATCCAGAAGATTTTGGAAATGATGCTGGTGAAATCATTACGACGTTAAACAATCATTCTTTAGAAAGAAAAAAAGTTGTGGTGAGTATGCATGCATATTCTAGATTTTGTAAAATATAAATATGAACTGACTTTTAAAATCAAATAAATCTGTTGCAGATGATTCGTGATATATTGAATATTAATGCAGAAGCAATAAAAGCATTACATAATTTATGCGATAGAGTAAATCCCTTAGTAGCAGAAGCTATTTACATTCTTACTATGCAAACTAATAATTATCAATCATCACAGAAAAAACTAAAGTTTGTGGAAAATCAGATTTCTAATAAATTGTCAAAAAGCATCGATCAGGATGTTTTACTGGCACTTGTAACGCGAATTACAGATGGGGCAATTATATCGGTACAACCTGAACCAGAATTAAGATACTGCTAATCTAAGTTGTAAGAAAATAAGCGTAATTATAATAGCATATTAATGACAATTATATAAATAACAAAATTAGGCAACTGTTCTTTATTCTATAAATAACAAAATTGTTTAATTAAAATTAACAGTCTGTGTGCAATTTGCCTTACATACAAGACTCGTTAATATTCTAGAAAAGTAAATTCTGATTTGCACTCCTATACCATTTATGCTGATATTTTGCCAGCTGAACGGATTTTTTCAGCTGATCAGAGATCGAGGAATGCGAAACTACATAATCATTTTTACATCATTTTGTGTTGGTTCTAACTACCGACTGTTTATTGTAAAATTTTGCGGTAATATTCGTGATAGATTTAAATATAGTATTGAAATACAATTAAATAAGCTATGATCTTATTCGAGCTAAGAACTAGTATTACCACTGCGTAAACAACAAAATAAAACGGCTGCTTGCATTCTATTTAATTCCAATTGACAGAGCTCTTTGTAAATATCAGTTTCTGGAAATATGATTTTGGAATAGTTTTGCGAACAAAGAATTTGTATCTCCTCATCTCACATCTAATATTTTCTGTTATTTATATATCATAACAGAGTTAGACTATATAAATAATAAGCCACAAATCGCGTTGTGGAAGATCTATAAGAATGATTTTTGCAAATTTATTACAAATTACACAGGCACATAAAATAAAAAGTGTCATGTCCGAAAGACTATAGGGATACATAGGTGTAGTCTCTCGGACATGATACTTTTTTTATTTTGTGTGCCTGTGTTATGAATTGCACATAATCTGGTGTTAATTATAGTAATATGGTATAAAATATGAGCTGTACAGGAGGATTTAATGCAACATTTTGGAGATTTTTAAATCATTGCATAATTGGATCAAAACCGTCAGAACTAAGAAATTGAAATATTTTAATACTAATATTAGAAATATTTTATACAATTATTTTGTATATTACCTTGTATTATAATAAATAAGTTTAATATATATATATATATATATATATATATATATAAAAAAAACATTTTTTCTAATTCAATTATTTATTCAGTTTAAAAAAATTATTTACTTAATTTTTTTTCTTTAGTATTAAAATAATACAAAGCAACTGTAATAGAAATCTTAATTTTGTTTGCATCTGCAATAATGTGCTTACTTATGGCAGTTATGACAGTTATGATAAAGTTATGTCTCTGGTTGCAAAGAAATGTAAGATTTGTAAATCTGTTAATTTAACTTTATTTTGTTATGCCAATGTTACACGAAATAAATTTTATTTTTAGCGAGTTTTTTCTAATCACAATTTCATATTTCTATTTTCGAAAAATATAACGACACTGTTGTACGTAGCGATTTCACGCATATTTCCGAATGACATATTTATTTAGCTTCAAAATAAAATACAATAATTATAATTATTTTGTGTATGTGTATGATATTCGATTTCGTATTAATGTGTCAGTCGGCAGTCCATACAACGATTGAAGTAATGTCGAGTGTCGTATCCTGCTCATTGCCAATTTACAAGATCTTTTACATTATTTAGTTTAATCATTCAGGATATTTATAATAAAATAGCAAAATGTTAACAAAAATTACTGTTACATATACAAAATATGATATTGTATATTACACATACAAAATTTTATGAAAATAATAAATTATTTTTTAACATTTATATAAATTGCTTACAATGAACGATACACATTAAATAAAATTTTATAACATGTTTAAATCAATAATTGGCCAACAATTCGGATAAAATCGGATTTTAGTGCTTAAATAATAAATTTCCGAGGTCGACTTAGGTAATTTTATATACATTTTTTAGTTCCTCGAATTGGGCGCCGGATATTTGTCTGTCTTGAATAAAAGATTTTAAAATTTTCATAGATTTTTTCATGTAATTTAGATAAAAGATCATTGGTTTTCTGATACCTATTCAATAGTTGGTATTCATAAAGCATCTTATATTCAGGATTATCTTGAGTTATGGAGAGTTTGACTCTGTGGTACCAATGAAATGATTCTATTTAAGACTTATCTCTTGAATATAAGATCAAACTGTGAATATCACCTAATGCTTTTTAGTATATCGTTTCACATGTACTAATTGAAATATATATCCTTTTCACTATTTTCTAAAAGCAAATAAAGAAAAACTTAAAATAATTGTGAAGCTTTAACATGCATGTCTATATAGCTTTGTTTTAATAAATGTTCTGAAATGTGTTTCTTATTACACCCTTGAAACAAAAAAAAATTTCGATTATTTAAACCAGTGCTTTTCAATCTCTTTAAGTAATGAAATATTAAGTAGAAAAACTTTGCAATAAAAAAAAATATTTATACGAGCTTATCTGCGTATTAAACAAATAGTAACATTTGCTTTATTAATATTAATATGAAAATAATAAATAAAATTTATCTCGATTAAAGTATGATTGTAAGTAGAAAAATATTGTTAAACATTTCATAATACACCTAAAGATTATAATTATAATAGCTGAAAAACACTGATTTATTTTCAATTTTTATATATTTCATGTAAAAAAAATGTGTGTGTATGTGTGTGTTTGTGTATATAATGGTTTCACCCCCATTGTATACGATTTATAAATTCCAAATTTCATTTAAAAATATGCACAATATAATGCGTGTACAACACAATGGCAAATTCTCTTTTATGTTCAGGTTTTACTATATTATTTGGTAAGCATTTTATAAATTGGCAACAAGTATCCATAGCTGCATACTTTGCTAAAGTGATACATTAGCAAAGTTTTCAACTAGTGAACTGTAATAGTCGTTCTCCGTCGTAATAATTCAAATCGGTAACTAAAAGTAGATAGTATATAATAGGGTTTGTATAATATAGTATGGTATCGTCAAACCTAAATAATAAATACACTTTTTTTCATATATACAGTCACAGACTTTTCATACAGAATGTCCAAAATCTAATGTGTGCTGTACAATTTCAATACCATTAATTTTTATCATAAGTAAATAAAGGGTTGAAAAATTTCACTTCTCTGATAGTTCAAAAATTTAATTATAAAACATAAGATAAAAATGACTTATTCAATACATCTGTAAGTATTTATAATTAAGAATAACTAGTAATTTAATCGCGTGATATTCAATTAACAAAAGTATAGATGTAATAACTGGAGTCGGCAATCCGCATAATTATTTAACATAAGAAAACCAAAGCATGTTTTGCACATACAAATCATGCTTGAGTATCACAAATTACAACAAATACTTCCAACCAATTCTTGCAAACTCTTGCAACGTTGCATTGATGGCCAGATAATAAGACTATTGCTTCGTTTAAGGGCACTCTGTATAGAATAGCCTTAAAATTACGAGATACGTATTTACAGTAAAAAAGTTTAATTGGTCATGTTTCTATCTAGTATAGTAAGGAGGTGAGTACCGCGTTGCGTAATGTTGTCCGTGTTGGCTACGTAGTCGCGTACTTCAGTCATTCAGTTAGCGTCTTGCAGGATAATGCAAGTCTTTTTTTTCGTAATTCTGCGTCAGTCACATGTCAGACGAGGTATGAGCCTGCCTCGACAAATTGTTCTGATCATTGTCTCCACTTCTACTTAAGCACTAAGACGTTTACGTTTCAAAAACTGAACGCCTCATACTAAATACATGCAGGTATGAGTCTGTATGTTCCTACACAAATTGTTTCAAGGCTCTAACGCAGACATTGTCGCAATTTGACGTAGGTTCGAAAACATAATTACTTTAGATAGTAACACATAGTAAGTTATGGTTCATCCTAAATAATGAGAAACAAAATGAGAACTAAAAATGTATGAAGTTTTTTTTACTGTTTTTAATTCAATGAAGAATAGATAATTTTCGAATGTAGTGGTGCTAGTAGTAATTGTTTTGACACAAATAAACTCTAATTATATGAGTGATTATATAAAATCATGTGTTTACTATTGATGTTCCGATTTTCAGAATATTATAAATCCCTGTAGAATGAATAACGTTAACACATTCAACGAAACAGAGTTATATTCAGAAATTAAAAAATAGTTGATTAGAATTCAAAGCCTTGCACTGGTAGTTGGGAAGAATCTGGTGCGGAGAATTGATATTCTGCTCCTTGCGAATCGATTGAAGGTACAAGCCTGGTATCCTCTTCTTCAGACCCAAAATATCGTTCGATAATATCAAAGGCCTTTTGATAAATATCCATATTTTGGTGAGATTGCAAGAATTCTATTTTGTCTAGGCCTGAAACATTATGAAAAATTATTAACATATTAATATCTATTAATCGACACTTTTTATATAAAACCTGTATTAAATTGATATTTTACCATAACATTCTTCAATAAGAACTGCGTAAGGATTGAGACCATTATGCACAGTTGCATCTTGTTCTCCCAGACGTAAAATGTTTTCTATTCCGTTCAAAGCGACTTGAACGATCTTGACGTCCATAACAGTAAGCAAATCGCAGAGCGGCGGAATACATCCCTGCATTGCGAGATATCGAATTTGATCGGCCGTTCCGCCACTAGTAGCATTTGTAATTGCCCATGCAGCCTCTTTACGTGTTTTAAATTCAGCTTTGCTCAAAATCTCAATTAAAACCGGAAAGATATTAGCATCAATCACTGCCTAAAAAAAAAACAGAAATTTATATAGAAATTATTAATATATAGTTTGTGTATGTGTGTGTGTGTGTGTAGTTGTTATATTTGAAAGATTGAGACGTACTTGTATTTGTTGGGGATTACCGGCAGTGATATTAGAGACTGTCCAGCAAGCCTCTTTACGAACACTTTCCCGTGGTGAACTTAAGAGATGTAATAGACACGGTAATGCCGAGCAATTTAACACAACTTGCGTTTGCACATCATCTCCCGTAACTATATTTCCTACAGCACGAAGAGCCGCGCTTATTACGTTATTTTGTTCATGCCTGAAAATAACATTATTATCAATTGCTATAATCTGTGTACATCAAATTATATAATTTTTTATATGGATCTTATATACATTCCAACATACATGAGAAGTTCTACAAGACGCCTGCAAACGCCAGCATCAATAACAGCTTGTATTTTGTCATTTGGACCGTCGCTCAAGTAAGAAAGAGCCCAACAAGCATCAGCAAGCACATCAAAGTCAGTATGATTGAGAAGATGTGCTAACACTGGTAAACATGGTGCAACTTTTGCAAAAGCTGGTGCTGGATTTTTTCCTCGACAGAGATTTGATAACGCCCATACCGCATTGCGAGTCATAGAAAGCCGTGATGCCTTTGAGAGCAGTCTGAAAAATAGTAACTAGAATAATGTTCTCGACAAAATAATATTCTCGATATTAACTAGAATGATATTGTCGTACGGCGTATATATAAACATTTTTGATATATAATTCTTAAGCGAAAACCATAATGTAAAAAAACATACTGTAGAAGTGGCGTGAGGATACCATTGGCTAAGACATGATCTCTGCATTCAGGACTATCTCCTGCAATATTACCCAATGCCCAAACAGCTTGTTCCTGTACATCTTCATATTCAGAACCAAGTAAAGCTATGAAAGTAGGAACAGCTCCAGCATCTATCACAATGCGTGTTTGTTGAGATGTACCACTTGCTATGTTTGTCAGAGCCCATGCTGCTTCGAACTAACAATTAATATTAGTATTTATGTATGCGTCCTTTATTCACAGTAAAAGATAAAATGTTTACAATACAAATATATCCTAATATGGCTGGGAAGTGTAACTACAAATTAAACTAACGAGAAATGACAATACTAGTCGAAAATAGTGATAAAATGTTTATTTTCAAATACCTGCAGAGTGCAATTTGTGTTATTTTTAAGAAATTCAACAAATTGTGGTACAATTCCCGTTTGTATGACCTCATCTATAGGAGGATTTGGCTCTCTTGATAATAATTTTCTAAATTTCTGTGTTGCTGCCAATTGATCTTGTATGTTAGGACTATATAACGCATCTACCATCTCAGATGTTATAATACCAGGAGACTGCTAAAAAAATATATCAATTTCTTTTATACAAAGAAAAAAATTATCATGAAACAATTACAATACAAAAATACAATATAATAATTATATTACCGATTGTGCTGTAGGAAGTGAATATTCGTCCGTAGTTGTAACATTATCTTCATCTGCAACAATATTTGGAACATTTCGACGTTTTGATAATTGCTGCTCACGTTTTTGTTTTCTTAATTGAACTCCCTCTTCTTCTCTGCGTCTCCGTAATTCTTGTGAATCTAATCCTACATTTTTATAACGATGTTTATGTGTAGGTCCAGTTGACATCTAAAAATACAAATAACGAATTATACATTTTAGTTGCATAGAAATTTTTTTATTAAATTTAAATATAACGCAAGGAAAAGTTGCAAAAGTTATAATTTACAAATTTAAAATTACATAATTGCAATCAATTTTTATTACTATACGTTTATAACAATCCAATTTGTTATGTTGAAATTATCATAGTTTTATTGTTAGACAAATGCAGAAGATATTTATATATATTTGCATATTAAAATTGAAAATTTTCAAAAATTAGAAAAATTTCTTATTTACTACAAGTGTTAAGAATAATTCACTTATTGTTAAGAATAACTAAATTTGTCAAAAAAAAGTTGAAAATAAAATATAAACAAAATCCCTTAACAGTTATAACTAGATCTTAGTGCTGATTTTTGTGTGATTTTATATACCTTTTCAAGTTCAACAAACAGCATGCCAAGTAGATTTTTCGGTCAATAATACAATTCTAGGTTGAACAAAAATTAATAATATCACTTTTATTAAATTAAAAATAAATTTAATAATGCATGATGCTAACTCACATCTAAAAGTGAGAACATTTACCCCCCTAAAAAACAATAAAAATTAGCACCAAGATCTAGCTATAACCATTAAAGCACTTTGTTTATATTATATTTTCACATTATGGGTCAAATAAGTTCTTTATTTTAAAACAAGTTGACATTACGTTCTGTTTACATGTTTATAGAAAAAAAAAAACAATGAAAAAGTTACAGTCGCAAAATATTTTTTTACAAAATAAGTATTATTTCCAAAGTTTCTATTTAAATCAGAGAAATATTAACATAAAAAAAAAAAATAAAAAAATCTGATTTCAGAAAAGGTAATTAAGTTTCCAAAATCTCATTAATATTCTTCAACATGAAACAATAAATCTAAGTGACATATTAATTTAAAAAAAAATATTGTTATACATGTTAATTTGAATAATAACAACAGTAATTTGTTATAATAAAATGATTGAAATCAAATGTATGTAAGAATGAAATAACTCACATTTAAGTTTATTATTAACTCACATTTAAGACGAGCTTAACTTATATGCAAGTAAGAACTGTGTAAATATTTAATTGTAATTTAGCTTTGACAAAACGTTTTATACTTAATATTTTTGTGTTGAAATAAGCTACATTTAAAAGAGTTTATATTTGCATTTCTGTAACAGCATTTTACTATTCATCAATTATCATTTGATCATCACAAAAATAATTTTCAAAAGATACAATTTTTAATCAAGAAATATTTTTTTGCAAACTGTTTTTCATGGTATAAATATTTATTTTTATTAACATGAAAATTTTTATATAGGCAATTTACACATGCTTGTTTGTTATAATTGTAATAAAATTGTTTTCAAAGAGAAAATAATTATATAAATGTTCTTGAAAAGTTACAATGTTTTTATAATTCAAGAAAAGCGAGAAAGATGCATATCAGGCCAAGTATTTCTGTAAAAAAAAAAAAAATTTTTTTTTTAAGAACATCTTTAGAAAACAATATTATATATAGAGGAAAAGATCTACTCATAAGTTTTGAATATAATTATTTATATCAAACGTATAAATAATATTTGAAATTTGTTCAAAGAAAAAAAAAAAATTGATTTCGCTATTTCTCTCTTTCTCTCGTTTAAAAATATCTTCAAATATGCACGCGCGCGCGCACGCACATAGACGTACACATGTATAGACGCACTGACGCATTCGTCACATGCATGTGAACAAGAATACAAAAGCGAACGGCGAAAAAGACGATGCTTCGCGCATTATACGAAGGAAAACGCCTCGGAAGAAAGCAGGGTAAAGGTAGGAAATCGTTGTGCCGTCATCGACATCATCGAACACCACGACAGTCATCTGACAATGGATTCCGCGTGAGGGTTAGGAGTTAATCGACGAGACGGCTGTTGGGGCGGGGATACCGCCCAGACGAAGAGCAGAAATACCATCTCGTGAGGGTCGATTGTGCACGGTCACCTTCGTCATCGGTGAATACGAGACGCGAAGCACCGTCATCACCGATCTTCGCGCCGCGCGATCGGCCGCTTGGACATTTTGGCACGCGCACAGCCAACGCAGACACACTGACATTGGCCTGGAATCCTCTCGACCCTTCGGCACGTCAACGCGCGCGCTGCGTCCACTGGCGATCCCGGTCCGCAGATTACAGATCGGCTATCAGTATGATAATGGTCACACTTTGTACTTACGGTTGTGAGAGCAGATTCGAATCTCCGAACGGGGGTCAGACGTAAAAGATCATGCAATTTCACGCGAAGTGCCGCCGTGCCCGCCGTGAGCCCTTTCTCTGTTCACCATAAACTATACGCCAACAATGATTGATCGGAAACTACATGAACTACAAGTCCTGTATAGAGTCCGATATAAAGAGAGAAGCGACATTGATGTCCGAAGCTCTGATTGGTAATCTGATTAATACTTGATTGGCTAAGCGAGCAGCCATATTGTGAACACAGCTGTTGCAGAATGATACGAATGGTGTTTGATGACGCTAGAGCGGTCCCAAAATGGCGGTGGAGGACTCAATTGGATACTGAAGGTTGTGGTGGGGGTTCGATGTCGCTTCTCTCTTTATATAGGACTCTAGTCCTGTATGTACAATCGCGACGCCAAAGAGATCGCTGATTCGCCAGTCGACAACCGTGCGCGGCATGCCAATTGGTGCCAATTTTTTTATGATTTGAAGAATATTATAGGATTAAAAAAAATTTTATTTTAACCAAAATACTTATTTTTTGCGAAATTTTGCAACACAATTTTGTTTATTGTAATTATTCGAGAATAAAATATTTTTGATTTGGGTCTTGTTTATCATCTTTAAGACTTTAAGGCATCAATTTTACATATTATGAGCTAAAAAATATGCTTTCTGTTCAGAAATGTAGCGTGTCAAAGTTACAGGTTTTTTTGGAGATTTGTTTATATACATATTGAAACATGCAACACAAACAAATTTAGAATTTTACAAATTACGAATTTAGAATTTTACAAAAACGATCTTGAAGAATTGATTATAAATATCGGTCAATAGAAACATTTTAAAATAAAGTTGCGGCTGTAACCGTTCTCTCTTTTAAACAATTCATATGGTGGGAATACTCCCACCCCACTACATTATTAGCGCAGACTTGAACCATTTTTATAAGCAGTGTCGCAAAATAGATGTAATTTTAGTTCATATTCCGGACAAAATGGATGAGGTCGTTAATGCGCCGGGAAAAAAAAGCCGGCATGGCCACTCTCAGGTCCTCTCTGCGTCTCTGGTCAAGACGAAATCAGACAAAATCAAGTTTGTTCTTTTTCACTGAACTGCCTCCAAAATTTTATAATCTCATAATAAAAGGGAATTATTATTCTTTTCCACATCTCAGGACTGAATTTTTTTTGCTTTCATAATTTAGCTTTCCTTTTTTCTTGTCACATTGAGAAGAAAAAGTAAAAACATGAAAGAGAAAACATCGTGCAAATTTAGTCCTGAGTTATGGAAAAAGAACATATCTAAAATATTTTTTTAAATAAAAATTTACAATGAGGCACTAGCTACACCGAAAAAGGAACTCATTTATGGAACTCAGCCTTGTTCGTAGAACGATTAAACGTAAATAATCTACAAGAACAAATCACTCGCTGAACAGGCTCGTTCCAAAACCCAAATAAAAAATATTGCAATCTTTTTGCTGGCGAATGATGTACATACACATGTATCATATAAACAACAGCTCATATTGTGTATGTGTTCAGCAATGTACTTCAAATTAATATATAATAGGTTTAATTAGAATACAGAGTCTCTTTTTAACATTTCTATTGATTCGATACAGCAATTTTCTCATGTCTATGTCATATACACACAATGAATAATAAACTTCAATAAATTTTCTTCATAAAAAATGACGTGGATGGTTGTTTGAATTTGTTAGATCTAAGTAGCATTTACGTTTGTCAAATTTTTTAGTATCTTCACAATATGTTACAATTAAAGTAAAATATTGTAGAAACACATGTAGAAATATTTTTATTGTAACATAATTATTTAAATAACTAAAAGCAATATATCACAACTTTATTTTAAAAGCGGAATTGCTAAGATTAAGGAATTAAAAGTATTGTATATATGAACAATACTTATGATGAAAAATATGAAAGAAAAAGACATGTTAAGCCTACTTTAAACTTTGATGCGATCTGCTAAGGAGCAGGATAGACCAGTGTTATCTGGTTCAACATTAAGCTCTTTTACAGTCCCGTTTTCAACAATCATTGAATAACGTTTGCTGCGTTTGCCTCCTAAAACTGCTAGATCCACACCAAGATCCATAGCATCTGTAAATTCTGATTTAGGATCAGCTAACATCCGTACCTAAAAGTAACCATTTCTTTAGAAAATAATTACAATAAATAGAATAAATTTGAATTGTAATGTAATAATCATTGATAATGTATAAGAAACGTAATATTTTTTAATTAAATAAACACACTTTTCCTGTTGCACCATGTTCTTTACCCCAGGCTGCCATAACAAATGGATCGTTGACACTGATACAAAAAATCTCAGAAATTCCCTTAGACTTCAGTTCATCTGCTTTTGTAACATAACCAGGCAAATGAGTCTGAAAATTAATATCGTTAATTAGATCAATCACAAATACTAAAATATAATCAAAGAACTTATTCTCTGTTATTTGCTATATAATTGTACAGTTCATTAAAATAAATTTTATATAATTTCGTTATAATTCAAAAAGAAATAAAAGATACTGTACTAATTAAAGTTAAAATTAATCTCTAAACTAAAAAAATGTAAAAAAAAGTAAAAGGTTTTAATTTTATTAAGATCTATTTTGAGTGTCAGATTCAGCAAATAAGCAACTATTTTAATTACTAAAAAATAAACTTTTTTTTACCTTTGAGCAACCAGGTGTAAATGCACCTGGCACACCAAATATTATGATTTTCTTCTGAGCTGCAACTTGTGCTAGGTTTACCTTTTCCGATGGTGTGTTCTCAAACAGATCCACACTGGGTAATTTATCTCCAACCTTGAAAAATCATTTATAATTGATTTTTGTTTTTAAATAAGGGATATTGTAAATATTTGTGTTAAACATAACATTTATCATTTAGTATGATATTCATTCACATGAATATGAAAAACTTGACGAGTGATTAGCAGCCACTTATTTTGAAAATATATCTTTGGAAGTACATAATGTATGCATTTTATGTATTAATTGCATATTGTCTGTATTGTCACATAAGTTATAAAATAACATTTGCATTAGCAGAAATTTGACTTGATTATAATTCTCTACTTTTTTTCTGTTAAAGTTATACAATTTATTACAAAGATGCAATAAACAATTAAATAATAAAAGCTGCCCAAATATCGTTATTCTAGTGCCTATCTTGATCGCATCTCAATCTTCTCTGTTGGAATCAGTCACATTTATAAAATTTACATCCAAGGGCTTATGATCTCCGAACACTATAATCTAGTCCCCTTTACCTCGCTACTGAATAAATAGTAAATTGATTTTTTCTATCTAATACACATATACAAATTATACTATCAATAATATATTTATTTTCAATCTATCATGTTCATCTGTTCCTATTAATTTACATATATTGAAACATTCTTTTATAAAAAGCATTCCTAGCTTGACATCTTAGGTCTTCAGCCCTAAAAGCTCATAGATAAACACTTTACAGGTTGTATAATTGCAATATTTGTACATTTTACATTTAGATTCACATTATATGTATTATATCCTGGTCATTGATGATGCATTACAAAAAGAAATACTTCAACGCACGATTAGTACGGAAAAATAATCGAGGAATCAGGATGAGATATAATCAGACCAAAAAATACTCACAGCAATAACCATTTTTCGTGCTGATACGTGAAAGCTTCGTGAAAAACAACTGAATGTCGACCGTCCTCCGTTAACGGAAACAACACGGCTCAACAGCTGACTCATGTAGATCGAGTGCAACTGACGAGTGCAATCCTTATAATTTGTATACGCCACAGATTCGCAACTACAAGCGTTCGCAAATAAGCCACCGGTGTTATTGCGCGTTCCTGTTATATAATTCCGTGATTACGATGAATGAAACCGCAATTTATCAAAATAAATCAAATCAAATCATTCTAGAAATATAAATTAAATGTAATATGCGATTGAATTGCTTGCGATTAGAAAGATATATTTATTGATATCATATATATTGATCTCTCTGATGTATGTTATGTATATACATCAATGGATACCATTTGAAAAACATTTGTCATTACCTCGTTCTTTTGAATATTTTATATTACTCCAAAATCATTAATTTAGATTATTTAGAAGATTATTTAAAACGTTATCTTAAATTATAATGACAATTAAATAGTTTTTAAGTAAAGACTCCAGAGTTGAATAATTTTAAAACGCACAAACTACTTTATTAATAAACTTTTTTTCTAAGTTAAAAAGTTATTTATACTGCATATAAAGCAGACAATAAATTATGAAAGAAAAAAGACATTCCTAAAAAACAATATTTTTAAACAAAATTCTTTATTTTATATAAAATTAATTTACAAATAAAACGTAAACATTTATTTAATGATCCATAATTTGAAAAATTATCGCAGATTATTTTTACGACCGATCGTTTTTATCAACGACACAGTTGATAACAACGTTTCTCTCAGTGTTGGCGGAGCGCCACGCAGAACGACAGATGGCAGAATGTCTCTGGTAACGTCGCACGTGTTACGTTGCCACGGTTTGGCCAAACTCGTTATTCCGTCGCGATTCGTAGCAACCGGCAGACCGGCGTTGAGGAAGCTCGCTGCTTTTACGAGACTTTACCGAGACATGTCGTACACGACCGTCGAACGGGGTGCGCTCAACAGCACGGACTACAGGGTATTTTTCAGTGAGTAGAACTCGACGTTATCAGAGACGATGAGGTAATATTCGCGGAAGTCGCATCGAGGAGCCGTGAACTTCGCAAAGGTCGTAAGGTCACGGTTACACGTTGCGCGTGGCATGCCGTAACGTTTCGTTTCTAGCGTCATTAATGACTTGAATTTTTCCGAACGACATGACTCCGCGCTGAGGTTTATCTGGAATAATAGGAGGCTTCGGTCAACCGCACGGTCGCACGCTGTTTTGTAACCGTCGGATTTCGATCCTAGGTTTCAAGTTCGTTACCGCGTCACTCGCGGCGTATTTCGCGCCGAAAATTTTTTTTTTTTCGTCAAGCGATTTTTTTTTTAATTGCAAGCGTCCACAAATGATTCTCGTTGCTGTAACGTTTCATGAATCGATTCGATTCCGTTACTCCGTGGCATTTAGCTCCGGTGAAAGTACAATTTTTTTGAAGGTGTTAGGAATGAGAAAGCAGGCTTGCTTATGCTCTGGACATATGTTCTTATGTATTCATATTTGGCATAAATTTTACAGCGTGTTTTTTTTGTACCAGATTTTTTAAATTTATTATTACATATGGAATAACATTCTAGAGTTTAATAATTTATTATATATATATATATATATATATATATATAAGAAATTATTGCTTATATAAGAATATATAAGAAATTATTGCTTATATAAGAATATATTCTAGCAATTCGTAATATATACTTCTATTACAATATTTTTAAAATTCTTTTGTTTTTACATAGAAAATGATTCGGACATTCCAATCTCACCCATGCATGATATTCCACTCTTTGTCAATGAAGACAATAAGACTTTGCATATGATTGTCGAAATACCACGATGGACGAATGCTAAAATGGAAATATGTCTTAAAGAGAGTTTGAATCCTATTAAACAAGATGTCAAGAAGGGCAAAGTGAGATTTGTCGCCAATTGTTTCCCTCACCATGGCTACATATGGAATTACGGAGCATTGCCCCAGGTAGGAGTTTTATTCTTGTAATTGTATTTAATCGTTTGTTTTGGTACTTGTTTTTCAATTTTTTTCACTTTACAGTGAAAAAAACAAAAAAAAATGGAAATTATGATAAGACTAAGAAACAAGATAATATCTCAAAAGTCATGGAAAAAAGTAATTAACAAGTATAAGTATATACTTTGAATTACCAACTCATGTTTGAACATATGAATGTGAAATGAGAAACATACATATATTACCTTAGTATCAGTTAAATTTTCTGCTGACAGTCAGTTTAAGACACCATTGAATTTTACTGTTTAATCAGACATCCTAGAATTCTTATGTTTTTTAAAGAGTTTTTGGACTCCAGTTTGAAAAAATTTTGATATACTCATATTTTTAAAAATATGATTACATGACCCAAAATGTTTTTTATTTTTTTGTACTTTTTCGAATTTGAGACAGAAAATTGGTAAAATTTATTGTTGCAGTAAAAAATTCATAGCTTTTTTTGCACTTTTGTATAAAAAATATCGTAAATTTAAACAGTCCAAAATTAGTTTTTAAGAAAATAATAGTATAGTATGGTGTATGTTTCAAAAAATATAATTGTTAATTTGAAAATTTACATTTTTGATATAGAAAATAGGAAAAAAAATAATAGGGAAAAGAAAAAACTGCTTTTTGAAAAAATTATTTCAGAAATGATCATTTAAGATAAGTATAAATACTTTTCAAAAGAAATATATTTATTAGGTATTGCATCACGGAAAGAAAAATTTTTGCTGTTATAGCTAACCATGGTTTGTTAAGGTCGTATTTACTATTGTAACTATAAATTTATGAACTACAACAAAACGATTTGCTATTGTTAATACATTAGTAAAGTAACAAAACATGCATGTTTATCAGAATCATATCGTATAGCAACATAAAAATAGTTCATATCGGAATTAACCGATATGTCAGTGATATGTAGGTAATACACTGGTAGCTAATTAATGTAGTTACGTAGAATAACTTTTAGCTACTGAGTATATTTTGGGTATAGCAAATATTTTCTGTAGCTAAATTCATGTATTAGGTAACTAAACTCTTTCAATTAAAATCATAGATAAGATATTAGCTGTCCATATATTACGTCATTTAGTAACTGTACGCAGTTTTTAGCAACAGCTACTTTTTTTCCGTGCATGTATGATATTGCACATTTTTTACAACAGTGCGTGCAAAGCTCCTCACAACTGCTTTTTAGAATAAAGCACAGCAATATAAAGTTTTTAATTAAAGTTTAACAGAAAAAGACCTTTCTCTCAATTCCGGAACATTTACCGACCATTTGAAATTTTTTTGGCCTTCTATAAAAGCAGCGATGTTGCTGATTCTGATTCATCATTTTCACTGTTTTCTAAAGCATTAATTAAATCTTCATTGTCATTTAGCTCATCTACGATCTCCCCGCCACCAGTTTCATTGTCAGAATGTTTGTAAAATAAATCTTGCGATTGCTCATGTAAAGAACAATTTGCTCAACAGCATGCTCTCCCGTCTTAAATATATATCTGTTCTGAATTTCTATACCTATTATGATAAAAATAACCTCACATAAAAATGTTAAGAATAGCAAAATATATGATCGATTATTTAAAAATAATTTTGCCATACACTTGCGTCATTGATGAAATACGCTTGACTTTGTTTTAACTTGTTATACGAAACATGACTAATAAAACATAGCATCCTTTAGTCGATAAATTCTCACTATTAACAACTCTTATTTAGAGATGAAAGTTCATCTTTTCTGTTTACTACGTCTACTGAATAATTTAAAATAAAAAATTTGTGGTCTTCAAATCTTTAGAGTGGAGAGTTAATCTAATTACTCATATTTTCTTCTAGGAAATTGAAGCTGGTTTTTTTTTAATTTAAAAAGCAGCTATATTGTCATTAAGTTATTTTGCACTCTTATATAAAATATAAAAGCTTACAAAAATGTTATTCGTAAATAAGTTTTTGTCTGAACAAAATTCATTTTAATGGGATGAAAAAATTAAAGTTTATGGTATTCATAACATACATTTAAAAAAATTATATATATATATATATATATATAATACTTTCATTTATCAAGAGATATAGTACTATCTCTTATGTCAAGTATATTTTATTTGTAAAATTCTTTACCTTTTTGTCTAATACTATTTAAGTTAACTATTATTTTTTTGTGATACGTATGATTCAATGATGATCTCATTGATGTATTATCTGGAAATGATAAAAGGAAATATGAACAAGTATATTAAACTGATACAAGTATCCATATATAATCTTATATCTTATGTTCAAATATCTTGCATATATGTGAGCTTGTAGTTCAAGGTGCTACACTTGTACTCAATTATTTTTTCCCATTTCTCTTAATATGTTATTTTACTTTCTAGTTTCTTAAAAAAAAAAGATATATTTTTATCTCTTATTAAAAACTAATATATAATACTTTAATTTATTTTTCTTTCTGTTATAATAAAGATGATTGTACTAAACAATATATTTAATTAATAGACATGGGAAAATCCTGATGTTTTGGACGAGGCAACAGGCTGCAAAGGTGACAATGATCCCATTGATGTTCTTGAAATAGGCTACAGGGTGAGAAATAATTAAAGTGACAAAAAATAATTTTATTTGTCATGTAATAATTACTTGCGTTTATAGGTTGCAAAACGAGGAGAAGTATTAAAAGTGAAAGTTCTTGGAACAGTGGCACTTATTGATGAAGGTTAGAGAATTAAAGTTAAAACTAGAATATAGATGTATGTTCCAAAATAGACAGAATATTAAAATAATTGATATATACAAATAAAATATTATGTATGTTTTATTATGAAAAATTTTTATTTTAGGCGAAACCGATTGGAAGATTATTGTAATTGATGTTAACGATCCTTTGGCAGATCAACTGAATGGTAATTGTTATTTTTTAATACACTTATTAATAAAAATATTCACAATAATTTATGTAATGCATTTTTCAACTACATTCTTCAACAGGCAAAAAAATTCAAATAGATTTTTTACTTACATATTATTAACTTGATAAATATTATTGTAGATATAAGCGATATCGAGAAGCATTATCCAGGTTTATTGAAAGCTACAATTGAGTGGTTTAAGATATATAAAATTCCGGATGGAAAGCCAGAAAACCAATTTGCATTTAATGGTGAAGCAAAAACACGAGATTTTGCACTGCACATTATTGATGAAGTTCATCAACATTGGAAAAATTTAGTCAAACAGGAAGGTTCATCTGGTGAAATAGATTGGTTTGTAAAAATTAATCTTTATCTTAGATAAGGCAATTGAGATATTATTCTATGTATTATTTCTTGTAGCTCTAATGTAACGGTGGAAGGGAGTCCTTTCAAGATTACCACAGAAGCTGCACAAGAGATTTTAGAAAAGGCACCTGAACCGGTGGAACCTCAAGCTGTAGAACCGATAGGTAAATATCTTAAATGTAATAAAAAAAAAAAACATTTCTTTAAATTTTCTTTTTTACATAAAAAATAAAATTTTTAGTTTAAAAAATTTTTTATACTTACGACATACTTATAATGATGTAATTCATTTTCAGTTGACAAATGTTACTTCCTGCACCCCAAATTATAAAAATTATGATGGGCATTAAAAATTGCACTTAGTTTTCATATATTTGAAATATATGAAGATGTTATTGATGTTGAATATATATTGATTTAAAACCTTTATTCATTAAATTGTTTTTATAACGTATGATTTCAGTCGATAAATGGCATTACGTACACCTTAAATGAAGATGAGACGGATAATCTTCGTTCAACTATATCGAAGTCGGCTACTCCGTTCATATTCAACTTGGAGTTCTTATTTATCATTTTTATGTTTTCTCGTAACACATCATTTGTTTCATTACATTTAAAAATTTGATATATATGCGGTGCTATTTTATAAAGCTTTTCACTGTTTTTTAATAGATGCACAGAAATAAGTTAAACTGGACAACATAGGATAAACTATTTAATACAAATATTTCTTTTTTTATGCTCCGCATATATATTATCCTTTTTATGATATTACATCTCTAGCGGCACGTTTCGATTATGAAAGAAACACAATCTCATTATAAGTTGTGATATAGCTGTACAGTTTTAAGTGGATGGGTTTTTTTTTAGGTAAAATGTTAGTGTTCTCTTCAGTATTTTTTCCAATATGGAGATAACAATAAACAAACTGGCCTGAGTACAGATGCATATATATTATTTTCAAGAGTTGTTCCTCGTTCTTTATATTTCATTTTTGGAATATTTGTATTTGTACAGATTCTTCTTACATTTGTACAGATTCTTCTACATTTTATATATATATTTTTTTTCTTGAATCTGGGTGGATAGAATCAAAGATGTTCTTTTCCATATTATAGGTTTCAAAAAAGCTGTGAATGAGTCGGCAGATGGATATGATTATAAATTGATTCCCTATTGTATTTCACAAAGACTATGTCTTTGAGCACTATATTCCACAGATAGTAGTTTCCAAAGACATTTACACTTCTGGAAATGTACTTAGCAACGTGTACTAGGGACTACGTATATACATTCTTTCATGTGACACGCATTCGCTTTGGACCCACAAAGTAGAGTGGCCCTTTGGAACGATAAATTCTGTAGTTAATCTCGAGAGTATAAAACAAATTGTCGTCCCTGCTAAAAAGAATAAACTGCAATTTTTCGATATTTTGTAGGATAAAAGAATAAAACTTGAGAAATTATTATAAAATTATAATTTAACAAATTATTTGATTGTAAAACATGAAATTTATGAAAAGTATATTTTATTGTGTGTATATGTATGGTAAATTCAAAATTGTTATCGCTGAAATATGAAATGTTAAACACCTTTCGTTTATTAGATAGCTCTGTATTTGGAAGCTATGAAGCGCGTTTTAACATAATAATAAACAATAGATGTGTGCTACATTTCATATTTAAATATTGACATTTGTATGTATATTTTTAAGCATTTAATATAAAAATAGTATATAAACAATTTTAAGTTTTAAATTGTGTTTTATAAATTAACAGGGACGACTGAATATCCACAGCTTACTAAATTTTAAATTAAAAATTGGCATTCTCAGTAAATTTATTATAATTTGTAACAATTGAAATGTATGAATATCTTATAGACTCTAGGATTTAATATTTTGACTCCAATCGTTATAATTTATATCAGAAAATAACGGAAAATTATTGTAAAAAATTAAAATTTTTGTATGCAGGTTTCTCCGTCCACTAAGGGACGCAATACTACAGTTTAGTAAAAGTAAAGTAACAGGAGAGAACAATGATGGCAATGGCAGTCGTAACGAGGAGAATGAAAGAGAACGAAAAAAAAAAAAAAAGATTGGTCGATCGGACCGAACAGTCGAGATCGTCTGGGGAGAACGGGAGACTGGATTTTTCCCTGGTGCCCTTTCTCCGATGAATTCCCCCGCCAATCCTGCTTTTTCTTTTTCTCCGTCAAAGCCACGAGCTACATCAGGTAGGTAGGTAGGTAGGTGAACTAGCAGCTGCGAAGGTATTGACTGGCGGCGACGGTGTATCCGTGCCGAAGGCAGCCGAGCAGGTGCACGGCGAGCAACGAAAACGGCCGAGCAGGTAGCGCGCGCTGCCGTCCTCTCCCTCTCTCCGCGCGCGCCATTGGTTCGGCTGCGACCAATAAGCGAGCGTGACACGCGTGCGCGCCTCTAGTGGCGCAGCCAACGGCAGTGACGGTTGACGGTGTCGCCTCACCTCGCGCGGTCACAGCACAACTCGTTTGGCTATCGAGCTGCGCGTTTCCGTTCCGCGTCGAGCGTCGCGTATATATACGTGCATATACGTATATACATACATACATATACGGCAAGTCGGAGTTTCGCGTGCGCCGGACGTTGATCATCGGTTGCGTCGTCCGCGTCAACCGCCCCGATATTTCTTCCCTTCGTTAACGTTTGACGGTGTACTCGCGCGTGCCGATCTCTCTACTCTCGATCGCGCCGCGCGCGCGAGCGTCTTCCGCGGTGAAGTAAGTGACGGTTCCGGGGATAAAAGGAAAAACCCAACGGAGAGGCCCAGCGGCGATTCAGCTATGCGATTCTCGTGGATGCTCGCGGCCACGGTGCTGCTGGTTCTGGCCACGGGGGTGAGATGCAAGAGGAAATTTGACGGGGATTTCGAATTCGCCGAGGAGGTGAGTCGTCCCAATGTTTTCGCTACAACACCCTCTCGCGTTCGCACGTCGCACGAGAATCACGCACGACGACAGGTTGACAGGTCGCTCGTTTTTCTCTTTCTCTCTCTCTTTTTTTTTATGTTTCTCCGACGCAATGGGAAAAGATACACGATGCCGGATACCTGATCTCCCGAACAATCATCCGATCCGGGAACCATAATTCACCGCGGCGTACTCCGTGCAGGGTGATAACTCGTTCACTCGTTATCCGATGAAACATTGATAGAAAAGCGAGGTGTCACAATCGGCAATAATAACAGCGGCGACTCCACCGAGGGGTGGCGCTCCGCCGTTGCGAATTGTTGCGAAACAACCACTTTTTAACGTTATTTCGCCTCTCGCTCCGAAATCCAAGGCCTCTCGGCGTCGTGAAAAACCGCGCTTCGAAGTTACGCGCTGCATAACAAAACTTGACGCGGTCACAATTCTTCACGATAAAAGCGTGCGATGCTTCGACAATGAAGCGGGACGATGAAAGTAGCGATGCTTCTGTGTTCCGTGTTCGGAACACCTGTACAGAATTTTATACGTTCATTCCGTGAACTGTGCATCATCAAGCGCACTTATTATTTCAGAATAATTGCATTTTATTTATTCCGCCGTATCTCTGCCCAGTGATCATCGTTAGCGATCGATTTGTTATCGAAATCCTTTATTCGATTTCGATTTTTTGATCTATATCTTTTGTTATTTGCCAAATGGCTGGACAAGTACCTCAAATTACGAAATTACGCGCATTATCCTGTGTTTACATTCAAGCGCGAGTTACGCGCATAATCCTTCATTTGTATCCAACATTTGAACGTTATTTGCAAAATGTTTTTCAGCAGACGAATTAACGCGCGTTTTAAGAGGCGTCATAATGGCGAATGCCTTCGGTGACACTGAAAAGCATTTAAAAATGTCGGAAGAATGTCTGGATGCTGGCCGCCTTTCAGATTCTGCAGGGTTAATCTACAATTTGCTTTCTGCTTCCTACTTTTTTTTGTTTGTTTTTTGTCTTACCTTCTTGAGCCCAATTTTATCAATGATGTGTTTCTTTTATCATTGTATTTCTCTTATCACATGTCCGTTTCCGAGTTTGTCGATTTTTATCTCTCCAATTTCGATAAAACAATAGGCGTGAAAAAGCAATGGGCAAAGAAACAGGAAGCAAAGACCATATTAAAGATAAGCTCCTTTGGAATAATCTTTCAGTTATCTTTTATTTACTAGAGTCTTGTTTGGATTTATACTGCGTTCCGATATACACTGAAAAAAAAAACACAGTTTGATAATAATACTTAAGCTCTGGTAAAATCATTTCTATGAAATATTTAGTTAGTATAAATATGTAGTAATATTGTATTAATAATAACCGAACATAATAATAGTAACCATTGGTTACCAAACCATTACTAAATATTACTAGATATTTGACTACATTAACCGAATATTTAATTTAAATTATTTTACTAAAGCTTAGTAACTATCATCTAAACGTGATTATTATTTCCAAACTCTTTTTTTTTCAATGTACACTGCCAGTACTAAAAATCTATACATAATAGAAAAACACTTTGTATCTATAATATGTTAAAACTGGTACTTGTTAAAATTTTTATGTTGAATTGATATTTAATATTTTTTTAACGTTAAAATAATACAAATATTACAAAAGAAAAATTTGGCTCTGAGTAATTAAGTAAATTAAATAAAAGATAATATTGCCATAAGACTCTCTCGCGTAATTATCGCAGAAAAAATTTATTATATTTTTAAACATTGTTTTTTTTTACACATGTGAAAAACAGTGTTTAAAAATTTGTTCTGTAATAAATTATACGAGAAATTTTTACGAGACAATCTTATATTTTATTTAATTATATTTTATTTAATATAATTTATGAATGAATAAATAAATAATTTAAAAATAATATAGTCTTGAAACATAACTTCTAAGATAAATAAATAAAATATGTACTGACTACAATTGTAAAATTAACATTATATATGTTAATTTTATTGAAGAAGTATGTTTTCAAAATTTGTTATCAAATTGTATCAAAGTGTTATATTTTCTATGATAATTTTCTACATAATATTTATGTTACTTTCTAACAAATTTATCTTGTGTTAAATTAGCACAAGAATTTGAGTGAACCGTTTGAGACTTGAGATGTGTATTAAATTTAACACAAATTTTTCAACCGTGTATAGTTACGCATACGTCACGCATACTATAAATTTTCAGTACTGACAGTGAGCTTCGAAATGCAATTACAGTATCTTACACTGAGAACAAATTTGTTGGAAAACTAAAATATTTAGTCTGATATGTTCAACTAAATATTGATTTGGTTTAGATAATTCTTGATTAAAAAATGTTAATGGTTGACGTGAATAAAATATATCTTATTTAGTACAACTAAATAATAAATAAATCAACCCAATAATTACTTGAACGTATTGGACTAAATTTTGTACTTTTTTAATGTAGGAGAGTCGCGAGTGAATTTTCATCGCGAGTGATACTGAAAGAAATGGAATAAACAATTTAGTTGAAAATGCAGATATGAAAATAATTATGTTGGATCGTTAAAATAATAACATTGCACTGACAAAAGGATATGGTAATCATTACTAAATTTGGTAACTTTACCAAATTTTATTTTAATAATCTAACACAATTTACACAATTATTTTCATATGTGTATTTTCAACAAAATTGTTCTTTCAGTGTATCTGAGAAGGGATTTTTCCGAAATGCCTTTCGTGAGGCCACCACAGGCCGTCTTTCCGCTCGAAAAGGTCCTCGCTGTCGGCCGTGCACGTCGACTTCGCTGCTGAATTACGGGTGAACGTACATGCGATCGGTTGAGATTTCTCATCGCTCTTGTTGGAACGCCGCGACATACAATTATGTCGCGCGGTCGTGACGCGGTGAAACGCGGAGTGTCCGCGGCACTTACTTTCGCGTAACTGGATCTTGACTAACCTGTAAAATACGGGTTATTCGACTTAATATTGTTTATCTTGTGCGTGACTCACACGCATACTCGCGTAATCGAGTCGCGTTGCCAGCGTCAGAGGTACCACCGCGATGTCGTCGAGCCCTCCAGGCTCCATTCCGAGGGACATCGTTGAAGTGATATAACCGCTTCTCTCAACCGTTTCCACCCTTCATGTATTTCCTATTCCGGAGTCGGCGTTTGCGCAAAATACACCCAGGTCCATCTATTTTTTCTTCCCTTTGTGTGAATTTCGGGTGTGCTAAACGCGAGACGCGCAACTTTCTCTTCGTTATCGCCGCGTGTCTTCGACGCGTCTCGGTTTGAGTTCCAAACCCGCGGGGCAAACACGAAGCCCTGCTGCTTTGCAGACGGTTTCCTCGCGTGCCGCTTTACACTAGGTTGCGCCGCGGGGTCCGAAACAGCGGTAGCCTCGTCGCCAAGTTTGGCGCTACACGCGGGACAAGCGCTCGTAACGTTGATTGATTTGAAATCAGCATGGAGATCGTAAGGAAAATAGGACACAATGCTGCTTTGTGGCGTGCAAGGAAACCGATACCGAATATAGACGCGAGAATATCTAACGAGATTTCGCCACTGAGACGAATCTCTCTATTACTATACGATTAATGCAGCGATTTGTGGCCCAATTAAATTGGAAAAATTATTAAACGAATAAAAAGAAATTTTAACAGATGCTCAGAAATACTTCTGAAAATTCGTATCGCTACGAATCTTTTTTCTGTGTAAAGAAATTTAATACTGATTTTATGCCTGTTTCTTCTGAATTCTGAATTTGCTAAAATATATTGAACGCAGTAGAAAAAATTTTGTATTTATGTTAGAATCAGTTCTTGTTAAAATTTTTGTGTTAAATCTTCAACACATTCAAGTGTTAATACGCGACGACAAATTATAAAAGTTAATTTTATTAAAGAAATATTTTTCCATACTCTGTTTTCAAACTGTGTTAAAGTGTAACATTTTTTGTTCATTTTTTACGTAATACGTTACTTTTTAATATTCATTTTATGTTAAATTAACACAAAAATTTGAGCGGACCGTTTGAGACATGCGATATGTTAAATTTGACATACATTTTCCAAATAGTAGGGGTACTTATATAATATATCTGTTTCTTCCTACTGGTAATTTTTTTTCGTAAAAAATGTGTTTTTAAAACGTTAAAATTCAAGTTTTTAATTTAATTTCTATACATTTTATTTATTATATTACTGTAATTTTTACATAATATTATTAAAAAAAGAAGAAAAAACCTTGAAAGCTTTTTGCTTGTCGATGAATTTTCTTTAGCTTGTTTTAGTTGCTTTTCCAGTGAAATCACAAGTTCGTCCTTTTAATTTTGCCAGGTTAATCTGGCGTAACTCTGAAATAATTAGGAATTTCTTGCAGTATTACATAGCAATCGGCATTGAGATCGCAAAACTCGCACAAGAGTCGTTCGTTCCACGGCCGCCGTGGTATTTACGCGAGAGACATTTCGCATAAATATCTCGAGTCTCTTAGCGACTTGTCGCCGTTTACCGGAGCGCCTGAATGCGCCATCGCCGAGAGGAGACACCGCGTAAAACCTCGGAATTCTCCCTTTTGTGTGCGTGCACGTTGACGGGGGTGAAACGGGGAACGGAAGAGACGCAGTAACCGCTCGGGCGAGGAAACGATAAGAATTGTCGGCCTCGCGGAGCTTCCGAGCGCGAATAATGGGACCGCCTGTCCTCCCGGAGTTATTGCGAGCATCGTTATGCGTTCCCGCGATTTGTAGTTGCAATAATCGACCTCGGTGGTCCGTTATCGTGCGTCGTCCGGCGGACGATCTTTATGGATACGTGTGTCGTCTTTCGCCGTGCACCTTGCACACCGGCGAAATCGATTACCCCGCACGTAAATGCGAAAGAATTCCACCGTCTATCGATCCGCGCCAAGCGTTGTGTGCGACCCAGTGCCTCGAAGGTAAACGAGTGTGTGTATAGTTAAGTGCAGTTAAGTACAGTTGTCGCGTGTTGTATTTTCCTACTTTCTCGTGTACATCCTCCTACCGCGATCTGCGTTACCTCCCGATCGTTTAATGTTAAACGCCGCACATGCCTCCGATTCCGAAAAGCTTGTTGATTCACTCGTACGGCGTGAGAGTCTCATTCAATGTCAACGTGTGACGTGTGGGCGCCATTCTTGATGCAACGCGTCACCTTTAATTTTTATTTGAAGCCGTGCGCTTGACCTTCTATTATACGATTATCAATTTCTTCCTTTTCATTGACGTGATAGTTTGCGAGTAATGCGCGATATGCAATTGAACCTTTTCGTACCTTCGAAACATATCTGTCCCACCTACAAAAAAATTATAATTTTTAAACAAGTAACCTTATCGACTTTTACCTTGGCTTATTTTAAAGAAAAAAATTTAAGCCACATGTAAAAAGTAGCACATTTTTTGATGTAATGTTTTCAATAAAATATAGTTATCTAAATTTTGCAAAAAGTCAAACTTTTAGATAGTGAAGAATAACTATGTTATATTGAAAAATCATAAAATTGATGCTAATTATATACTTAAAGTCTTATTTAAAGTTGTGATTACAAATTCATTATGATAAATATTATAATTATTTATATCTATAATCAAAGTGTGTGCAACCTATAGTTCGTCACATTCAAAAAAACTTTTATTGTTCTACATATATTTTAACATATTTTTAATATATTTTAACATATTAATTAAAAAAAAAAATAAAAATAAAATTGAAGCTCATGTTTTAAATATTTTAGCTTTTTGTGACTACCATCTTGAATCTGTTATTTTGAATTTAAATTTTGATAGTATAAATTTGGAATCCGCAAAAACGTATAAAACCATCTTTATACAAAACGCATCTTTTTGGGAAAGCCAAAAGTACGAAAAGGTTAAATAGTTTTTAATAGATTATATTTACTATTTTTTTTTTACATAACTTGCATTGCAGTACGTGATAAAATGATAAGCTAAAAAGGGTGACTTTGATTCAACACTTTTCAAAATTTAAAAATTTTACAGTGGGCTAATATTTATTGCTGTCACGAAAAAAAAACTTGATTTATTAACTTTAGATCACAGTTTTTGTGACAGCAGTAAATATGAGCGCTATAAAATCAAATAATTGAAAAGCGTTGTTGTACCTCATGGTCACCTCATCAGTACCAAAGTCACTCTATTTTATATATGATTTTTTAAACCCCAACTCACTACACTTATTTTTGAATTCGTAGTTTGTCACACTCCGGTTTGTGAGATGAACAGGAAATAGAAGGAAAAATAAAAATTTTAACGAAAATAAGATTATGTAACTTCCTGGATTACAATAATATGATGGACATTAAAAATTAGGTAGCTCGACATTTACGTAGCAGATACAATGTGCAATTTTTCGAAAAAAACTGAAACTTCTTTGGTTCTTTTTTAAAATTATAACTATAATCCTCTCTAGGACCTACACACGCTGCAAAACTAAAGTTGAAAGTAGGAAAAAATTTTTAATATGAGTTATTACAAAAATCAAAATGATTCATTTAATAAAACATTCTTTGATGTTTTAAAGAATGAATTTGAATAGGTTGTAAAACATATTAAATATATTCAGATCATTTTTTACTAATGTTTGTCATTATTATAGATATTATAAGAATATATAGTTCTTATATAGTACTTTATATATATTCGCTTTTGTGAATATCTATACATTTTATATTTATTATTTTATATATATTATTCGTGTTTTGAGTAAACGAAAATTTGGGATATTAAGTATTACTAAGATATCATTACATGTTTAATTCGACGTGCATGCGCTCGCGCATCGGGTTGATAGCGCTGCTGCGGAAATGTCGGATTAAATTAAATTTACATGGAAATACATCGTAATCTTTCATACTGTGCACGAACTGTTTGTGCAGAGAATTATATTTTAGAATACGAAATGTACATAGCATAAATCGTACGGTCGCATAAATCACGTCGTTGCACATAGCTTTCCCCGAACGCGATCGATGCTCCGCGTATCGATATGACTGCATCCGAGGACTCCGGTCGAGCGACAGGCCGCGATGGCGAGACAAAAGAATTTATTTTTATCGAGAGAGAAAGAGAGAGCGAGATTTAAATGTTTTTTATACCATCGCGGTGTCGATAGTACAACGCAGTTGTTTGTAGCTTGCACTTTTCACCGTGCGTTGACAGTTCTCCGCGATGAAACGTGGCGCGAGGCAATGTTTTCGACGTAAAATTGTGATTTTCGATCGGAATTCTCGTGCAATTCCTATTATTTTTCCTTTAACGAATATCACGTAACGCGAGATAAACGCACGTGCGTAAATTTCACGTTTTTTATTTCTCAAATCCGTGGTCTGTGACACGGAGTTAAGATCGTAGCTCGGATCCACATTACGGAGTATTTCGTAAAGTCTCGTTCGTTTCTATGATTGAGAAACTTCGCGATGGTCGTGACAATTTCGGCGGTTTTCCGATCGTCTGCCGGTACCCCTAATTGCGGCAGTAACGTCGATGTCTGAAGTTCACCGATCGTATCCCCGTACGTGATGTTCGTTCTTGAAGCACGTGTGCGGTATCTATAATTTTCCAATCGAATGCATCGGGTTAATCCTAACTCAAAATTCGATTAGATCGGCTTGAAGTCAAGTTTATCGCGTTCCGACCGAAATTCGCTCGAGTTTCCGCCGAACGACAGTTACCGCGGTGTAGAAACTACTACTTCGTGAGTTCCCTCGCTTTCGTTGTTTTTCCATCGATATTTACCGAGGCACAAAGTTCAGACGCGAGAAAATATTTTCGACGTTAATATAGTGGATGAAATATGCGATATAATCTTAGTAATGGTCTAAAAACTGAAAAGAAATTCCATCGTCAAAGTGCATAAATTGTACATATACGTACAATTTATTGAGTACTTTTTACACTGCCGTTTTCGAAACATGATGTGTACACTGGGAGAAAATATATCTTAAAACAAGTATCTTAGAAAAATTTGACGCAAAAAAATTATTTACTCGATGAGTCCTCAAAGCTTATTTATTTGCAGTCAAGTTAAAAATTTCTTAATTGAAATATTTTGCAAGTAAAATAAAGAAATAATTTTTAATCAAGCAATTTGACTATTTCTATAATCAAAATAATCAGATTTTTTAATTTAAGAAAACAATTCAATTAAGTTTAATAATATTATTAGAAAAATCATTATTTAAATGTAAAAAATGTAAAAATACGAGATTATATACTTAAGATAATATGACTATTTACCTAAAAGTAAATATTTTTATTTAAACAGATCAAATATTTTTATCAAAATATATGGTTTTAAGAAAATGTATTTTCTTTCATTAAAACAAAATTTTTCTCTTAATGTGTAATTATTTCATATATGTTTTATAAGATTTATAGTACTTGTATTTATTTAATAATTTTACTTTCCCATATTTTTATGACAGAGGATTTTTATAATAGAAAGCAGGCTTGATTAAAAAACTTTTGCGCTGTATTTCTGTACTTTTCATTTATTACATACATATAGCTTAATTCTCATTCCATCTTACAGATTGTCATTGCGCGTTTTCTGTCAAAGGAAACGCCACGTAATACTGGCTTTGACATTTTTTAAATTAACAAGCAAATCTACAAGGGTCTTTATTTATCAATGTCAGTCTCTCGCAATCAGTCCCTCCCTTCGTTACGTTTTTGCAAAATGTCGAATTGTCGGCCTCTCTCCTCCTCCGGTTGACGTCGCGGAATCGCGGATTATGGAATACTGCCGTTTGCATACCGGTGCACTGCTGCAGCCGAGACAGGTGAAGCAAATCGCCGTGAACACGGCAGGTGGTAGGAATGTCGGGAATGTCGACTGACACCTCTAGGCAACATTTGCCAACTCTCGCCGTGTCACATCCATTCGCCTTACAATCGTACACTCGGCAATACCTTCGCTCGACGAGTTTATTGTTTATGGCTTGTAAGTAAGAGAGCACAGCATATACGTCCCATTTTTGCACTTAGGTATGACATCGTGGCGAAAGAGCGTCTTCGCCGGCTTATAACAGTGATGCTTTAATCGTGAGTCACTGAAAATAATATAGCTCTTGCAATAGCTCTTGCACTTACAATGAAACGGAATTGATGAGTTTTCTCGGAGAATGATTTCGACTTTTGTTTCGATTCTTTAAGGCCCGGTTTTTCATTATCTGATTAACTTGTGATTAGACTTAACCTGATGTTTTATTCAAATAGGTTTCATCTATGATGATGCCATAAGTGAAGCTGTTGTTAGGCTAAAACTTCAAGTTAAGTTTAACCACGAGTTAATTAGATAGTGAGAAACCTAAGCAATGCTCAAGTTTACAGTAATACTGCTTTATTGATATTCCAATCATCGAGTCTGTCCAAGCTGCTCTTGTTTCAATCAGCTTTCTCAATTATTTTTCTCTGCTATTATCTCTTTAAAATTTTTTGTGATTACTGACCTATTTTAAATACTTTTTGGTACATCTATTTTTATGTAATTGTGTTACGTTATGTCGATAAAGGAGAATAGTATTCTATTTGTAGAGTTTGTTACTTTTTTTTTCCTTAAAACGAGATGAATTTGCATCTCGTTCAGTTTTCCAGTTTTCCAATCGCACGTTAGCATTCTTTATTATAGAAAATCTATAATAAAGCTGCACTCTCATCGCGCTTACGACGAGATACTTTCTTATTGGAATTTTCTATATTAGGATTTGATGAGTTAAAAGCCTGTTGTTCTCCACCTAATAATTCCTCTAAGATTACGTTATCAATTTTGCCGCGCTCAAATGTTTATTGACTCTTTTTCTTATTTTAGATTGCATTCTTTTTATTTAGACGTTCGCAATCTTTACATCGTACATCCCGTAACGGTCGTTGGACACTTAAAATAACTAACAATTATAATCATATTATTATCTTTTTTCAAAATTTCGGAGATTTTGAATAAACTTTCTATTACACTGTTTCTATATTCTACAAGTCACAATTGTCATGTATAATCATTGACAATCGGTGATTTCCAGTTGAGTAAATCCATTGAAGGCATCGGTCGCGGAAAGCTTTCTTTCGATGCTATTTTCGGCTATTTCCGCACCACATCCTCCTGCCGCATTTCATAAAAGTATGCGTCGAAGCAGGTTAGAAAGTTCATAAAGGGATTCTGCATCTCGTCTTGCGCTCACGGCACTCGAAATTTCCAAGTGTCAGGCGCATATCCGGCTTTATTTGCCACCGTCCTTCAGCTGGCTGACAACCCCTAAATTGGCAAAGGCATTTTCCGCAGCCCAAGTTTCGTCGGCCCTTTGTCTTCGTAGTGATTCGCCCCGTCAGGCAACCGATAGTTTTCCAATTTTCCAAACGCGCCTTCTCCTACCTTGGGTGACCTATGGCCGACTATGAGAGTGGCATCGATCGTTGGAAATATCGATTACCGGCTTAAGGCGCTAACCGTATTGGCTGTTTGCGCATCTATTTCGCGTTTCTTGAAGTTATATCCTACTTTTCGCGAGTTCGACCCAGATGAGATTCGTGTCGTATAAATTGAGCCGTTTGTTCCAGAATGTTTCGTACATCTCCAGTTTTTCAGAAATTAACTAGATCGATGCAACACATTAGCTTACATTTGCTTCTCGTTAAAATTGATAATATTCTCAAAAATTTACGCGCGTTTCATACAGCGTGCATAATTCACATTGATAATTTATCAATTTTTCATTATAAAATATTTTTTAAAAATTTTAAAGAGATCGCAATAATGTACCAACATGCATTATTCGGTGAATATAATATCAATAACGGTATTTTTTGGCTCTTCATAAAAAATATAACAAAGTATATGATTATACATTATTTATAATTGTACTCTCTAAATTTGATTCAGTGGATAATCACTGATTATCAGTGAATAATTCTGATCATCAGTGCCAAGTGTGCCATTGGTAATCACCGATAATCAGTGATTATTTGAACTGAAAAATCAATGAATTTATCGTTTCGTGTATTAATGATTATTGCGTATTTATCAGTATTTACGAGTATTTATTAATACACTGAATTTTTCAATGATTACCAGTAACTTGTCATTGATTTTTAGGTTAAAGTAATCACTGATTTATCAGTGCCAAGTATACCACTGGTAATCAGTGATTCAGATCCACTGATTCAGATTTAAAGAGTAAAATACAAGTTAGGATATTTTAAAAATGTTTACTTGCGTTATTAAAATGATGTTTACAAACAACACTAAATTATTTATCTGTTATTTTTAATCGTACTGTTATAAATGCGCATGTAAATATCACAATGTATTTTTGCCTTTTTTTTGGAAAAAATTATTTTATGATTTTCATTCATCCGTTGTGCCTGATAACTTTCGAGATATATACGAACGGGATAATTCGTGCGTGACCAACGGCGTAATAAAATAACCGCGTGACCGATTGTAAAATTAATCCCAAAGGCTATCGCTATGCTGTAACCCCGTTATCATCCTTTGGGATCTATACCTTGCAGATTTGATCCCGCCAAACGATCGAGAAACTCGAGCGGGCAAGTTTTGTCCCGTCCCGCCGTTGTAATCTCGTATGCCGCGGAATCAGCGCAGTTTCCCCGAAACTTTCCTTCTTAGGGAGAATGCTCTTTCGGAAGGCGAAGATGACTTTTCCGGAATTCCGGGAGCATGTGCCACAATCGGATCAGAGCAAAATGAGAGAAGATCTTGAAGTCGGGACCTCGATCGACCTTCGTCACTTAAACAGTTCTCCGTCATATAATTGATTTTAGAAACAAAGTTTCGAGTTAAGCGCGAATAAATTTCCTATACCTATTCGCAAGGTTTCCCGCCCGAGCGCGAAAATCTTATCTCGCTCCTACCCGTCGTGAAGTTGAAAAGCACCACGGAATTTCTGGTTACCGCGCCGTGACATTATCCGCGCTCTTAATTAACTACTCTTAATTAACAATGACTGACGTATAAATTCGAATAATGCAACGTTATGTGCCGTAAATCTCGTTATCCTGAATTACGTTTTGTCTCTGTTTTGGCTATTTTAATTTACTGTACGTCTGTGTAACACACATACACAGGTATACATATATGTTGACGAATACTTTCTTGGAAACCTTAATTTTAATAAAAGATTTGTTGTATACGTATTTATTATTGATTTCTCTTAAAGGAACATTTCGACTATGTTGTAAATTTCTCACATTGAACACATTTTGCCATTCAATCGTTAATAATGAGTCTGAAAAAGTAAAATTTTTCTGAAGTTAAACAGACAATAAGTCTCTTCCTATCTTATTACGTTTCAGTATAACTCGGTCCGCCAAGTTTTTCAGTTTCAATCGCTCATAACTTGGAAACTATTACTTCGATACTTCAGTCCAGTTCAGCGACTCGAAGAGTTTGTTACGTAAATCAAGATCCGTTCTGCAATATAATATTGACATCGATAAAATGTCTGCCGCACCATGAGAAAGCAATATGTATGCTAGCGTAAAGCTCAAGTATTCTTCGCGCAAGGAATCAACTGTAAAGGTATCCCGATAAACGCAATAACATATACTAGACATATGGTCAATCTCTTATCTATGAGTCTTAACGTCGCATCAGAGCGTCCAAACGAACTTCGAGATCTCTCGACATAAATCAATACATCTTCGTATTTCCACGCGAGAATCTCGAGCGTAAAACGTCACGACGTTTCCGTTTCTCGACGACTCGAGTCTTATCTTTCGTCTTCGTGAGATTAAGGCGGTAGTAACCGCAAAAGTTTCCCTCTTTTATCGCGGCGTCACGCAGATCATTCAGTCCCCCTGGATATTTGTGCGCACGATCCAGATGATGGAACATATTCGTCGGCCGCGAACCATTTCGTCACCATTCGTTTGCCCTTCCACCCTTGCAGCTTTCTCCGTCGCCTCTTTTGCTCAGCGAGGAGGAAGCTGCGGATAATGCTGGCGCAAGGGGAAGGGAGATGCAACGAGACAGACTGGAAGCGGGCGGAACCGGGACGTTGCTGTTGGATAGTAAAATATTGGCCAGACTGGCGGGCGCCGGCGAACGACTTTTTCATCGGACGCTTTCGCTTCGACGACGACCGACGACAACGAGGACGAGTACTACTACCATCACTGTTCCGATATGGGTTAGGTCTCTCTATTCGGCTCTATCTCACCCTCTTTCTCCCTCGTCCTCGTGGTCCCTCTTCTCCATTCGGTCGAGTTCTTCCCTCCCCCCTCCCCTTTCTCTCCCCTTTCTGTTCGCGTTCTCCACGCTTCTTTTGCTGCCATCCCCGCAGACCGATGGCGACGCTACGTGCATCCCAAACTTTCAGCTTTTTCTCCCTGTTAGAAGTACCCCACCCCATCTAACCCTATCGCGACGCTTCCTGTATATTTTTTTGCCGAACAGCGACGCGGAAATACATTTTGTTTTAATACTCTTCGACGACATCTTTCGCGACGGGCTCGTCGAAAATTTAACGAGAGGAAATTTCCCGCGTGTGAAAACAATTTTGCGAGACTAGTCCCGTAGTCTTAACTTCACTCACGAGAACATTAAACTATAATCCCGAAACTTTCATGATTTATATACGACCAATGTGTTTGCTCATCGACGGGAGGGATACACGCGCTAAACATTTCATACAACTTGATGACTTCAGGAAGTCAGATGCCAACTTTGAGTACATGAACTTTTGAAATGACTATATCAAATTGCTATGCAGCATTAATTAGAGTTGTTGTGATTTAAATATTTCATACTTTAAAAATATGTTTCAAGTTTTACGTTTTACATATGCATCTGTTTTAAACGTATGTTTAAAACATGCTTTACAGAAAATTTAATGTAGATTTCAGTACAAATATTAATATATCGCTTTGAATTGTGTGTATTGATAAAATTTATTTTTTAATAAATCATAAACAAGTAACCGTTACATTGGAAAAAAAATCTGATTGCATAAATTGGAAATTTGATAGATTTATTCAGTACATCTGTTGGAATATCCACGAATCAAATTTTTTTTTTAGAAATTATCAGATGAGAAGGATTAATTCCTTCTTGTTAAATATACCAGAATTTTTTATAATACTCGAAATTTATTCAGATAAGCCAGTATAACTTTTTAATGAAAAAAGAGTCTAATGAATATAAGTACAAGTTTTATAGATTCAACGAAAAATGTTAATCTTTATAGCTAAGTTTATTAAATGTTCTAATTAAAATATCGAGTTCAACGATAACTAGAAAGTCTGTTTGATCGCAAATGCATTCTATCGTACAATCGTGTTGATACACTCAAAACATTTTTGTCAGTTTAAATATTAAGTATTAAAAATAATAAAGCAAAAGGTAAGAACGGATTAAATGTATAAAGATGAATAATGAATGTTATTAAGGAACTCGCGTGAAATTGGTCTAAATACTACTTGAGTTTAGTTTTTTGTTAATAATTTTAGAATTTTCTAACATTCTTCGAAAGCGAGCTTGAAAAAAGAAGGATTACTTCATGAAAAACGCGGATTGAATTCTAAAAACAGATTTTTAAAAATATTGGAATTAAAAATTATATATAAAAAATGCTATTCTTTATTACGACATTGCAGTATTGTAAAAGATAACGTTGGATGGAAATTTTGCAATGTTAATGTAATAATCCATCGAACGTACAGAATATACACACATATGTCGGTGTGATTTTATTTTATAAACTGTTGAATATTTCGAAACGTTATACACAATTCTGTTGGTACTCGTCCTTGGAGTTTGCTATTACGGCGTACAGCATGTTGTATTTACTTACACAAAGTCGTCACAGTACTATTCGTACAGTGAACTCGAACGGGCAGGTAACATCGCGAATCGTTCCGCGTGTCGTCGCGTTTAAATTGTGAAACATTCCCTGCGAACAATTAGCGATTACCAATCTGCGAGATTGATTAACTCTGGCAATTAACGTGAACTTTGTATCAAAGTTTGGTGACTATCGAGACATTATTTCGGTCCATTTATTTGAAGAAGGAATTAAAATGGTACAGAATGGAAACTCAAGAAGTCACTTTGTTACCACTTCAACAGTTATTAGAAAGAACAGAAAAATTGAAAATTGAGCACGTGGAGATTCGCAAAAGTCAGCGAGAAACAAAAGAACGTTTAGAGAGATTAACCCAGACAATTCAAGCGTGCCAGTACGGAATACGTGTGGCAGAAACCAGGATCCAAGTGTTGCGAGGATTAGAAGGGATTAAGACGATGCTGGACCGGTCTCTATATTAAGTCATTCAAATACTACATACAGCCACTCCGCACATCCAGCCAGCATTGCGTATAGAGGAGAGAGAAAGAGAGGAAGAGGTCTGGAGATATTTTTTGATCAGAACCAGCACCGTGCACAGAAAAGAGAAAACAGATGAGTCCAAGTATTATTATAAAAAGATTGAGCTCCAGAAAAAGATAAGATTTTAAAAAGAGGGGAGGGGGGTGAAATATAAATTGTCGTTTCGTGATATTTACTGCGATAATTATATCTTCACTAAATTTTTAAATTATCTTGCATCACGCTTTGAACTTTCGTCGATTTGAGTATAATTTTACCGTTTATAATATGGAATAATATATTAATTGTTGAATCAATTATGAATCAAGAAATAAAAACTTGTAACATATTTTTTGTTAATATTTTCCGAGAGATTCATGTGTTTGCAATGCATTGAAAATACACGCAACACTGACTTTTGGGTGTATGTTTCGGGTGGTTTGCCACGTTTTACTGTTAAACTGACTTCATTAATTTTATCGCCGATTTAATTAATTCTATTCTAATTTTATACCAGTACGAAATTGACATAATCGCAAAGTATTCGATTAGCTGATAATAGTCAAATTCAGAAAGCCAATAATAGAGAAATCACTTTTTTGTGTTATTTTTCCGTTATAATGTAGCAAAACACACGTACGACTGACGCCAGGAATGCCATTTAAAACATCCGGTATTGTATTCTGACAATTAGTGCGCGCGATTATAATTAACCGCATTTTCGCGAGTGAACGTTGTGAAACTACAATAAAGGAACCTAAAACGAGGAGGAGGAAGAAGAAGAGGAGGAGGAGGCGAAGGAGGAAACTTAGACAGTATTAGACAATAACAAAGTAAATATACATAGAATGTTCTATTTTGAATAACGCATTGAGATTTCTCGAAAAATAGAAGATACAGAAAAACGTTTCGAATAAAGTTGTATAATTTGGGGGAAAACAAATAATGGTGAAATAAATTTTAGAAAAAAATTAACTTGAAAGACATGAAATGGCCATTGCCATTTTTTTTTTTAATGGAATTATGTGTTTCTTTTTACATAATATGATTTCTCTGATTATTCTGCATATTAAGGTAAAGTTATCGAAAAATCGGTAATTTACGAGATATTTTATACTTTTATCAGGTCAGATTTTGATATAAAATATAAAATGTCTTGTAAACTATTAATTTTTTGATAATTGTATCTTTGTACAGAATAATGAAATAAATCAATTGGTGTAAAAAAAACGCATTGTTGCTTTAAAAAAATATAATTACGTATTGCAAATATGTTTTTATAAAATACGCACATATTTCATTTACATCTGCAATATAAATTTTTATTTTTTCTGTGTTGCATTCATTTTTTTTAATTAGTCAAGTGAATAAAAAGTAATTTATAATTATGGTTATAATTTAAATTATTTTCACTTTTATTTTCACTACATAAGCGGAACAGTTTCGATTCACCGAATCTTTATCAGTCGCAGCTAATTTGACAATCGATATTACATTATTTTGTGTTATTACAATAATTAATCTATCTTTTTATTGAAACGAACAAATGTCTTGTTCATAATTTCCTGAACAGATACGCGTATAATATTTTGTTGTTATAATTCAGTTATGAGACTGAATTTAATCGACAATATATTAACAGGCTTGAAGCTTTATCATTTAATTGTTGCATTTTCTGTATTGAATTTAGTCGTGATGTTTTTTTTTTATTATTAGAATTATCTCTACAAGTTATTTTAACATAGAGTATGATATATGCATAAAATATATATTATACTCTATAATTTATATTTTATGCATGTATTACATTTTATGTTAATATGATTTGTAGAAATATTATTACACAGAATATTTGTAAAATGTATGATATATATAGAACACATATGTATTTATTATGTAAACATATTTTTTGTCTCTTTTAACATTGATCGAAACGTTGTTAAAACCATGTTTTGAACAAGGAAATGTGGAACTACGCACGAAACGCTGTTCCTTTTGTCTTGATAACTCAAAATTGATTAAGAGCCCACATCGCGCGTGCTAAGAATAATTCTGTATCTCAAAGTCCACTACAATGCAAGAGCATAGTTACAGTTGTGTTCTTGTGACGTAAACAGTTTTTATTGGCGCCTCGCATTCTCTCCGTGATGACATATCACATTGCCGTCATAAAGAAGATTTTGCTCTGGTGTAAAAAGCAACTTCGATCTCCTGGTAAGTTCAAGAATACACGGTGGCGGAGTATATTTCGCCAGTAATATGTATAATTATGCGTAACGTAACTGAAATACCGGGAGAACATTTGTACAAAATGTGACGTTGTTACACATCTCACATTTAATTAATTAGATTACTCGGCCTATATATCCCATTTAAATGGCGCAAGGAATTGTGTTTCGCGTAATTCTCCGGCCACGCGAGATACGCGCATGCAAACATACTCGAGTTTAATTTGAATATGTTGTTACCCAGCGCACATCGTAACAAGCAATTTCGTTTAAATAATAATATTACAAATTAACAATTCCGCCCATTAGAAGGCAGCGTAATCACGAAAAATTACGAGTTAAAATGTAAAGATGCAAAATAATATTCTTCATGAATAATACTATAATAATTTATATTTTCGCCATATATTTTGCAGTTAAATACGATTAATCAATTTTCCATTACATATTTACAACTTACATATTAAATTATTGAAATCGTAAAATCAGGAGAACGCACCCAGAGTAAAGGATGATTGAATTGATAAAATTGTTTCTTTAACTTGGTTTTTACATAAAATAAATTATTTGTTTAAATTATTTGTTTAATTTAGATAAAAAATTTTTAATTCAAAGAAAATACTGACAAAAATGTAAGAAATAATTTAGTTTTGATTTTAAACATATATTTTTAAACAAAACTAGATTTGCGTTGCACAATAAAATGATTTCTTCAATTCTAATAAAACAACCAAAACATTTTTTTAAATCAAAAAAACTCTTATGTAATCGTTTAAATAAATTTTTTTTACTCGAAGTAACTTTTTGCTGAATGCGTATGATAGGTGCATTTGATCCCAACACTTTGAAAGTTAAAACCATAGCGTTGGAATTTTCATAATTGTGGAAAAAAATGTTTATTAAAAATTCCAAAAATCCCGTATGTAATAATATACAACGAAACAAAACTCTTTCTTTATGATGAACATTTTTTCATCCGTAACATACAGATCAGTAAAACAACTTGCTCTTGCTCGTGTATTTGAAATTTGATTTCAAAGTTACTGACATGAGCTTTTGACTTACAATTCATGCGGAAACATTTCGATGAAAACGGTAACGCTTAAAAGGAAAAGGAATAATTTTTTCCGGTAGAAGTAACGTAATACGAGAAATATTGAAGAAGACATCGGGCTTTTCACGCGTTCTTTCTTCGCCTGGTAAATTTTGAGCTGAAATCAACTTGCTACATATTTTCGAACTTCTTTCCGTTTTCCTCGAGGGCCTGTCTGCTCCAAGAGTTTTGGCAATGGCTGTCTTTGACAATGCCGTTCGATATTCCCTCCGCGAGACCGCGTCGTGTATTCAGAGATGGCGAAACACTTTTTTTTTACCCAGTAGGAAGCAAGACGTGTAGAGGTTGAGCGGTTGCTGTTTGCGTCCTCTTACAAGCTCGAAATAAATTCAAGAGATAAAATAAATTCGAGAAACAGCACGCGCGCTCTGTTCTTTGCGCCTTGTTGGTACAGAGGGTGCGAATGTAGGTCGCAATATACGATTTCTTCTCTTACTGGTTTGGTGTCTATGACCCATGTCCTCACCTTATTTTTCACGTGAAATCATGAATGTTCATATTACGAAGAGCTATGCGGTGAACACCAGGAGCAAAATCTTTATCTGCACAATGTAACTTGTTCTCTCTTCCTCTCTCTTTCTCATTCATATTTATCATTTATGCAAGTAATATATGCAACTGAATAAATAAAATGTGATTTAAAGGAAGTCATGATCGTTGCGTCGTATATGAAACATGATTGATGCAACTTTACTTTTTTTTTTATTAATACAGGGCCAAATTCATTTTATTATAAATATCTCATAAACGTTAACTTCTTAGTTTTTGTTTCTGTTAGATATCGCAACAATTCATGATGGTAATTTTTAATTTTAAGATTATTTCATAAAAATGATTAGTGATTAACGTTCGAATATAATCGGGTTAGCAATCGATGGCGCTCGAGATTGAGATCCTCCGTTTCGTTGCCTTATAACGGCTCGTAGGTACCGTCGTTAATCTCATTACACGCACGTCAATCGATCGGTCGAAACGAAAGCTGGTGCTCGACTCGCGTAGCGATAACGACAAAAGCCCAGGACGCGCATTGCTCGGCGCAATCTCGACATCGTTATTCCGACGACACAGCTCCGCGTGCTAGCTCGCTCCGCTCGCGCTTTTCCTCTTGCATGTTTGTCTCCCGTGACAAAACGGACGGTCGTTTTCGCCGTTTATCCGTAACTCTTGTGCTGCGTCGGTCGCGTCAAGCAATCGTGTCCGTGTTTGCGACACGACGCGCGATTACTTGAATGTCTGAAGCTCACCGCGATGGCGAATGCCGCTACATCGTTCGTACCGCTTTCCATTAATCGCCTCCCCCCCCCTTTCTCTCCCTCTCTCTCTCTCTCTCTCTCTCTCTCTCTATATATATATATATATATATATATATATATATATCATGCCCGTGTAAAATTGTGCGTAATCGGCACTAATCGTGACTGCGAGCGATTGAGGATGATGAGAGCAATAGAATTTTATCGTGACATCGTCGATTTACCAGCGTAACTGACGATGACAGCTCATACATGTCTCTGCGTATATAAGGCAACGTAACCCAGGGATATTTTTTTCGCGTAATACATATATATCTCTAAAAGCTATTATCGAGAACTCGTCTTTTCTCCTTCTCTTGAAAAAATATTTCAACAGATATTAGTACACTTAATATTAACCAGCAAAAAATACAATAGTAACATTTTTATTATTTGTTTATAGTAATCAAACTTATTAAACGTTAATATTTTAGTTGAAATTTTAAGAAAAAAAAATGTAATCTCTTCCACAAAAGATAATTCCATTGTCAATATTGTAAATTGGAATGACATAATGGCGGAGTTAATACCGCACTTTGGTAAACAATGATTTACGATCCCCTTAAAGACAATGTTTGGTAAATATCAGGAATTTCCGTGGATGAAACTTAAGCTTGTTGGTTAAATATTAGACCGTTCCGAAAGTTGTTTTATTAAAGTTATTTTTATTAAAGCAATCTTTTTAACTTTTGTATGTAACTTTTATATGTAACACGCTTTTAGGATAAGTATTAGAAGTGTTTAAAAAGTGACTTTATATATTGTAGTTTATTATATTTTAGGTTAAATTAATATAATGTTAATTAATCTTTCACAAATTACATAGACATTAATTAAATGGGTGACCAATTTGTTTGAGGTGACAGTTTCAAAGTGAATTTGTCGTAATTATAAAGTTTGTAAGGTTCATTTTATTTTATTCGACAACAGTCAATAAAATACTATTGATTAATTAAATTAGTGATACTTGTCGATGATATATTATTGGATAAATTGGGTCTCCATTGGCATACAGAGAGACATAAGAAAAATAGATTGAACATTTGTAAATGGAGCAAATATGTCTCTTTAGTATGTACATTTTACTCAGATGTTTGCAGTAAAGTAACGAGAGATCATTCATCTCGATCTCCCTATTTAGTCATAATATTTTCAAAGATCGTATTTTGTGTTATTAAATGCGGAGGAAACGTGGATGTAGTTTTACGTCCACGTAGCGTATGTCAAAGAGGATGTCCCATATACTCGTGTTTGGATCAATAACGCATACGCTCTAAATCGGAGCAAACCTTGTCCGTCCAATCGCAATGAATTGCACGAGTCTAACAGATTTTGTTAATAAGTTGGGATTGTTTATTGTTAATAACAAATATTTTAAAGAGCATCGATAATTGATTAATGACTCGATAGGATTGGAATTCAACTGAATATTTAGAATAATTTGTGTTGTATCTCCATTTCAATATTACATATGTTTTATAATCTACAACATATTTATTTCATCGTAAGCGAAAGAGCGAATTATGAAGTATATCTTTAAGTGCTCAGTACACACAGGTACACATACACACAAACTGAAAAATTAAGAATTGAATGCTGATTTTCTCAGCTTAAGTGTAGCAAAACAAATATATATGAGAGAAAGGTTAATGACGTATAAATATTTTTAATGTTACAAAATTAATAAGTTATTTTATAACTTTGGAGGAACGTTTTGGTTATACTTAGTCTCTATACATATCCTTAGTCTTATATTAATTCATAATTCTTCAATAAATATCATTGTTTGAGAGAAAAACTAAAATTTGTTAAATTTAGAAAAATAGAAATAATAAAAAGTAACAAACCACATCTAAATATAATTTATGTAACGTGTTTAAGAATCAGTAACCAAGATACATTGTTTGAAGTCTTCCAAGTCTTTCAAAACTGAAAAAAGTGTCTTGTCTTGCTTAATTTCATCAAATGCAATCATACACACACACACACACACACACACACACACACACACACACACACACACACACACACATACACTCACATATTTTGTTGATATAATTAAAAATATTTTTCTCAATATATCTTAAATATTATAATATATTCTTAAAATATACACACACACTATTTTTCTGCAATTTCTTTTTTTTTCTAAATGTTAAGATTGTACTAGTTTTATTTTAAAAGTAAACAGTGGTAAAGAACAATCTTGCCAAAGTCTTTTAGTAACGCATTGTCTAGAGGGAGATGAAATAATCATCCAGACGATAGATTCGATCGTATATTTCATTATGAAGCATGCTTGTACAGTCGCGCGCAAACTTAAGACTCCCTTTTATCATGATACACGCTGATAGTTTACGCGGAAGCGCACTGTTATACCTTATTGTTGGCAGATTGCATTTAGCGCGGTCGCGTGAACGCGACATGTCGACGCTGCACCGGAGGGATATTCCGACTCCGTATTTTGCTAGGGAGTGGCATGAACATATCGATTTTGCTGCACATCGCGTAGAGGCAGTCGGCGTAAACAGAAAATACTGCCGCCGCTGTGAAGAAATTAGAACGTACTACTTGTGTCCAGTCCCGGACGCCGCTATGTGCGGACGCGAAAATTTCGTCTACCTGTTCGCTTCGTTGATTTCCATTTGGTGTTCTGAGAGTGAGATTTCATGTATCCGGAGAATACATGAGATTACGTAAAATTTCACCCGGCGGCGTATCGCTGTACTGTCTGCGAAAATCCAAAGTCGATACGTTAACACGTCACACGAGATAACAAATAGCGTATAGATGAGAGTTGCTGCATGCGTACCAATCGCCTAAATCGTATCTCATCAATATTTTATATTTTTACTTAATATAAGCCACATTTGTCAATAAAAATATTTAATAAATTAGAAATGAGTAACATATAAAAATTTAATAGATTACGTCTTGTTTTGTGCGTGCTAATAACGCTTAAAATAATCAGATACAACTGATGTTAATTTTTGATCAATTTATGTGGCTAGTAATAATATAATCATGCAATTTTATACTCAATTTTTATATTTTTATAAATAATTTGTTGTAGAATATTTTACATTTATTACATATACATATTTCTAATTATTATAAAGATTAAATCGATAATTTTTATAAAATCTTTCAAATTTTCAAAACCACAAATTTTATTACAATGAATGATATTAATGTAAAACTGATAAGTGAAAATAGTAAAATTAATAACAATTGCATGAATAAAAATATTTTAATTGCAAAAATAAATTTAAATCGATTTTTTGACGTCTCTATCTTTCTATTATTGATATTTATTAATTACAAATATTTGATTTTTTTTCGATACATTATTAATAAAATATGTATTAATTAAAGATTCCTTACTTTTAATTCTTTATTTTTAATTATTGTAATTCATACATTCGATATTTTTAAAGGCCATACGATTTAGGAGGTCGGTTTCCCAAATTGTAGCTTTTGCGGCATGTGTTGCTAAAAGGCTTATAATGAATTCATTTGTTGTTGATGAGAGGTTAAATATTATAGTAATAGGTGCATGAAATATCAAGCTATAATTTCCAACGTTTATTTGAGTATAAAGTATCAAAATAGAAAAATAATTTATGTGGTACGCACTTAACAACTCTCCCCTACTTTTTGTTAAAAATCTAAATTACTTGGTAAATAGTATTTTTTTATTTTTTTTTGTGTTATTCACATATCGGTCCGACTTATCGTATTATATCCATGTCGTCTGAAAAAAAGACGTTCTCTCAAACTAATACTGATTATTGCGACAAAGATCACGACATGGCCCGGTAATCGAATTGGTACGACACTCGTCACGGAATGAGGCAATTTCAGATTCAAATCTTTCAGATTCAAATCTTGAGCTGGGGCGATATTTTTCGCAATGAGGGTGCAGACACAATAGAAGTAACAAGAAACAGGGAATAAGGAGCAATATGTTGAATAAGAAAAACATATGAATTGTTCTTTATTCCACATACTGAACTGTTTCTTATTCTTTATTCTCTGTTCCTTATTCCTTCTATCTATTGTGTTTGCGCCCTAAGTTCTTTATAGATTCTTAAGATGCTCATAGCATTATTAAATCTGATAATCAAATATATAATTTGAGATGATATTAATAGCTTCAGTTTACGTTTTGTGTTTTAAATTTGACAACCATATCGGCATGCAGTTTATACGTAGAACTGAAAAATATATTTAATAACTGATATGAAAATATCATAAAGCATCAAGATCCGCTTCGATCGAAAAGTGGCATTTCTCATTTCCCCAACTGTGCATATTTGTTAATATTTTTATCATTGAATGATGGATTGTTCGATGTGTTTGCATTGTGGGAAAACGATTATCTTCTCGTTAAACGGGGACGATAGAATTCGCTAGTGTTAAAGCGCCGAGGATATTCGTTGCGATATTTGTTCTTCTTCGTTAATTCATGTTTCCGTGAATCGGTTTTCCAAGGAAAACGTTCGCGGACCGGCTACGGCGAATGAGTTTGAAACTCCTCTCGTAACGCAACGACGATGTCGAACGAGGTGAGTTGGAGACTGAAATTGAAACTTCGGTTCGTACTCTTCAAATACGCGAGGTAACGAGACCGACTCCTACACGTGCCGGATTCTAATTAGAATCTCGTAGGGGGATTTCATTTACCACATTTCTCGGCGCTGGCCCGTCAAATCACCGCGAACACGGTCGGATTCTCGATCGCATCTCGAAAACCGCGAGGTTGTTGCATTCTGCTTTTTTGAAATCGTCAGAATGGTACTCGGACGATGTTACTGTTGAATTTGACCGTTTTCAGTAAAATTGTTTCAGACCTCTTTGCCGTGTGCCGTTACGGTTGAAGCGCTGTCGTTCATTATCGTCTACAAATAATCGCGTAAAAGCGCGCTTCGAAATCCTTCGATACTTGACGTATTCGGAGGCGGCGGCCGCCGAGCGACCGGAATTAAATTCAAGAGAGAAAAGTTGCACTTGCGGCCGAGCCGTTTGTGCCAAAGCGAGTGCTCTCTCAGTCGCTGTCCCAGAGCATTGTACAAGTTAGCAGCTGCAACTGGCATTAAAACTATTGAAACGTGCTGCTCCGATGAGATCCATTTCCACGCGGAATGCTTCGTCAACGGTTCTGCGACGACGAAAATACAACGACGATGAAAAAGCCGCCACGGGCGGACAGAGGAAAGTGGTGGGGGATTTTCATTTCCGTTCGGTTAATCCTCCGCGCTTTTCTCTCTTTCGGGAACAATTTAATACCGTGTTGTACAACATCGCGATAGGGATAAACGCGCTAATTGTAACAAAAGCGGCCAGTGATGGTCAACGAAGAAGATACGTTTTATCGCGAAGAAGAGTTACTCGCCGAAACGGGTCTGACGAAAAAGGTCGCGTCCAAATCCCGGTGGAGAAATCGATGATAGCCGTCAACGAGAGACGAGGATCTCGCCACAACGGTGAAAGAGGTCGCCGTAAATATCCTAGTGCGGGGAAGTTTATTCGCGCGCTGCTCGGTCCAAGTCGAGAATAATGGCTAGCTCTGGCGCATACAAATCTGCTTTGGGCAAAACGCGCATCCACTCTTGCCCGAGTGGAAGAATTCCGTGGTGAAGTGTGAGGAGGAGAGGAGAGCTTAACGAAAGCTTAACTAACAGGGTGGGAACGTTCGGTATATACCGACCGTATCGTCAGGGGGTTGCAATGGAGGAGCTGGCGCAGGGCGGGCAAGGCAGGCAGGCAGGCAGACAGGCCGTCGGGCTGCAGGTGGAAGCGCGCGCTCTCATTGCGGTTTAGTTTACAATTGGCGGATCTGTAAACACATTAGCCCGCACCGGTTGTGGCCGCTTCAACACAACGCTTTCTCTGTTGTCCCTCTCCTCTTTCCCTCTCGCCCTCGACCGTACCTGTTTAGAGAACGCGCCGCGATGCCATCCCTCCGTTATGCGCAGCACGTCTCGCGTTCCGCGCTGCACTCGCAAAAGGCGCGCTATTGCGTTTCTCTGTCGTCGAATTGTCGCGCAAAGTACTCCACATATCGTTTTCGTCATCCTTCGGTGTATTCCCTTGTGCGCTTAAGATCGTTCAGTTGAACCCCCGTTCAGATTTCTCGTTGCTGAAGCACGGTTTCTCGTTGCTCAAGCAAATGTTCGAAAGTAGTATAGCGCCGAAGAACTTTATCAAATAGTAGAGAGATATTTGACGTTACTGAAATAACACAACTTAAACAAGAATGCCTTCTACGGTCGCAGCTAGATTTTTGTACTTGTATTATTTGTGTGATTTTCTATACTTTCCTCAAATTTAATGAACTGCGCGCCGAATGGTTTTTTCAGTCATAACACAGCCCTACATTGAACAAGATTAAGTAATATCACGTATTATTAAAATTGAAATTAATATTAACCCTTTTTCCCTCCCTGAAAAACTGTAAAGGATTTATTGTAAAAAATATCACCTCAACTAGGGTTTTGCAAAATAATTGATTATATTAATTTATTATAAATAATTTATTATAAATAAATTTTAAGTTTTTAGGTCAAGACGTTGCTTTTTTCCAAAGTTCCACAGTTCTTACACTTTGTTAGTTTTTTTTCCTATTTTGTTTTAGTTTATCCAAATTGCATGCCAATTTACAATTCCATTGACGAAGCACGTTAATGATTAATAAATAAATTAATGCTGTAGTCATTATTTTCTTATTACAAAATTATTTTGTATTCTTCAAATATGCAATAAACAATCCCAAAAGTTTTTGAAAGATCGGTTTCATGATTTGTTCATAAAAAAAATCACAAAAGTCAGCTATTTTTTAACGTTTTAAATCAGATTTTCCCCTTTAATCGCAAATCTTTAGCCAAAACAGTTTTTCCAAAGAATTTTATGATACACATTTTTATTTTTCTGATCAAATTATTCTTGTTAAGAACATTGTGTTGATAATATCAGCTTGCGAAATATTTGGGGGTAAATGAGGCACCTACAAAGATTATAGCAGGGTTTATATCGTGTTTGATGTTGGGATAATTATTATAGGGTATAATAGACGGTCCCCGTCGTTTTTTACCCCTTCAGGCTTTTGCGTGTTCAACCTGACCAACCTGATTAACTTGTGTTGATTTTCTGTGTTCTCTTGTATAAACACGGTCATGCGGGGTTCCGTGGCCGCGCACGTTATATGGTTCGAGAGTTACGATAGATAAAAGGCTTTTATATACTATTCGAGTTGTGTGTATGTGGATGTGTGGGATTAAAGCAAACATGAGTATTCCAGAAACAGTTCTCTCGCTTCCTATGGAACGAGAGGCGGATTTTGCCGTGATGTGCAGATGGGATGGTGTCGTCTTTTGCTCTAGCGAGATCAACCTGCTGGAGGAGTCATTTTTATATTTATTTTTTCACACACGTATAGGATATTTCAATTAAATTTTAAGACCACACATTTCAAAATAGCAAAGAAGGAAAACCATTACTCGTACAGAACACACTATAGTAAATTTTTTTCTAGATTGAGAGTTATCTCTTTAGAAAATGTTTTTATTGATTTGCTTTGAAATGTTTTTATTAAATGCTTCAAAAACCGTGCATCTGCGTTCGTACACATAGATTGAAAACTTTGTGTACTTATAAAAGGTAATTCTTTTACAGATATTTTTCTATTTTTGTCATTGACATAATTTGTCCGTTTATTTAAACTACAAACAAAATCTAAGCATTGTGTACGAATTACATCTAATTCTTTTTATAAATAGCAAAATGTTATTCTTATGAAATTTGAAATAGTTCTTATATTTAAAGTATTAATTTCTTAAATAAAAAAATATGTATATGATAATTGACTGTAAATAGATGCCTATATAATTGAAAATTGCAAAAGGTGTCAATTTAACCGAAAAATTCATTTCATTAAAGAAACTTTTTTTTAATTTAATATCGTGATAAAACGGAACCTCATGTGTACGTACACATGAATTCAAGTTGCTATTAGTTAATGTGTAAATTAACGCAATCGCGAGAGTTTGCGCGTTTCTCGTGAAGGAAAATTATTCTCGCAAATTACCATTTTGATTTGTAGCGCATGATAAATTGGATAGGCCCTCGAATTTAATGAGCAATGCGATCCACTAATATCCGGATATTCTGGAAGTACTAACGAGCATATCTCGCTCGTCCCTCTTCCTCGCTTTGCCTACAACGTGTACGACAGATATGTAAGCCGGATTTTGCATGTTGCCTAGTTGTATCTCTAGAGACTGTCTGTCGACTTGAAGATTATGCACTTTAATGAAAAGGTATACTTGTGTCTGCAGTGTGTGTCCAAAATCTAGGAGGCGTCTTGAGAGAATGTGGCATGTTTGCGTATAAGCACTCACCACGTTTGCTTCAATCTCTATTGTATGTGCGTTACAATGATTACAGTGCAGATGCTTTATTTCTTTTCGAGAGGAAACAATGCGTAGATTATCAATTGAAATTTTCTCAATACCGGATGGTAGAACAAAGGAAAAAAATCGGGTGTTTCAATGCTTAAGGATTTTACAATTATTGTATTGAAATTTTAAGATGTTCTGGCATTTGCGTTTCTGCGTTTCAGAAGCGTAAATGAATGTTAAAATCACATGTCGCGAAAGCCACATTTCAAGTGGATTTTAATGTGTAATTTTAGGTTTAACTGAGATGTTACAAGTCTTACTCGAAACTTAATTATAATGTCTCGTCTCACAATATTCAGCATGAAATATTTAACAAATTAATAATATCTAATAAAGCAGTAGAAAGATTGAATTGATGTTTATCAGAAAAAGATGTAAAAAGAAAAAAAGTTCTGTATTAGTATATGCGGGATACGTCCTAGAAAATTATTTATTTCCCGTTTTCTCTTCTTTTTCAAAGTCATTCGTACTTGCTAGATGACTTTGAACATATGAAAAATTAAAAGTTACATATTTAAGTCCGAGCATGAGTTACTTCTATACGCGCGCGACGGCGGTTAATTAAAACTTCTTCCGTCGATTCTCCAGCTCTTAGCGCATGCGGTTAGTTTTAATAATCTCCAAAAGTGCCGCATTAGCCTAAGTCGCCGCGAAAGCCGCTTTCGCCAGAAACTCGTAATTGTGCCACTATATATAATTATAAGTTATCGGGTGTGTTCATTATCCAGCGCGTCTCTCGTATTTCTAAGCACAATTAATTTGCTCGAATTTGTGTCGCTGTTACACATATTGTACTTGCGCACGCTTCTCGTAGAAACCTCCGTTGTATTCCCGGGCAGCTGTGCTGTCGATACGATTGACATAGAATGGTACGTGCTGAATTCGATTAAGGGTAACGATAATTGCAGCCATACGTGCACGCCTGCCACAGAGGTAATCCCTTATATCGGGGCCTCTCTGGAAGAAGCTCTTCTTTGTTCTATTTACCGCCTACAGGTATTTACTCGCTTCGTACATGCAGTTAATAAGACTGGCTGTAATGAACTCATTTATTTGCTGGAGCTTCGAGGGCGAAGTTTAAAACGTTTTTTTCTCTCTTTCTCTCTCTTCCTCTTTCTTTTTTAGTTTAATGATGTAAATTACGTCACAATTCAAAAGTTACGAATTATACATGTATAAAACAGGGCAAATTTTCATTTGAACACTATATTAAAATAGTATTGTAGTATTGAGTTTTCTTTAAATAGCTATTTCTTGTTTCTCAGCGTCTTCTCTACACACGATTATAAAAGTCATGGCACTGCTAAGTTAATTTTCATTACTTTTACAAGTATAAAAAATTCTTTAAGACTTACGTGCATTTTAACATCTTTAAAAATTTGTAGTTGTTTATTTAAAAAAAGTTAAAATTATAAATGTTGTAACTGTAAAAAGAATATACTGTAAATGTTAATTACAATGCTTTGAGTTTAAAAAAAAAACATGCAGAAATACAAATTATTCCATCGGCTGGCTACTAGTACTTACACTTTGAAACATTGCGAGAGAATTGCGACCGGGTCAGATTGACTACCGCAAGTCGTATGTACATTTAATGTATATAAAAAAAATATATATATATATATTTAGCATGAGCCGAGGGGAAATTCACAGCCGGCATTGGTGTACAAAATTTCGGCAGTGGACTGCCGAAAAAAGTAGGCAGTGACCTATAATATTGACGGCATTGTCGTCAGTGGTTGGGGAGTGGTGAGCTCACTTCAGAGTCGGTTTTTCGATCATGGAGTTGAGCACAAAAATTTTGAATACTTCGGGAAAGCTTTAGAATTCTTGTGCAGGCATTGGCGTATGATAATGGGCACGCGGTAGTGTTCATAATTGCATGGCATTGCCTTAATTTTAATATAGGATTGACGGCATTGTAGGCATTGACTAACAATAAGCATTGTCGGCAGTGTACAAAAATGTCGGCAGTGTTTTACAGCAATGCCAAAAATCGGCATTGGTGTACAAAATTTTGGGTTGTGAATTCCCCCTCGGCATGAGCTTAAATTCGAGTTTAATTATGGATGCTAAATGCAGCTTTTTATATTTACCGGGCGAGAAGAGTTGAGCGAAGCGAATAAGAACGCGACTTCGGGATAACAAATTTCGACAATTCACGGATTCGAGGCGGCGCGTTAGGAATTCGAAATGATCCTTTTTTCATGGAGCGAGATCATCCCGTCGACCTTGGGCCGGACACGTTTTCTCGCGCGCGTATGCCTTTCGTATACCTGGATCCACCTGTCGACCCACTCGATACCCTGATACGTGCTGACGGGAATATGCAGAACGTAACTAGGTACACACTTTCTCAATTACGGATTTTTCGAATCAGAGATTGACTCTTTTGTACAAACATGCGAGATACTTGTAAAATTCGCGAGAGACGGAGTAGAAGTTAACAATGTTTTAAAAATTAAGAATACAAATGCATTTAAGCAAAACGCTTCATTCTTTACTTAACATTAAGCGTATTTTACATTCGTAGAATTTTAATTAGGTTTTATACGCCTATAAACCTTAATTAAATACATCGTCGTAAAAGTGCAATACGTTTTCTGCAAATAACGAAAAATAAACCCGTGCGAGAAGCCTAGCATTGAATTATATATAACTCGTTCTTGAAACTATTTTTTGCGTTAATAAATATATGCCAAAAAAAAATTTTTTTTCTCTTTCTCGTTCTTTTTTTTTGTTTCGTTAGGGCTGTCTTTCACGAAGTATATATCTTTTAAATATTTGTACGTTTTTTTGTTGGCTTAACGAAAAAGTTACACTTTGTCAAAAATCTGTGGGGAATAGCTCGTGTAGAATTGTTCAAAAAGTCCATAGGACCAAAAAGGAAACAGTTGAAAATCTACGAATATTCTATACAATCTACGAATATTTGCAATTCGATTTAACGTCACGTAGACGCAAACGTTGACTTGACACGCACCGCTTTGCATTCTTCATTCGTGTCTCGCGTGCTTCTCTTTTTTTCGTATCCTACGCCCTTATCGTAGCGTTTCATTTTCCTCGGGAGTCTTCCCGGCCGGGTCACCGTCATCGATCCACGGAAAACCACTACCGTCGTCGCCATCGCCGCCACTATCTTCCGTTTCTCGTTTCTCCAATGCGCGATGGGGATACCAAAGTTTACTGGCGAACAGGGACACGAAGCGCGTAAAGCTTCATCAACAATAAATAATGTTAGACTCGCGAACAAGATAAATTACAGTTGCATTGTCTCTCATTAATTTTCCAGTTCTAAATATATTATTTCGAATTTAGAGGAGCGCAATTTTTGATAATTTTTCGATTATTTGTCGATTAATTTATGTTAGACGTGATATTTTGATTTCGGAGGTTTCCTTTCGTTTTAATACTGTGATTTCTCGATAAACCGCGTATTTAAAATCACGGATACTTGATATCTTAGAATGAATACAGCACTATTAAATTTTGTCGATTCTGTTTCTGAATTAATAATAATACGCGTACATATCTAATTCTATGAGATTCGATTGACGCATCTGAATTTTTCGCGCGTTACATAATCGAGACATTAGTTTGAACGTTTATGCAACCCTATCGACGATAGTGATAAAGATATCTCTCAAAGATATCAGTTAAGTCGTTTTCTCTATCTATAAGGAGTTGAGATCATTGGTTTTATACCATTTCTTCGACACGTACGAAGGTAACGGCATAGAAAGGCACGACGTGCACGGCGTACAAGCCATGTGCTGCACGGGAATTCATTTCACGAAGCTCTATTTTTGTCTCACGCAACAGATATTACATTGTAATGCATTTCTCGATGTGCCTTGTTTGTTATACAATGTACAAAATATATTTGCATATTTACACTGAGAAAAAGTTGCTTTCTTCAATGTTCTCAGTGTAGTCTTTCGAACGGAAAAATACACAATTATCAAAATAGAAGAGAGAACAATGCTAGAAATTAATTTTTACGAGAATTTACAAGAAATGATTGCAACCATTACATTTATTGGATGTATAAATATTTAAATGGAGAAGTTTATTTATGTGTAATGTATTGGAAAAGATATGTACATTATATGTTGATATATAATATTATCATATAATAATATACATATCGTGTAACGCGAGTGAAAGACTATTTTTATTAAAGCTTTAAATAAATATTTTATTAATCCATCTAAAGCTTTTCATAAAATTGCATTTGTATAATGCTTTTCCGAATATTTAATGTTTTTGCTTAAAATACATGTTAAAATCGTAAAGGCTTCATAAAGACATCAAAGATTAATCACTATGAAATAATGAAAATCGATTTATCTTCGTTATGCATTTAGAAAAGCGAAGTGTCAGCGGAATACTTGATCGCCCTTATAAATAAGGAAATGTTTTGCATATTATATAATAGTATTGTTGGATTTGTGTGAGAGATGTGAATTTGATGCTATTAAAATTAATTAGCTAATAATATCAATTTCACTTTTATAACGCGAAGGCAACAATATTTTTATTTAAACGAAATTTAAACGAAGTTTGATCTTTTTTTTTGTTTCCGGTGTAGTGATAATTACATATCAATTGCGTGGTTTATATTTCACGAGGGTCTCGCGCTAGTGAATAGTGCGGACGGACACCCTAGTCACTTCCTCTTCGTATTGAAAAGGCCGTTTTAGCCTCGCACCTTTCCTGGGGCCTCTTTTATTCTCGCACAACGAGCTAGCGATCAAGTCACAGGTCTGAGGTCTCTATTCGACGAATGAAGTGAAGGGTCTGCGCTCAGCCTCCTTGAAAGAATCAATCTCCGCTTTTTCTTCTCTTTTCTTTCAAGCTTTGCCGGCTAATGAGAAACGACCCGGCTGTGTCCCAAGAATCATTGGTCCCTTTCCAACTTACAGCAGTATCGGTTTGGACGCCAACTGGTTTCGCCACGACTAACGAACATAATCGGGCTAGATTTAATCCGATCTAATTAGAGCGAGGGTACCGTGCGAATTGTCTCGCCTCTTGTTTCCTTATAAATAATTGCAATGTGTGAAATCGGTTAACCGTCCAATACCCGTAGGCTTGTGTTACAATAATATTGTCACCTCGTAAATATCTCGTTTATAACCACCGCATTTATAATATGTATGCATTTGCGTGTGCGCATGCGTGATCGCATGAAAAAAATATATTTTCAAAGATATATTTATAATCATGGAAAGGACAATTTTGCTGAAATGCAAATTTATAATAAATAATTATGTTGAACTATTTAAAAAATTGTATCGGATGTTTAATTTGATTGCTACAATGCCAAAACTGTTTGCGGCAATGTTATCATGTTTGGGCATCCTATAATTATTTTGAATTTTGATGGCTCAAAATGAAATTATTTTCTGATGTGTATTTAGCTAAATTTTTAGATGTTGCAGTGAAATTATTCTTTCCGTGAGGCAATCGAACTGTTGCATATTATGTTTTCTTATTTAAATCTTCGAAATTAGTAGCTTCTCTCGCAAACAATCAGCTTATGTGATTATTTAAACTATTGCTTAAATATTCCAATAGTTTCATTTTAGACGAGCATTTAGCTGGTTGAGGACCGGCATGCTATAAATAGTATCTCAAATATTTCGAGAATGGATTAATATTTTTTAATGAATAAAATACCATTATTTAATCGGGATTTTAGCTTTACATTTTGATGTATGTCATCATTCATTTCCATCATGCTTGCAATTCTTGACTTTTTAAGGTCGCGTTTGCTATATAGACATTTAATAGAATTTGAAAAATTTTTTAATTTTCAATTTCTATTCAGAATGAAAAATCTTCTAAATCCATCATTTTCTGTTTTCAAATTACAGCTAATTGAAAGTATTATTGAAATGGTTTAAAGCGTAGATTAGTAGACCTCGATTTTTTAATTCATTACATCTCTCACAGTTACTTTCTTTCTTATATTGAAAAAAGATAAAAACCATTCAATAAGAAAACCAAAGATGTATTGTTTGTGCGATAGGAATGAAAAAATTACGAAAGATCTAGATTTGAATATAAAGAGTGGGCTTTTTATAAATATTTGTTTTCTGGTTTCTCACACAAAAACAAACTTTTAATATTTTGTTATTTACTAAAATTATTATTTCAAATAAAAAAAATTTTTAACTCGGTTCTAAAAGGTTAAAAAGTGCGATAGCTTTATTCGAATTTTTAAAATTACTTCAATAGTTTGATCTCGATTATTTAAACAATTGCTAAAATACTTCAGTTATTTTACAATCATTTAAAGTTTACAATAGTCATTTTAACAATCATTTAAAAAGGTATGTTTGTTACTCAAATGCACTGCGTCATACGTTTACGCATTCCACGTCCGTTTATGTACAACTACGGACGAGTTTGTTTTTTAAGTGACCCTCTTCTTGTTACGGCTGCGTCCATTCGTTGGCTACTTTCAATAGGAAGGCCACCGCGAGCCAAGTCATGCAAAATTAAACGCGACTTCATTTCCTTTATAATCCATGGAACGGGTTGCATCCATAGAGCGTGGGCGTTAGAGAAACCTTCGATTGTTTAACGGAACTAGTAGTCCTCGACGCTCGATATCGGCTTCATGCGTTGATGTTTATCCTTTATTCATCAGTCGCAATGTGAAAAGCCAGATCATACTTTCAAATACCTGTATTGATAATATCTTGAAATAAATCTACCTTGCAAGAGAAAATGTTTACAAGTTAAATATATTTGCTATTTTTATTTATTTTCAACTATTTATTCGAAATTTAAGGACAACAATTTTTATATAACGTTTTGTTATGTTATTTTTTTTAAACCTGAATAACTATGCATTTTTTAAAAATTTCACGTTTTTGCTTTGTTTTTGTTATTTGTTATATTGTTAAAAATTATATAATCTATTTTATTCCTCTCGGAATACAATATTTATTATCTTCTCTAAAAAAATATCGTGATTTAAACACACATATTAATAGTTCATATACTAATCTTTTATATTGACTGTATTTTCAAATGTTCATTAACGTCGCACTTTAATTACTGAAAGTGCACGAAGTCATGCAATTATAAGACGCGTCAAACTACAATCCGACTACGTCGGAATTTGCCGGCATGAACTTCCAAGCTGAGATTCGCGGGTACATCAGCCTTAACTTCAAACTAACATTCTAATTCGCTAATACGAATGCACATCACTTGTGAAAGGCGTAATATTCCCTGTGATTCAACATGGCGACCTGGTAGCTTTGTTCGTTTCATGCTGATATACGATATTAGCCCTTTGAATACGACACTCGATCGGTTCTGCTAGTTTCAATGCGTCAACTACAGGTACTATTACAGCTTTACTAACGATGCCTCTTTATTCACATTCATTTGAGGAATTTGCTTCTGAGAAATTATTACCTTAATACACCACAAACACATATTTTTAAGTATAATAATAGAATATATATTGTATAAAATATCGATCCTTATAATTCCAATCAGTATTTAATAACAAAACCTACAGACAATATGTATAATGTGGCAAACTTTTTAAAAGTGCGCGCTTTAATACAAAGTCAGGTCTTTCTCGAATCGATACTTATACAAAGACTTTAATTATAGAATTTAATGAAGAAACTGAAAAACTTTTGACGAATTAATCCTTGTAATACCTTAGGCTTTTAATGGGTTTCATTCTAAGGGATATTTTAAGCTAGAGATACTTCATTGAACTGTAGATAGCATCAAAAATCAAAAGATTTGCGATATAGAATATTTTTACAATTATATGTAATTATTGTAATTTATAGTACTCGTTATAAAATTCTTTATACGCGATTAATGTTTTTCGACAATCTCGAAACAAGTACTAGGATGATTCTTCTCGATTTCACGTTGCTACTCCGAGTCGTTGCTAAAAAGCCAGCCGGAATTCGGGCATGTCGATGACATTGATCGATTACCCAATCCCTCGTCATTCCGCGTTTGTCAATACCGCCCATCAAGCCGGGATCATACCTCCGTCAAGTGTACCGAAAATGAAAAGATTCGCGTTCGTTAATTGCATCGACATTTATGCTTCGTCATTCTTTGCGAACGCACGTAGGGCGCGGATACAAATATCTATCGGAAAAGATATTATGACGAAATTGCGAGATATCCTCCCTTTTTTTATCTCACTTTTTTTCGTGTATCGTTTTTCGATGGAGAGCGCTTCGCGCGGGTACCTTAATATAAGCGACACGGGACGAACGATAAAAGGGATCGAGTCGCAATTGTAAAGTTGATCGCGCTACTCGGTATCCCTTATACCGTGTTCATATGCAGCACCGAAAGCCGATTCGGTATCATTGCGGGCGAGCTCAAAGTTTTCGCCGGGGCCGAGCGCGAAGCCGGGTTCGTAACGCTCCGTTCGCACTCTGAGAAATATATCCTCGTGGAATTTGCGGGGGAAAAGGGAGAAAATTGCGATCAGGAGGGAATGGGCCCGAACGGAATTTTATTCCATCCACTTGCCTGGCGGATAATGCGGGCGCGCAAATATACGACTGACGTAAAAATGATAGCTCGAAGCTCATGCGCCGCATAAAATGCACGCCTGTCGCGAGCGCAATCACGAGGATGTATTACGGCCGTCGTATCGTTATTGGAACGTATAACAGTGCGCTCGCTCTCGCTTGAGTGAATTGTCTGTGTGTATGTGTGTGCGAGCACAAACGCACACGACTGATTGTCGTATGAACGTGAGATGGAAAATCTGTTGAGATGAGGGTCAGTTCTCTCTTTCGCAAATCTCGACCATGGGATGAAAACGAAATTCTAAACGGAATCCACGTATTATCTCTCTCTCTTTCTCTTCCTCTTTCTCTCTTTCTTATTTTTGTATTATATATTTTTTTTGTTTTATATTTTTATTTTATTTTGCTGCACTTTTTTTGGTCCTCTTCTTATGGTTTCACCGACTTTTCGCATTTAATTATTATTGTGTTGAAAATAAGTAGCTCAAAGCGTAAGCTCAAAGCGTAAGCCGAAACGTACACAGAGAAAAAAAATTGTGGTGATAAACTAAAATATTCAGTCCGATACGTCCAACTGAATATTGGATTGATTTAACGATTATTTAGTTGCATAAAAAAGAGGTATAGTTCATTAATGCCAGCCATTAACATTTTTAAATCAAAACTTAATTAAATTTAATTTAATACCTTAATTGAACGTATTGTACTAAATATTTTAGTATTAATTTATAAACATATTTGATCAGCGCGCTTGGCTCTTGTTTGCCGTGAATCTTATTTTTTGTTTTATTATTTTATTTTTATTTTTGACTAACAATTTTGCTTGCTAATTCTTTACTATATTATTTAACTTTTTTTCTGTATTATTTCTGATTTCTATATATTATTTTGTTTATCTTTAGAGGACCTGCCTTAAAGCGTCAATAACCGCTCTGTCTGTATGTTTATTTCTCTCTCTTTACCTCTGCTTCTTTATTATTCGATACGATGATCGGTTGTATTTTGTATCGATTTAGGAAGGATCAGATTTTTCCGTCACGTGTATGAGAATTGTGTTATATCGGTACGCGCAAATTAGTTTCAGCCAACGTACGACTCTTGATCGCGATAAAGCGCGTTTCGTTCGTAGCGCTCGATAGAACGCAATCTCGTCGGAGTGTACCGATCCTTTATCGAAAAGCTCATCCTTTCCTAGATCGTGCGTGCAAAAGGGTAGAATAAAAACCTGCTTCCAAGGGCAGAGGAGAAAGAGAAACGCTCCGGCTTTGTGCGCGAACGAAATTTCGCTGGAACGGAGTGCATATCGAAAATGCCCAATTCGGCTCTGCAAAATCAACTTCGAAGGATATATTCGTTGACGTTGATAAAAATGTTTCGTGGAAAATTTTCATAGGGTCAGTGTTCGATGAAACGAGGTCTGACCCGTTATAGGTAGTGCAACGTCCTTTAACGTATGTTTTAAAATGAACTCTTTTTTGGTCACGAGGATTATAAAAAATGCATACTAGAAGAGAAATGCTAGAAGATTCATGTAAAAAGTGACAGAAATGCACTTCTTTCGTAATGCAATTTTTTTTAATTAACATTTGAAATTATTTAGAAATTCTTTTTTTTTTATTATTTTATTTGATAGTCTTTTTATTTTTTTTTTATTTTTTTTTTTCCAATAACTGCCAGATACGATTAAAGTCAATACTTTTGTGTACCTTTACTGATGTGAAACACACGCATTTCTAACTTTAATTCGTCAAAAGTCAACTTTTGATTTTAAATAGCGGAATTTCTGCAGATATCCGCATAAACAACTGCGACAGTGAACATGATGGATATTGCACATGCGACGTATGATATAACTTGACTCGAAACGATTCGTCGCTTGTAAAAACGGGAAATATGACAGATTTATCTCTCGCGGCAGAGGATTAATTCGATGAAACCGTAAACGCACGTTTCCTCGCGATATCGCGTGTCATTACGAGGCGTTAGGGAATATCTCCTCTCGTGAGATCGTGGAAGTGCATAGGGCTCAGAGGTAGTCGATATTCGTCTGATTCGTGCGACAAGAAGCAAAGGTGAAACCGCGCAATTACGAACGTCGCTGGAATTGTACATACGTAGCCGTCCTATATGAACGCTCGTGATGCATTGCTCTTTCACGCGCGAGTGCGACGCGGCCAGACGGAATTTTCGGCATACGTTGATTACGAATTGATGAACGTGGCTTGGTATGACCTATTTCGCTGATAATCGATTTTCCAAGTGCGCTCAGCTTCGCTTCTAACAAACCAATTGCTGGAACGCGTAAACCATTCGCCGGCTTTTCGACATCGTTTCTCCCGAGCCATCCTCCCGAGCGATTGTTTGTTTATAATCCGACTACCTTCATGTACGACAGATGGATTTGGATTTTACTTAAAATTGTGTGCTCGGCGTGCGAGGGAATGAATACTCGACTATAGCATTCGCCAAAATTTACCACGCGAAATCTAGATGAGTGTGAGCTATTATGAAAATATATCTACATTAAAATGATTATTTTAACAGACGATGTACCATTATTGAAGTACAATGGTTTCGTGCTTTTCGAACGGGAGCTTCCAGTGTAGTAATGGATTTCTCGAGTAGGACATTCTTTTGACTTTTCATGTAAGTAAAACTTATTACCGAGGAACAATATCGGAAAATCGTACGTACACCCTTGTCGGTGCGAGGTCACGTGTGGATGTGGTACTCGTAAACGTGTCTGCGGTAAACCGAAAACTGTGATGGCAGAAATGGCTGAAAGAATATCGGAGCCGATTAGTAATTTATGGCTGCAGGCCACGGTGGTTAGCCTGTACGTACTGTAGCGGCGGCATGAGAAATACTATTAGCTACAAAATTCGTGGACTCACGGCGTTGTACGTGCACCGAATATTGCGAGCGCCATCGAAACGATCACCTTATTTCGAAATGTCCTACTTTTTTTTTTTTTTTTCAAATCGGAAACGTTAAGATTTTTTTTTCGTTATGCAGTCGGACTTTTTTTGACGTCATACTATTACGCGTCGGTAGTCGTACATTGGAAAATCATTGGCAGTTACGAAATTGTAAAGAAGTTTTATCTTCATTATTTGCGAGAAAAATTCGATTAATATTGAAATATTTTGCGTCGTGCGTATTGCGTTATACGCAATACATTACGTGTGCGCACACACAAAAACGTGCATACATCGTTAATGAGTGCGCGGTTAGGTACGAACTGTGCGAAATTTTGAATTAAATGTGAAATAAGTGCGCGCGATGAAAGAATTTTCCAACGTTTAAAAAATTAAATTAAACGTTTCTGTTAAAGTAAGGCTCGTTTAAAATCGACAGACATTAAAGTTTCTTCGAATCAAACTTCAAAATTCTTGAAGTTTAATTCACTGAAACGTTTCCAACGTTAAATAACTTTTTATAATTTTCAAAGTTTTACATTTTAAACGAAACGAAATTCTTCTTCGAAATTATAAAAAAAAATAAATAAATAAATTTGTAAGGGGCATCGACAACGATAAGGTGTGATCACATTTATGTAATTTAACGTTGCGTAACTGCAGCTTGACGAACATTGCAGCATCACGCTCATATTATAAATGTTTAATATCCCGTAACGCGTTAATAATGTACTGCATCACATCATACATACTAATAATTCTATATACCATGGAATATATGGAATATTAATGTTGTACAGCCGTCACGTTATATTGCGCGAAAAATTTTATAATTAAAAAAATTACACATGTTATACTGAATATCTCCTGAGATGTATAGCGCTAGATAAAAAAAAGGAATGCGCCGTCTATCGTAGACGTCGAGTATATATTCGTTCGCTCTACCGTGATATTCGTACTTTCGAGAGAAAAGTGGGATAAAGTGCTGGAGACGGACCAGATAAAGAGACAAAAGGAATCGGTTTAAAGCCACTGCAGCCATAGTTCGTCGCTTCTGCCGGTTTGATCGCGAGCGAGTGTAAGTATCCCTTTGTTCCGTACATCCGGATTTTCACGTAACTCCCTGCAGTTTTTTCGAATTTCTCTTTCATCGCGATAATACTGACTAAGATCGCATGAATGTCCGATTGGTTCTTCGCTCTTTTTGAGGATTACGCTCAAATGTATGTACAATCTGCGCGCTTTGTTACTTCGTTGATATAACATTTTATTTCGCTGCTCCCGGCGGCGATGATGGCCGAAAGAATTTACGTTAAATCGCCAATATGCATCGGCCATTAAAAAAACATCGAAATTATGCATACGCGATGAAATATCGAGAACGTCGGCATGCCAGGCATATCTTTTTTTCATATGCGGTCCGCACGAGTGAGAGATAAAACGGCGTGAGTGACGAGATATAAATGGCGCGAGTACTTTGCGGGTTTAATCTCGTTAATGCAAATTCGCGCGCAGTTCGCCAGTCGTTTCGTTAATTTCTGGGCTTTCAATCGCCCCATCGAGCGCCTCTCGTTATGCCACCGTATGCATATGCAACCGGAACGCTGTTACTCAATCCCACCTTCTCCCCATACCTTCGTTAATTTATTGATTTTCGCCAATATACGTAAGAACGGTATCGCGCTCAATGGAGAATAAAATCCGATTGAATGCAAATATGATAAATATTATTGCGCTATAGAGATCCGTTTGATTTAGAGCGGGTTTAAAATCTTTGGGCGTTTCGTTTCAGCAATTTTCTTAATGGCGTCGTGATTTTATCGCGCCGCGCCGGCATTGTTCATAACGGCGTGACAACGTTTGATTCCCTGTTTAGACTGCGAGCGAGAGGAAATGGGAATTTTTGACCAAAAGCAGCGAACGACCGAATGATATATCCGGGTATTTAAAAGAAAACCACCTTGCTGCTTTACTCTGCAGCAAATGAACATTGATTTTACCGCTCTCGTCGAACTGTGAGAGCACTCGTATTTTCCAAGCAGCGAAGTGTCTAATTGTACGTTAATGGAACAGTAACCCGATTGCTCGGTTGACTTCCGCTTCGCATTGTCACTTTCCACGTTAATTACGATTTGCACGTAGGCATTACGCCCCCTAATATCATTATAATTGACGCTTTGTTATTGTTTTCGAATGATTTGCTATCGAAATTTCAAGCACACGTCCATTTCATTTCATTAAACTTACTATTGTGTACCCCGAAACCATCGTAAAACTTGATTTGCTTACTGAATTTGTATTTATTATTGTTAATTTAAGAATTTCTAAAATTCTTTACGGCAAAGTTTTAACAGAAATATAGATATTAGTTGTGCAATCAAAATAATGAGAAAAAATTCTACACTGAAGTGCGATGAGAATTTTGGACTGTACTTTATTGAACAATCTGAATAAGAAATGTTATGCTAATTACATACGAGTCATGTCACGTTAATCTCTCGGTGCACAGGGTTGGAAAATTTACGTATACGTGTTATCCAAAAATCGTGCGAATTGCGAGAATTACAACTTTTTAAATTCTCAGCGGGTATCTGCTTTCGTGTTATCTGGAGACCGCGTTACTTTCATGTTACTTTTGCAGAGTCCTCTTTCGGCTTTTCAAAATTTTCGGATTTACGTTGACCTAGCCAAAGTCCTTTCTGCGAGGTGCAAGACGTGATGTGTGAGAGAAGTTGATTAACTATGACAGTGTCAGAAGAGTTCAGGGCGATTGTACGTCTTGCGTATCTCCCACAAGAACAGGGAGCAAGGAATATGTGGAGTGAGCAGTAGTACGATTATTTGTGAGCCTCCACTGCTCTTCGTCGTCTGTGAAATCCTCTCATCTAAATTGTAGTCCCAGGGGTGGGCCTACATGCCGCCAGATCTATATCACTCCTCGTTTATAATTGAACGTATTTCCCTTTCCAGCTATTCTCCTACGTACGTAACGCGCCTGTCTTCCTATCCCTGTCCCGTTGTCTTGCCGCACGAACATACGGTGAATGCCTATGGTTGACATTGAAAAGCCGTCGCAGGCGCAGCAGGAATCTCAAGGAACTGTTAGACAATAGTTCGACGTGCGTTACGCTTTAATTACGATTAGACTAAGATACGGAGTATTGCTGGCATCCCTCTGGTAGACATGTGAGTTAATTTGTGAACATTTGTGAATCACTATCAGTCGCTTATTAGCTTTATTAAAGTAATTTTTTTTACAATATTATCATGCAATTTCCAAGTTATTTAGGCTGTTTGTTATTCACATATTTTTAATATTAACTTAAGAAAAATCTCGTCAGGAAAATATGACTTTGATCGCAAAATTGTTAAGCTAATGTACAAAAGCAAATTTACTGAAATTCTAAAGATAAATGTTATAGTCTTGTACTATAGTATTGCAATTTTCTGTTTGTCTTTTATATTTATGATAGGAAATGTCGAATAACATAAACTCACGAACTAGAACAATAACTATAAAAACATTTTCTTTTTTCATATAAATTGATTTATTTTGGTTATGTGTTTTTTTTCTTTTTCTCTTTTTAATAAAAACGCTGACGAGAATACATCGTGTTTATGACAACAAGTATAAGCCAGGCTGCGTTGGACGAGTTATCGAACGCGATTGCACTCTGCAAGCATATTTCTGCGTTATAGTACGTGCTCGTCATTTTTCAATTGGCGCGGAGAAGCATTGAGGCGCGACGTTATTTTATAATCGAGTTGAAACACGTAGAGAGAGAGAGGGGGGGGGGTATGCGAGGGTGGATGCGATGGAAAAGTTTCCGAATGAAAACTTCTCCGCAACTTTTCGCAGCAAACTCGGTCGCGATGCCATGTCCGTGTTTCTTGTCTCGCGAGGGTCGCTTTCGCGTTCCCGACAACACTCGCTACCGATAAGCGACGTTACTGACAGCTTAATAACATTATAAGAGATACGAGCCTTTCGGAAGCTCGATTAATCGACTACAAATAGAAAAAAAATTGATGACGTTCCAAATTAGTCATATATGCTTTGGTAATAGAATTTCTTAAAAAATTCTAACTTGTAAAAATTAGAAATTTACAAAAAGTAAATTAAAATGAACAAAGTGTGAGAACTCTCAATAATTAAAAATATACAAAAAAGCGGGCAAATGAGAGTAAGCGCAACAGTTTAATTGATAATTTTACTTGAAAAATATAAGTCCGTACAAGTTGCGACTCGAAAAAAAAAAATTATTAATTTGGCTTTTGAGAAGCTGCTGTATCGCCAGCGTGAAGATTGCGGTGACATTGCCGTATAGAATCGTCGATTTAACAAACAAAATGCAATATGCAGTAACTTTTTAATAGTCGTTATTAAGAAACATTAGGGAGTGTGGCAACCGAAGTAATTTGCTGCGATAAGTTGAATCTCGCATAACAATCACATGGCAGAATGCTTTTACCTTTATACATTCTCCAATTGTTACATTTCACAACATGCACACGGCTCTCGTTGGATCTAACGGGCCGTATGGATAATAACCAAAGGTAAATGCTTTTAGTAAAAGGCACGGGCAAAATCATTTGGTTTAAAGAGCATAAACTGGGAGCACATAACGTACGATGTATACGAATATAGCGTTATTAAACATGAAGCTTTATATCTCAAAGTTTCTCTATATACAGCGTAGTGAGTTAAATCAACAGCATAGAAAACCTTGCTGCTTTATCAAACTAGCCAAGTCGCTATTACTTCATGCAATCGTTTTTAATTCATGCCGTTTCAAATAAACACGAACAACGGACTCATCTTTATTATTACTCTCTTTTATCACTCGTATTCATTCGTACAAAGCTTTCAGATAAAGAAGTGCACATCTGAAGAATAATAGGAGCAATATAAATGTTATAATAGTAAAATTGTAATAGAAAAAAAGTAGAATTTAATAATTAAATATAATTTATTTAATTGTTCAATGTGAAGAGAATTTTGCTCGTGTGTTTATCCATCACCAAAAAAGTTCAGAATTTCAAATAATTTATTATTTGGATAACGACCGTTCCTTTCTATATTATTAAAATAGATTTTTGCTTAAACAAAGCACACTGGAAAATTATTGAAATTATTCTTTCACTTATCCTTCTTCTAACTCTTTTCTAGATTTTTTTTCTCATCTATGTAATTCTATATTTTAATATGCAATATATAATTAGAAAATATATTTTTATATTTTCTAATATTTTGTTAAGGGTGCCACCTATCGCACCATCTGTTAATGACAGATTCGTGAAATTATTTGTAGTCTTAATATTTTGCATTAGAATTTTCGTCTCAAAATGACTTCAAAAATCTGTCATTATTAGCGGGTGATGGTATATATTTTTTTTCTTTCATATACACATGATTAAATTAATAGCATGTTCACCTTGCAACTTACATATGAGTCTACCGTTGACGTTAAATTTTCTTCTCCATTCCTGCGTCACCGGCGTAAAATAATATGACTGGAAAATCCTTGTGAGAATCTCGTCGTAACTTCTTCTCGTCGGCGCGCGCTTCTTATCTCGCAGCGCTGCCTAAGGCAATCTCGCTTGCCCGAGTAACGCTGGCCAGATTTTCCCGACGTGGTGGAATAGTACTTGCCGGCCCTAATTATACGTGGCTGACCAGCCGGAGGAACATTTTACCAGAACGTTTTTATTCCGCGCTGACGTGTACGCTCTCGCGTTTGCACACGTGTATCCGCCTGGCAAAAGACCGTCTAATTCTCCGTGACACGGTGAATCCGCAGCAACAGCGGCACGATGACGATGCGCGTAGTAGGGCATTTGCCTAAAGTGCGTAAAAACAGGCGGATTACGAAACCGCGCTAACTATATTCCGAGTTACGAATTCAACGAGCGATTTTGCTGCGTTTAGAGATCTAACGCGAGAATTACTATTTGAGCGAAAAAAATACTGAATGAAGCTGGCAAATTACAAAATTGGCCATGATAAATTACAGAATGAAAGAGGGAAAGAGGAAATAAATGGAAATAATATGTTATAAATAGAACATAATTTAAATATATATATGTACATTTTTTTATATATTGATATTTTACGTATTTAATATTAATTACGAATTAATTGTCAAGTTGCAATAATGCAATTTTCACATGAAAAGAGTCAAACGTGAAATAAAAAAATCTGAAAATGAAAATGTTCCGAAAAATAAAGTGCTTTACGATTACGTGCAATACGATAAAATACGACTTACATAGTTCAGAATAAAAATTTATAATTATAATTTGAAAATATGATACTGGTGAATTTAGAGATTTGTCCAAAAGCCTAATACTTAGAGACTACAAGAGACTCAAAGTTGAAGTGCAAGAAGATGTAACGGTTCGATGATAGTTTGATCGACCCTTAGTAATACGCTAGTTGGTAATACGCTCGTTGAAAGCGGCTTTATGTACAGTGGACGCCGTCGAATGACCGTCGCGTCGTCTGACGCGGAACTCGTGTGGATTGCATTGAGGGCCAAACGGATACAGATTCGCACGGCTTCTGATTGCCAACCGGTCGGCGGTCTGGTTTTCCGGAATAATCGGGGAAACAATTTGCCGGCGACCCGTGCTCGAGCGCGCGCGTACGAGATTCGCTACTTCCACCACCGCCACCACCTGTGTCCGTGTATCGCGAATTGCAATTTAAATCCGACAATAAAGTTTTCCGATGCTACTCGACGCCTCCCGCTTCCTGGATCGCACTCGTGCGGAAATCGCGTATTTCTGTAAATGGCATTATACGGACGGTGGGAAGATGAAATGTGTTAATTTCTTTTCTTCTTAGTTTTTTTTCTACCAGAAAAATAAGAACCGCCGTAAAAATGATTAAGTTATACCAACTAAAATATGGTACCAACTGAGATTTTAATTACACTTGTATTTTATTCAACGCAATTTAATTTAATTTTTGTATTTTGTATTTCTCGTATTAATATTTTAATGATTTTAATATCAGTTTTCCAATCGAATGAATGCGAATAATTTTGATTTGGTAAAACATTTATCTATATGAGAAACGTATACAAATGATGATAGAACATTGATTAAGTAATTAAGTTGATACACGTTGAACGAAATTATATATTTATGTATGTGTGTCATACTTTAATACGATTAAATTAAAGGTTAAATATTTTATACGTACAATATATAAATAACGTGTTTTTTTTTATGAATCTCGTTTTCTTTTAAATTATATTAGAAACAACAATTTAAAAAAGATATATTCTTAAATTAATTATATAAAAAAATTGTATAGATAGAAATTGACATTCAGAAAATAGGATTCTTTAAAAACATGGATTTACAATATTTTTTATCTAATTTTTTTTTACAATTTGTTGAAAGAAATAATTGTTACAGATTTTTAATTTTCTTAACAAAATTTCTGTCTTAATAATTTATAAATTAATTATTCACTTTTTTGTTGATCCCTCTAAAAAATTAGAAACGTAATTGCGCATTCGCAAAGGCGTAACACACCTATCTGTAATATAAATCCTGTTTATGTATGATGTAATCGCTTTTGATGGTGTCGTACATTGTCGTATACTGATCAATGTCGAGAGTCTTTGCCTGGAGCTTCTGTCGGGTTTTGCGTTCATCTATGCCACGTGAATATTAATGCGACAGCGCTGTCCTTCGCGCAGCCAAATCATTTGGCGTTAATTGTCACTGCAATTGTACATGTCTTAAATAATTCATGAATAGCATTGTTTAACTTGTGCGCATCGTTTTTACGGTTAGATGTAAAATGTACGGCTACACTTTTTTTTTTTAATAATCCATCAGTTTCAATCTCTTTTATCGCGCCTTTGTTCTCGATTTTTCTTATCGGTTGGCAGTTCACTCGTCCTTATCGAGCGCCAACTCGAGTGAAACGCAATCGGGTTTGCGAACTCACCTTTGCTCTCTTTCGGAACTCGATTGCCCGCGGAACTATCGTAGTTCAAATTGTCATTGCACTTGTCTTCGCTATCCACTCGTTTCTTTATTACGTTTTCTTGCGCTTCGGAGTTGATTGACGAATCCGAAATTGTGTCCTCGATCAATCCAGTTCTCGCGTCTGCTATTTAAAATATAAATAAACGATTAAGAAATAAATAAAATAAAAAATAAATGCCGATTTTAATATCAAATTGATTATATTTTATGTGCCGTTACTTTCACATTCTAAAAATTTACTTTTTATGTATTTTAAAAAATAAAAAAATGGAAGAAAAGAATTAGGAACATTTTTTACGAAAAAAATATATAGATGAAAATTACTATCAATAGTTCAATAAATTTGTTGATTTTTTCTTGTTATGTCAAATCGTTGAAAAATAACTCAAGATCATAACGTTACTCTGACGCAACATTTCATCAAATTCCGATTGTAGTCTTTTTATCGAATATGAAATAAACCGATATGGCCGTTTTCGCGAGCCATTTATTTCAGCTGTATCGAGCGACTTTTATAGCAAATCTGCTTGCGAGGTCGATCGACCCCGTCGCGATCGAGACGACAGACTCGGTTGATGTACGATAGTGGTGGTGAATTTCGGCTGTCGCTTCCTGCCGTTTCGCAATTTCGTCCTCGCAAATCCATTTATGTCGGTTCCCTCAGTTCCAGTTCCTCGGAGTTGCGTCGCGTCGGTAGGTTTGTTTGTCTCGCCCGACGGGAATCTAACGGCTCCCGAGTATCCCAGGCCGGATATCCTTGTCCCTGACATCGTCATCCGTTCGAATTCGCTCTCTGTTTGCTTTACCTGGGGGACATCGTCGAATCGGTCGCCCGTTTGCTTCGTGTCGTGAAAATTGAACATCTTGACCCGCGCGATTAACCGATTCGGCAGGACCATCGTAACCAGATGCTCGAAGTACTCGCGAGTATTTCTCTGTGAATAAGTTCCTCTCGCGAAATGACTGGTTTGACCATCGCAATATTTGCTAAGTCAGATTTATCATTAATACGCAACAGAGAAACTTGGATCCATCGGGGAAAAATGCATAAAATGTTTTAATCAAATATATACAGAAACAAAATTATGATCAGCAATCATATTTTCTTATATAACTAACAGTATAAAATCTCGAAAGAATTTGATAATCTTAAACAGACATAACTTGCTTACGTGAAGAATTTTATTTTATCTTCATGTAAGCAAGTTATGTCTGTTTAAGATATTCAAAAGATATTCTTTCAAAAAGATTTTATACTCTTGCTTATATATGAAAATATGAATGTTAATTTGATACTAATTTTTTTCTGCGGAGATATTAAAGTATATTAAAAAGCAACATTGCTCACAAGACGATGATACACCGTTTTGTACTATTGATTAACTACTACTATCTGTTTTTGTATCTTATTTTTATGACAAAAGAAAAAGACTCTATGTAAGGCAAATCAAGTTTTTTTTAATAATACAGAAGGAGATTTTATTATTTTATTATTTTAAATTTGCAGAAACTGTAAAAAGTTACATCAATTAAATTTTATTTTTTATCTGATAAAACTAATAAAGAAAATTAATTAAAAATCCAGAATTATTCTTCGCTGCATAAAAATGTTTAATATCAAAATACAGGGTGCCAAATCTAAAGACTATTACATCGCGTAGCGCAAAATACGCTCTTCTCTTATTGCAGCAATAACGAAATTTAAACTTTTAGTGGAATTCAAATCAATCGATTCTCCATCGAAATAGTTGTGAAATATTTGTTAGATATAGACGCTCTGATATTTCTGGGTGACATATAATAAAATTGCTGAAAAATTGTTGAAAAATGTTTGCGCGAACTGGGACATCGTGGACAGGAGGGAATTTAATTTGCTGCGTACAACGCACCGCTCGCCACGTTGCGGATTGACTGATTCCTGGGCATTTCCTGATACAATTTCCGAGGATTAGGACGTGTTCCACGGCGTTATACGAAAACACGCTTTGCTGTCGCATCCCCGTCGTCTCGTTGCACGGACAGGATGAGCTTCGGAGCCAATAAAGCGTAGATCCCTCCTTTGTATACGAGGGACGGGAATTGCTTTCAGTCTTTCAAATTCTTGCGGATAATGTAGCCGCTTTGTAAACTGCTTTTATCTCATCCCAACCTTTTTCTCGTTCGTTGTGCATACATTGGTGTCGTGCTTACCGGCCGTCTCTGACTTACCACACTTTCCTCGTTTCACGAGTGGAATAGGTCGGCAAAAGCAATTCCAAAACTCATCGGTCAGTCGATTTTTCGGGGATTTACGGGGGCTTTAAGACGTATCGGCCAGAGTCGCGCGCGAACTTTAGCCGTTATTGTGAGCCGGATCGACGAGGGTTTTATTCATCTCCCGCTTCGATAGCCGTCGTGAACGTTTTCGCAGCGTTTGCGGAAAACCTGTCGATGTGTCGCAACATTCGCGTGTAACATTTCGCTGCAGAATTCGTTGTTCGAATCTCTTTCGAGATTTCAGCAGCGATCAGCTTTGGCGATATCTCGTTCTCAATTGCAGAAAGAAAACGATAGAAATATAACGTCGAATTTATTTCGATCGCGATATCCCGCGAGTTCTTCAATTTCCCCAACCCAGGGTGAAAGGATCGATCTTCGTGTGTGCTCTCTTTCTCCCCGAAGATATAGGATACATAGAGCTTTGCGGTTTCATGGAGCTGACCTTCCCCACAAGGTTGGCGGATGAAAATGGGTACGCGAGGCCGGGAGATATTTCCATTTGCCGATGCGCAATCGCTACGGGAAAGCGACGAGCCGAAGGTATTCCATTTCCGGATGTGTTGTATCCTGGCGTGGCACTGTCATCAAGAATTTATTTGTTGCTGGAAAATGCATCGATTTCTGTTACCGACCTACTACTTCCGAGCTGCGCTGCATTTTCGGCGGATGCGCTCGGTTCATCATCCTTACATCTGCTGGGCGGCCTCGGGCGAAAAATCAATATTTGCTGTATGTTCTTCGAATGAATTCGCGCGGCCGACTTTTCGTTTGCAAATATTTTATATTGAACGCCGTTACGTTCTTCATAAATTTTTGAATCTTCACAATCAAGCATCCGGGCGATTAGATTACGATTAGATTTTTGTTGAAATGTTGTTTATTAACATTTTATTCGTACGCTTAATCCAATCGAGATTTAATTTTTAATAGCAACTTTACGATTGACAGTTGTATGAGACTTACAACTTTAATTCCTTTTCCACGTTAATTCTTTTTTATTTTAAACACCAAATATTATTTATTTCATTAAACATGTGTACTATGAACGAAATAGTAAAATAATATTTCTTATTTATTGGATTTATATCAATTTAAGTGATATTTGTATAGTAACTGATTTGTTAGACATTAATTTATAATATTAACGTACTTTGAATATAATGTTGATGTGTCTTTTGTAATTAGAATATTTTTTATTATTTAACATAAAAATATAGACTGGTTAGAGCTAACGTGGTACTTTGTACGCGAACGCTAACTTTATTGATCTAACAATTCTGCAATTCTTCCCGATGTTTTCGTTTCTTATTGCTTTTATTTGTTTAACCTTAAGTCTTTGACGTGAGAAGTCAAAGTGTAAACTGATTCCGTGTAGAGGACTGTGTTACTTTCGTTTGAACGGGAACTGTAAGTGCACTAGACGCGGCTACGAATGTCGATTCGAAAGAGAACGACAAAGTGGATCCTGCCGCCGAGCCAACGCGCCGCTCGCACCGGTAAGTCGCGTGAGACTCGATTCATAAATAAAGGCGTAACGGGTGTATTTGCCGGCGGAAAATAAGGGAACCGTGTGCGTTTAATGCGAGAATAATGAAGCGAGCAGTACCTAAAGGTACACCACGTAAACCGGATTTGTCGCATGTCACATTATGCGCGTGGATATATGTGAGTTGATGTCTTATATGTATAAACGGGAAAAATAAGTTGGTTTATTGCATTTATGGCAGCTGCTTTTCTAAATCCCTTTTGTATTCAGTCAGATTAAGAACGAAAAATAAGCATTCAGAATTACAGACCTATTAAATTTATTTCACTTTTTCTATAATATTTAACGAGGCAAAAAATGACAATAAGAAAATTACTATTATTATTATTATTATGTTAGATGAAATGATTAAATACTCCTTTAGAAAAGAAATCTGTCATTTTTATTACCTTGTAAAAAAAATATACATTTATGAATTTGTAAATAATCATAAAAAAAATCTATTACTCGTGTAACTTAATGGCTATATGTTCTCTGAAATACCTCTATAACTCTATATGGACGGTTATTTCCATGAAAGGCATTTATCTGGTATTTTTCGAAGGCATTACAGTTATTAATCTTAGAAAGTATATTTGATAGGTTTTTTTAAAAGCATCTCAATTTTTATATAAATTTATTATTTTAAAAACGTACATCACTATACCATAAAACATTTGGTCAAATTGTTAATTTTTTATTTGCCCAAATACATATATGTTCTTTTTACCTTATGTAAATGCTAATATAAATGACATTTCTTTCATAGTGTAATATTTAATTTATTTTATTTTGTTTGCTCATTTTCAAAATAACAGTTGTTTAATTTCATTTTTTGACTGCTGCTTTGTCAGACCACAATCAGACAATTTCTGTTCTGTCCAAAAAGGCAATCAAATTTTTACTAACCAATGAGTAAAGTTTATAGATTTGTATATTTATAAATAAAAAAAAAACAAAAAAAATTACTTATATGATTTTTCATGGCTATATATTCTCTGGATGATCTCTACATGGACGATTTCCGTGAAAGGCATTTATCTGGAATTTTTCAAAGGCATTTATCACGGTTATTAATATTAGAAAATGTATTTAATAGTTTTTAAAAGCCTCTCGATTATTGTATAAATTTATCATTTCGAAAACATTCATCTCTGAAACATATAACATGCAGTCGAATTATTAATCTTTTTTTATTTATACAGATATGTTCATATATATTTTTTTTGCACTATACGCTAATAAAAATAACAGATTTTTTAATGGTATAACGTTTAAATTTATTTCATTCTGTTTATGCATTTTAAAATAACAGCTATTTAGTTTCATTTTCCAGCTGCTGTTCTGTCAGACAGACCAAATCAGATAATTACAGCACATTCTGCACATAAAGACAATCGAATTTTTATTAACCGATGCGTGAAGTTATCTGCTTTGACTATTAATTATTATTATTATTATTGTTGCTATTCTATCCAGCAAGTTTAATTATTGTGATTAGTAGTATGCAGGATATAATTAAACGCGAATAAAAGCAGCTTTTATTCGCCTTATTAAATAGCATTACAAAAAAATTGCATTTACGCTTTAATTAGTCGCGTAATCGTTGCACCATTTGCATAAAATGTCCTCGCTTTCTCTCCATTCTCCAATTTTTCTTTGTCTTAGAACACAAAAATTGCGAAGAATACAAGCGAACTCCAATCGAGCGTCTGCTCTCCGAATGAATCGATGCTGTCGTCATCTACACGTACATACATGGTTTATGTTTTATGCATTGTTTGTTTTTGGTGTTTGGTGCGTTGTGCGAAATGCTGCCTGGTACACGTGTGTGTTACGAATACATGAACGTGTTGTTGCAGTGGCTCGCACTTTTCGAGGTATTACAACGAGTTTTTGGCCATTAGATTTCGACTCTCACGCATGGCCGAAAAATGGTTCGTCTCTATCCCTTATTTCAGTAGTAAACTCATGTCAGTAAATTCAGTCTTCTCTCGATTGGCATCAAGTTTTTTTCTAAATAATTTTACAATTAGACTCTTCGATCTACCAACAGGAAGACGAGCAGCTGAAATTTTATGAAAAAAATTTTTGTTATTAAGAAAATATATTTATTTTAGTATTATTATATATATTTCTTTGATTTAAAGAAATATTTTGTAAGTTTCGTATAAGAAATTATTTTATACTTGTGCTAACATTTGATACTAAATAAATATATTTACTTAATGACAATAAAGAAATACATACAATAAAATATTTTTCAAATTTATCATTAAAATATAATTTCTGACATCATAATTTTGTATTGAATTCTTTGCTGAAGGAAAAGCTCATCTCCGAAAAGATCATTTATACTTATTCTCTTTTAAACAATTTTTTTTTTCAAATACATTTGACAAGATCGCATTTTTAATATTTTTGTGAAAATTCTATTTATGAATAAAATCTTCTTATGAAAAAACTATTTTAACTTTATAAACAAATAATAATCACTTTGAAACAAACTTTGCACGGCATTCATCTGCATACCGACGAAGAATTCATCGTCAAATATCTTTTGACGCGATTTTCGCGTCAGTCGAGTTGCTCCACGCCGCTTCTCGTTCGCGAGATGCTTATTTTTCAGCCGATCATAAGTTTCCTTCGGAAGCGACGCAATATTTCAAGCTGAATCAGAAACGCTCCGGTACGCGGTGGCGTAACACCGCGTAGCAGACTATAAAACATTTCGTTTCCCGCACCAACGCGCGTCGCGCGCACTCGGCCGCCGCGCCGCGCCGCGCCGCACCACCGACGAGAATGCATGCTATAACGCGGCTCGGGAGTGTGCGTAGTACCCCTCTGTATTAACCTCCGACACCCTTGGTTATCCGCATATACGTCTCCTCCACTGCGTATGACTGCGAATCGCGCGTTTCTCTCCTTTCTCCACTTTCGCGATGACGCGTGCACATGCATGCGTAAGTGGTAAATATGGATGCGCGATAATATAGTCGGAATGATTACATACATTTTTCATGTGTACATGTACGTTTATGTGTGAGGGCGTTTTTTGTATGTTGATCTCATGTGCTGATCTCATGTGCTGATCTCATGTGATATTATACAGGTATTCGCTGCAGGTGTGACGTTCCTCTCAGGCAGATGCTGCCGCGATTTTCAACGATTTCTTGTACTTGGCTGATTTTATTTTTTTAGTTTCTTTTTTTGGATTTGTCTTTTGCACAAGAACATCTGCGTAATGTTTCGTTAAATATGATTTTTGTAGATTTTACTGGTTTTATATTTTTTCATCACTTAAATTTATATATATATATATATATATATATAATACATACACACTCTTTATATCATACAATAATTCGCTTACTTATTTTAAAAACGGATTTTAATATTAAGTTCACTAAGACTCTTCGCATAAAAGTAACTGTAACATGTTATGTTATATACTGATTGTATACTTAATCTGTATGTAACAGTAAACTTATGTTAACGCTTAAAGAAAATTTTAACATAATGTTTAATATTACGTTACGACTTTTTTATACGTTAAGTTTACTGTTACATATAGATTTAAGTTTAAAATCAGTATTTGTTATAACGTGTTACGGTTATTTTTATACGAAGAGACTTAGTGAGCTAAAATATTAAAATCCGTTTTTTAAATGAGCAAGATAGTGATTGTGTATCACAAAGAGAATATATATATAAAATTTAAAGTAATACAGGGTGAGAAAAAGTATGAAAACGGTAAAATAACTCGAAATCAAGGCATTTCAGAAAAAAAATGTTCCAAACGAAAATTGTATGATCTGAATAGGAGCAAATAATAGATAATAAAATTATTTTTATAAAAAACTTTTTTCTTGGTTATATGAAGATTATTATTATTTTTTTAAATAGAATTATATGCAGAATAATTAAAGAAATCATATAATTATAAAAAAATCATATAATTCTATTTTTACAAATGACGGTAACGTAAATATAATTAAAAAAATAAACTTTGTTGAAAATTAATTTTATTATATAATTTAGACCATGTAACTTTTGTTTGGAATATTTTTAAACGTTTTCATTTCGAGATATTTTATTGATTTTATATATTTTCCTTATCCGGTATATAAAATTTACATGCACACACGCATGCACATGTACATATGTGTAATATATGTTTCTTTTTTTAGTGTTTTAAAGTGAACACAATACAATTCAATTAATTCTGTACAAATTTAACTTAATATTATAGTGTTTAATATCATAACAAATAAACATCCATTAATATTCTCTCTCAAAAATATTAATCTAATTTGCTTTCTATTTGTACAATGTATGTATGTCATATTTTATATATACGATTATTTGTATTTTGTACATCGAAGCATGTCAAAAACATATTGATTATCACGATATTTAGCCATTAAACATGCAATACTAACAATATTTCGTTGATGTTAAAATAGCTGAAACATTTTTTAATTATAAAATAAATTTGACATATTATATTTTATTTATAAAATAGGATTTACATATTATAAAATGTGAGGTAACAGATTTTATTAGTTTTATTTTTTTAATGAACATTAGTTTATCATTTGTTCTGAATACTTTTACGATTTGATAATATTGTGAAATTTTATTTATAAGTAAAACTATATATGTATAAATATATATATTCTTTAGTTTATTAATTATTGTATTATATAATATTAGTTCATTAATTTGTTATAACTAGGAACATATTCTGTAATTTTCCTGATACAACCTATATTCTATTGAGAAGTAAAATACTTCGGTATTATCGAAATTATCGATTCAAATATTCATCAACTTGTTACAATAGTTCCCGTGAAACAACAGAAATTTACATGTAAAATAAATTTTTAATATTAACGACTTAGAGTTTTGTAAAGAAAATACTACATGTAGTTTACAGTAAAATAAGATGATTCAAAGGATTTCCGTATGAGTTATATAAAAAGCATTCTCTTTGCGAATGTAGCAAATGGAGTTACCTCTGCACAATTTTTCGTTTCTTTACTTTGCGACCGGCGAAGAATGAGAAGAATTTAGCTCGTGTGACGTACGATATTCCCGAAAGTTTGCGACCTCTTGGGAATAATTTCGGTAAAACGAATTCTTATCGCCTTTATCGGCGGGTGATCTTTCTTTCGTGATTCCGTGATTTGGATCCGTCGGTTTTGGAGTTGGAAGAAAGGAATCGCGAAGGTACCATCATTCCGATCGTTCGTAGCGAAATGCGGGTTCGTTCCGACTAGGCACTGTTCCTAGATCCCCCTTAGATTAAACCTCGATCTTAATTGGTAATCGGATTGATCGTAGGACCGCCTCCGCGGATTGGAAAGACCTTGAAGTTCCTATTATTTTTACAAATTGCGAATTGCAAAGTGAGTTCTCACCAGTGCATCGAGTGGGATTCGCGCGTCATGCTAATAGCGATTTTCTTAATGTCACGTACTTTCACGGCGCGGTGGGAAAAATGCGCCGATGATCGAAGGTAGGAAAGTGAACATGTCACTTCGTCGAGATCCGTCTCGGTATACGGGAGAAAGGGTTGATCGCACCAACCACGTCGACAACAATCGACCGTGTCGCGCGCTCGGCGTGAGGCGGGAGCTTATTTGCAAGCGCCGACGAGTTCTATCGCGAAACTATAAATAACTATGATCTTTCGAGGTGTGGCGGGTTGAAAATTATACATAGCCGTTTACATCGCTACGGGCCTCTCCGCTGGTGACACGTAAAGCACGGTAGGCGTGAACTATGGCTAATGCACATCTGTTGCATTAGCTCTCTCTCTCTCTCTCTCTCTCATCTCTATTGCAATTAACTTTTTGAATTCCTGAATTTTGGAGCTGCTCGTTGCTCATCCTGGAATACGCGCGATTTCTTCATTCTCTCGTAGATTAACAATTTCTCACTCGTCGAATCTTCTTTCTCGCTCTTAATTTGTTCTCGCTGATAATCGTACTAGTTTTTGTTCTCTTCCTTTGTTTTGTCATTATTTTTGTTCTATCGCAAGTATTTGCGCGAGTGAACAGGAACGTTTCTTCCGTCTATATATTTCGTTAATTTGATCATATTTTCCAGCAGGACAAACTATTTTTCACGTACAGAAACACATTTCTGCTGTTTTTTTTTTTTAATACATACTCAGTTTTATTTCGTACGTGATGGAATAAATTTGCGGGTCACTTACGTGGACGGTAGTTTATTTCCTAAACGTCGAAGCTGTAAGAAGTTATAGAGTAAAAAAAGAGCAACGATCATACAATATTATACATGTGTTTACCGAGTATGGATATTTTTACGTTAACTTGCTCGTCACATCGTTGAACAGGATACTATGAATAAACTTTGCCGATAGCTTATAAGTGGCTAACATAATATTAGTCGATCAGTTTTATTTTTAAAATTCTTCTATACAAAGCTCTTCTATAATTATTCTATACTTATTATAGCCTCTTAGATAACATAATGGAAGATAAAATTAACTTTTCCTAACAGTTGCGGAAACATAATTAATCGAAATTTATCCCTTTCGCTAAACTAATGAGCTGATTTTGAGATAAATATCGACAGGAAGATAGAGCTGACATAACAGCGCAAGAAAGAGTTTTTGTTCTTCTCCGTTATTCTTTGCCGAGGACTTGCTCAGAGAGAAAACTCTTTAAAAAAGGATCCAGACATTTAAGAATGCAAAAGAGGCAGGTTTTCTTTGAAACGCTAACAGAGAGAGGAAATAGTTAGTTGAGAAAACACTAGACCGTATTTCGACGGCTTGGTTGAATACTTACACTCGTCATCGTTTCTTTCAGAATTCTACTTTCGATGCGACAATTCATCACAGGTTTGCGATCGTAGCGATTTTTGCAGGACTGAAAATATTTTTTTTTTTTAAATCTTCTGATTGAAGTATAAGAAACTCCCTCACTTTTGTTACAAAATATAAAATTTACTTATGTTTCAAGCACTATAGCATTGCAATATTAATGTAGTTACAACATTGTTTTACAAAAAATGTTTAAGTTAACAGTTTTTAGCTTAAAGACAAACATAACATACACTTTACTTTAAACGATCCGCAATTCGTGCTGGGATTAATTAAAAGGATAGAACGCACAATTTTATATGTTGTATATTTTAATGTTTATATTTTTTATTTTTGTTGCACATCACAAGAAATTATGAATAGAATTCCATGAATACTGGCACGAATTACAGGTCATGCATATAAATTGTTGCGATTTAAAAAAAAAATGAAATAACTGAATAGGAGCAATATTCGCGTACATCTCTAGCTGCTCGAAGAGCCTTTTCAAATTGCTGAGATGCACGAATCTACTAGATTATATGTATAAGATTATACATATACGCTGTACGTTACGTGTACTAATTATATAAATCCAGCGTGGATTTACATCGTACCTCGGCGGCGGTTTATGAGCGTCGCATCGCGCGTCGGTTTGTCGCGCGAAATGACACAACGCGATTTTTCGTACGGAGAGAATAAATAAGAGAGTGGACACGAGAGGCTGGGATCGTTGCGGGATGAGGAAGGGAGGGTGGGAAGGAAGAGTAACGCGGCTCGTGGTATCGATAAGCTGATTTACGATCGACGACCGTGCCCGCGATGTAGAAACGCTCGCCAGCAAGGAATATAGCCGGTCGTAGCGCGATGGCGAACGTGTCCCGGAGGTAATGCATTTTATAGTGGACCTTGCGACATTCCGCTGCAATTCGGTCTCCGCGGAGACTCGCCCCCGGTGACCTCTCACCCCAGTATTCGGTTAAGCGCGGTCGCTGGTGGTTTCGCCACGATCATCGTCTTCCATGGGTGCGAAGTTTGTAAAGTCTGCGCATCCCCGGCTACATCGTCAACAAACAATGCTGATAACGACGATAATAATTCACGATTCGTATTAGAACATATGGAGCACGCTGTTTGGAGAATGTGGTGAAGCGTTTCACGTTCTCAACAACGTTCTCGATGGCGCGATAGTATCTGGCAATTATCGAGCAATGCGATTTCATTTTTTAGGTGATCAATGCGGATGAATATTTTTCGTGAAAATACAGCAGCCATTATCGCGAATCGTAATTGCTGTTTAATTCCATCGCATGTTTTATGGTCTGGCGATGTCCGTTTTGTCAACATAAAAATGCAGTCGAAAATTAAAAATCTCCCTATAAATATAAAAATGACAAAATACTAGCGTAAAAAATACCGAGTAATGACTGAGCAAAGGGCAATTACAAATCTGTCAGCGTGTCGCGGAATAACATTCAGTGCTTCAACAGTATCGTGCTTCAACAATGTAAATGAAAAACGCCTGTAGGTAGAACAATTTTACTAAAAACAGTGAAACGATAAATAAAACGACGACGCTATACTTCCATTTATGAAAGAATGTAAAAACTGTATGTTTAAAAAAAAAATATGATACATGGCAGAGAAACGTTTTATAAGCTCTGCTTATGATGAAATGGTAAACGTGAATTACGTTATGCAATTTAGAATAAATTTTAAAATTCTTCAGTATTTTATTTGACTGCAGTTAATTACACACATATTTGTTATTTGATTAAAATAAATATTTTTTTTATTAGAAAATTATGAACATAAATATTTTTTAGTAACATGTAAAATATTTTTATGTCAAATTTAACGTGTACGTATATACATGTATGTATGTATATTTTTTGTTTAGTTAACATATATAGTTATACATATATACATAGTTATACATATATACATGTATATATGTATAAAGGAGTAGGTGATGTATATTACAACCCCCTATCTATTTTATGTCTATTATTTGTATTAAAAGATTATTATACTGTGTATACTAATTTTATTTTCGAATGTAGGGCATTTATCTCGTGCTCAAATTTCCATCCGTTACATTTTCCTACTGAAAGAAGCATTCTTTGCCGAAATATTTCGGTTTATTAAATGAAAATATTCAAATGATATTTCCTAGTTGGCTGCTCTCTAGTTCTAACGCGGTAATATCACCGGAGTTTGGAGCTTGCAAGTTCCCGCACTATAATTTAACGATACCATTGCACGTTAAGTTTACACCAACACTCGAATAAGATTGCCATAAGCTAAGGATTCTGGACTGCGATATCACTGCAGTAGCGCTAATCTTTATATGAATCCTCGTGTGAACCCTTACCCTTAGACGATGCACGCAAATCCTTACACATCTTTATAGTATTTACTTCTTTTCATCATGTATTCTGCATATTCCCGTTAAATCTTGTCTTTAATTTTAAATTTAATCCATTGACACTTGTCGTTCCTTAAGATCTCTCATTAAGATTTAATAAGGATATTTCAAAAATATTATCGTATATTTTGTGAAATGTGCGCATCATAGTGCATGTAATTTTTAGTCTTGACATATAAAGTGAGTTTGAACTTTAGGTAATCTATAATCCGCATCAAGAGAATAGAATTGTATTTATTATTTTAAGTATATTTTATATTCTGGTGTGTTGACTTCGTGAGATCCATTTTAATCAACCAACTCATTTTAAATGATTTATAATCCACTCAGAATAATATTTAAAATTTAGAGTAATATTTTATTTGTGATTTTATTTGCCGCGCGAAACAATGATAAAAAAAATTAGGATATGCATATATAAAATTATTATATATTAAAATACATGTACCTACATATATCAAATTACATCGCATAAAATATTGTAAACGTCAAATTTTGTCACATCTAATATTTTACGTCATGTCTTTTGGTAGACGTATATTTTTATCGCGAATTGCTCGTCCTGAGCCAGCTTTATATTTCATATGTATACGTATTCTCATTCTTTAAATGATTTTCGTGTCACACGACACATAAAACTATAAATAGAATTCCGTTCTGGATTCTGACACGAATTATAGATCGTCTAGGTTAAGCTTTAAAATAAAGCGTGCTGCAATAATTGTTCTCTGCGGAAACAATCGACCTTATAATAAAATTTCCATCGAGTTATTGCAAGTTAAGCTACCTTTCCGTAGCGTTCGAATTAAATTTCTCAGAACGATTTCTTCTTCGTCTCGGTTTTCGAGTATCTCCGTTACCGGAGCTTGAGTTTCAGGATATCGCAAAAGTAATATTTATGGGTTCGCATAATCCACGGGATTCCCGGCGGCGCAGCTAACCGCGGGATTCTCGCGCCGTGCGCGGGAATACGAGTCGATTCTCCGCGTAGCCTTTGAAGGGCCTTAAGCGTTTGTCGCGTTAATCGGATAGAGAAATTTCCGCGGCCACGCGGACGTAGTGTCCGCGCGACTACGAGCGAGCGAACGAACGAACGATTTCGTGCTCTTGGCTGCGTTTCAAAGCCGTTTCGTGAGGCCCTCGAGGGCCGTTGCAGCTGAGGACCCGCAGCCGATTAACCTAAATCCCCGCCATCCTTTTTGCAATTCACGCGAGCCGCGATGGGAAAGCGAGATTCGCGTTTTCGCGTTCACCCGATCGAAAGAAACTGATAATGGGCGTGGCGCGAGGAACGATTTTCTTCTATCTCGCGGGAGCAATCAGCCTCGCAACTTGTAAGGTAAACCTCGTGTGAAGCTTCGTGTCCGCTAATAATACGACTGCTTTATTGAAAATTATCACTTCGCACGATTGTGAAAACGTGGTCGAAGTAGTTAATAACACTTTTGTGATGTTTAACATACTTCAGAAACTCATATTTTTCATCGGAAGCACGAATGCTCAATATTAGCAACGTAATTACGTTGAATAATGATTACAATAATAAGAGTAATGCATTAATAGCGTAAAAATAATGGCTGTGTGTGAACATCTTCACACTGTTAAAATATTAAATTCCTTGAATGGAAAGACATTTTGTTATTTTTAATTATGTATGTCAAAAATTATTTTAACACAAAATACATAGTTGAAAGAACAATCTCCTGTAATCAACCGATTTCTATGGTTTCTATTCCTTGCTTTCAAAGTAAGTAGTGTCCGTATTAATATGCACCTAGTAAATATAATAATAAATTAAATTTTTACCAAATTTAACATTTTTAGTTACTTATTTAACTTTGTTTAATTCAAATTGGGTAAAATTTGATACTACGAATTTAACTCTTTGCGCACTTGAACCTGTAGATTCATTAACTTATTGTTAGTTGCACGCGCATGAGTTAATCGCAATTATCACAGTCGTTTTTCAATAGAGAGATCTAGGACTAAAAAAAATGTGTATTAGTGATTACTTTAGAAACAAAGATTGTCGTAAAGATTGTCGCATTTTTGCGCACGACGAAATTCGATGGTAAAAGAAGAAGAACCGAGTATAAGAGCGGCTAATTGCTAAAGTTCCATGAACGTCCGTGTTCTTTTTTTTCTCCTCGTTGAGCGCTTTTGCGTAACGTTTTTCTCCGAGGGTCCGAACCAAGCGATATATACAGGACGCGTGAAGAAAAAACTGGATTATTCATTCGGTTGGAATGGAAAAGTTCGTCCAACTTCTCCTTCGCGAGTTGGTGTTTTTAAAATGGATTAACTCTCCGATTGAGCGAATTGAGCCCACGCAGCATCGAGAAACGGTACACAGCTGATCGATAAACAAATTCTATTTATCTTGTTCCTTGTAGAAACACAAAGCACGGATAAATAAGATGAACGAGTAAAATACGTAATTGCCTTTGGGACGGCATGATGGGCGCTATCTTTCATACGCCTCAGGCGGCGCTAGATAATATAAATTGTATCGAGTTTTTGATACAATTTGTTTTACTTGGTGCCGCCTGAGACGTATTATATATTTATTTTTAATTCTGCTGTCCGAAGCTTTAAGTCTACTTGAGATGTTCTATAATTTGCGTCAGAATAACTCGAAATAGAATTCTGTTTGCAATGGTATGTGTCATGCACATAAAAAATTTTGAAGAATCAGAATATACATGTACATGTATATTAAACATACGCACACACATTAGAATGCATAATGCGTCAAATTATAAATCTAATTTTATCCTGAATTTTAGATCTTCTAAATTAAATTTAACTGACAATAAATACAGGAACGATCATGAATTAATCACGTAATTTACTCTACGAGGAATCACTCAACGCAAAGCTTGGTATAATGATAAATCAGTTAATATAAAGATTTGTCAAAAGTTAGTCACGGTCAAAAATTTGTAGTTTATACAAACATTTTTTAAGCGTTTATACCTTTATATTTACAAAGACAAAAGCAGTGTAACAGTAATTAATTATATTCGATACTAATTAATAGTATCAGCGATAAAACGATTTTCTGTTTTCTGAAACTTTCTCTCTTTTTTTCCTTAAATTATCAAATAAAAGTTACAAACGCTTCTTTGGCCTGATGAAATTGTTAAATGTGATACGCAGTTTTTTGTTTTGATGTATGGTTTTATATGGAATTTAATAATATTATATTTAATATTGCACGATATGTATTAGAAGATAAAAGCGATTTATTAATGTCTAGTCGGGTCGTAACAATCAAACGCACTACGGGTTGTGCACAATCGTTCTGCGATTGATTGCGGTGCCATTGGCAGTTTTCAGATGGAATCCGGTAGTTCGCCACAGAGCTCGAATGGGCTAATGGCAGGTCTTCGATTTTACATAATGGCATAAATTATGTACGGCTGTAAAGTGTATCGCGCGCGCGGTTTAAATGGACCCGAGACAATGTTACCGAGATGAAAAGCTCACTTGACCCGAATTTGATTTAAATTTCGTTCGTCTCACGATTTAAGCCGCTCTCATCCGAAGGCAGTCTCGCAAACTTCAAAGGCCGTTTCAGCGGCCGCTAATAATTCATATGTAGCCGTGTGCGAGGAAAAGTGGCGAATTATTCCGGCTACCTAGTAACGGAATTACAAAGCGAGCGGTTATGTATTCGCGCAGCTGCATGCGGTTGCCGGTTCCGAGCGCGCGCGCGCGCGCGCGCGAGAGAGAGATGTCAGTAGATAGACGCCTACATTTTGTTAATGAATGACGCGGCACGCGGGAGGCCGGCCTTGTTGCACCTGGCAAGCTGCAGCTAGCTACGAGGCGGACATTTATTTCTCTCGCGTATCGTATCTGCGCGAATCGCGGCCAACGCATAATATTATCTCCAGAGAAGAGACGCATCCGATAGGTTCCAATGGACACATGAGCGTACGGCTGTCTCTCTAAAATTTTAGGTACCATTCGACATTAACGACATATTACATTATAAAGGGCTTAAGAGGAATTTCATGTTTGTGCGTCGTGTTTATAATTGCAAAAAAAAAATAACAGTTTATATTTCCTGTTATTTTATACCATTAACCTCGGGTCTTTGCTCGTTGCAACATTGCGTATTTATCTCTATCTCAACCTGTGTGATGCTGCCCGTATAAAAACAGTTCGTTAAAGCCCGTTGCATTTCCAGAATAAATATGTGGGTTGTATCCCACGGTGTATTTACTACAGCAATTTATTAGATATACAAATAACGAAAATTACAGACAAGGTGGTATCCCAATGGATAGAAATATAAACTGGATATCGGATTCATAAATAGCGCGATTAATCATACGTATTCTAAATAAATAAATATCCAAATATTTGTAATAAACATCATACGTCGCGTGTGTGGCGCCGATACGTGGTCCGGTGAAATTCTTAATTTTTTTTTTCTTTTCGAGCGGCTAAATCTTAGAGTTTCGTAGTAGAAACGATCGCGGTTTTAGAGCGGCATCCTTTGAGACGTAGATTAATGCATTTACGACATGTTATAAAACTCTTTACGACAACGTTATCCTTTCTCAAACGGTGGGCATGCGTTCTATTTTCCTGCGCGCGGTAAGGCGACTTTTCTGCCTGCATCTCTTTCTGCCGCTTTTTTTTCGACGTTTTCCGGCCGTTTTTCAGCTTTATCCGGCAACTCGATAAATTTAACAACGGTAAAAGCCGGAATTCGCCGCAGTTTTCCTATTTGTCGGCAAATTCGCCCGATCTTCGCACAATCGGACTAGTGTATATTTTATGCACTGGGTAAATTTTACAATGACCTTTTGTCGTAGTAATTTAAATTAGACAATAAACCATTGGCGGTATTCTCTTAATAGAAATTAATTTACATAATTAAAACAGAAAAAGTCTGTTATTTTTTGATAACTTTATAATAAGATTTAATAAGACATGATATTAAAATTACATAGCCGTATTTCTTTTTCTGACGAAAGTAATAGAGAAGTGCATTTCGCGAAATTTTTGCATCGTGTAATTAGAAGGATTTTATATAATGTTCAATACAATAGTAATATATAATATTGCTTCATGAAAATTTTACGCGGTAAAATTTAACTTAGACAAAACACACACAAATTAGTTTTTAATGATCAAGACTGTGACTATAACCAATTGGAACATCGTAAGAAAAAGATTAGATATATCTGATGAAAATTATATGTTTTAATGCTGTAATTTACGCTGTAATTAACTATCAGTTAAAAACGAATATAAATTCAATGCTAAAGTTCTGCTAATTATTTAAACAAAGCGAAATTGTATGAATCGCGCTGAAATACGATTTTTTAACTCGTTTCACTCTGCTAAACATTTCGCGTGAGGGCCAATAAAACGACGCGCAGCAACGGAGGGACCAGACGACAGCTTCGTAAAGCAGTGGACTATTTGTCAGACGCGGTCCGCAGGGATAAAGTAGGGCGTTAGGTCGTACGTCCGCTGACTGGGAGAAACGTATCGCCATTCGTCGCGCCGCGCCGGGCTCCAGACGGCCGCTGAAAATTCGGAAAAATTATGTCGGTCTCCCCGATCGACTTTTCCTTAAAATCGAACGTAATTTTCCGACGTCCTTCCCGATTCATTGCGGTCGCCGCGCCGATCGATCCTATCCATTTTTTAACTGTCGCGAAACATCATTCCATCCCGTTTTCTCCCCCGTTTCGACATCGTAAAACACAACGACACAACGACACAACGAGTACCACACCCTGTACTCGATGATCCTATTTTTCATAGAGCTCGTAATTTCATAACAGCGCACGCCGCAGTTTTTATTTTCGCAGGACTTTTTCGCTGGACAATCCCCTCGTCCCCTCGCCCCCTCATCGTCCGGCGAAAGGCTCTCCATGCCTCGCGCGATCATTTTTGCACTGGCTGCGAAATAAAGCGTCGTAGCGCGTGTGTTTTCATTTCTCGTCGTCGACGTCTCCTCGCCAGCTGTTTACAGCGGCTATTTGTTCGGAGTAACGTTCGGCGCGTGTTATACGCGCCATTTATTTTCGCGAAGCGCGGCTCGCCGCACTTCCTGTCGCGGTTCCACTCCGATAATTCCGCAGAATAGACGTCGCCGTGCAATTAGAGGGAAGCAGCGATATACTCCGCGATCATGGCCGCAGATTCATTTCACGTCTGTGAATTTTTCTTCGATTCGTTCGGCTGGAATTGAAGTTTTGTTATTATTTCTGCAGCGCATGTTGTAAAAAAAGTTCACAGTTCGCTCTCACTCATTAAAAATTTATCTTGGAAATAACTTCTCAATTTGATTCTCTTAATGAGAGTTAAAATTTCGTTTAAAAAAACCATATTAACAAAATGCCATGTTATTGTTTAACTTCGAATAACTCGTAATGTGTGCAGCCGAATAAAAAGTTAAATAACAAAACAAAAACAAAAAAAAAACACTTGACTGTACATACATTCGTGTGATAATCATAGAGATATTACGTATAGAGTAGAGAAGTCAGCCTCAAAAGTGACCCGTTGATAAAAAAAACAGAAAACGAGAGCTTTAGTCTATCTCTCTCTTAATGGCGCTAGTACAACAAAGACAAGAATATAGGTCCTATCTTCTCTCTCTTTCTAACGGGGAGACATTTCCACTTACAGATTTGTTTATGGCTCCTCTACTCTATATATAATATCTCTATGGTGATAATACGCTCAAGTTCAAAAACAATGAGGTAGTATATTGTATAATTAAGGGTGCTAAAGTGTGTCTTGAAAAAATTTAGAAGTTCTCAAAAGTAAAATGCCTTATAACAATTGCCAGCTATTGAATATTAGCATATTAGCGCTATTAAAAAACGGCAGGCAACTAAACGAACAATTCTATAAGCTACTGTCAAAATTCATCGCTTAATAGCGGAGATATTGGGATAGCCGTTATGTCCGCAGTAGCCATAATATCTCTTTTTCCTCTATAAATTATATGATTGCAAACGTGCACATGTAAGACGTGTTTGAAAAAGTTAATCTGTCTCGCGCGCGCGAAGGATCAAGAGAAACCAACCAAGAAATGGATATTTACGTAATGTATATCCGTATGCTTTTCTTACGGTCAGTCTTGCCTGCAAAGAAAAGTCTTTGCGCGTGAGAAAAGTGTATACGAAATATGTTTGCGCACTTCTCAGAGAGAATGCAGCATAATATTATAACTTTTTTCCGTGTTACTTTATATCTTTAATAAGAACAACGTCAAAATATAAAGTTACTACATATTTTAATGGTTCGTGCAACGGTTTGCATCGCAAGTCGTAGTTTTAATAAGAATGCTAAATTAAAAAAGAATAATGGAAAATTGTAAAATAATATTACAGGATGTTTACTAGAAAAACCGGGAAAACCTGGAATTTTCAGGGAAAATTTCTTTTTTATCCTTGAAAATCATGCATTTTTATAAGATTTTATTAGTGTACTCTGGAAAATTTTTGCAATTTACTTTTAAATGTAAATTGTATCTCTGTTTTTGACAAAGTTGTTTCTTTGATCATTTTTTCTTGCTAATATGTTGACAATGTCAACAATTGAGTAGCAATAAATATAATATACACATTCATGTACATTCTTGTTTGGCTCACAAATTTTTATATAGAAAAATCAGTGACATTAAAAGACGATCTTGTATTCTAAATTGCCATTATTTTGTGTTTCGAATTTCGTATTTCTGACGAGCTACATCCATTATGCTATTTAGTTCATATTATTTTTCTTTAGTACTTTTTCTTTAACGTTCTTAAAACTTAAATAGCTTTTTTTTTGTAATAATACGATTAAGGAACATAAGCAGATGTAATAAAATAAACTTACTTAAAAGCTAAAAAATCCTTTGATCTTACCTAGAATTTTGAATAAAATTCCTGGAAAAATCGGGAATTTTCAGGAAATTTTTTTATAAAATTTAAATAAATTTTAATGTATAATGATGAAAAGAAAACTTTTTTTAGTATAATAGGTCCTATAAGTCCACTTCTAAATCATTTATAATTTAAATTTGAAAGTAAAACTATAATATTTTATATACTTGTAAAGTATATGTGTATCTTAATACACATTTTATTTTATATGCATAGTCTGACTCTTTGATAATTTTCCTTGCAAAAATCGTATGAATATGAAAATTTATAACAAATTTGCTTTAGTGTTGAGTAGATATTTTATTGAGCTTTAAGAGAGAGCATTTATTGAACTGTTTATGAGATGGAAATTTAAACATGGAATTGTTCATAACTATGAAGTGTATAAGTGGCGTTTAATGACATAGCAATTAAAATGTTATTTCCATTATAGTTTTCTAAGTGTTTGTAAAATGTTATTGTCAGCAGAGGATTTACCAGGTGTTTGCCAGGTGCTTCCAAACAGTGTAACCATCAATAACATTTTTCAAAAACAATGTAACCATCGATGAAACTCTTCATAAACAGATATAAATAAAATCTCTCGCTATCAATTTTCACGAGGGTCGATGTATTCGATAATTGTCGCAAAATGTTATTTATAGCATTAATATTTTTATTAGGAAATAAATTGATAATATTGAAAAACTCAACCGTTCGATAGTACGAAGTATTTTTGCTTCGATTTGACTGCGTCATTTTATCTAACCTCGCTAATTTATGGTCGATCCTTTGGAACGTGGTCAGCAACCTACATTTCATATATTTTTCCATTGGTATTTTAGATATTATCTGCGAATTTTATGTGTGTATGTGTTACGAACTGGCACGTGAACTATCACGCGAGTTCTTCGCAAGCTCGTTCCCCTTCGTCCTTCTGGTCCCGACATACCCCATTCTCTTTTTACCTCTGACCTCGGCCTGAACTTCGAGCACACAGATTACGCGTCCTTATTTCACCGGGCAACCCTGAATATCGTGCACGTGACGAGTGATCGTTCGTCATATTCTCCGTTCACGTGCATACGTATATATTCGTACCGGCAGCTTTCGTATCGCATCAATCGAACTACGTTTTGGCGCAAAACGCCACTTAGCCTTGATTCCGTGACGATGCGAAAATAATGGCCTTCAACGAGTCCGCATGCTTGTCTTATTATGCTCAAAAATAAGGTTTTAGCGCATAGGTACTCGTAGATATGAAATCGATCTTATCTAACATGTTAATTTTCTTGTTTGCAGGATGATCCCCGTATAATGAAAGTTGGAGACAAGAAACGTTGGATACACGACCCGAATAGTGAGTAATTTGTCGAAAATATCTGCATGAATTTATAAACCTTGAATGCATCGTTTATAACATAATTCTTTAGAAGAACTCTCTCTCTCTCTCTCTCTCTCTCTCTCTATATATATATATATATATATATATATATATACATTTTCAGATCTTGATGAATATCTTTAGAATTTCCATTAAATTGTGCAAAATTCTCGAATTATTTCTTCGTAATTAGAATTAGAGTCAGCTTTCTTATGCTATTCTTATAATATCTAAAAATAATGTGAAATAACGAGAGCAAACGTTTTTTAAATCTTTCACGTGATAATTTTATACGAAATAATTTAAGAAACTTCTTTAACAAGAAACGTAATTTTTTTTTTTAACGTATGCCTCTGATGCATACACGATGAAGGTTTCGCGTGAAATCCAGTCAGACATTTCGTGTATTTTAATAGCGATATGATGGTTAAATGGAACATTTAACGGGCTATATTTATCATATCGCGCGATGTCCGCATGGATAATTGGCATTGTCGCTGATTCGTCGGTCAAATTGCGTTATGGCGTGTCAAATGAATTTCACGCGGCATGTATCCCCTCGAGCGCAAATCATCGGGCGCGATGTCATCGCCCGCCTTTCGAATGCCTCGCGATTTTTCACCCCCGTCGGGTGATGCACGCTCGCGAACTTTTCGCGCCGGGAGAATCGTAAAGCCGGATATACGTACGACCGGTATGAATTCGAATGGAATCTCTCCACCCGTCGGCTGGTTCGCTCGGCGAAATGTGATATTTATCACGAGCGTTGCCGCTAAATTCCCCAGAAAATTCCAAATATTATATATACTTCACGTGTATGTACGCGTTGCGCGCGACCGAATATATCGTGAAAATCTGGAGTAAAAGCCGGAACGATAGACGGTTGTGGAAATGACATGAACATTCCCGACAAGAATATCACGTAATGCGAATGATGTACCCGAACAAATATTATTTATTCTTTCTTCTTATAAATATTGCATAGAGTTTCAAGATGGAATTCTTCGCTTCAAGAGTATCATTCGTTCTCTATGCCGTCAAATGTATTGTTATCATAGTAATACAACATATGAAATTATTAGAAACCGCGATGAAAATTACAATTGCGAATTTTTTCATTCCCTATTATATTTATTTAATAAACTTTGGAAGATAAATACGTAGATTGTACTTGATAAAAAATTGTAATAAGAGCACAGCCAAATTAGATGACATTCATGAATTGAAAGTTGCAAATAAAAGTTAATAATTCGCACGCAGACATCGAAATCCACCGATGAGTAAACGGAAGAGAATTGCATCGAACGGATTTAATGCCAGTGATAAAAAAGATTATATTTGCATGTCGCTTTTTTAAACATTTCCGATTTGAATAGCTCAGTCGTTTAAAACTTTGTTGGATTCGCTTCGCCAAAGATTTGTTTATAAAAAACATTATGTGATGTACCGTTAGCAGGACGGATTTATTAATAAAAAATAAAATCCTATTGTGACGCGGATGTACGCTGAGAAAAATAGGGGATAAATTTGTAGAAGAGATGAGTAGTTAAATGCAGTTTGTTCCGGTTTTTATTATAACGTTACTTTTTACAATTTCCTTTGTTTTTCTTTTCTCTTCCAACTCTTTTGAAATTGGCTGTAACGCATCATGTATCACTCAGATGCAATTTTAATTCATAAACCTTTTAACTCACCTGTACATGTGCCATAATTTGCGTCAAATAACTACGCTTATTTCTACATGAGCGTGCAATTATAATCGTCTGAAACATCTTGGTAAAAATTAGCTTTTTATTTTTAAAATTTTTATGTAATTGTTGATTAATTCTAGAACGAAAATGTGAAATAGAAATCCTATACCTTCTGGTTTTCTATTTATTTGTTCGCAGTCATCAGAACTCTTCTTAAAACTTATTACGAACTTTGGAGAAGATGCTGGAACTCTCTCAATTATATCGAAATTCTGAAAATGGAGTACTAATTTTTCCTATTGGATGAAGCGATATATGTGGTGAGCTCCCACAAAAGCTGTAAACTAATTTTCCATATTCCTTTATGTTTTAAAACTGATTTGGCGTTTGTCTAAATGCTGCATTATGCATATTTATTAATATGTACATAATTATAATTGATATTATATATTATTCTATACAATATATATAAAGCGCTATGACGTGAAACTATTGATACGGTCGCCAATGCTTATCATAATCAAGTGAATAATTCCGTTTATTCATAATTAATAATGAGCGAATATTATAGAATGCCCTAACACACGAATATTACATTGCAATCTAGTCGTGAAGATCTAACGCAAACCTTTGTCTCTAAAATGTATTTTATCAAAAATTTGACGGCAAATGGATCAAAATTATAAAAAATAATTTTTAAATAATTTGTCTTAAAACGAAAGTAGTTTCGTTAGTTTTCTTATGTATACATTTAGTGTCAAATTCGTTGCGTGAAAGAAAAATTTTTTTTTAGAAAGAAAAACGCGTAAATTGAATTGTTACGAGATATTTATTAGGTTCATATAGCGATATTATCGATACTATCGAGTAGTAAGGCTGTCACCTTCTAACAGTTTTTTTTTTATGTGAACGTTGTCGATTGGGAGAGAAAATTGTCTATAGCCGTTTAGCTGCGCGATGATGAGGATACGTTAAACTTAATGTGCACCTCCGTTCCTTCCAATTTTCTTTCTACGAACTACTAACACGCGTGGCGTTATAGCAAATTTTCAAGTAAAGTCGCGCTATGAAGATCGTAGTAACGGCGATAAGTTTCATTTTGCACCTCTTAACGCGAAATAGTTTAAGGTTCGGCGGAAGCTGAACGACAAAAAGGATAAAACGAGTCGGGTCACGTATTTAATACCCCTTTCCACGGAATCCCTCTCCTACGCTCGATTTTGCTATGTTATCCGCGTTGATCGCCGTTTTCCTTCGGGCGACGAGGCAGGTAGTACACGTTGCATCTTTAATTCTTCGAGGTTGATCGATGTTCCATCGGCTGCGCGTGATCGTTTTCTTCAGGAATAGCACAATTTTTCCCTTGTTATTGAGATGTCATCCTCCGGAATTTCATAGACAATATTTCGGTATTGCGATATATGCAGATGATTATTTACTATAAATTTTACAAGTTTACTACAATGCTTGGGTTAATATAATGATCCAAAATTCTTAAAATTCTAAGTAACATTGATATGAAACGTTTACTTAAAGAAATGAAAAATTAGTAATTAAGTATGAAATTTCGTTTATTTGCACGTAAAAACTACGTTAGCTTGTCTTTTTGCATAAAAGAATAATTTCAATTATGTATCCATGAAAGAGAATTTCTCGTCAATCGTTTGAAATTAAAAATTGAAAAGAAGGGATATTGTGGCTCTTAAATTTTATCCGAGAGAGGTGGATTTTATGTTCAACAAAAAAGTAATTTGTTGGCTCACTCATGCACAAGGTTCTTTTGATTACCGTAAATTGAAAGACTTATCACTGATGTAGCAATACGTGCATTTCGAAATTGCTTTATTAATTACGGGAACAAGTATTGGTAACGGGAGACTTTCGAGTAATACACTGTAAAAGGGTGTTCCAGTCAATCAGTGATATATCCGTTCATTTGCGATAACTAAAAGAACCATCTCATACATGTGAGAACCAACAAGTAACTTTAATTTCAGAGGCTTCCGGGTAATATAGTGTAAAAGCCTTCAGTTGCCAACAATTGTTCCAGTAATTGCAGTCTTGAAAGAGAAGCCTGAAGGTGGTAACATTCGGGGACGAATGCATTGTCAGGCTAGCCAAACAAGCTGTAAGCGACGGAAATATAAAGCAGGCGGCTGGGATTTGAACTCGAGATCCCTCGTTTCACAAGATAGCACTCTACCCCACGAATGCTCCATTAAAATCATAGCTATTCCGCTCATTTATCAACATTTAACGATCTTATGGACCTAAATCTTTTGCAATATATACAACATTATACAATGTTTGATTTTAATTTCAAATGCAAATTTTGTCACAAGTTTAGATTGGAAATTGTAAGAAAAATCTGAAAAGAGGATATTATTCTATTATTTAGTATTTAATATATTAATTGTAAAGATTATTGGAACAAATTGTTTTAATTAATATTCTAGCGCGAAGTGTATCAATACAATTCAAATTGAGAACGTAGCCGATCGAAAGCGCATCTTAATACTCAATAATAAAATAGAATATTTCTTTTTAGTAATTTTACAGTCAAGAAGAAGAGTAGTTTACAAAAAATCTTATCCACTCGTCCATCCATACCTTTACTATCTATCTAACGCTTGTTTGAAAAATCGAAAATAAACCAATTAAAATAGAAATATAAATTGCACTTTTTATATTGCATTTATACACTTTAAATATTTATATGATTATTATTATTACATATTATACATTTATACATGTTATTTATTTTTACCTTATTTATATTTAATGTTAAATAATAATTTTTTAAGTGAATTTATATAAATTTATAAGCTGTCTCAAACTACACACTGTACATTTCATTGTGATTGTTTAGTTATTTTGTAAATAAATAAACAAACTTATGAACTGATCTCTTCATAGCAATAAAACTTTACATAAACCATCTTAAATATTTAAAGTACTTAAGTAAACAAATTCAGACTTTTTCATTATTTCTTCTTTTATTATTTCATTATTAACTACATTTTCATTAGAGCACATATCTACTTCTCATTGAAATAACTTTTTATCTAGGTAGAAAGTCGCCGCCAAATTTTTTCTACTACTTTCCAATGCAATGTAAAACAATCTGTAATTTTTTCATAATTTTCTTAATGTTTTGAGAAATATCTTATACATCCTTAATAATTTTGATGCCAACGAGCATCTCCACAAACTCCCCTCTGTTCCGAAAATTATAAAGAAATTATTTTAAGTTTTACGAAATGATCGAGAATTTATTCAACGAGAGGCGAAAGAAACATTACCGGCCTCACCGTGTACAAATTGCGATAAATTATACCAAGCGATACATGTGATTACGCGTTATTTATACGTCTTAATTATGCGGTATTTATAATGCGAGCTCGATGAAATGGCCGTTCACAATCGCGCGAACCGGCACTGCGCGACGGCCGACACAAATTGATGTTTCAACATGCGATTGCATGTAATTGGACTTGACTGTAATAATAACGCGATCTTACACGATAATGCGTATGCTGCAAACACCTAATTATTATCTGATAATGTGTATCATAGAGCGGAGGAAGGGTATAATAGAGTTATCGGATAATGCCTGTATCGATTTATCTTAGCACAAACTCGTGTACTACCGAATCCGAAGTTGTGTATCCACACCGCTTGCTCGGACGATCCTTCATTTTTTTTTAACGCAAACAGCAACGTACTTCTCTGATGAAAAATCGTATTGACATATCGTGTAAACATCCCGAGATGTCTCAATTAAGTAACATAGTGTCTAGCGATCCTTGGATCGTGGAATTGATCTGAAATTTAATGTATCCTGGAGAACTTTCTAAAAAATTCTGGAATTTTAGGACTGACCTGAAACTTTTGTTATTTTCTTTTATTAAAAAAAAAAAAAATCAAATTGTGAAAGAATGAAGAAATATTTCTCGCGCATGAACTATGGCAATCTCTTGTGTGCAATCCGTCAGTAGCTGCTAATGAAAGTGTCACAAAAGCACGCTTGATTGACATTGGAGATATTTATGAAATGCAAAATTATAACAGGAAGCTGATCAGATTGCACGCGAGCTTAAACAATCACTACGAAAATTGCTAAGGAATAGTTTTCAATTTTTGACAAAAACGAAATACGTTTGGATAATTTTTTGGAGAGATCTGATTCAAACGCTTGATCCGAAGAGAGATATGTAAATTTAACCGGTTTTATTCATAAGGTACTAATCCCTTCGCATGGCAATGCTGATTTCAAACGAGCCTTTTCAGTCAATCACGATTAGCTAATCGGAAAGAACGATCGTTAATAGCTCAGCGACTTATTTATGATGGGATAATGGCAAATGGAAAAGATGTAGTAACATTGAGATTACGAAATCTAATGATTCATTTTGTTCGCAATGCGCATGCCCGGTATGAAGAAGCGATTGCAAGAGAAAAAGAAGACGAAAGAATCGAAGAGTCAATAAAATGCGATAAACTCGCAAAAGAATTGAACGATAAGAAGAAAGTAATTTTAAATGAAGCTTTAAAAGCGGGCATCGAAAATCAGATTGATAACTTAATGAAACCAGATATCGCTAGACATCATGGAGCAATCACGATCGCGTAACTGGCTCGATCGCTCGAAAGAGATGTGCGCCCGCGGAGGCGTGATTCATAATAACGTCGGTGATAATGGGAAATTCACGCATAAAAAAAAAACCGCGTTCCGAGTTCCAGGCGTCTCTTTTCGAGAGAGCTTTCCGCTCGAGGGATTTACGAGGCGCGCTTATTACGAAATTCCGACAGAGTTTGCCCGCCACATCAGCGCGCGACGAATCAATTTCCTCTCCCTCGCGGGGGAGGGCACGCGCCACTTTAATCGTCGTACGATGATACGTGCATGTATCATTGTCGCGGCAGAGTATCGCGCGGTCATCAGAGCGTATGCAAATGTGCAATCGCACGTGCGGCGACTGGCGGCGCGGCCGGCGGTGTGTCCGCCCGTCTCAGCCTCTCAGGACACCGCACACGTGCGATTGCGAGCGGTCCGCGCGAACGGTCGCGTTATCGCGTCACACACTGCCGTTATCGCACAGCCATTTCGTTGTTCTCCACGCCATTGACCCGCCGAGCGCTATTAGCGTCGCCCGATCATTACCCTCCGTCTCCGAAATACGCGGGCGCAATCGATCGAGCGACCGATCGATCGACCGAGCGATTCCGAGCTGAGACATCCGATTCGAGCCGCTCCATCGCTAGCTCCAAGAGCGCATTGTGTCGCGTAATCGCAATCGTATTGTAATGTACGCCGTATAATTCACGTTGTAATATCGGCGAGTCGCGCGCGCGCCGCCCTCGGCACTGTACGATAGATACGCGATTTATGGTATCCGCGGATCCCTCGTGGCGACGGTGCCGGTAATGGATGGTGAGAGGATCACCGGTCTCGCTCTTTCTCTCTTCCCGTCTCTCACTCTCTCCCTCCCACGCGACGATCGTCGAACGTCCTCGTAAATCGTGCTCGAGGCACAGAAAGAACTCCCGCGGCGGTCTCAAGGTAATTTAGGAGACTCGGGCTGTTCACCGAAGGAAGAAGACGGTAAACGTGGAACTAGAGGAGCAGAGAGAGCTCCTCCTTCCCTCCCTCGCATAGCCGAATTAACTGTATCAACGATTACGATACGGTAATAGCGAAAGTTAGCCGTTAACGTGACAACGCCGCCGCCGCAGCAAAGTAGATTTTCAACCATCTTTTATGAACTTTTCAAACAAAAATGGGTGTCACATCACAACGACGGCGCGGCGGCGGCGGCTGCGACCAGAGGGAACGGCTCCGAGTAAATTAGTGCGAGCGAGCGAGCGAACCAAGAAGATCCGAGATCCTTTCTGCGGCAATTATAATATATTCCGTCCTCGTGCCACCTGACGTTCGTCATACTTCGCCGCCGGGAAGATCTTGTTCTTTTTCTTCTCCGCACTCCGCCCACTTGTATATCTCTTTCTCGCTTTGCCGTGTAATCAACGTTGCTGCCTCAAAAACAAGGAACGTCTCCGGCTTGACGCAACTTCTGTTACACGCGAAACCGTACGTTACTCGAGACGTTCTCAGTTACGTTGGCTCTCGGCTTTCCCCCCTTTTTTTTTCGAGAGAGAGAGAGAGAGAGAACTTTTTCCAACCATTCGAGAACTTTATCATTTTGTCGAGCATAACAGATAGAGAACAACATGAGATCGCGTTTCCTTCTTAGCGCCTTCACATTGCTAAACTTTATTATTTTCATTCACGCGAGTCCTTTAGTATTTTACAAGATGTTTCCGTTTTTTAATAGGATTTTGCTTTACCTCACTTTTTGTGTTTTATTGCGTCTTCGATATGCACGGAAATACGATGTAAGAAATAAAAATATTTTGATCGCAATCTTTCTGCAAAGAAGCTTAAAACAGCTTATTTTTTTTTCATTAGAGGAGAAGGTGGTAGCATGGCACTCATTTTTTTATTTTATTGTATAACTTTGTTAATGATTAATATTTTATATTGAAACTCGAACGATTATACTCGTCAAAGTAATAAAATATTTATTACGTACTCTCTGAATCGGAATCAGTGTATTACTTACTGAAAGCCAGTGAATAGCCTGATTTCAGTGGCATACTTATAACTTTATACCAATCAGTGATATATGCGCTGCCTTTCAGTGATTCCGATCGATGAGAGTACACCCTTCTTAAGCGGAATCAATAAAAGACAGAGAATAATCATCGATGATTGTAAATCAGTAAGACTTACTGATTCAGATTTAGAAAGTAGGACATGATTTATAAAAATGTGATTCACTACATAATCAATGGGAAAGTGGTAACCAAAGACATGGCTAACATAAAAATAAATTTAAAAAATTGGTTTAATTTAAAAAACACAGTATTTTCTTAAAAAAGTATCTATATTTTTAATTTTTTGTTATTCAGAATTTTAGAATTTTTCTACGTTCAGAAACATTAAAAATATCATTAGAGATATCATTTTATCTTGGTTTAACATTAAAATGATATCTCTGAAATGTTTCTGAATGCAGTCCTCTAGAATGATAATCGATTTATCGAAGAAATATTTTGATATGACAATTTCGTTTAAAAAGCCATATTAATAAAATCCCATGTTATTGTTCAACTTTGCATAACTTGAAATGTACGGTTGAATAAAAAGATAAATAACAAATGATACTCTAGTGTACGCATATATTCGCTAGTACGCTCAAGTTAAAAAACAATGGGGAAATTGGTGTAATTGAATGTTAAAATGTATATTGAAAAATATTCAAAGTAGTTAAAAGTAAAAATGCTTTATAACAATTGTATATTGGCATATTAGTGCCTAAAAAAACGGCGGGTTACTAAACGAATAATTTTATTTAAAAAAAAAAATGTTGGAATTTATCTAATAACACAGATAATAGGGATAGCCGTAATGTTCACAATAGCCACAATACCCTCTTTCTCTCTTAATAAAACGCGTTGGTAGTAAAATAATTGACAACATTGATACCGTATTTAATGGGCTTGAATAATTTTTTTAACATTTTTGCAAGTACTTTTTTGATTACAATCGCACACATTCAGCCATACTACTGAAAACATGTACTTGGAAAACATCTCGTGATCTAGTAATAGATCGTTAAATGTATGCAGTGATCTTTCTTGCTTTTTCTACGCGTATTACATATTGCGTATTACATGCCTATGCATATTACATATAATAAAAAAGATTTACGTTTCCACAAAATTGTAGCTGCGCAGATTTCGCTGAAATTTCACTTTACATAGTACAGAACATATATTTGCTATTTTAAATATGATATCCTTATGCTTCAAATTTTATGCAACAGCAGAGACCATGCTTTTTAACATTTTTTTTTTCCAAGATCTCATCCTCTTTCGCAAATTCTAAATTTTAACAGCATAACGTAAAGATTTGTGGTAAACGTCAAAATTTACGCTTGCGCGACTTCAGGAGACCTTCGTAACCACGCAATCTTTTAACGGAAGATGCAGCCATCGCTTCACCTCGGAGTACCTTAAATATTTTTCTCAGCCGGCTAGAAAGCCGTTCGCTACGAAACTCTCGACTTTACTGCCGCGAAATCCGGAGTTACGTTCGGCGGATTGGTTCGATCCGGCTCAGAGGAACCGCTCGAATACAGCCGACGAATGCTTACACTGAACACCCTCCTATGTCTGCTTCTTTTGCCAAAGACCGAACGCCTCCTGGCCCCCGCCCTGTCATACAGTCACGTCTCGGCTCGCAGCCTCGCGTGAAAACTCTTTCGAATCGTGTTTCTCGACAGCGTTTTTCTCTCACGCGACGGGACCATGGTGCATAACATTCGATCCATTGGACCGGGGATGCGCGACAATCCCAAAGCGGATTCAGCCTAAACAAGAGAACTGACGCGAGTCCAAATGAACACGAATGAACAGCTTGTTTCGATGAGTGCGAATTTGTATCGATGTTCGTTCGATTTCTTAACGATGCGCCAAAGAGAACAGAGCTTGCTCGCGTTCGGCCACAGTCGTTCTTTTCTTTACTAACTTGATGCGTTTTTGTAGCGTGCGGAATCTTATCGCGGATCGCTCGTTCCAAACAGTGCGCGAGCAACATGGCTGCGAGGGACGTGGTGACTTTGTCTTCCCTCAACCTGCGAGAGAAAGTTTTCAGTTATACGCGACGAGCGGAAACGTGACAGGTCTTACGTATATATACGTACGGCAAAAAATATACGGGGTGTTCCAAAATTCGCGAATTAAAATATTATAGCGAAAAAGTTCTCTAAAAAAAAAAAAAAACAATATTTGTCGATTTTTATTTCGAAAAGTAATTTTTAGGATACAAGATTTTAAAAGCTGATCAATCAAAAGTTACGTTTAAATAGTCTTTTACTATTAATATTATCACTCCGCGCGGTTTAGTAACTCATGCGACTGTTTAAACATAATTTGTGATTTGCTAACTTTACATCGCAAAAATTATTTTTTTGAAATAAAGATTCACGAATAACCATTTTATGATACTTGTGATTTTTTTTTGAGAAGTTTCTTGCTGCAGTATTTTTCATTCGCGAATTTCGTAACACCGTGTACATATACGCATATTATATATATACGCATAGTAAACCTTTCCCCTTTTCATGTAATCCCGCGAAATTAAGCCGTCAGGAGAGAGTCCAGGTCTTCTTAATTCATGTACGGTCGACTTTAATTCCGACCCGACGGAATCTCCCGTTTGTGCGATATTACTTCTACCGCGCCGGGAGACAAGCTTCGCGTCATAGGGGAAACTTTTAATTGGATATTTTGAAATCTTTAACGTGCGGAATAGGGATGGGGCTCCCCTTTTATCTGTTAGAGGGAAGACCGCCTTTTCTCTCTCGGCGAGATGGTTATTTTACACCGCAGGTGCCGCATGCTGGCTCAGTAAGAAGAAACATTGAGTGATTTTACGCGACATTACGCGATGCTACGAAGTACTCGTAGGTGCTCATGGCTATCATATATACAGAATTGAATTTTTATAACTACATCTATATAATCTTTGGTGTGTCTGAACGTATATTGAGTTTTTAAAAGTGTAGTTTAGAGCATTATGTGATATCTCTTTTAATATAACAGATACATAAATATTGAGAAAATAACTTGTTGCTTGTAAAAAAATATTTATAGATTCTATATTTTACATTGATTTGAAATATAATAATAAACTTATAAATTTTTGAAGATCATATGTATGAAAATCTTGGATATTTATAATTGTCGCATATATAGGAATGAATATTGCAAACGAACTTTCACGAGTTTAATAGTATTTCTAATGTTGTTACGTCGTAATAATATAATGACATAAGTAATATAATAAGCTCCCGAATGAACTTATAATTAATTACATAAAAGCAAAGTGACTAAACTGATTTCACTAAAGAGTTATTTCCATTTGGTAGCCACGCGCATAGTGGGTAATTCGAATCGCACCATTATTTTAGCAGTAATAACGTAACGATTATATCTGTACGCTTGAATTGTAATTATCATATTTCTAGCAAATTTTCAATCTAGCGTATCGTATATTATTTAACTAATTATTGTTTTTTAATAGACTAACTTATTGTGAATAAGGTCAATGATTTTTAAAAAGTATATTTATATATTTTTTTACAAATAGTATTATTAAGTGTACAGAATGTCTTCTAAACCATTACCCCTTTTAAAATAAAAGCAAGTGATTTTTTTATAAAAAAATCTTTAAAAATATTTTGAGTAAACCAATTCCAACTCGAAATGGACTGTTCAGATCGAATGTTCTAAATGTAACATGCACTAAAGTACATTTACATTTACACATGTTACATTTAGAACATCCGATTTATATTGTAGATTGTATTTGGATTACACGGAAGAAACATACGAAACTTTTGTCTCATTTTTTTACTAAAAATGCCCCCATTAATCTTAAAATTATCCAAAAAGTAAATTTAATAAAAGTAAATTTGATGAAAAATAAATTTAAATAAAAGGTTAAGAAAAATATATTTTTAGAACAATTATTTAAGACAAAGGTTTCTTATTCTTTTACGTCTAATTCAAATTTGCAATAAAAAGTATTATATTTTATTTATTTTAAAAGAGGTGCATGCATCATTTTAGACACACTGTATATAGACTTGTTTTCTTTTTTAAAAAGAATATATTACGCTCTTTAACCATGGAATGCTACTGTGGGTGAATTTTCACTCAAGAGTTAATTTAAGTTTAGTACAGTTTTTGTTATTAAAATTTTCATAGCTTAAAATAATATTTAATAAGATTTTGTTTACGTTAAAATAATGTTAGTTCAATTATTCTAGTATAACCTAGAAAGCAGAAAAAAAGTGTAAAAAAATTTTTAAAGCGTAAAAAATTTTTAATTTTGTTGATGAATTTTTATGTAGACTATTTATATAAAAAAGATATGAACAGTACTCGAGGATTAAAATAGTTAATTTAAATGTCAGAATTTGCAATATAGTTTATGTTACGTGCCTGATTTTTGCAAACTCATTAAAATGTAACTCTTTCTCTCTCTTTTTCTTTCTCTCTTTAATAAAATTTTCTCTACAATTCTTTACAATATTGTATTATATTGTACGGAGCGCAAAAAAGCTGGCAACTTTAGTTGGACATTAGCCAGTTTTATACTCAACGTGAAAATTCGCTCTCGTCAAATGCTCATTTATTTCTTATTTCCGTTGTCGCGCAATTTTCCAAATTGCAATGACTTTCTTGTGCATTTGCAAATGAAAGCAAGTAACATGCGTACGAAAATGTCGTCTAAATAAGAAATAATTACGTAATTGCGTGAGCAGAGCATTTTTTATTTTTTATTTTTTTTTATTGCAAGCAATTACTGTTTCAAACGTTGACTGGTTATTTCTCTGCCAAGTTTAAAAAGTAATTTACAATCAGGAAATAATTAAATATTTATAAATATTGCTAAACTTTGAGCTTGTTATAGCGCGCAGTTATTAATCTTATATAAACACCTCTTAATTTTTAAATATTCGTAATTTCCAATAAAATACTTAGATATCACGTATACATATAAATGTAAATACATGTAATTTATAATGAAGAAGATTATATTTGCTTTTGATTAAATTTTCATAATAATTTTAATAAAAACATTTAGTGCGCGATAAAAAGTTTATTTGCGTATAAAACTATTAGGGCATGTAATACTTTTTTAAAAGGCAACGTTAAATCCTTTCAAGATAGGAAATACGTTATCAGGTGTAGTACACGCGGTCCTGCAAGTTGTGGTTCTACGTTAGTCTGCTCGTTTTTCAATCGCCGTACGTTAAAGAGCCGTAGGGTTGAAGAAGGGTACCGTTTTATTGATTACGAGGACAACAGACGAGAAGACATTGGCGATGCTTGGTTCCGGATCAGTTAATAGAGAAGAGGGAGATCCGACTCAGTGGTTGGGCGCAATAGATATAGAAACACGCTCCCTTGAACTACCAATATCGCTTGTCGACGATTTCCACATGAATGGAGATGCTCAGCGCGCATCACGAATGTCTATACATCTACGCATTTCGATTCACAGATAGATCTGTCCGATTAAGATAGTAACTTGTCGATTTTTGTCATAATTATCGCAGCTTTCTTTAATTGCACGCGAATGACTGCAACGATGAATTATCGTTGTGCTTGTTCGGTTTAGAGAAAGAATTGTAGAACGCGGCAATTTTTGTTTACTTTTTTCTTCTCCGAAATAAAACGTTCTTTTTGGTTTGTCGCTAGCGATCATCAATGTAATTAGTTCTTGAATGCGTAACGCTGGATTTTTTCAAATGAAAGAGGAATCATTTTGATTATTTTAAATAGAATGTTGTCAAAATGTTATCAAGTAGTTTCTTCAACAGTTACTTAGGAAAAAGAAAGAAATTTGATTGAGAGAAGATGTGAAAGAATATTATAAAAAAACTGATACAGCAAGATCTTAAAAAAACTATCCGAAGTATTAAATTTACATAATTATTTGGATTGTTTATATATACGGATATACATTATGATGAATAAAAATATCGCTAAAAAGAATGACGAGTAAAAGGAAAATAAAATAGACACTATGTTTTGAAAAGAAAAAATTGCTCGCTAAGATAAAATAATATTGATTCTATCGCAAAGCGATTATTTCTAACGTTAAATAGCTTCAATATTCTCAATAGCTACCTTTTGTATTAATCTTGATTTTGTAGCTTTATTAAGATTTACTATTAGATGCAACGAAAAATAATAAGAATAGACGACTCTGTTATATTATCTCACTAAAGTTTCAAATTGCTGCACATATAAAACGTCTTATTCGTTCTCGAATGCTAATCTGATTCCGTTTTATTTTTACAAAGTAGCTTCGATCAATGATAGAAGAAAGATCCGTATTTAGAACGCATTTTTAAAGATATTAGTGCGCTAACAAGTCGTTAGCGTTCTTATTATTACTTATATTTCAAACGTGATGATAGTAACGCTCTGTTAGGCAAAAACCGATAATCATAGGTGTTTATGACATAATTCTAATTAACAACCACTAATGGGTCCTAACAGGTGCTAATATTTTGATATTTTAACAGTGCGCGATAAAAATGGCAACAGACATGTTCAAACTCAGTAACAAGTTCTGTCAACTCTTTTCATTTTTTCTTTAATAGAAAATGGAATACATTTGTGCAATTAACGGGAAAATATGGGAAGTGCGGGATGTAGCGCAAATAGGAGAAAAAAATGTCAATTTTTTGTAACAGGATAAATACTTTCGAAATATTAAATAATATTAAATTTTTTTGTAACATGTATTGTATTTATTATTATAAATAATAATTAAAAATAATAATAAATGCTTTTATTATAATAATTTGAGAGTAAATGTACGCACATTCTATATTCACACATGATAAAATGAGAAAATTAGAAAAAAATATCAATTTTGCGGTTTTGTTTCGCATGCGATTATTGGCGAATTCCCATTGCGCGATATGAAAGGAGCTAATGGCAACATGGTTACTGATTATTATCACGTGTTTGGGTAATAGTGCTTTGTAAGTGCGTTCTGAATACGACCATTAATAAGTGTGTATACATCTTGCTTTTAAAAACGAAGATATTAGCGTAAATATTAGGTGGAGCGTTCTGAATACAGACCAAAATGTACTTTTGTTCGCGTATAGTGTCAAACTATAAAATCGATTTTCGTTTATTTCAGGTGAGCTTTGTCGTCCACTCAACTGCAAGAAGAAGGAACTTTGCCTCTTGGAGGACACGTTCACGGCCGTCTGCGTCTCGAAGAAGGAACTTCATAAATCAGGGTAAATATCGAATTTGTTCATTTTTGTAATCTTGAATATCTATTTGAATGACGTTTTAAGATGAGATACGCTTACGAACAATTAGCATTGTTGAATGATTTTTATTGGGGATGTTTAAATGTAATAAGCTATCAATATTTCTGTACAAAAATAAATAGTACGCGAAAATAAATGGTTTTGCTAAAATATTTAAATATTTCGTTAGATACAAATCTGAAAATCTACAATGCAATCTAACGAAGACTATTTTTGATATAATGTATTGCTGTAAAATTTAAATGTGCAACACACGATACGTATTGCCAACAGTGTATGCAACATGATTTCTCATATTGCATTTTGAAATTTATATTTTTAGCGTATCGTTTACCTTTTACTCTAATAGAAATTGAATTTTTTGTCAGTCTAGTTATTAGATAAAAAAATTGTCTTACATAGCTACTATCTAGTGTGAATCTTATTTCTGCCAATAGCTGTTTAATCTGAATTAACTATATTCTTTTTATAGTATTTAGTTATTTATTCAGTATGCATGGATCATATTCCGATATACACTATTAGTATTGAAAATCTATGGTTCTCATTTTGTATATTACAGATTTTACTAAATAGATTTTTTACGAAATCGAGATATCCTCATCTGCTGGCCAATTTAAAACTGCTAGTGGCTACTATAAAAAATCATCAAAAGTCTATTAAAGAACAAATTTTATTTTTTGAAACACAGACTAGACAGTTACGTCTGACAGTTACTTAGACAAAAATAGATTATGCATATGTAGACAGTAACTAACCAGTGACAAGTTAGAAAGCTTAATCTAATCTGATTATAGCCAGTCACACGATTATAAATCAGATCGATTGGATTTATTTTTATTCGGATATATGTTAAGCTCATTTCTTTGTCTATACTTTTACTTGGCACAGCAATAGCAATGATAATTAATCTTTTGGAAAGAAAAATCTCGTTGCATAGCGCGCCAAATTTATTTGTCGCAAACAACGATAACGTCGCGATCGACGTTTTACTCGCAAGCCAATTAACGATCTACCAAAATAATCCCCTCGCGCTTTTCTTTACGTCTCATTGGCAATTTTGTAGCGCGTCAATTTTCGCAGGACCAAATAGTCGAAATTCCCTGCGTTTGTGCGTCGTTAAGTAGCGTCGATATTAATGACGATATTGTATACCGTCGCAAACCGGCATTAAACCACCGATCGACTGAAGCCGTTCCGCTGATCATTGATTCCCCGTGCGGTGCTTATTGCCAATTAACTGTAATTGGACGTTTCCATGGACGATGTATGAGCACATACATATCCCCGTACGGATACCTCGATCGGCGGTATTCATCTTGAAACACCCATACGACATTAAATGACCTTAATGCGTCATTAACGGCTAAGCAGCCCGATGGGCTCGCCTCGATAAATCGATGCCCCTGTTTGGGATTAATTTCGCCACTCTGCAGGCTACTGATCGGAGCGAGTTTCACTTTCAGGCATCGATCAATTCCATGATATATTGCGAAGATTTCACACTTCTGTCAGTGATTTGTATAGATGTAATTAAACAATCGTAATAATGCCGTAGAGATAATATACGACAAGAATAAAGCATGCTATGATAAAATAATTTTAAAGATTCTCAAGTTATGCATTGTACGTAATTAATTTTCAAACTGATTAAGTTAACGGAAATAAATTTTATTATGTTTCGATTCGTGGAAAGTGGACATTTATACACTGAAAAAAAAAAATTTAGTAATAATAATTAAGTTTTGGTGATAGAACTTTATTTAAATATTTTATTAACATAACTAAATATTTAGTAATGTTTAATAATGATAATAGTAGTAACCAAACATAATAACAGTACTAAACGGTTACTAAACATTACTAAATATTAACCGTGTATTTTATTGAAATTTATCAATTTTATCAAAGTTTACCGTCATTAATCAAAACTTGATTGTTATTAGCATACTGTTTTTTCAGTGTACGCAAATGTTAATAATAAATTTTTCCGTACAAAATATATTTTGAAAAACCGTAATAAACGACGGATAAACAGGAGATCATTAATGCCTCGAATAACATTTTCCTTGTATGTAAGTATATTTGTAATTAATAAAAAATATTGTAATCAATTAGTGTAATCTGATTACGGAAATTTTGAAATTTAACATCGCTGAATTTTTTGTTTACGAGAACGGTGTTTTTCAAGGCGCGAAGATATAATGACCGCCACGTTAAATAATCGCGAAGGATTGCTTTTGATAACAGACTCGCCGCCGTAAATGCAATTACATCATCTCGCAGCCGCGGGCAGATAAAGTAATAACACAACGATGAAACAAGAAACTGTATCTACCAAGTTGACGCAATCTCTCCGGCAACGAATCAAGAACTGAAAAGCACTAAATTCCCGGATGTATTTCATTTGATTGTGCTAAAGCGGGTGCTATGTCAACTTGACGAACGTCGGTGAAACTCAGGATTTAGAATGGTGCGCCGTTTAAATACCCAGAGTTTAGTTTGGTAACGTAGTTCGAATAACGGCCGTTTAATTTTTGCCCCACGCAAAGCTAATTCACGCTTCGCATCTGTAATTCCTAGGGCGTGGTATCTCTAGTACCTCGACAGGGTTGTAGGACACGAAACTTCATAACGAGCATTAATTCTCATCGAATAAAGTAGGTTCTATGCAAATCGCGCGCGTTTGAATTGCTCTTGCAAAAGTTTCCAAGGCCCGAGATAGGACAATTAGAATTTGAAGTTGGACCATCGAGTTCGCGTTTCACTCTTCTGCGTTTCACGCAGAAAAAGCTTTTTGTTTTATTGTTCATTAATTATTGTGAGACTTTATATCGGACGAGAGACGAAAACAAAAACATTATTGATTGATTATTGATGACACAGCAACGCGCGGAAATTTTATATTTACCTTATATATTCAACAATATTTTACTATATTTTCACAATGAATAAATAATAAAAATTTAGCTTGTTTATTTATAATTTTTTTACATATTTAAAATAGACAGATTTGTTGTTACCTTTTATTCGAAAACAAAATAGTACAACAAAATATTGCAAAACAAATGAATTTCTTCCAGTAAAACGGAGTTGCTCATTTGAAATTAATTAGTTCCTTGTACAAAATTAAATGCAATACTAATTACAGATTGCACAAATGTGTTTTTAGGGACATAGTGATTCCGAAGTCTCGCGCGGTTCAACAGCGACGGATGAGGGCCGAAACCTCAGTCGATTCCGACGACGATGACGCCTTCTTTGATTCCGAGGACGACGAAGACGATCAGGACGAGTCAAAGTAAGTGATAACGAATTCCATTATCCTTTTAATTCGCGTTGCAGGGATTCGTTGCTTCAAATCTTCGATTAAAATGAAGTTTCCTCGAGGCGCGAAGCACACGGTCGTCCGCATTGGAATTACTCTTAATTCCGTCTGAAAAATCTTATTTTTCTGAAATTCTGAATTTTAGAATCGCAATATTTTTTATATTTATTTACTTCAAATTTCTATTTTGTCATCATCTTATTGTTTTGAATGTAGTAGACAGTATAAAACTTGTATTGGTATAATTCATTTCCTTAAATATAATAAATAATACTTGGTAAATTAAGTTTTCTATCTATGCAGCGTATATATTTATCAGAGTTGCCCTATTATCCAAATATATACATATTCATCCGTCTAAACCGGTAAGATTATGATGAGAAAGGAAATTTGAGATAAATAAACATAAAAATATATGAATAATAGGTTACATATATAAGCCTGTTGAATGCAAGCAATTTTTAACTTTTGCTTTGAGAACGATCCAAACTTTAGCAATGTTCTCCTGGATGGTATTCAGGGTAGACGTCATGAGACGCGAGATTATTAATATTAGCGTGAAGTCGAGCGGTAAGAATAAGACGTGATCCTTGTGCGGATTGTAGACGATTTCTTGAATAGTTCTGGAAACTTCATTTGGAAAAGCCGCATTGCGCGCGCGCGCGCCTCTTTAATACGACGGGCGAAGTTTCAGGAAAAATTAGTTCCGGAAGTAACATTGTGGGTATGTGTGTGTATGTATGTACGTGTGCGCGCCCGGAAAACGCGCCGTAGCTTGTGTTTATATTTCACAAGCCACGTCAAACGGGCATTATCAGCTCGTGCACAAGCCCCACGAACTTTAAACGCGGCTTCTCCATGAAAAGAAAATTCCCCGAGCGGAATCGAGAATTTCATTTTGCAATGTAATCCTTTTGCGTCGATATATATCGTGTAAACGGCGTGGCGGAAGGGAATTTTTTTTTTTCATCGCGATAGAATTGTAGTAGAGGTAAAGGATTATGGTATCGAACAATTCTCGCTCGAAATACGATCCTCCATTTGGATTTGCGCGAAATTCGCGCGTGCACCGAAAGAAACGGCGAAAGAAACGACGCGAGCGCGTAACTTCTCCTCCTGTTTTTACAGTTTATTTCATAGATCCGCTTCGACCGAGAAATGGCACTTCCTCTTATTTCTTCTTTCGTGTTATATTGTCAAGTTTTACGAAATCGTTACGTTCGCTGTGTGCTTGATTCTAGACTGGAGATTGACGATTCGAGAAAGTACACGTTAATTTCGTCCAGTCAAAGACAAGTTCGTCAACTTCTTGGACATTTAGTGCAAGCTACGTTTAGATAGTCAGGCAAATAATTAATTACGATGATAGTGACGTTCTTATAGAAACAGGGGGGAGGGGACTTTTTCTATCTCTTTGTCAAACGATACATCAAATGGGCGTCGCAAGTTTACTTTGGAGGAGCACGAGATCGAACACTTTTCCCTCGAGAATGAAGTTACTCGAGCGTGAAATTGAAAACACTGTCGCCGTCATCGCATTTTCAGAGGCGCGTGTCTTTACGCTTTCAAACGGCCGTTATTAAAACGCGCTTAATTCGCTACTAGTCCGAGAAAATTGCAAGCGCAAATCTCTTTTATAAAAACGTATAAGAACTGCACTATCGAATTGGCATCTTTCGCAAAGAAATTAATTAATTAATTGAAGAAATTAATTGCTAATTATCAGGCAGATTATATAAAAAATAATTGTGTTAATATACGTTAGGCACGTAATTACTAGCATTAGCGATTTTTTGTCGATGTGTTTGCCGTTATTTCAGGACGATTTGCAATTGATATTTTTTTTACTTTGTCCGTTATAGTGGATTAATCGCCAGTAGTTGTGTGTTTGTTGATATATGAAATGCTACGTTTGTAAAAACAAAATATATCCTGCTGGCGGCTTTTAAAATTTATGACTTTTACATATTCATTTTTCTAGCCAATTGCACAGGCGACATCAACTGACGAAGAAATTGTATCTTTGATTGAATTTTTGCAACAAATTTTGTACTACCCGCGCATTTGTTTTCCAGAACTAAGCTTCTAAAATTCTGTAGTTTTGTCTTGTACTTGATACGTATATATAATGTCATATATATTTATCAATTTGTTCAGAAGTGCTTAACATGTCTATTTGAAACAAATCGGTTGGAATTTTCAAAAAATTATATTAGTTACATAGTATTATGTACATATTACAAAAGTAACTTTTGCCGCCCCAATTTTATCAGGCAAATACATCGGTTTCCATAACTTCGTGTAATCCTGCGAAAAAAATTCATTTTGGTAATAACGTTGCCCTGAAGGCATCGTGTTTGCTCTTCGCTTTTGGCACGTCAAACGTCAAACAAGAGTTAACGACACGTGTAAGAAGTCTGCAGACGTCTAATACTTCTCTCTGGGGGATAAAAACTCGGAAGGAGAAGCGCGAAGAAAGGGAAAGGGACAGTCAGAGAGAAAGAGAGGAGGAGTTGAGACGTAAGTCGGAGTCGAACGGAGCCTTTTTGACGGAAGTTTTTTTTCTTGTTTAAATTTGCAGCAGGATAAGAAACGTCCCGACTATCTTTCTTAGCTCTATCGTCTCACCCTCTTCCACCCCCCCCCCCGGAAATTCGTCACGCATGATAAAAGATTACGTCCGACACACAAAACGTGAATGTTACGCGCAATTTCGCGACCGTCTTTAGCAGCTTTACGATCCTCGCCTGATATTTCCTCGTTTCTCGTCTGGCAGTGTCTTTAACATTACATTTACATTCTCTCTTACGGAAGCCTCCATTCCTGTATTATTCCCATGTTACCATAATGTGGGATATGGCGTAGTATAATACAATTGGATAAAATGGAATAGAACAACGACGTATTAAATTTTAGGATCAAAGAGTCCTGCGCGAGGGCATGCATAAAATATTACGCGGTACATTTTCTATCCGTGAAATATACATCATGTTTTGCAGCGGCGCAGTTGCATATTTAAAAACAGGTTAGAGACGGTTAAAAATGTTATAGGAAAAGGGTTTTGCTTTCGAGTTTTATGCTCTCGATAAAGTTAGATGGTTCATTTTTTTTTCATTTTTTTTTTTTTTTTGATAAGGAAACTTTTCACCGCAATACTTTCTTAATATGCGCTGAGTGTATTTTATATGGGATGACTCGCGCGCGGGATACATCCCATCGAGAAAACTTTTATCCAAGAAAATAGATACCAATTTCAATTATCCGAAAATGTTGTCGTATTTTGCGACGCATCGAAAATTCGCGGCCCGCGGGTAATACGGCTTTGCGGAAAAATGTCGTTGTTTTCTTATGTATTGTTACAATTTTGCGATTTCCATTATCTGAAGTTACGTCGCCGGCGCCGCGCCGGTGTCGGAAGGACGCCATCGTTTTGCATTTCAGGTCGCAGCGAGCAGTTTACGAAATAGTATCAACATTAATGTTTCCCGAAATTATGTCTTTGCATAGTATTTGCATACTATCGCGGAAATGCAGTCTTAGTAATGTTATTCGCTCGCGAGCTTGCATCTTAAAGTGTTTCCGGTAATTCTTGTATGTCTTCGGTCTATTTAGTCCGCTCGCTCGAGGTCACCGCGCATTTATTGCGCGTTCGGAGAAGCCGCAGAATCCAAATTTGTTTCACGCGAATTGTAGAAGGTCACCTCCGGTGAGGTCTCGCCGATAACTTCACGGGCAACTCCACGAGTAGCTTGTGAGAAATTACGTGGGAACACTATTGACAAGAAGTCTCGTCGTTAGCTCTCTAACGAACTCTTCCGCGCCATTGTACCGCTCCCCAATTATGTTGCTACAATCGTGATTTGACCCTAACTCCATATTATCGAGCGATTTCGTTCGAATGTCGATTTTTGAAAATTGCTAAATGAAAAGTCGCATCAAACAGTGAACATTTTCCGGAAAGAAAAAAAAAACTGAAATGAAAATACGGTATTATACAAATTAAATCAAAATTTTTATAAACTGTCAATTCGTACTACAGATTTTACTATAATGAAATAATACTAATATGAGTACGATAAGTGGTAATAGAAATCAATATTTTTAAGAAAAGCGAATTTTTTAATAAGTATTGATTCATTCACACTTTAGCGAGAAATCACGATATTTTTCTATTTTGTTTTTATTTATAAATTCTTAAAATTTTTTAAGTAAAAATTTTCTCGGGTAAAAGGTTGAGAGAGGCTTTTATAATTTTCAGTAGCCAACTTAAAACTTTTAGGTGTAATTGAATCTTGAAATAAAATTTCTCTAAAATAGGTAAAGTAAGTCTTATTTAAAAGGAATAATAAAACCTTGTAGAGAACAATGGATTTAATTGTTTCTCTCAGCGTTTGCGAAAGGCTCTCCACTTTCAATTAGTTTGTAACACAGAGGCTATTGGTATCTCGGCGTTTGAGGTGAGAAAAAGTCGACGGCGAATTGCGTAAAGAAGCTGTCATTAAGACTAAGGGCTTTCGGTACAACTCATATAACATCGGCTTCAATCTAACCCGGAATCGGATTGGCATCGTGGTAGTCTTCTTTCCTTCGGCAAGAAGCGCACGATGGCTGCAATTTGCAGCGCGCATTCAAAGGCATGATGGCCACTTGTTCTATTTGCGACGAGAGTTTCAACTTCCGTTACTCGTTTGCTTTTGTCGTAATTAGTGAGGCGAGAAAGCGGGTCCGCTTCGAACGAACGACTTTTGTCAACGAATAATTATTCGTTAACCTCAATCACGTTTTCCCGTGCACGTCAAAATAAGTTCGCGTAGCGAATTCCTGTCCGACCTGTCGAATACTCATCTCGCTAATTTGATGACGGGCTACGACGTTTAGAGCGGCAGGTCTTCCGTTTTTCCCGAAAAGCTCTTCTGGGAGGGTGGCCGAGCCGTCGACGCTTACGTCGATTCTTGAGTCTGCATAAGCCGTTATCGATAGCCGTTACGGGCGATGGGATCGGGTTTGGTTTGCAGCCACGGTAACCACACACACATACACACGAACACACACAAGGACGGAATTTTACATGAAATAGGAATGCGCGTCCCATTTGCCTCGAGCGTCCCACCGTGTGTTCCGTTCTACTGCCACCATGCGACCGCTGCTTTCTCATGTTTAATTCAAAATTTGGACGTTGGTCGCGCAGTCGATATGCTTTGACGATTCCCGTCTGACTAAGTTCGTATCCTTCTCCTTCCTCTCTTTCGTACGTGCGCCAGGTCGTTCTAGCCATCCCTTGCGTATTTTCCTGTTCGTAGATCTTTTTATTTCCAAGAGTGGATGTTCGAAGGAAAAGACAAAGATCTCTGAGTGATTTTGATTTGTTATTTTACGCGTAAATTAAAATTATCCTGCGATGAACATTTCTCTACGCTAGATCCAAATTCTCGTATTTGCGAAGACAGACAAGCGTGTGACACATCGATGCGTACGTAGTTGGAAAATTTATGTTGAATTTAACATATATTGCATGTTCCATACGTTCTACTCAAATTTCTGTGTTAATTCAGCATAAGATGAATATGTTAAAAAGTAACATAAATATTATGTAAAAAATTAATATAAAAAAAAATGTTACACTTCGACGCAGTTTGGGAAACAGAGTACGAAATTATTTCTTCAATAAAATTAACATTTATAATTTGTTGACACGTACATTTTATTTATATATAGACTTTATGTTTTAAAACTGCATAATTTTTATGTTATTTAATTCTTTTTTAACTTGTGTTATTTTAACGCTAAAAAATGTTAAATATTAATTTAACACAATAATGTTTAAATAACATAATTATATTATATTAAATTAATGATTGAACATGTTAAAAATTTAACATAAAAATTTTAACAACAACCGGTTTTAATATAAAAACAAAATGTTTTCTACTGTGTATTGTAAACACAACTTATGCCATTTTTTTTTTATTAAAGTGAGAAAAATATCAAACGGATAGAAAGGTGTGTTAATGAAGGCAAATTCGGCAAACATGTTCATATAAAGTTTATACTAATTTATATAAAGTTTATATAAAGCTTATAATAGTTCTATAAAATATTTAAATGCTCTTTAATTTAAGAGAAAAAGAATATCTCGATATCTGTTCGTTCTCGAGTTACCTGTACAAAACTAATTGTTATTTAGCGTGATAATTCAGACTGCAACAGCTTCAAATGTTAATATTTTGTAATCTTGGCAATAGTTTTTTTTATTGTTAATATAATCTAAGTTTTCAATTTATTTTTATGCCTATAATAACGAATCAAAGTTTATCGAATTCTCTCCGTTACAAACCTTTTAATATAAATTACTATCAATTTTGTGGATTTAACTTTATAAACGTTAAACATTCTGCTGCATTTACCTAATTATAAAACGCATTTTGTGAATTTATAAGAAATTTTTTCCGGAATCGCCTATTTGCTTTTTAAAGGTATTTACTACGATTTTTTAATTTAATTAAATTTTTTTTAGCTACATTATTCTTTATGTCTGAATTGAAACAACGTTATATAATCGTTTAAATATCATTAAATCTGAATAGAGGAATTTGAATGGTAGAATTTGTATGAGATGCACGATTTTGATAAATCATTAAACAAATATACGAAGACTGTTGAATCCGTCATCGGGTCACAAGGACGAGATTCACGTTTGAAAGAAACGATTGAATTTCACATCGCTTTCTATCCCGAAAGGATAGAAATCGATTAATTCTCACAAGAATTTCATTGTCACCGCTTTCTTCTCTCCGTCGATTTGATCCGAGGGAATTTCCAATAATTGAAAAATAGATTCCGCTGTACGCGCGCTCTCGGATTCGCGTATGGTATCGAGAACTGATTACGCGGCTGAAAAGCGCAAGAAAGTGGAGAATAGGAGTACGATAAGTGAATCGAGACCCGTGAAAAAGAAGAGAATGAGAAACAGAAGCGAGACGGAAGACAGCGGGGAAGAGGATGATGGTAAAAGTTTTAATTCGCAAAGTGCTTTGGCGTATCGTTAATTATAAGCAAACAGTGCTGGGTACGGTCTTGCAATTAAAACGGGAAATGCCCGATGGATTCTATGAGCACCGTCGCGCCGCCGCCGCCGCCGCCGTCGACGTCGTCGTCGTCGTCGTCACAACGTCGGCTCGTTCATTACGAGCTTCAATCTCCGGTGTACGATGTTCAACGGGTCGTTAATAGCAGCGACTCCTCCTGTCGATCGTCAAGAAAAATCGTCGTGCGCTGACAAAGACAGCCCGAGCGCCCGCCGGGATTCTTTTTGCGAGTCAGCTTTTCCCACGTTGCGCCACGAGCCGGCGCTTTGTCTTCGTCAAAGAGCCAGTCCCCTGCGAAGAGAGCTTTAAAGTCGATGTACAGACCGTCCCGCGGAAGTTTAACTCTCGGTACCAGACTCGTTGATCAATTTACGATCGATATTTCTCTAGGGGGAGAAAGTTGACGCAACCTCTTCTCGTTGACTTTTATCGTCATTATTAGCATCAGTTATATGATATTATTGCGTATATTTGTTTAAATACAATATAGGCGTAATTGTGTATAGAAATATCTGTTTTTACTGTTGGCATATCTTTACTTTGCAATGGTATTGCATATAGGATTTTTTTTTTAATATAACATAAACATCTTATATATTAATATAAATTTTTTATATAATTTTATTAATGTAATACAACTGAATGTTATGCTATTTGTTGAAAACTAACTTTTTTCGACAGTAATTCAAATAATTTAAATTTTAACAGCTGTCTGAAACACGATTTGTAATTATTTAAATGCCAGTTACAATTTTTAAACGCGTAATACATATCAACACGTAAGCAGACGAATATTGCAGATTTTATTCTACATGTTTTCAATGCATTTTTATATTATTGTAACATTTCATAAAGTAAATTTTAACACGTTAAAACGTTTTAGGTTAAATTTTAATTAAAAATTTAGTCGCAATTTATTTAATTATCTTTTGCCAAAAGACATATTGAGTTTTGATTGTTTTTTAGCTAACATGAAAAAAATTTCAAGATAACTACGCATAAATTATATATCACATTATATATAAAGAGCTATTTAAACAGAGTCGAGTGATGTATCACTTATTTTGGGGAAACATGGGAGAAATTATGATCAAAAACAATAAATCTAATGCTATCACATTTATTATAGTTTTTATTAAGTAAGCCATCACAAGAATAAAGCAACAACGACTATGTTACTTAAACGTATAACTTGATAAGCATGTGTGTTGTTTAAAGCCAGGATTTGATATCAAACGATTTTCTATATCGGACTTTTCGTCGCTCATCAATCGCGTAGTAGTACTCGTAAAAAATACATAGTAAAAAATTTGTGAAAAGCAATTTTGTATATTTTTTTTTATACTAGTACCTTTACTGTGCTTTACTCAAACTTTATGATATACGCATGTGTATTTATTGCGATTCGCGAAAATTTTAATCACTCTTTTAGATCTAAAAGACCCAAGAATTTCAAAGGTGATTTTTCATATTTCTCCAAGATAAGTGATACACCACTGTGCTTAAGTGACTCTTTTATTTGACTTTGTTATACTTTTTCGTGTTAGTCGTAAAACTTCCAAAATTTAATCTTTCTTTAATTTTTTCAAAATAAATTTTTTTTTAAACTATTGCATTACTTTTTATTAAAAATTATTTATAAACGTTATTAAAGCATTATTCTTCTTAAATTTAATATTCAAACATTATGTGTCGTTCCTGGGATTTATATATAATATTTCATATACGTTATACATACGTTTATACGTATATATTTTATGCAGAGAATATTTTACAACGATGTAGCTTTTCTTCTTGAGGTATTTAATAAATAAAAATTTTAACAAAAAGAATATCTGTGATACGCATCGCAACTATTATAATACTGTGGAATTTGAATTTAAAATCTCTTTTACAAAAAATTTTACATCTGGCAGCTTTGATATTTGGATATTTTGGAATATATTGTGATATTGATGTTAGCCACACTTTTTTAATTGCGCGTTGCGTAACAATTGATATTTATGGGAAAGATAGATTGTTATGGAAAGGCAATTCGAGTGTCAATATGAAACAATTTATTGAGACTGATACATGTAAAAATGTAAATGGCTTTGTATCATGAAACGTAACTGTGGAAGCATATTGCGCAACATTTCCGTTATGCAATGGGTATCGTTTAGAAGTTTTATATTGGCTATCGAAAATCATAAAGGCTTCTTTTGACATTTTTTGTCAGAAGAATTTATTACAAAAATAAAATGATTATTAAAGAATTTATTATTAAAAATAAAATGTGAAAAAATGATTCTCTTGCAAGCAATTTAATAAAAATTGGCTGTACAATTGAATTTTTGAGTGCGACGTAAATCTAAATCTCTTTCCGTGTGATGAATGATTGCGTGAAAGCAAGTGATACAAATCAATACAAATCTAATGTTCAATACTTGAAAGAATTATTAACGACATATTAATTCTTGGATATAAATTTTGAAGAAAATAGTGCAACAATTTGAGTAAAGAAATATGACACATTCTGCAAGTAAAAATGAAGGTATCTTTTTCCAATACCTTGTAACTACCTTCCTGCAATCGTTTACTGATGTTATGATAAGGGCACATAAGTGTAAATTATTTATTAGAACCATGAAATTTTTTTCTTTTTACGCTTTTGTTTACAATTAATCATGTTAGAGACAAAAAGATGTAAAATTATATAATGTTTACGCTTTAACGCCAAAATTTTATTGTATTATTATAACATGAAATAAATTTGTTCGATGCGTTGCAAAAATAAATGATATCATTTATTTAGAAAAAGATATCTTTTCTAAATTATTTCTCACATGTGAACGAAAATCTATTCTCGTACATTCGAATTTTCTATTCTCATTTATTTTATTCTAATCCGTGGGTTTAATATGAATCGAAGAATTTTTTATTTAAAGGAATTTATGGAGATGAAAATATGGAAATTTGAGAGATTGAAGAGTTATGTGAAAAATTACTACGAGATATTACCTCGAATTCAAATCGACATAAGACTATGAAAGATCACAGGCCATAATTTATTTTAATACATTATCGCGTTATCAATACAGCTTAGGGCTCAGTATTTTATACTGAATGATGCTGAATGATGCTGCGCATTCTTATGAAGAATATTTCTAAAAGTTCTTATTGACATTTGCAAATCGTTAGCGTCTAGAGGGTAATAAACAGTTCCTTCCGTTTTATAGTCTCTTTCACGGATTTTCCGCGAGGAAAACCAAGAGATTCCTCGTAGATTTTGATTCCTCCGTGCTACCGCTTGTGTCCAGTCTCTTCCTCTCTAAATAAATCGCCCACCCTTTCGCCGAAAATATATTTCCCGTAGGCAGCTGCCGTCGTTTGTTACTTGGAGGGCACGATTGAAACGCAAAGTTTCACATTGGACGAGGGATGGTGATATGGCCCGAGGTAACTGGCCGGGAAAAGAGGCGGGGAACGAGAGGGCTTGTGTAGGGGATTACATTTCGCATTCATGGAATTCCATCGAGGCCGCGTAAATCAAAAGTTCGAGGGCGTATATAAGCGCGGTGACGGGGAACGAAACGGAACGGGAACGGTACGCGGCGAAAATTCGCGAACCGAGTCTGAAGAAAGACTCGCGATTGTTGTTTCCCCTCTTCGCACTGCTTACGCATCATTGCGTGTCCCGGTCCCGTTTTCTCGATACGGCAATATCACTGCGACAGATCGAAATGCGCGGAGGGGCGAGGGAAAAATCGCGAATGGCGACAATGGTGTGTGATAACGGTGGACAGCGTGCGTCCGTGCTACATGTATCAACGACAAATGCATTTCAGATGGGAGACAGATAGGAAAGTTTTATTTGTTCCTCTGGGATTCGAGTTCTTAACTCGCTGATAACGGTCGGTTATCATGAGAAATGGCGTGAGAGTTTTCTGTCTCACCTTTAATTACATGAGAGAAATTTCCAAGTGTTTGTTCGTTAGAAATGTTCGTTGGCATAAAGAGTAAAATTATGTTTTTATTACGATAGTTATAACTATTGTAATAGAATATATACTCTTTCTGAAGATAAAAAGAATCATCTTCTTACGTAATCTTTAACGATTAATATTTATGTTTTATCTATTTCGAGATTTATTTTAAGTTTATGCTCTTTAAGAGATACAAGACAAGATCTGCTTCGAGAGCAAAATCCCATGTTTAAATTTGTCTCAATTAGTGTGTCAAATACACACCTATGTAATGGAAAACGTATCATTATAATTGAGATTAAAAAAGAGAATATTATTAAAAGAATTATAGAAAAATTATTTTAAGTTTGTTTTTACAATAAACTTGGTAGAAGTTGATAATGTATAATTGATTATTTTTGAAATAATTCTTTATTGTCGTAAAAAGAAACGATATTTTATGTACCATCTTTTTCTTACTTGTGTCATTTTATTTTGTTTAACTTACTGCAAATTATAACTTGTGTCAGATGGTAAGACAAAATTTTATTTGTAATTTTATCTATTGATATGCATGTACACGTATGTTAATATTATTTTATATACATATGCATTGCGACTTGTTCAATGTTTTTGTATTGTCCAAAGTTATAAACGGTATTTTAATCTGATAGTTCTAATACGAATTATAAATTATTTAAAGTAGGCTTCGTTTTATAATTTACTGAATCATTTGTATTATTTTGGACTTTAATTGAACGCAGAAACAATTCCTTCATTGTCCCTTTCAAACAAAACATTTTAGCAAATGTTATCATATCTGCATTCATTAAGGAAGAAGTAATTATATGCGTGGTCTAAGTTGATCACAGCATCGTTATAATTATGAATTGTAAAACAAACTGTCATTCTCATGCTTCAAGATAATTTAATGTTAGCAAATAACCTATTTTTAATAATCCGTACATTTAATTGATTTGAAACCCAAACGAGAATTCAATTTAATTAATACCGGTATAATCAGCGTCGGTTAATTATATCTTGTTGCACTTCTCGGAGTAAAGTGCACTCTACGTTTTCATTTCGTCGACGATGAATTATATGGGAAGAACTTTCCCAGGCGATTAATTAAACACTGCCTTGCGATATTAATTTTCAATGAATTTTTAATTACACGTTGTAATAGCTGCAACTCGTCATGCAAAAGTAGGTAACGCCATTTTTCAGCATCCAATTTGTCAAGCTTTATACGCTGTACGGCTGCCTCTCGCGGGGACGTTTCCATTTTCAAAATAACTTTTTTTTTTTTCATGCCTGCTCTACAGCGCTGCGATCTTGTTTCGATTGTTGGATTTAGGTTCTGGCGAAAGTATCGCCGAGAGGGAGGTAATGGTTTATCCTGAACATCCAAAGTAGACACGATAAAGTTCAAGTGCCACCTGACGAAAGTTTCGAGCTTCTCACAGGCGGCTTCGGGCGGGCGGCCGGTCTCCCAATACAGAGGGGATTAAAGGTGGATTGGCATGTGCATTACCCGCCCGCCACGCCTTCCCGCTTTTCCAGTTACACGATTTGTTCCCTCGCTGAATATCCCACCGCGGAATATCCCACCGCGAGAAGAGAACCATCGACGTCTCCCGGAATCAAGCACAATCGAGATCTCTAACTGAAAACTTTTTCCCGGAGGGAGCGCGACCTGCTGTTTAACGATCAATAAATAGCGGTCTGTCAATCAGTTCGTTCGAGTATCAGACGTGATTAAACGTTTACTAAGCTGAGTAAACTAAGTTTCAACGCTTCGATTTTGTCAGATGCTCGACTCTGACTATTTGAAGAGTATTCGTAACAATTTTTTATGAACCGTGATTCGTACGTATGTACAACACGTTCTCTCTATCTAAAATTTATTGATATCTGTGAATTGTAAACTCAGTTGCGAGAATTACGCGCATGCATTTTTTAGTGTTATTACTGCACGCGCAAAATTAGTACATTTCATTCATGGAAGACTTAATCTATCATTGTTAAATTTTTATTTCTTTTTCTCTCCGTACATCCTTCTTTCGTCATTAATCTTTTAGAGATCTACTCTTTATGACGCCGAATGTATGTCACATCTCCTTGTCTCTCTTTCTCTCCTGTTCTCGCAATATGTTTGTAAAATATGAAATTTAAGCATAGATCGCCAACGATTACACGCAGCGATGCATGATCCGAGCATGCATAAACCTCACAATTAATTTCATACGAGCAGAATTTCCATTTCCGCAAAACTCAGCCGGTCGACAATTGCTGCGGCCACGTTATCACGTCGAAAATTGCCATTGAATTATAGAGCGATTAATATCGACACGTAACGCGGCTCATAATGCGGAAGTCCTTCCCCCCCCTCCCCCATCCGACGAAGATTCCGCGGGGCGTCTGTCCGCTCCGCAAGGCGAATTCGACCGCAATAGCTTCAGTACGCTCTCCTTCGAGAATTGGCGGTCGTGCGCAAACGCGTAATTAGTTTAAACCAAGTAACATGGTAATTAAGCCGGTTCAACTCCTTTATCACAAGGTGAAGCAAACGCGCCACTGTCTCTACGTTAATCTCGTATCTTGGTTATCCCTGCGGCTTTCCTAATTTATCTGCTTCATCATAGTACGCATCTTGACTTACAGAAGCCTCGTTCGAAAAAACTCTCATTAATATTATGCGCGAGCTTCAAAGCGAACAGCTTTTCTTTCGTTATATTCAAAATGTGTCTAATGAGAGAGTCCTGATGAGTTGATCCAGCAAACAAGATGACGTCAAATAACGTTCAAATGACGTTAGAGACGTCGTCATTAAGACGTTATTAAGATGTCATTAGACGTCACCTTGTTTGCTGGGGATTCGTTAACCCTGCACCCACTGAAAAGATTTCTGGATTCAATGCTATTACTCTTCTATGTAATAAATAAGATTGGTATATGGACATAATTATCATTGGGAAAGGAATTATCATATTCTTAAATGAAAAAATTCTTAAATCTAGAATAAAATAATCATGGTGTTATCTCATTAACTTTTTCAGACAGATTTGAATTAGATAATAAAAATTTCAATCTCATAATATCTCTCTTGATTTAAAAAATTGATTTGAGGAAAATTTGAAGAATGTTCTTTCTGATAAAATATTATGAAAGCCCACAAGGGAGCTGCTCGCTTCGTAAGTACTAAAATTATCTTGTCTCACAGTCAAATGATCTATTAGATTTACAAGGATTTACGATGTACGCGTAAGCAAAAATTGAATTTCCGTGGATGCATTGATTATAATGCATCGCATACGAATCTTGAGTGCTTGATCGCACGCTTTTCCTATCCAGAGTAACTAACTGCGTAACGATTAATCATCATGCGTTTTATAACAAGCAATTTTTTATTCTAATTGTTAGTTGAAATTTATGTGTTACTCTTATCTCAAAATAATGAGTCAATCTTATTTAATTCGACGGAGAAGAACAAGAATTATAGATCTCATTTTAATATTGCTTTATTTTTATGCTGCACAAGGTTTGCTATAAAATTAACTGCGTCAAGAATATTTTTACTTTCAAGTATTATTAGAAATCTTTTCTGATAATACTTGAAATTTTCTAAGAGGCCAGTGAATGTACACTCAAAGAAAAGTTTTTTTGAGTAAAAGAAAGAATTTGTTTGAATCAAAATAATTTGTGCATTGCTATATATGGTTGAAGGAAAATTTCTTTGCTTTGAAGAACACTTTTGGTTGTTCCTTTTATTAGAATTGAAGATATAGTTTAGATGCGCAACGCAAATCTTTTTTTAAATGAAAAAAATATATTTTTAAAATCTAAGAACGATTGAATTATTTCTTACGTTTCTGTCAGTCCTTTCTTTGAATTAAAAACTTATTTGTTTATATTAAACAAATAATTTTAACAAATAATTTATTTACTTTAAAAAAGGGCTAATAACGTCATTTTTTGAAATTGAGAGAGAATAAATTTTTATTTTCCTTAAATTTTCAATTAAACTTAAAAAAAAAGTTAACCAAGTTAAAGGAACAATTTCATCAATTTAAATATAATTTTTCTCTAGCTGCATGAGAAAGATCGACTTTTCTATTCTAATCCCGATTAGAAATTTTGATTCTGATAGTGCAAAGATAAACACATTCAATCGATATTTGGAGATAGTTGCGAACACGACACTCTCGAACTTATAATCTTTTAATGGTGCGAAATCTCAATGCTACAGTTTTGACAATTTTTTTATAATTCCCAATACACAAAATCGGATCTTAAAAGCTTGTCTCTAAAATGTCCCTTTAAGTGCACAATCGCCCAAAATGTTTTCCCGATATTGTTCTTTCCTTATTTCTAGAACTCCTCGGATAAAACGTCCCTTTTCTCGGTAGAAATTCGGTAGATTTACCGCACCAGATTTTCGCGAGAGAATCGGAAGAGTCTCTCGCAGTATCGAAATTAACGGGGAACAAAAGGCGAGGCGGGCGCACGCGGCCGTGAAGCGCCAGTTGAAGCGAGAGCTCGCTGGGAATAATACGTACAATGGCGCGCTTAGACGGCAGCAGGCAAGCAATTCTGAAGATTAAACCCGGCCATATCTGTAATTGACTCCCCGGCACATCCTTGGATTTTCATTATTCAGCTTCGCGCTGAAGGAACGAGCAACCAGAGACTTTTCCAGTCCCTCGTCGCGACTTCCAAGAGTGTCGCCCTGTCGATTAGTACTCTCCTTCACGATGCCTTTGATCTTCATTTTCCGCTCAACTACGACGCGCGCCTGTACATTCTTGGATTTTCATCGTCCGTTAATCGCAACGTAACTAATTTCCTCTTCGACATCTGCGCGCGGTCCCCTCTGTTCGACAATTTGTAACGACGCGTCGTCGAAATAGCTCACAGCCAGAATCGACCACAAAACTGCAAAGCCCAGCGTTTGCATAGTACGCCGCGCGCCGTCTCCCACGAGAGTTCATAAATTTTTACGAGAGGTTTTATGAGCTTCATATCGGGACTACAGGTACGCGAGAGTACAGGGCCTACGTCATCTCGTCCTCGCCGTTCTCGATATCCAGTGACACGTCGTTTAACAAAATTCACAAGCGGCGCGCACGACGAGAGAGCATCGAATTTCGATATTCTCTCGCGTGTGAGCGCCCGGTAGTCTGTCCTTTGTCTCTTTCACTTGCCGAATCGGTCTCTCTAGGAAACACATGCGTGTCGATAGCCAAGCGTCTAGTTTAAAGCCATCCGTCGGGTGTTTTTCCTGTGTTACAGGTGCCAGGAATGTCCCGTGGTGAAACCTACGTTCCTCTGTGGAGGCGACAATCGCACGTACAGCTCGCCGTGCCGTCTCGAGTACCACAACTGCATTCACCACACCTCCGTCCACATCGCCTGCAAAGGTTTTTGTCCGTGCAAAGGTGAGAGATACGTTTGTTCACACATGCGAATTTAAACCAAGACACTGATTCAATCTTGAACACTGTTTAAGAGTAAAGGAGAACTCTGGTGAGAGTTGTACATTATTTCAAAAGTGCATGCCATTGATTTATCTATTCTTCGGCTACGAATTCAATTAGTCTTTCAATTAACCTTTCGTTTCTTTAATGCATTACTCTCTTCTTACTTTTATTTTTTTTAATAGCATTAATAGTCATTCTATAGCAAGATGATTATCTTGTTGAATTTCTAATAAAATTTTTGTTTAAATTTGACACGTTATTGGTGAAAAAAAGAAATATTTATTTAATAATTAGTTATCAGTTTCTGTAATTTGTATATTTTTGTATTTTTATGATAGAGAGAGAGAAGGAGAGAGAGAGAGAGAGAGGAGAGAAATAAAAAGGGAAAGAAAAATTATTTTACAGAATTATGTTCGTTTAGCCGAAAAATTTCAATGTATTTTTCAATTATCTTTCCTACAAACCATATTTGTGTGTGATTTCAGTCGTAAAAAAGTTGATTAAAATATAAAAATTTTATTTCATGGAAAATGCAACATGATGAAAATGTATGTTTAAAGTGTTTTTCCATTACAGATTTATAAATATGTTAATACATGCAATACACAAAAAAGGCAAGCGAAAATGAGTTGTCTGTTATTATGAAACTTTAATTTGTTTTTATATATACAACTTGCTCCGAAAATCGCGAATCAGAAAATATCATATCAAGAAGATTTGTAAATAACTTTCCCTTAATTTTTCAGAAACTAATTAGTATTTTGTTTCGCAAATTCCCAGATATATATATACACACTCACACTAGAGTTCTCTTCCAAAACAATACGAAATAAATAAACTTGCAATATTTTTGCTACACACACACACACACACTCAACAGAAACAGGTATTAATAATTACAAGTGCAGAGATTGTAAAGTAGGACACGGTTCAGCCGGATAGATCTGAATTTTTTATTTTTTTTATTATTTAATTATGAAATTTAATCAGTTGACGTTTCTAATTCTAGTCTTCGATATTTTACAATTAGTTGCCTAAAAGTAACATAAAGTAATAAACATTTTTATGAAAATAAAATTAATATTTCAACATGATCATATGGGTTTTGGAAATCGCGAAAGTGCGAATTACAGAAATTTTATTATCTTGACGATTTTTCACAACGATATACGGAGAATCTGGCTGAATCGTCAATGGAAGTAGAAATACGTCTATGACAATTTTTAAAAGTCCAAATCTGTCAGATTTAATGCGCACGAATAATTTGTAAGCATAATATTCAAATGTTGGGATATACGTATGTATTGTAAGTTTTACAATGGTGTGAGGCCACGTTTGCATCGCGCTTTGCGCCACTACGACACGTGGACCTGCCATGAATATTCATAATTGGCGGTTAGCACAATAGTGCTGCTGTTGGGCATACAACGCGATGTGCGTCGGCAAACGTTGAGCGAATCGCGAATCGTCGTCGAATTGGGGGAACAGGCAAGATCAGGACCGATTGAATTTGCGAATTGGCGATTCGTTATTTGCTCTTAACGTGCATATATACCAGCGTATCCGCATCATATACTAAATAAAGAAAAGACATGGAGAGATCAATAACGAAAATGTACGTGTGTATATTTCCAGGAATTCCAGTAGTGTCTTCCTTCATCGAAAATTTAAGCTGAACAGTTGTATAATATTCATGAAACAGAACCTGGTAAATGTGGCGTAAAGTTTCAAAAGTAGTTACATTTAGGAAATAAATATATTCGCAGCTAACACGTGTAGGAAATTCTGATGCATCTCCTAAGCTAAATATGAAAATGCGGAGAGCATAAAATATTCATAATTTAATATTGAAGAATGAGGATAATGCGAGCGAAAAGATCTGTCTTTAAGATTTAAATTACACACTTTTTGAAAAATATCAAGTATATCTTAACGTAAATGTTTTAACGTGACGTAAACTGGGACGGAATACTTATTTCGTAGAAAATTTGTTTCATGAAAGATTTAAAGCTACGCAGACAGCAATCTCTGACCTGTTACGCTAATGTATGGAGAAGAGAGGAGAGAAAAAAAAGACCTGGAATAAATTTTACTCGGCGCTCGTTGATATTAATGGATATCAACGAGCAAAGCTCCAATCATCTAAATTTACCGGCTCGCTGGTGTATGAGTGGTAATTGAATTTTATGAAGTTGTATCAGCGCGGCGGTCGCTCGCGTTTCGCCGGAAAAATCATAACGACCGTTGATCGAGGGCGCGTGCTAATTTCGAATGGCTTGTTTGGCCACGGTTAATGAGTGGCGATTGATTCGTAAATACAATCGATTCCAAAGACGGCCGCTTTTTTATCAGCCATCCCGTAATGTCGCGCACGTGCGCATATTCTATTTTCATGTTTTAAACATTAATATGAAGGCAATAAAATGTTATCGCATTCACGATCGAGCGGTTAGCAATATACGTGTAGAATATCGATTATCAGGTGCCGTTAGGACTATCATGTTTGCGGTCGGATGATCCACTAGGAGCTCCGGTAAGCTTGATGAAAAATGACGTGCCGCTGCGCGAGTTAAAATGTTTACTCAGGGATCGCTCACGAAGCTCTCCAGGTTGAATTAAATATCTGGCGGATGTAATGCATAATTTCGATAAGTAGCCTTTTCTGCGAGGGCAAGAAATATATGAAGCCTCGAAATAAAAACGGTACTCAGCGCCGAGTGTGAAAACGGGATACAACGATGCTTCGGGACAAATGACATTTTTTTGCGCGCGACGTATATCTCCTTCTGCCGTTAATTCCAGCCGTCTCTTTCTATTTTTTGCTCCCGCTACGTCCTGCTTTTAAATCGGATCCTACCTTAAATACTCGGGGTTCCGTGCCGTAAAAATTCGTCTGTTTTTTCTGGACGGAGGAATTATTGACGTTCTCCACTTGGAGTCTGCGTCCCGTTCGTGCCGCAGATTCGACGACGACAAACTCGGGGGGCGGGGGGGGAGGGGTACTGCCTCGCGCTGAAAAATCACTCCCGCCGTCGTGGATGGGCGGAAAAGTATCCTGCCGTTAAAAAGCGCAGTCGGCCTTTCGATTTCTGACGTACAATTTGTCGGCAGTCACGCCCGAGTTGATTCGGGCTAACGAACCAAGTATTTTCGACGCGTTGCGCCGCTGGGACGAAATGTAATTTCGCCGCGACTTGCAATCAGCGTGTGCCGCGGGAAGAGTACATTAATCAGAGGTGAATTTTGCAGTCGCCGATCTGCGAACGTACTCGAAGAAGACGCAGATGCAAAGGAAGAAGATGCTCATGGGAAAGATGGGCCGTACCCACGACATTACCCTCACGCCGCGCGACTTCAATTACGATAATCATCACTACCAGTATCTCAAATACTCCAAACGTGGCAAGGTAAGTCATATTTGCTTCTTACGCTGTATTACCGCTGTAAATGACGGGGAAAATATTACGCGGTATTCTTACCTACATTGCAGTTGAGCTCTCGGATGGAAATGCGTTTCCTTACTTGCCACACTATATATTTTCTTACGTATATACGTAACGACGCACAACATGTAATGTGGCATACATAATGGATGTCGGTGATCTGATAAAAAAAAAATCCGTCGCTTTTATTAGCACATAGCGTAAAAAGAATATACAGTGGAGCCTCCCATGTCCAAAATAATAGGGAGACAAAATTGTTCGGATAAAGGAATTTTGGGATAATAGAATAAACATATTTTTATATTAAATTTCATGTAAGTATTCAAACAGAAATTTTAAAGTTTGTATCGTATACTTAAACAGTTTGTAAACATTATTACAAAACGCTGTTCGAATAATGGAACTTCGGATATGGGAGGCTCCATTGTACGTCTATTGTAGAAATGAATATTTTGAAAAGAGGTCAACAAATTTGGCTGGCTGAATGACAGTCTGATATTTAATTAATTTCATTCTGTCCACTCTCGTTATAAAATAACAACTATTTCGTTTTATCAGTTTTTGAATTGTTCACTCTGCATTCTCTTTTTAATTGACACATTCTTTTATGCATCACGTTCTGTATATTCTTAATTTTTACTTATACTATGTATTATAAAGTAGTTTGTTATTTAATCGTACAAATTAACTTTTGTATCAACATTACATGTTGATGTAAAATTCATGTACTCCAGAGGAGTGAATCAATTTAATTTCTTTTACTCTGAGGGGAAAGCAAGTTTTAGATAGTATTTTTATAAATATTAATTGAGTCGAGTTGAACGCGTCGAATCGCGACGATGTTTTCAATATAGATTCTACTTACTTTTGCAAGAAACAACTTTGAGCGAATTTAGAAAGCAAAAGTTGACTATAAATTGATAAATTTGCTTTACTAAAAGTGAAAAGTAGAATATTTACAATTATCTACAAAATTTGTACAATTACAGAAATGTAGTTCGCGTATGTATTTTTCTGTGATTATTTAATGAGAAATAAAGTTAATAAAAATTTTTGGCATATTTTTAATAACTTTATTCCTCATTAAATAATCACAGAAAAATACATTCATATATTTAATTTGGAACATATTTTGGCATGTTTTATATGAATGAAATTATCGGAAGTAATAAAGTAATAACGAATGTGTTAAAATAATACTTCCGAGTAATTGATGCAAAAAACAATTCTACTTTCCGCAACGTAAGGCTATATAATAGGCAGATTATTTGTAGCGCAAGCTGTGATTTATGTGTAAGATTGCAATTTTCAACCGGGCAATGCGAAGGTATTTTCTTCACCATAGAATCCCATAAAAATGGATTACGGTAAACGCGCTATTTCAGAAGAAACATGAGTTCGTACTTTATAGCTACGTGGTTTGTTCGTTACTTTTAATTCTTTACAGATTTGTGAAGTAGAGCTCTTCGATGGTAATACAGCTATTTAAATTTCACTTATACATACATATCTCCTACGCTATCATAATAGACAGCATTATTTTCTAAAATCGCCTTATCTCTACTACATCGTTGGGAATATGTTGAAATTAGAAAGTGTTAATTAAATTCAACTAGCTGAAATTTACGGGTTGGTTGAAATTTATGGCTAATTTCTGGATAGGTACGCATTTATTTACCAAAGAATTTCAGCGAAGGCGGAACGGGTTGATTCTACTTTCCTTAGCACAGGGCAGACGGAAGAGGATACAGATGTACTCGCTCTATTTTTGTTCACGTTAAGAACAAAGAGTCTACATATCACGTTTACGGTACTAAAACGAGGCGGGCTCTCTCTCCGTGTAAATCACACAACGCTCCGTTTCCTTAAATCGCGCCTTCATGATACACCCTCTCACTCGTCGGCGATTATCGATCCGATCTCAAGAAAACGCTACTTTCGATGCGCAAAATTACAAGGTCGCGGGCACAGATGTTAAGCTAGGTTCGCTCGATGAGACCCTGTGCTCGATGCCGACAGACGGATTCCGAAAACCGGCGATCAGAGACTGAATTGGTCATTTGTCAAAACTCGAATTCCACCCTTTGGTGATTCGAGAAAAAAAAATTGCAATCGAGTCGAGCATATTTTACTTCTGCGAAAAAACATGATGTTTATTGTTGCAAAGTCAATTTAACTTTTATTTTGTACCGTTCGAAATGACTTTAAAAAATTAAAAAAAAAATGAATTATAAAGTTTACCATTGCGTTTCAAGTCTGACAAACCATATCGGCACGCAGTCTATAAAACAGAAAAATATATTTAATAATTGATATAACAATTATTTTATTACTTATTATTAAGTACCAAGATTTGCTCCGAGAAATGGCACTTTTTATATTATTCACATATCGCTTATATATTAATATTTAATTTATTATTGAATTAAAGTGTTTCACGTGTGGAACACAAAATTAAATAGAATAGATCGAAAAAAGTTTTTTTTTTTATTCCTTTGAAGACTTTTATAAATTTGTACGATGCAATCAAACTTTTTTTTAATTTAAAAATAAAAAGTTATGCACTGCAATGTTTGTAAAACATCTGTTTCCATCACGATGTTAACAACGAATTAAAATGAACAATGTAGACATTGCTGCAACTAGATAAAAGTTAAGTATATACTTTTAAATAGGAAAAAGTTTGATTACATTCCGTAGATAGTTTCTGAAAAAGTTAATTCCTGAAAAACCAGTTATTTTCCTATTCTCCTATTTTTGTACACTTTCTTAATGCGATTTGACATTCGGAGTTCTCGGTTATAAGACTACGCGAAAGTTTTTCAAAACGACAATTTTATTTCTTCCTTTCTTTTATTTTTCTTACAAAATGCACTAACATCGCGTATAAGAAGCCGAATTCATTTTTCGCGTGTTGCGCGGCGAACTTGGTCGTAGAAACAAACGAGAACAAATCCTTACCCAAATTTCATTTCGATTTTCCTTTGCTTCGTTCCTGCGTTTCGGAATAACGCAGAGTTGCATACGTTGCAGTACCGTTGCTTCAAAATTGATTTGTTGCACTGAGAATTTTTTGGTTGACACGTTTTATCGATATCGACATGTAAAAGTGCAACTTTTCGCATCGCTGGTGTACATTCGAAGAGAACTTTTCCCGATACTCTCTTGCCTTTAATTGATATTAGAACGTACAATTACTTAAACTTGTACACAGCTGTTTTTAGTACAGGGAACATTTTTCTCTTTCTCTCGCTCGCTTTATGCATAAAGTATACTTATGCGCGTGTCACATTTAGTATTATTCACCCTCTTTTCACGCTTCCTCCCATTCTCGCGATCTTACGATCTCCCTAGGGGGAATTTATGAACGCGGCCGCTTGCGCTAAAAAGCAACGTCCAATATTGTAGCTTCCATCGCCTCCAGCTCGCACTGTATCCTTCATCCTGTTACCCGTGCATTACCGTTCCTATCCTGTTCGACGATAAATACAGGATGTATCTTAAACATAAGTTTAAGGGGAGCTCTGTGTGCGGAACGTACAACGAGGAAAATTCTAGTTTATATTAGTGTTAAAAAAAATCGTTGAGTATTCTTCCAAATGATTTTTTAAGTACATATAATTTTACATCAAGCCATTAATGCTTGAGTTTCAGTTTGTTTGTAATGGGATGAAAGTCATGTCATGAGGTGTTTTTATCACTTATAACTTCTTTTAATGTTTTTCTTAAAATCTGAAAATCAGAAATACACGGAGAGAATTTTCTCATAAAATTTACTCTGAAAATATCATGGTAGTCGTAGGACAACATTGTATAATATTTCGAAGAATTTTATGAAATTTTCTTTGATTTATTAATCTATTACACATAATACTGTAAAATGTGACTTATGTATGATTATTTTTTGCTAAACTGTATAATTAAATTTTAATAATTTTAAAATATGTTGAACAGTTTATAATTCTTTATTATTTTATATTGAATAAATGCCAACTACCAATAAATACATTCAATATCTTATGTAAATTTTACAATATAGCATGATATTTTCAATCTGACTTAATCACTCGTGTTAATTTTATCATGCAGCATAATTAATCGGCATGCTGTTTATATTGTCATTAAATAATATATAACACATCAACACAGAAAAAACACGTAATACGTAAAGCAGGAAACTCATGATCCAGAGATTCGAATTTTCCTAGGGTAAGCGTGTTTATTAAAAGATAATATGTATAACATTAATTACATTAGTTATATAAAGACACATTTTTTATGATTGATTATATATTAATATTATATACATGATTATATATTATTATTAAATAACAATTATTTATTATTCTTATTGAATTAACCGATTAGACAATAAATTATTAGGAGCGCATAAGCCTAACTGGTTCTCATTGCTAACAATTGTACATACGTATTACTCCTAATTATACGAGTATGTTATAAGAAAAATTTTTTTAAATTGTAAAAATTTTATTTTTAGAACCTTTTACAATATTGCATAGCGATTTTCATTAAACAGTTTAGAAAATGTTTTATATATATATCAAAAATTCTTATCATTAATAATAATATTTAATAAGTTGCTAAGAGGTGTTCCAAGTTTACACTTAAAGAAAGAAAGGTATCATTATTAACGCAGTAATAATTATAAAAATAGTCCTCCTAATCATAATTATTTTTACAATCATAATTATTTTATGCAATTATAGTCATTAAACATTTTTTTCTCAGTGTACCACACATGTGGTAAAATTTGTGGCGAATTTTTGCAGTAAAATATAACGAAAAATTTTCTCCATGTACACAATACTCTAAGAATTTCATTGAAATCGTAGTGTCGAAAAGTTTGTAATCGATTCAGAGCATTTCTTAATGAAATCATTAGTTTTCATGTCATTCATTAAGAAATATTTTATTTGGATGGCTTTAAATAATTGCTGTTCCAAAATCGTCTTGCCTCGGTGAAATTTTAAGGTGCACTTTGCGTTAAATTTAATATTGCAATTTCGATGTCCGCTTCGAGAGAAACGTGAGATCTGCGCAGATAGGATATATCCGGCGATGCCAGGCTTGCTCTTCGATACTGGGACAAATATGAACCCGTGACGTTTCCTAAAACGATTTTCATGTTTTGCCGCGTATCAGCGTCACGCGGAGGCAGGCTCGCGCGGCGTACACACGCGGCGGGTGAGAATTTTTCGGAAGCCCGTGACAAATCGATCGGATCGAACGCGGTCCGATTGATTGGCACATTATTTTAATGGCGGGTACGCGTTATAGCCGGAGCACGGAGAGTGAACCGGCGCGGCGTGGAAGCCGCTCTAATTTATTTGGACTCGCGTACCCCGCGCCTCTCTGCCCAATTATCGGCTACACGCCAATGCAAATGCGCGACGGTATACGAAATCGAACGCGTATATCCGCCCGACGATACGGCGATCTCGTGAATTAAATTTCGGGTAGCCGTTAACCTCGACCATTTACTCCACCACGGGAAACACAATTTTAAACTCTCGTTTGCAAATAAACACACGAACCATGGCGCGCTGATCATTTCCTCCGCGTCCCTTCGTCCCGAATAAACTCTTTCGCCTCTCCCCCGTCCCTCCTCCCGTGAATTATCCACAACCCACGGTGGCTTTGAAGAGTTATTTATGCATGACCCTTCGCAAATTGCATCCTTTGTCGGTTTCATTTGTCAGAAGTCGCACGATTTTCCGGAATTTTTCGCTCGCGCAGATGCCGCGCGACCCGCTATTATTGAGAGATGGAAACTTCATCGGAATTCGCCCATCGACGAGTAATACAGTTTCAAATCTAATTTCGTTCGCGTACCCGATCGAGCCGTGCAACTTTTGCCACGGGCCCTCAAATGAATTCGCCTTCCGGATGATTCTCCGGAGATCCGTTCGTTCCTGATATTAATGACACAGGATATTTTCAGAGCGTTATTTTTTTTCCTCTCTCTCTCTCTCTCTCTCTCTCTCTATATATATATATATATATATATATATATATATATATATCGCGTGTTACTCGCATTCGTATGCAGATATGCCCGAGATGATACGAGCCACATACGATTTTGTGAAAAATATGCGACGGGGAAAATTGGAAACATCCGCCGGCGCAAATAGTAGCGAAAACATTCAGCACGGGGGTGGCCGTCTAATGGAAGAAAAATAGAATAGATCTCGAAAGGAGGGACCGTAAATCTGCTCCGCTTCAATAGCCGGCGGCTAATGGAAATCGCGAATTAACTCGCCCCGAATTAACTTCCTCGTTAGAGCTCTCTCAATTAATCGCGATTACGCCGCGCGCCCCTACAACAATTCGATATTATTTGCTTGTACCACACCATAAATACTTCTGCCACTACGTGTGTGTTCTGCATAAAAACGTCACGAAGAATGCATTCAAGTTCGGCGCCGCGTCGTCCCCCATTTCGGAAGTTTCGTCGTCGACGGTTAAAAGTTAGAGCTTCCCCGACGCGCCAAACAGAATATCCTTTGTTCTAAGAGAGGGAGAGACATATCGCACGAGGTGGAAAAACCCGAGTGCTCGCCATCGTCTCGCGCTACAAAAGGACTCCTCCGAATTATCTGGCCGAAGCGCAGTCTAAATATTTGGACAGGACTTCTCCCGGCCGTGCTCGTAAAAATATTATTCCGCTTTAGACGCGCGCGTACCACTTTTGCCTGATCTTCATTCGATAAAACGCGCAGAGCTTCATTGTGGCATTATCCTGATTTCTGCGTGCTAATCAGAATTTGGATGTCGATGATAACGCGAGTCCGTCGTCGCACTATCGTGTAAGGCTACAAACCACGGTTGTCCATTTGTATCAATTAGCTTTTAACTTTAATCCTTTGCTGCGCGATGTAGTTCTGGGAGCTACATCTATCATTTAAGTTTGTTTTATCAATAAATCAATTGTCTTTTTAGCACATTTTTGGTATTGCTGGATAGCTAAAAGTTTCCTCTAATTAATAAGTCAACTTTTAGAACCATATTTTAAATAAATAATTTGTTATTAATTAATACATAACGAAAAATTGTCGTTTTTAATGATTAAATTTGTTTGCATAAAATTTTGGTTAATAATCTGTACTTCAAAATTAGTACCTGAGGGTGTTTGCAATCATCACTAATTATGAACCCAACGTCAAAAATTTTAAATTCAAAATGGCCGCTTTAAGCACATAGTGACAGTTGATGTGCTCATTTTGTAGTTTTTTTTTTAAATATGTAGTAAACGTTCTGTTCATTTAATTCAAGTAAAAACTTTAATGTACTAAAAATAAAAGCAACAGAAGCTCGAACTAATTGATTATTCAAATATTATTGAAAAAACTATAAGGTACAAACCTGTTACTGTCAGTGCTGCCAATCAATGTCTTGAATACTACCCTTCCTCTCACTCCGCTTACCGCCTTACATATTAATTATGTGCTCTACTATTGCCATCCTATTACTGCTACGTATTTATTTATGCTTGTCTGACAGTCTTGATTTCGTCACACTTTTTATTTTAACACTACAATTGACAAAAGCAGCAGTAATTGGGTTACTCTATGGTGAAATATTATATTAATATTTTCTAACAAACACTGTAAATAATTAGTAACAGTAGTTTGGTATATTGGTATTTTGATTTAATTAATAATCACAACACAATAAATTCGTTCAATTTTTTTCAACCTAATCAATCTAATATCCAAAAAATATTATTGATCTATTTAATTGTTGCTTAATTTTTTGCCGTCTATTTTGATAAAAAAAGATCTTGTTAGAGGAAAAATTTTGCAAACGTTATTGATTGCGACATCTGTCGCAGTCACCTTGCTAACAAAGCTTGCAGCAAACGTTACACGTAATACACTTGCACGATTATCTGGAAATATAACATTGTACGATATCATTATCTTTATAACAAGGTGCCGTTTTAATAGAGAGAGAGAGAATAGCACTTCAATGTGTTATTGTCAATTTTCGAAATAATCGCGTTCAAAACGAATATTCGGATTATATTCATTGTGCAGACACCCTCATTATCATTATCGGTATTATTTATTAAATTTAATGGAATATCAATGTAGTACTTTATTGTGCGTCTATTAAGTTTATTATATTTCACGAATTAATTTCACAAATTATAAGATTTGACAAAACGTAATTCGACATGTTAAGCGTTACTTTTGTATTGATGCACCCATATACGTTTCACCCTATATACGTTTCACACACGTTTGGACGAACTATTTATTATAATTGATCCAATTTGATTTTATTAAAAGAAAGCGTATGTAGGAGAGCGCCATATGTTGTGTTAATTCCCTTTGCTCGAAACCGAAATTTTACGCAAACCAACTAATTGATCGCGGAGCCAAACTTCCTGCTGGGAATTTCGTGAGATTACGAAATGAAGCTGCAGGTATTATCGAATGCGTTAATTATTGCGCTTATAATCCGGATCAGCCGCTCCACGGGCGTTTACATCGGCGTAAGATGGAAGGCCATTATCAATTTGCAGCGGCGACAATTTCGGGACGATCCAATCAAGGGTTAACAGATTCATCGTCGTGACGGGCTTGTGTAACAATTTTAAAGTTTACGGTATAAACTAAATCGACTTACGTTGACAAATTTTTTTATAAATGTTGCTGTTGCGATAGCTATGAAACGGTAGCAGAAAATATTAAAGGAATTAAATATTGTTTTTGAGGTCGTTTTTGAAGTACGGTGACATTGTGAGAGTTTTAGAACCTTATTATTCATATGATGTCGCTATTACTACCTCAATGTTTTTTTTTACAATGTTTTTAGGTTATATATATTTTATTCCTATTTTCATCTTCTGTGGTATATATATTTTTTTTATTGGAATATGCATTTTATATTTTATTAACATTCGAAATATGCGAATTTTGATAGCTTTTTCGAGATGTTTTCATCTATGAATATTTTTGGACTGACTCCATATACGATACGTGAAAGATATACAAGATGGCAAGAAAATACCTTTTATAGTTCTGTTTATTTTATAGTATCACGGTCGAAAATAAAGACAAAACTAAATATCGTCTAAATATCTGGGAACATAGAAAGTTTCAAAAGTTTTTATTCGACTTTATTATTTCTATGACATTACTATTTTAACAATATATTTTTTCATAGCTATATGAATATTTATTCTGCCTTTTCATATCCCATGTGATGTACCTGTATATTTCTTTTCGCTAAAATACGCATTTATCTGAAATATTTTATATATCTCTTATAACTTTTTCAACCCCCCTGGTCTATAAATATTTTCTTACAAAGCACAAGTAGAAGAGGTATTTTCAGAATAACATTTTTATAATTTTATATTTTGTAGCATTTCGTTAAGATGACATGTAACACGGGACAATCGACAGACTTCTCTCAGCATCATCTATATACTTATTCTCGTCGTTTCTTCTCGATTCTCCGACGTCAATTACGTCGCGCATTCTTTTGTGGATATCGAATCTAAAATCTCTTCAGGTAGAACGAATCGGTCGGTGACGGAACGTACATTGACATCATCACGGTCGGATCCCGCATTTTTACATTCCCGCGATGGGTAGAACGTAGGAGTTCGAAGGACAAAGAGATCGACAGTATTACGCTTTCTGACCCAGCGAGAAATTAACTTTATAGGTTCATGAGATATTCCGAGCTGTATCAGTTACATCTCTCGCGCTTTGTAACGTTTGCTCGGTCGTGAATATCGAATTGAAGCTTCGTTACACAGCGATAAATTAGCTTAGACAAGCGTGCCGTCGACGTACTCGTGAGTATGTACTATATATGCGCGGGGTTCGAAGATAACGTTAGCGCCGCCGGTCGACCTTTCCTTGGCTCGCGTTGGGTAACACGTACGACATAACTTTCGCGTTCGCATATTGAAATCCAAGTATACGATTTCGGCGCGAAGTCTCGCTGGGGAGAAAAACGGGAAAGGAGCGACCTCGTGCTACTTTGCAGCGTCTCCATCATTCTATTTTACTTAAATTGCTTTATTTTCTTTACGCATACATTTTTAATATGTAACGATGCAATTAAGATCTTTGTCTTTAATTACGTCATTAGAGAATCGTAGTGTATTGTTTGGACCAGCCACAAGATTTATTATACGAGCATATTTATTGTTGGTATATATGTTAAGGTACATGGCCTTTTTCAAAACGTTGTTGCATTGTTCGGTCTTCTTTATTCTTTGGTAGTTAAGAGCATTTTTTTAATTCATATTGTTATATATAGTTTAATTATTATATTACTGCTCTTTTCGATGTACGCCCACGAGGAAATTTCGAAGAATACAGGTTTTGCATTACGGTTTAATTAACAAGACATTGTTTATTATTTTATCATTTCATTTAATAAATTAACGGTATAATTTATTTGATAAATGAAACACATTTCAATTTATATATAATGTTAACGGTGTGTAACGCGAGAATTTAGTTTTAATGAAAGCAACTCGGAAATCTAAATCTCAGAACGCTGTTAAATCGTTCGTCCAAGCGATTATATCTACCACCTCGTGCACGACGACAAAATTACCGTCGTGAGCTTTGAAATATTTATCAGAGCGTCATTAGATTCGATCGCGGATCGACTTAGGGTCGCCAGTACGTCATCGCGGACGCCGTGACGTACTATTCGGCGGGCTATTGTGCGAGGGAGTCTTGCATAGCGTTCGCGCGAGGTAACGTTATTATACGGCTCCTCGTCTGGCGACGCGCTCTCTCCCTCGATCGATGGAAAGACGCTTCGTCTGGGCTGCTCGAAAATACGAGAGTGAGAGCGAGAGAGCCACCGCCATGGGGGTTATAGCCGACCAATGAGACGCGAGCCGCGCGCTCGAGGGATACTCGAGGTCGTAAAGAGGCCGACATTTAGATTCTCCACTTTTATACGGGGCGAGAAAACTGGGTGGATCAGGATCCATTCCTATTTCGGGTCCTTGAGCTAATAAGGGATGCATATATAGACTGGGATTGCCACGACCCTCAAGGATAAACGCTCCGAGATCCACTCCCTCCCGGCATATTGATCCTGGGGATGCGCTTTCGGGGGTTGAACGTGATCCTGCGAGCGCTGCGCGTCGATTCCCTCTCTCTCTCTCTCTCTTTTTCTCCTTCTCTCTCGCGCGCGCAATTTCAGAGGCGTCGGTTTGCCAAGATTTTCGTTTGCATCTTGCTACACCGCACAAACGTGACGTCTGAGCTCAATTATTATTCCGACTTACCCTGCGATAACAGATCAAACGATAAGAATGAGAACAGGAAGCGCGAGATAAATCCGTTAAATCCATCTCAGATGATCTGTATAATCGCGTCAGATCAAAGGGTGCAATCATGGGATTATGTGCCATATTTGAGCGCTGGACAGCTTGATTTGCTAACTCTGAACATTTTTTTTATTTAAAAACTATTGTATTAGGATTTTTTCAAAATCTTATGAACAAGGAATCTACCCTTAAATTGTTACAGCTTTTATGGGACGCTGCGTATATCACTGAATCGTGCAATTAATTAAATTTTTGTCTTTTTTTTAATATTTATCTTTGAAAATATATAAATTTATATTTTGTTTGCACTGTATGCTAATAGAAATGGCGGGTTTCCTGTGCATAGTAGTGAGTAATTTATTTCTTTCTGTTCATTTTTTGCGTTACAAAATATTAAACTTTTTATTTCCATCAATTTCCCGATTGTCATTCTATTGCAACATTCACTTTACAAGTGTTTCTTTTTTCTGATTTTTGTCAATTTTTTGTTTTGCTCGATAAAACGATAAATAGAATCTCATTTTCAATTTTAATATGGTACAAATCATAGGCCAGTTAAAATGAGCTTTGAGAATCGCGGTATGTTTAAGTATTTAATTCGATAGTGTTTTAAATAATGCAATTTTTTCGTGCAATTACTCTTATTGAACAGAGTAATCCCAGAGCGTATACACTACACAGAGGAGAAATACAATTGAGAATCGTTTTAAGCTAGCGTAAGATATTACGCTTCTTGAAAGGCGTGTCTCAGGAAATTAACACTCACACAAAGCAAGAGAGGAATATTCAGATGTAATAGACTTTGTCAAAAGTCGTGTACGTTTTCTCGCCTACGTATAATTCTTTGGTGAATTCGTGACCGACTTTGTCTCCACAAAAATTTAATTGCTTTCCATTCTTTTTCGCCCTTTTTCTAAATTTTAACATTAAATGCAGCGATGATGAAATCTTCAATTAAAACTTCGTTAATTGTTCGCTTAAAATTCTCTCCAAAAGATTATCTATTTCTTCTCTAATTTTTAGTTGATATTCTTAGTTTGAAATTTAGCTTATTATGCTTGAATTATTTTCTAATTCTCCAACATGAAAATATATTTATACTTAACGTTTATTGCGAGCTAAAATAAAAGAATGCCTGCAAATTTTCCAGTTGTGATGTTTTTATCAGTTTTATATTATTTAAAACTTTTATTGTCTGATATTGTTATTTTGAAAATTCTTTATTTACGGTACATCTGTATTAATATCGATTCTACCTGAATGTGAAAAATAACAATTTTGTATTGTATTTGTTTAGTAAATTATTGTTCATATTTTAAAGCTGTTGTTCATAATTTAAAGTTGCTCACAAAAATTCTATTTATAAAAATATTCACTTGATTAGAAAACAGAAATTGAAAGGGCATATATATGTGCTATCCCAAAATTAGTATCATCATTTAATTAAATTGCAAATTTTTTGATCATTTGTTGTCTATAAATTCTGCAACTTGTGTTAACAAAACGTTATTTTTTCTAATCTAAAAAATACTTTCGCAGTTTAATTTTAAGTATACTTATAAGAAAGTTGAAAATAAAATCCTATATACAATAAAGATTAACATATCTTGAAAAAATATTAACCAACGAAATTTCTGTTAGAGAAAAATCGATTCTGTGTCACGGACATAAAAACAATATCAATCCAGCTTTAGGACGCTCCGTGCGTCGTAAGGATCTAAAAGGGGTTGAATTTATTCGAATGCGAGACGGGAGACGCGCAAACACGCATGAAATTTCCAGATATCTCGAAGGTGCGTGACGTTACCTTCCCTAGGACGGGAATTAGCATCGTACTGCGCTTTTGTGACACAAGTTGCAGAATAAACGAGCCACAAGCGCAACGAGAGATGTTTCATGCGCGGTGGGCTACAGTTTAAAAATGGAATTCAACTGGAAGCCGCTCTCCCCGCAAGCTGCTACCTAATTATTAATTACGCCTGGCATCGTATATCAGCCCTTTATGACAAGTTAACGCGAAACTTCGAGTCGCATCCGGCGCGTAATTAAACCGGGCTCAATAAAATTACACCGCCCTGTCTTGGTGTAACGCGTCATCGCCTCGTTGAAATCCCGCATGCTTTCGTCGCCTATCGCAATATTACTATTCCCAACTATCCGTATAACTTCCTCCTCTTTACAACGCACGGCCAATAATTTTCTAAAGTGTCTTCTCGCTTTGACATAGTAACATCTCGTACAAAAGAACTATTCTGGAACGCGGAGTGACGTAGAACTGTCTCAATTTAATTTCAATAACTAACTTCTTAATTTCTGATGGCTATTTTAGGAACGTTTCATAACAATCTATTATTCATTTCAATCTGTTAACATTTATAATGTTATAAGTTGATAATTAAAACTTTGAAGAAGTTAAATTCGTATGAATTCAAGTGAAGAAAATATGATTTTATTATTCAACTTTATTTTAAATTATTATTTAATTTCCGATATTTCTGCATGTTAAAAATGTTATTTTTTTTTTAAATATATATTTTTAATTTTGCAAAATTGTGTTTATAATCTAAAAATTTAAATCGGTTGATATCTTAATTAAAAAAGTTTTACACAGTTTAATAAAAAAAATCTCTGAGCGTAAAATTGAAGTTGAAGATCAAAACGTAACTCCTTTACGAAAAAAATTAATATCTGGAGAAATGCAATTTAATGAAAAACGTTGCGTTAGTCTATTTATTTATAATATTAAATTCGAACGCGACGAAGTTAAAATAGAATCATAGTTGAAATAGAAACGTCTGTGCAGTTTAATGAATGAATCTTGAAATTAAAACATACGATCAGAATGAGTAATAATATAACTTTCACGAAGGATTTATTTATTATACATAAGATATAAGACGCTATAATGTTTCTTGAATGGAACCGAGGCTTTCCTCGATTTATGATTTACCTGAAATGGTCATGGTTGGATTATTCGTCCACACGTCACATGTCAGCGTCAGTCCGGTCGTAATTAATCGAACCTAGCCATTGAGGTTTAATGTACGTGCGCGAGTGAGGGGCCGGCGATATGATTAAACGAATTGGCAATCGAGAGATCATTCAACAGTTCCCGCCGTCAGGAGGCGCGGTTGGACGGGAATGACAGTAGAGAGCGTTGATTAACGAACTGATTGCACGTAACGTAATTAATTATTATCCGCGCTAGTCCGCGCGTCGCTAGAAATTCCGCGAATAGCTCTAATCAAACGCTGCGCACGTATTCGCTAATTCTTTAAAAATTTATTCGGCGAGCCTGATTCGAAATTCGTATCATTCCGTGGAGAATCTAATTTTAATTGCTTGGATAATTATAACATATGGACGGAGAGTTACATAGACGAATGTATAAATTTTGGCGTTAAATTGCTGAACCTTTATTAAGCTCTTAAGAGGGTCAGACTTGCATTTCGTGGATTGGGTGAAATTTTAGAGTATGTCGTATGGATAGTAGACAGATATCGGTCTCTAAATATGAACTACGTAGGTACTTATTCGAGAAAGCAGAAAATGAAAGCAGAATGAGAAAATTAAATTAAATTATTTAAATTTAATTTTAATCTATTTTGATCTAATTTTAAATTATTTTATTTTCAGTTTAATAATTTAATTTTAAATTATTTGAGAAAATAAGTATTTTTTAAATTAAATTTTAACAGTTTGATTAAATTAACTGATTAATATGAAATGTAACACATATCTTTTATTTAAAAAAAGATATTTATTGCATACATTACATTTATTGTATTGCACTAAATTTATAACAATAAAAGAAATTATTTATTAAAAAATTTTCTAATGAGCAATCAAGATATGAATTTATTATACATGTATACTCTCTTGATTGAGATATTATTCAAACATTCAAATCAAAGAAATATTAACCACCGCAAATAATTTTGTTATCTCAAATAATGCAAGTATACTTATTAAATTTATAAGCGGAGGTGATAATTTTGTAGTTTTCAGTATGACTAAAAAAACTAATTTTATTTGATGCAGAAAATATGTACACTGTTAAAAATATCATGAAATTCAATATATTTTTAAGTTACACATTAAATTTAACGTATCTATAACTGAAAAGTATGTGCAGGAAATTTAATATACTTTTAACAACATTAAATGTTTTTTAATGTACCTGCTTAAAATTTACTTCCGTTGCATTAAATTCTGCTGCCGAATTTTAACAGTGTAGACAAAATATTTACTAATTTAGATAACAAGAAATTTCCTTCAATTATTTATGTTTTACACGAGTATTTGAATTGTGCATACGAACATTATTTGCAAAAAATGTAACGCAATATTTATAATTATTTTAAATGTCATCATATTTTTATTTAAACATATTATTTGAGAGTTTAATTAATTCATTAAATAATAAAACGTCAAAAATGTTAACCATTTGAGGCAAATAATAATCAAATTGGTCATGCTTACCGCGAAAAAGCGGGACTTGTATTTTGGTTAATTATCGGAATTACGGTAACGAATACAATTATCGTTATGTTATGATCGAAAATGTATGAGATGGAAAAGCGTAATGAAACATGATGTTACCGAGATGCAATTGCCGAGTAGCGTTAAAATATAATATTAAATTTTATCGAGTTTCCTTATTTTATCACATATTTTTACAACCAGCGACCATAAAAATACTCTTGCGCTACATTTACTGTATTTACAGATTTTAATTTCAATACAGAATATAAGTATTATTTATAATGTAATATATATTACCGCGATATAAATGGCTGTTTTTTTTTATAACAAACCGAAAATACTCAGAAGAAAATATGGAAAGTGATATACAGAATCTATGAATCGCATATTTTCAAGAATATAGAAAGTGTAAAATAAGGTTAAACGAGATGGAAAGGAAATGCGGTATTTCTGTAAAAAGAAATTTTTTACAGCATTATCGAAATAAAATTTTACGTGGAATGGTACGAGTTAGTGTCGATTTCATGAACGTTTAGAAAATCATTGCAATTTTGGCAATCTATGGTGTGATTTAGCAGACCCGTTTTCTAAATCATATCACTTGCAGATTTATTAAAATTCCTTAAACAAATTATGATGCAAAATTTAATCAAAAATTACATAAAAAAAGGGAAAATATTGTACTCTATTATGATGTAAATTTTCGAAGAACTTTTGATGCGAAGAAAAAATATTTTTCATAATTTCTGTGCCTCTTTGTGAAAAGTGATATCATTTTGGCAACCTTTCCTTATGTAGGTATGTGTATATAACTGCAATGAACACGTTTCATGTTATAGGGACTCGCTAACGCGAACAGATACGACGACAAGCATCTGATGAGCAACGAAGTCACGGACAAGACCCAGCCACCCTTGAAAGCGATGTACAACGTGCAGCCACCATCCAGAAATACGGATTGCCCGTTGTCATCCAAGCCCGCGATGGCCAATCGCCTTCTAGATTGGTTCTCCGTCGTGATGGCGGATTCCAAGCATCGCCGTCAGCATCCCAAGCCTAAAGGTAGGAAAACATACGACACAATTACGTTGTTTATGAGGTACATATAAATACGAAACGTTCTAAGGTATAGATTTATCAACGAATTTGAGATTAATTTTTTTTTTATCAAAGATTTCATCGATATCCGCTATTAATTCTTGAAATTCTCGTTAAACAAAATCTGGCTGTGTTTATCAAATAGTTTGAGTATTATGTTGCCCCCGTCCAGTTGATCTACGAAAGTCGCATTAAGTAATCGTTTGAGGATGCGCACGACCGCGGAATGCGCTTCAAACGCATTGAAACGTTTCCCGCGGGATACCGGAGGGGTCTACAAGGGATACAAGGGAGACTAATTGTCCCCGCAGAAGTGGACGGACACCGCGACACGTACGGGACGCTGCTCGTAGTAGTTCCCGAAGTACCGATAGTGTACGGCCATTCGACTTGGAGACAATCAGTTTGGTACCCAGTTCGAAATTGTCTCGATACAATGAATCGTTTCCCGCCCCGGGTACGTCGCGATTACTTTGGGCGGTACTATCTGTCGATATTGTCCTTCCGGTTCCCATGTTGATCTTACGGTATTACGTCGCTCGGGGCAAAACAAAGTGTACTATGCGCGTCGGTATGTACCCGACAATCTCGTCTGAATCGAGAGGATGGTTTGACTAACCATCTTCAGACCACAAACGAGAGTCCAAAGATTGTTCGACTATCTTTCTAAATGAATTATAATTTTGCGTTTTATTATACAAAAAAGAAATCTACGATGATATTAGATAAAATAGGTAAGCACATTTCTCTTGGATCGCGGTAAATTAAATAGCCCTGTAGTAAAATTACTGATCACGGAAATGTAGATAAAATTTTAGTATTTTTGATTAAGATTGATACCATATTGATGCCAGCTTTTTTATATTAAAAATTCAATTTTAATAAAAGCTGCCTCTGAAGAGAATAGAATATTTGCCTTACATTTTAAAAATATATATTTATCTGTTTGTATTAGCTATATCAATGTATTTATATTTCGTAAAACATACAATACAAATTGTAAAACACTTTGGTCTTCAAATAAAGATGTTGGCTATTCGCTAATTTGCCTTCGATCAAGTTCGATCTTTTTTCAAAATTCTTTTAGAGCACTTTAGGTGCTCTAATTCGTATTGAAATTTAGAATGGAATTCTATTTATGTGCCGTGTAATACGAAAAACATCCGAAGAATCGGAATATTTAAATACATACATAGATTATATATATATTAAAACATATATAGTTAATATATGTATATATAAGAATATATTATACATTTTTATTCTTATATATATACACATATGTGTATGTATTTATGTATGTATGGATATAAGGATATTTCTGTATCGATTTCAGGTCACTTCCCAATCGGTTGTCAGAGCGAGGTCAGGTGGATGTTCGGGCATTTGGACAGTGACAGCGACGGCCGACTCTCACTCTCCGAGCTGTACGGTCTGGAACACGACCAGAATGAACCGTGCTTGAAACCCTTCCTGGATAGTTGCGATACCGACAGGTAAGAGCCATCTGCGAATTCCTGTTCCGCACGCAAGGAGAGACATTTCACGATCCTAAGCGCACATACGTTCACATCTAAGACTTACGCTTAGCGTTCCTATCTATGCTACATTCCTATCTCGACAATGGACGAGCAGTGGGTGAGATAAGATTGATCGATAAGTTTCAGAGATTCTACGGTACTTCAGTATTCTTTCAAATCCATTAAAATTACAGTATGTATCTTCTTAAAATTACAGTATGTACCTTCAATTTAAACGAATAGAAAATAAAGATTTGTATAAGCTTAGGTTGGATAATATTTTTAGAAAAATGTAAGATACTTGAAAATAACGATTTTGATTTAATAAGTAAAATGTACGTTAGCATAGAGATCAAGAGACACAGTCTCTCAGACACTCAAACCAAGTGACACATTTTACCAGATACAACTTGGTCTGACCAAACCATAGTGCTACTACTGCGTCTGAATATTTGCGCGTGCGCGCGTTCATTCATTACTGAAAAATAGATACGCTTCTCTTAATCCAAATGTGTGCCAAAAATTCTTATTATTTACACTTGATTACTGTTGCATAATATTTTTATATCATCTATGTATTACATTATTGTGCATACATTTTAATAAAATTAATTAGTTAAGTATTATTCTCAAAATTTCGTCAAAGTTTTATACGTTTATGTTACTGCTACTCTGTCAATGTATTTTATTAATATATTATCATATTAAACTAAAATTATTACAATAAATTAAAAATTAAATATTCCATATTTAATGCAACAATAATTTAAGCGTTGTAAAGTCGTTATTGTATCAAGATAAGACTCTCAAAGACCAAAAAGAAAATAAGAGACTTCGTAACGCTATCGTCGACGTTATATTTTCAGCGATATTTTCGTGAGCGGACCTGAATGGTGCGGATGCTTCTCTAAAGCCGAACGTCCGTGCGCCGCTGTACGCAGACGATCATCCCCGGATTCAGCACCTGCCTGTGATTCGCGAGGATATTACCGCAGCACCCAATGCCACCGTGGTCTTGGTCTCTGCTGGTGCGTCGATCCACATGGTGTCGAGTTTGCTGGTACCAGAACGCGCGGCGCAAAGCCTGACTGCGGTATGCTGCAATACTTAACAACAAATATTTGCAATACTGGAATCAATAAAACAATAAATAATTTCAGCGCGTTGAGAAAATTAATGACATCCTTTAATTTAATATCACACGTGAATTTAATAATACTTTGTCGCACATTTAGATTTAATCATGGTGTTCGATATTGAAGACCGAAAAATAAAAATATTTAGGGCATCTTTTTTTTTTTTTAAATCGAAATAATTTTATATTCAGATAATTCTAGATTCGTCTTTTTATAATTTTCAAGATTAAATATCCTGGTAACAAGCATTAAATTTAAATAAGTTTTGAAATAAATCTTGTCTTAAATTTAAATCGAGAGCGAAATTTTGTTATTTCCAAATTATTTGTAGCCTTTAATACAAATTAAAAAATTATTTACTTCACTAATAATTTAGACTAGATTGCTTAAGTAAATTATACAAATAAATAAAGAAACGCCAACTACATTCAAGACTGAATTTTGATGCCTAATATTATTTTGTAAATCTCTTAAATACATTTTTGTAATTTTTATAAACTACGTGCTGAACACAATCAGTCTTGAAACGCAATCATAAACTGAAGCTAGAGATAGTATCACGAATTGATCATTAATTTAATAATGATACCGTAAACACCTTGATACTGTAAATTATTGCGAAAAATTACCTCAACCAAAATTCATTTATTTCTATTTTTGCTAAGCAACAATTATTTTAGTTCTCGATAAACAACTTACCAGTTTTGTTAAATGTGCTGTTTTCATTCTAGTAATGAAATTATAAAATCATTTGGAAATTAAACGTGTAAATAATATCACATATTCTTTTTGTAAAATATATACGTTTATATATATGTATATCTCTACTTTATAAACTGTCTTACAGACACAATTGTGAACAAGATCAGCAGCGGTGGGCTCAAAACCAACAGTGTGGACCTTGACGACGACGAAGACGGCGGTACCGACTCCGCTCAGGATCTCGAAGGCTCAGCCGATCAACCTTTAGATTTCTAGACATGTTAGGGGCGGCGGCCAGCAACGGAAGCGCAGCATCTTTAATCGAGCATCTTTAAGAGAATGAAGGTGCGAGGGAAGGTGCGCGCGCGTCCGCCGGCTTCGGGAATACCGCCGAGTTGTGATCAGAGGTGTTCTATGTCATTGTCGGGCCGCCTGTCGATCCTGTCGAAGTCGCGATCCACGCGCGACGAAACGAAACGTGAGCCTAAATGAGTTCCGAGAGCAACGAAAAAGCACGACGATCATTAGTTATGGGAGGGTCGGATCTCCGTAGCGAATCGCTCTGCGTGGAACCGGCAGAGATCGTTGTCAAATCATCGTAAAGACCTTAGTCGCGTCTTTCGTCCCAGTTAGGAAGTTCCGATCGACATTAAAGTAGCGAGTGTCTTGCCATGTCGTGCAATAAATCGCGTATGTCCAGCGGCAAGCGGCGTCTACAGACGAATCTACGCAATCGTAGATCCCGTGCAATCGTAATTCCGTGCAATATCCAATAGAGTCCGTGTAGAGAGTACGCAGATATGGCCGAAAGTGTATGTACGTGTGTGAGAATTGCTGGTGATGGAGTGAGAAAGGGAGAAAATTCCGCTGCGATCCGCGCTGAACACCGTTGGATTACCTCCGTGCCTGTCGAGGTATCTCCACACGCACAATTAAAAGTATAAATAATGTAATTACGTATCATTTATGTTATATACACAAAACAGCAAAAGTAAGATATTCATGAAATGAAAAATAACCAGAATAGAACGAGGTAATTTCGTCGTGACACAAATTGCGTTTAACAGAAAGCTACAAATGAAAAACCCCATAAGCGTACAATTTCTAATCGCTAGATTAACGATTGAAGCATAATACATAATTACGAATTACGTGGTAACAATGCAGCAACCGAATGAAATTAAATTGGTCAAAAAGAAAAGACATGAGAGTGGGAAGAAAAAGCGAGCGGATGTGAAGTCATTCTGCTACTGTCACACTTGCACACGCTGGAACTTACAAAGAAAGATCGCCCAGCCGAAAAATGCAAATTGTAATCGGTAGCTTATAAAAGAAAGGCCTCCTGAGTATTCATGTCAAATATTAGGTGATCATTCAATAATTAACAATATATGATTTTTATTCTTTATATATCAGACATTGATGTATAAAGAATATAGTAAATATATTCTTTATACATCAATGTCTGATATATAAGTAATATAGTAAAAAAAAACAGCTTTCTTTAAATCGCTAGGAAAAAACTGTTATTGAATGGCTGGCCTTCTATGCCTAATACGTGTCCTGTGGAGGTTTTTCTCCTACAAGCTATTAAAGTCCGATTATGATCTGCATTTTCCAGCGGTCTTTCCTTGTTAGTTAAATCACTCGAAGCAAATAGGCAAATTTTCGTAGCTCTTGCCACTTCACTTTCGGCTGTGTTTCGCCGAACGCGGTATAGAGAAACTCGCCATTATTCCGCTTATTTATTACATTCTCTCTGGCAAACTCAGAATATTCTTTAAGTTATTCTTCTTTCCCTCACAACCACTTTACTTTATAAAATTAGTATAAGACATGCGGAATAAAAAGCGACCTATTTCATAATTCGTTAATGATCCATTTCATACGCAGTTCAATCACGATCATAGGACGTCGAGCTGGTTGTTAAGAAATGCGTGATGCTTATAAAGATAACGTAAAGTATTATTATCACTCTATTATACATTGCGCGACTCGATTCGCGCAAAGTTACACATTACGATTCTTTACGTCCGATCGCAATCGGACCGAGACATCTATCGTGCAATGCTGAGAGTTGTTTTCTACAAAGCTAGAAAATGTTCGACGTCGTGATTCGTCTGCATTTACTGTAATTATAAGCATTTTTACTTACAACTTTTACTTAAAAGAGTGTGTGGTACACCGTAGATATTAGAGTAATATGTAATCCGTAGAAAAAAAGAAAAAAAAAGATCAGTGTGACTATGTGAATATGCCCCTAGCGTTAGAAGGCAATTTACGTAGAGATAGCCGATGCAAAAACTACACGTCTTATTTAGACTGAAAGTGACAATTCATTTTGCAAGCCTAACGCGTTTCACACTTCGATATGCATTCCTTCTATGAAGTATTCAGGGAAAATGATACTCGTCGCGTATCGATCAAAGACAACATTGTATGTACTGAGATTTTTGAATACGTCAAACGCAGAATGTCATTTTATTATGTATTTTTTATCAACGTTTATTTCGACGATTTTTTTTTATGTTAATTATCATTTTATCAATATTATTAAGTTTTATAACAAATCATGTACTATTTTTTTTTTCGAAGAATAAAAATAATTTAATATTTTGACAGTTCATCCATAATGTCTTGCCTTAATGGACATGGCGTGTTAAACTTGCGCATTAAAGTATGTAGATGACACTTAAAAATATATCTACATATTTAATTGATAAACGACATCGTCCGCAATGAGCTAACGCATATTCCTTCCTGCATCGAGCGCAATTTGCATTCCGCCTGACTTATTGTACTGTCGACCTAGACTAATTAATATAACTACAAGCGAACGTAAAATAGTTTTATCGAGTCTTGCATATTGTATATAATGATTATATACAATGAAAAAATCATCGTCAGTGATCTTCGTACCATGATGATTTTTGTAAGGTATGCACTTGATCAAAGCGTAAAGAATTTTTACTTCATTCAAGAGCTACCGTAAATATCTCACTTAATCGGTATTGTACATGTGGCTGTAAGAATTCTTTATGAATAAAGATTGTTGTAGAAATCGCGGAGATGTTCTTGAAAGCATGATGTAGCAAATTTAAAATTTATTTACCGTTTTTTGTTTCCAGACATTCAATACAAATTGATAACAAGCAAAGAAGTGAATATCGCATCAATATGAAGAATATGTATTCATATGTGCACATATTGTTATGCATTGTTTTTGATGAATTGTGGAAGACATTGGTTCTCAGTAGGTCATATCTTTGCAGTACAAAATAGAAGCTGATGTCTTTAATATTTAAGAACGGCTCTCAAACTGCAACAGGAACACATTATTTTTACAAGTCTGATAGTCATAATAATCATAGACATGATTACATGCATTTTTTGCAGAAGTTATATCAATACATTTATGTTGTATATAGTAAAATTTTAAGACTTACCAATCCCCTGAGTGAAGCACATCAAAGCCTTCGTTGATTTTTTCGAATGGAAGATTATGCGTAATAAATTCATCGAGAATCAATTCTTTCGACAGATACTGCTCCACTAGTTTCGGCACGCTTTGCTTTGATTTCCATCCGCCAAATGCGGTTCCTTTCCATACTCGTCCTGTGACCAATTGGAATGGTCTAGTACTGATCTCCTGGCCAGCTGCTGCCACTCCTATGATTATGGATGTACCCCATCCTTTGTGACAGGATTCTAATGCAGCCCTCTGAAGAAAATAATTTTTATAGGATGCAAAAAATCATTTCTCAATATAAAATGTATCCAATACATACCATAGTATTTACATTTCCAACGCATTCGAAAGTATAATCTAATCCACCATCAGTCATCTCGATTAATATCTGCTGAATAGGTTTATCATAATCCTTGGGATTAACAAATTCTGTGCATCCAAAAGTTTTAGCTGTAAACAAGTATTAAAAAAAAATTGTACTTGTCTTAGAGAGAGATCTACAAAGAAGATTCTTTTCACTGCTTATTTTGATAAGAAATTAATTCTAATTATACACAATCTCTCAGTATATCTATACATAATTTACCTTTCTCAAATTTGGCAGGATTGGTATCTATTCCAATAATACGAGCTGCACCGGATTTTTTACAACCGAAAGCTGCAGCAAGACCAACAGCTCCTAAACCCCATATAGCACAAGTGCTTCCTGGTTCTACTTTGGCAGTATTCAAAGCTGCGCCATAGCCAGTAGATATTCCACAACCCAGCAAGCATACCTTGTCCATAGGTGCTTTAGGATCAATCTACAAAGTAATTTATAATAAATATATAAATATTAAATTATTAATAACTCTAGTGATTATGAAGATATAAATACCTTTGCGAGAGAAATGTCAGCAACCACTGTATATTCAGAAAAGGTGGAGCAACCCATAAAGTGAGCGAGTGTTTGTCCCTTACATGTAAAACGAGACGTCCCGTCAGGCATTAAACCTTTACCCTGAGTTTCGCGGATTTTGCTGCATAAATTCGTTTTCGGTGATTTGCAGAATTTACAATCCCCGCATTGAGGAATGTAAAGTGGTACAACATGATCGCCTACAATCATATATCATATTTGTGTAAACAGTAATAAATTAAGGAAATATCAGATATAATTCGGTTAAAAAGAGCAAAGTTAAAATTTAACAATATAATTTATTATAATTCAATCCTTATAAATATATGATTGGTTTACCAGGCTGAAATTCAGTGACACCCTCTCCGACACTCTCCACAATACCACTGCCTTCGTGGCCAAGTATGCAAGGAAATATTCCTTCTGGATCCAAACCATCCAGAGTATAAGAGTCTGTGTGACATAGTGCCACAGCTACCACTTTGATTCGGACTTCATGTGCTTTGGGTGGTGCTACCTCAACTTCTTCCAAAGATAAAGGCACCTTTTGCCTCCAGGCTACAGCAGCCTTGCATTTAATAACCTGAGAATAGCGATAATAAATCTAATATATACACTGATGTCAGAAAGTTTAGGACCAAGGATTCATATATTACTATTTTCAAAGTTAATATTGCCTAAAATGATCAAGTTTTGCTTATTAGGCTTTGTATTGATGGTTAATAATAATAATTTAATGATGTTAAAATCTAATAATAAGCAAAACCTAATCACTGTAGACAATATTAACCTACTTTGAAAATAGTAACATATAAATCCTTATTTCTAAAATTATTAGCGTTAAAATTGTCAGATTGTCTGTTAAATCTAAATATGTTACTTATGTCTTGAGGCATTGGCTCTTATTATCCAATTTTCTTTTCTTATATTCATTAAAAATTTTTTTATTATAATTACTTTTATAGTTTGTTGATAGATTTAAGTTCTTTTCTTAATATCTTATAAATAATTTGAATTAGTAGATATTATTAATTATAGATATCAAAGAGCATTATTGAATTCACTTAAGGAATTATCTTTATTTTTAGGTACAGTATAGAAACATAAAATATATATATACACACAATTTGGATAATGTGACGTCGGTTGATACAGGTTCCACTGTATGTGTATGTATATGAGAATAATTTTATTAATAATTTTACAAACATTTCTCGTACATCTACTTTTTTCTAATTTTTTAATATATCAAGCAGGCAAAGTGTGTTAAATATTTAGAATACATAATATTAAAAAAATAAATAAATATTCATGTTTCCATGTGTCATTAACTCATTATGGAAAGAAATCATGTTTATAATAATCATGCACATTATCTCTGCAGAAATTGCAATGATAAAATAATCTTGTCTTAGTTTTAATAAGCAATTTTTTCCTCAGTAACCTATCTTCCCATATTTTCTGTACATTAACCAAGTGTTTTCTGTAGAAATGATTGTTAAATGATTTTAGTAAATTAAATTATTTATATTTTATTAATATCTATACAAATTCTATACTGTTTTACTTTATTTTTCTAAATAAACGTATACATATATCATTAGGCTAAATTCAAACTTAACAGAAAATAAATAATTCACTCTTGTGTAAAGTCTTTATTCGAAAGAAAATAATTCTATTTTAACAATTGTATTTTCTACCAAAATATTTTTACGTAGCAAAATATATTTCAACGAAGAAAGACAAATATCACGCAAAATGATGGATATTAATGATGTAAAAAGAAACGAAGAGTGAATAAATTAGTAGTAAATTAAGTAAAGGTGTAGAAACAAATAAACGACGATTGATACCTTTCCAGCAGTATCAGACATTATCCTTTCAAATTATCACGCACTGTATCTTTCGTTCGAATCGAAAGTTGGGACCCAGAGTTGATCCGGTAAATGAAGAAATTAATCTCAATAAAAATCTCAACAATCGCCAGCTATGCTTCCACTTCTCCACATGATTCCACACTCGTTGAGGCGGGCCAGTTGCGACTGCGCGAGTACGGAAAATCCTATTCATTGGTCGTCTCAGATCGCGGCATGTGGCGAGAGAATACAAAGTCATCCACAAGTTTTTTTTTCAACGTAATTACGTAAATATGATTTAAACGACTTTTTCGATTAAATCAATTCTTAGGATACTCATGGACGCCAATAAAACAATCGTACATCAGATCTGGGGCAACGGACTGAAACGGAAGTATGTAAATATCCAGTTTTAAACGAAAAGAGATGATCTTTTTTCCTGTTAAAATTCCATCTGGAAAATTCTATAATATTCATTTCAGATCCGTAATTTTTCTATTTTTAGCGGATATAATATTGATTAACCAGGTTGCATCTACCTAAAAAAAAAATACATAAAAAACTCACTTAAAAAACCATCTACAAAAATCCATTAAAAAAATTGTAATTAAAATTTAATAAAAATCATGTACAGAGAATTAAATGTTGAAAATAGTCTACTAGATATTACAACAAAATTACCAAGCGGATCATAGAAATATGACGCGTTTTTATTTATAATCTTTTGTGTTATGTATTTTGAAGTATATATATTGATGTATATACTTTTTAATGTATATTTTATACATATTATGCATATATTTTAATAATCTTTCAGTTGTTTCTCCCTATCACACAGCATATAAAATTATGAATAGAATATCGTCCTAAAATTTAACAAAACATGCAGCATTTGAAGTGACTTTTGTTGTGTTAGCTGTCTGTACGAAATATAGTGTTTGCATTTGCATTTTATTCTTGTTTTTACACAGTTGATATAAAAGGTGAAAGGCCTACCATGACATGATAAAATATCATTATGTAAACACAGTATCAGTATCATCACATCATCACATGAATACCAATGCAATTTGTCTTTCCCTGACTATCATTAATTGCAAAATTTGTGTATGGCTTTAATTTCACATACAATATTAAAGAATGACTTGCATCATACTCAGATTATTTTAATCGGCAATTAATTTAGTAAACAATTCAAATACAACAGAAATTGCTTGCTGCAAAATTGTAATAGTAATAACTTTATTTCGTAAATGCAAGATTTTGACAAGTTGAATAAAAAATGGGAAAGAAAAAGATGTATATGTAAAAATAAGATACCAGCAAAGTTATGTCAATGGATAAACAGGAAAATAAATCGCTCACATTATAATTTATAGAGATTATAAATATTACTACGATTTACATATAAAAAAACATGATTTTCTCATGATTATTACTCCTTAAATTCATGCGTACATCACAGACAATGACAATGTAATGAATTTACATATATCAAAATGGGCAGTTATATATTAATGCTCAAATATCTCTATATAGCCTACTATACAGTATACAATCAAAATGTAAGATGAACAATCAGCATACCATTTAATCAATAACTGATATTATTCAAAAAATTGGAATGTCTTTTTCTACACAAGTGTTTCCATGACTATCGATGGACTTTCCTGTGCAGTTTTGGCGCGGGAAGCGTCTTGACGATAGTGATGAAGTGAGCAATCAAATAGCCAAGTAATGCACCTATAACACAGGGAATTGGCCAAGCTTGCCAAGGGCGATCCCAATCTAGAGGGATAACAGTAGCGCCCAACCAAGTGCTCAATATCGTCGCCTGGATGTTGAGCTTCAAAGCATCCGCGAGGACATTGCCCTTCTGGGAATAGGTTCCTGTCAGGATGTCCAATGCAGTGTCCACGCCTAGATGCAAACTGGTGGACACAAAAGTCAGTATGATCAGCGTGACGACGAGCATTGTTGTCTCCTCATGGTCGGTCAGTACGGGCGCGCCGAACAGCACAATCATCACGTAGTAAACTATTGACAGCACGAGCGCGGTAAGTGAGAATTTGAAGATCTCCCTCAGACACTTCGTCCAGGATCTCTTGGCCTTCGACGAGATCCGCTGTTCAATCTTAATTATCGTAGGCGCCTCCGCTTGCAGCATAGGAAACAGTAGCTTTATCACCTCGGCAAACGTTAGGATCATCAGCACAGGTAAGAACTTGTACTTGCCGACGTTGTACAGATTATCATTGAACTTGACCAACGTCAGAATCCCGGAAAGGTAAATGCAGGTGAAGGAGCAATAAGACAGCAGCAGCCTCTGCTCGGCCTTGTTGCCGACACCCATCTGGCCGTGATGTTCGTGTAATCCGCTGGAGGCAAGGTCTTCGTTCCCGGTATTCTACCGCACCGAAACCACGCCGGCCAGGCCACACGCCTACAGCGCCTGTAGACTAGTGTAGACATGCATTTGAGGTTATGTCGAGATTATGTCAGCTGACACGAAACGAAACGCGAACGTAGTGTTTTCAGATCCGAGCTGATCTGAGCCGCACCGTCGTCGTCATATCCAGGACGGAAAAGGCCTGAAATTTTTGTTGATCACTAAACCGTTCTTATCTCGTTCTACCGAAGTGTTTTACCATGGGTAAAAATAAACAACGTACTAAGAACAATGCACGGGTAAGCATCAATTACTTGCACACAATTGCGCAATTATGAGTATTAATGCGTGCAATAATTTCATTATATGAGCATTTTGTCGGTTATATTCTTTATAGTTGCTTTATGTTATGCTTTTTCACAAAGAAATAGGCGCATATGTAATAACAACGTTGAAAAACAGAGAGGAATATAAACATATGTCATCATAAGCAATTATTATGATGAACAGCAAATTGTCCTAGATAGCCAAATATGTCAAAAAGATTTTGCAAAATGTTACAAATTTTATTGATAAAATGTCAGTAGAAATATAATAAAATCTGTTAACAAGCTGCTAGTTTCTAATGGTGGATTAACTGTGAAAACAGAGTAGAATCTGTCACTTTGTCATCATTTGAATGATATATTCCATTTAAGTGATTACAAAATGACTTTCTACTAGGTTCGCTTTCTACTTAGTTTTTGCGAAATTCTCTGTGATTATGTCAGTAGACAGTAAAACATTGACAATTGATGTCAATTCAATGCAATATTTTGCTTAAATTAGCTTTCAAAATGTTAATATAGTCATTTTGTTTATTATGTATGATTTGTATTATTTTCTTAATAGTATTTCTTTATATTGGATTGTGCAATCCTTTAACATTTTTCAGCCATCAAATAGCAGCCGTAGTGCAGAACTCTTGGGGACTGCAACTCCTAACTTTGTTGGATTCTCGGCAGTTAAGGATGGAGGATATGTTCCTGTTCTACCTGGTCTATCCTTGTATTCTTTAAATGAAGTTGAGATGAATAATGTAGATTCCAATTTTCAAATAATACTAAAAAAGATGAGCAAAAAAGATGCTACGACAAAATACAAGGTGATTAGTTTGCTGATTTGATCATCACTGAGTTTGTGTAATATAAATGTTATAACTTAATATATGTACATTTGTTTGTTGATTTAGACGTTAATAAATTTGTATAAAATTTTGTAACTTATGTATGTATAGGCATTGCAAGAGTTTGCAACTTTGTGTCAAGATGCAGAAATGTTAACAGTAGAAGGTATGTTACCGTTTTGGCCAAGATTTTACTGTGCTCTCTCCATTGACATAGACCACCGAGTGAGAGAAGCTGCACAGTTGGCACACGCAGCAGTTGTCAAGCGTGCAGGCAAGCGTATAGCGATGTATCTGAAACAATTGGCTGGCACTTGGTTTACCTCTCAATACGATACGTATCCTCCAGCGGCTTCAGCTGCTACCAACTCTTTCAACAGCACATTTCCCCCATGGAAAATGGTTAATGCAATCGTTCATTGCCAGTGCGAAATTTTATTATACATTAGCAACAATATAATTGTGCACACAGCTCAGACGTTATCGACGCAAAAGTCCCTTACCAATGAAGAAATGGAAGCCAAATATGAGAGAGTACTGACGGCAAATCTTCAAGCATACAGTTATTATTTCAAGAAAGTACCACTTGACGAAATCGATAAAACCTTAGAAATTCACAACAAAATTTTGAGCAGTTCGAAGTTTTGGAAATTGGCTAAACACGATGCTTTGCCAATAAAAACAGCTTTTTTCAATGTGCTGACATCAATAATGGAAAATGCAGGAAAGTTATTGCAAAATGAAAAGAAAAGAACGGTAACCACTATTATGAATAGTATTGATGAATCTGAACCGGCTATTTTATCGGCTGTGTGGGAATCGATGCTAATAGCTACAACGAAAATTGACGATTGGTATCTCGTCGTAAATATTAACAAACTTGTACTTCCCAAATTGTGGAACATTTTACGATCCGGCGGACAGTGCTGCGCCAGCACTGTTTATCCAAACCTGCTACCCTTCGTCAGTCAATTCCCAAAGTTTAATATTGATATCACTAATCTGTATACAAATTTCTTTAACAATATGCGTCAAGGATTCTCTGTGAAAAGTGTGCAAATGAGCCGTTCAGAAACACTTGCTGTAACAACATCTTTCATCGAATGTTTACGTTATTCAGTTCTCGTAAACACCGAAAATGTAGATTTATGCGTTCAGCTCCTTAAGGAACAACTCATGCCTCTTATAGAAGCTTGTATGACAGATAATAACTTTATGAAACAATATTGCTTTACTGAGATTACATATCTAATACGGTACTGGAGCAAACATCGTACTAATGACAAGTATAAATCGTACGATTCTTTAATGGAACACTTCTGGATTGAATTACCACTACTGTTCGACAGATTTATGAATACATCAAAAGGGAGTGCACATACTGTAGATTCAAAAGATTCTCACATCGAATTTTTATTAAATTTAAAGAATGTACCAGATCGTACTCGTAAGAAATTAAAAGTAAAATTTGCCGATCCAAGTGATTCGGTTATCACGAACGAATCAAAGGTAAAAGTTATCGATGCTTATGTAGATAACATTTTTAATGCAGAACTTTGCAAATTTGTAAATACGCTCTGTACAATTTATTTTAATTCGATAAATGCATCGATAAACGATCACCAGTACATTGAGTATATCGGGCAGCTGAATAAACTTATGAAACATTTTGCAAGTAGAGAATTATTTGTTGCGTTTTCAAAATCATTTAAATTCGATGATGACTTTTTTGAATTTTACGACAAGAGCTTGAAACCTTTATTGTTGCAAAAATCAGAAATGGCTGAACAAATTCTTGAATTAATATTTCACTTTATTAGATATATAAATGATGCAGAAAAGGATAAAGTTCTAAAATCATTGATCAGGTTAAATAATATTGCAATAACAAGAAATGTCATATATTGCAGTCTCTCTGAACACAACAGAAACGATAGCGTAATTAAAAAGTGGTATACACAAGCTAATATACCCAAACTGTTAATTGATGTCGCCAAGGAAATTGCTTCATGTGATAATGAACAGTATTTCGAAAGAAATCAGAATCTGATTCTATCAGCTTTTGAAATTTCAGAAATTAGGGATTTGTTAATAAACGAGGAAGGAGCAAATGAGATTGTATCAATTCTATGTGATTCACTAAATGGAAGAGATGACACTTGTTCCGTGCAATTTGTTTCATTTATTACGAGATTGATGACTTTAATATGGAGTCATAAGCAAACTGTATCAAGTGCTGTACAGATATTGGAAACACTTTTTGAATTATGCACTCGTGAGCATGATGATTTAACTGCTGATATCGTACGCACTAGTTGGAAAGAAGGATTCATAAAAAGTAGTCAAATATTATCTGCTTTTGAATTTAACGATCTTATTCAAAGATGCGGAATTATTATCTGGAGCAAAATATATAATGCGCACGCGGATTCTGTTAAGGATACATTGGTAGATTTGGCAACAGATGTTTTAGAAGTTGTAATTAACAGTACTGACACAAAATCTCATTGCGTTGAACAAACTATTATGTTATTTTTAACGGCATCAGATATAAAATTATGGATTGGAGAGACAACCACCCTTGCATTATATGGCGAAGTGTTAACAGGTCATTTATACATGTCAAATGTTGAGACAAAAATACGGATTTTGCAGCAGCTTATTTCTATTGATATAACGAATAACGATATAATTTTGGATAATACGGCAAATTGTTTATCATGGGCTTTGTTTGTCACAGATTTGCTTAACAATTTGTATAAGAGACTAAAAAGCTCTGATTCAGAGAATGCAAATACATCCTCAGAATCGGAAGAAGAAAATTTTGAATTAAACGATACAAATTTGCCAGGAATCACAGAGATATTGATAAATATCATGTATGTAGTTAGTATAGCGGACATATATAAAAAGCATTATAAATCCACTAAACATTACAATGACGTTGATAAACTTCGTGATTCGCTAAAAAACAGTTTCATCAACTTGCATAAATATTTTGCACAAAATATCCTCGGTGATGTATTGTTACATGTACAAACAAATCAAAAAAGTTATGGATGTATGCTACCATACATTTATGCACATCATACTGAATTTTTCTTGAAAGATAAAACTGAGAATTCCGTGGAATATTTTGAAAATTACAGCAATAATGAAAATGCAGACATATGTAACAATGAGACACGTATGCAAATAATGCAAATCTTAAATTGTTATTGGCATAAAGATTGGCCAGAAAATATTCCGGAAACATTATTAACATACAACGAAATTAATACATTAATTGTTACAAGATCTATAATATCCGACTCTTCCAGACAACCTCCTGCACTATATGATACTACTGTGGACAAAATTATGTTACGTCTTGATGATATTTTTGCAATTTTAGATCAAGATATCTCTGAAATTTCCTGGAATAAATTGCTTTTGCCTCTAGAAGTTATGAGATTGCTTACGACAGTTGTTCAAAATGTTCCGTGGAAGTTGAAACATGCATACTGGGATGTTATCTTGATATCTCTCACAAAGTGGCAACAGTTACTTAACAATGCCAAACATAATTATTCTGACATTAAAATAACAACGTTGATGACAGCACTTAGTCAGTTATATTATGCAGTTGAAACTGTAATGAACAAACATGAACTGGAGCCAATACCAGAGTTACCGCCAGAGATCTTGGATGAATGGAAAAATGTGATTGCTGGTAACATATATAACGGCATTATCCAAACCTGGGTATTTTATGCAGATTTATGTAATCAGAATACGGATGTTCTGAAATGTGTTATCCCACTGAATTATTTGGGAGAGGCAATTTGTGCATTTGACAGTAGCATATTATTCAAGAAATGTGACGAACAGGTCGAGATGATTGATTTCAACAAGATGTTAAAACTGTCTTTGAAATTACTCCAATCTCCCATACCTAGTATTCAATTGGGTGCCTATTATACATTGAAATATATAGTACCGGAACTTGTACAACATGACAAAGTTCTTGTTGAGTCTGATAACTTTAAGCCGAGCAGTCTCAATATTAGAAAATTCGAAGAAGTACTATCAAATACACAGAATATTGTAAATACAATGCTGATGGAATTCAAGTAAGTTTCTGCTTTATATTAAATTTTAATTGTACATTAGATTTTTTAATGTAATATTGCTTCTTCTTTTTAGATTGTGTGATATAATTAGCTGTACAATCCAACCGTTTACAGATTCTTACACATATACATTAGGATATCTGTTAGCATGGGCAATTGTATTAGATATCTGCGAAAAGGCTCATAATGATTTACGATATCAGTATGCGGAAATATTGAAGTAAGTGTATTATAATGCGTATTATTCATTTCTATAATTCCTATGTTAAGACATTATTTGTAATGTTTTAAATAACTTTTATATTTTTTTACTAAATATTGTTATAAATTTTAGAAATGAACTTTTCCCTTGCTTGTTGAATAATATCTTCAAGTTAATGCCCATGGAAGTTCTACAAGATAATAAAAATAAAACTGTAAAACTACTGGAATTATTTACCACCACTCCAGTTTTTCGTTTTAAAGGTACTATTAAAATAATACATTTACGTATGTAAAGTTTGATTACATATCATATATCGTTTTATTATATTGCAAAATTGTAGAAAGTTGGACAGAGGAGAGATTAGATCATATTGTATGTTGGTTATATACAAACTGCTTACGGCGTCTACCAGTATTAGTTAGACAATGGCTGAGCACAATTGACAGCAGAGTGAGTGCAACAGTAGACAAGATTACAAGTCATTATGTTAGTCCTAAACTTTGCGAAGACGAGCTTCTTTATAGCAGGCTACAGTTGGCTAATGTTGAAAATATGCAGGTATGCTTTTTCTCATAATCCTGTTTCGTTCACATACAAATTTTTAGTTAAAAATTTTATTTATTTTTAAAAATTGAATATATTCTTTGTGTTATTACAGGTAAAAGTACATTCAACAGCAAGGGAAGTAGTAGCCGAGTATCAAATGGAAGATACAAAATTGGAATTAAGCATAGTATTGCCATCAAACTATCCCTTAGGTAGAGTAATGGTAGAATCTGGTCAAGAGATAGATGGTACAGCAAAGGGAAAAAATAGTCACACACAACTCTCTAAATTTCTTACGCATCAAGTAAGTGCAAAATACACTTTTATATATTTTTTTTAAGAAATGTGTTCTAATTTTTTTTTTTATAGAATGGTTCTGTTTGGGATGGTCTTCTAATGTGGAAACGCAATTTAGATAAGAAATTTGCAGGCGTCGAAGAGTGTTACATATGCTTTAGCATTTTTCATATTAGTACATATCAATTACCAAAATTGTCATGTCACACTTGTCGTAAAAAGTTTCATACTCGTTGCTTGGTAAGCATACCCTATTAATTTTTTCAACATATTGACATATCTATATATACCTATATATACTTTATATTTTTATTATTATTATTTAAAGTACACATATATTTTTTTATTTCAGTATAAGTGGTTCAATACAAGTCAAAAGTCCACCTGCCCGATATGCAGAAATGTATTTTAATCTGATTTGGAAAGATTTTTGCACATAGAAATTCATGGTGTAAAAATTAAATAAAAATAATACAGTAAAATGGAAGGAAACATTGTATAAAACAAATATGTATTATTAATTTTATAAGAACGTATAAATGTGAACTGAACGTATAAATGTGATCTAATATAAGTTTACAACAATCTATAACGTTTAGTCGATATTGCTCGGAGAAATGATCGCATAATCAATTTATATATCCAGATGATTTGCAGAATAGAAATAAGAACTTTTTTCCTGATTTAATTTTGGATTTATTATTTTTATATGTATTATGAATTTATTATCTCATGATGATAGTATTCGAATTGTTTTGTATTCATTTTTTTATTTCTGAATTATTTTGATGATGCAAATATAATCTTCATTATACGATAAAAATAATATTCCATTTAAGATATGTGTATGTACATTATATGTTATATATATATACATACATACACATATACATTTTACATACATACACATTATACATTTTATATATATATATATATATATATAATAAATGTTAAGTTGTAAAAAAAAATAAATTTACATAATGTATTAAATTTATTGTTACATCAAATAAATTTAGACAATATAAATATAGGAATAAGATATTTTTGTGATAATTGTTCTCTACATATATATGTATATACAATATATGTATTTGATAATATATTTTAGCTGTAATGCAATCACTATGTGATGTTATTAATTTTAACTTCGATTTAGATTCAGTATATATCTTGCTACTTCATCATATATCAAACCTTATGTTTGACTTGTGAATCTGTATGAGATTATAAACCTGTTTCACACATAGAAAGCGTTTTTAATAAAAAATGTTTTACCATATGAAAAAATGATATAATTTTTTATTTCCACGATTCCAGAATAAAAGCTGCAATAGGGTTGATCGTTTTTTGCGGGAAAAAATTTGTAAATTTCTTAAGCATCCGTATGTCGCTGTTCGATGCCAAGGTCAATACATATATGTTCAAGAGCAGGCGTAAACGCAACGCATTAGTACCGCACGTCAGTGTGCATCAGTGTGTTGACGTGAATTAGGAACAGTACAGTGTAGTGGTTTCTGTTTGTGCTACAAACTATTTCTGGGCATAGTAATTATTTAAAGTGCGTGTCTTTCAACATATTACTTAAGATATATCATACGTATTAAAAAAAACTTTGTAAGATAATACGGCGGAATATTCATACGTTGTGGCTCCAATTTGCGATAAGAGTCCTGAGGAAATGAATGACACTAAATCATATGACATATTTAATGTAATATTAGAATAGCTAAAAAAGATGGATGTGTATTATGGTAATCACTGCGTCGTAATTTTGCAGCAAACTTCTCGATTAATTGACATAGCGTAACCTAAAAATGTAGCACAAAAATTACAAATGCAAATCTACCATTAAATTTGATGTCTTTGATGACCTTTATGCTGCACCATCGAAGATAGTCGAATCTGTCGAAAAATAAGTTTTTGCAAATTTCTGCTATAAAGTTTTATCAACAAAATACCAGCAAATAGTAGACTGCTAATGTAATGTACAAAATGTAATGCGATAGAGTGTTGAAAATATATTTTATTCAAATATAATTTATTCAAATGATAAAATAACAGATTCTCTATTCTGTTCAATTTCTGTTGACATAAGCAGATTACACTGAATACCAACTTTAATGGAAATGCAATTATAATTAATTTGTCATAGTACTCTGCTGGAATCTGCTAACAAATGGTATCACATTCTCTGCATCAAAGTGAGATAGATATATGATTAAGCATATTTAGAAGAAAAAAATAAAACACAAAAATACTAAGATTATAGCTACAAAGTAAGAATTATAATCCAAGGCTTATTTTATTGTATTGTAATGGAGAGTCAATTACTTTTATTTATTTTGAAAGATATTTCCTATTGTGGCTATAACAATTGTAATAATTGTAAAGCATACTATCATTATTACAATGACTGTACCATTTTTTATTTGGAGAGACTATAGATACTGTATCTTTATATCGATTACCACATTATCATTATCACGAGATACAATATGTTCCCATTTTTTATGAAGTGGTTTCATTCACAAAGTATCAACTATTTAATCTGAATATCAAACCTCATGTTTGACTTATAAATCTTTATTATCATGTAAAGATTTAATAATTGTCTAATGAGTAAATTCAATTTTATATGCATCTTTTTTTATCTAGTTCAATTTTTAGTATATATATATATACACACACACACACACACACACACACACACACATACACATATGATTTAGTGAATATATTAATTAGTTAGCATTTTATGCATAATTATTTAAATTATGTATAATGCAGAGATGCATAGATTAAAAAAAGGATAAACGATTTCAAAATCAAATTTGTTAATGATATTTTAACAAGTTTTCAACAACTTTCTAAAGGATTTTTTAGCGAAATTTTAAAAAGATGTCATCAATAATGCAACTTTTTATGCAGCATCAAATTTTTGTTATCTGAAGAAAAAGATTAAAAGAAAAAACAATTGTAATTTTTTGAAAATTTTTTTGAAATAAAATCTCTTGAAGGAAAAAAAATTTCTTTTGATCATTGTTTCAGAAAATTGTGATTATAATTGCAAGTGACCAAAACTAAATGCTTATTACTTGTTGAAAATTAAAAATAATTTCTTTATCAAGATAAAAATAATTTCTAAGATAAATCAATATTCTTCAAAACAAACATATTTTTTTGTATAAGTTCTTAAATATTTTTTGCACCTATTTATTTACTATTTTATATAAAATATTTCTGTAATTATTAAATCCATCTAAAAATTTTCATGAAAGCATTAATGCTTTAGATTTTGAAAAATCTGTCTCAAGAATAGTTTGAAAAATATTTTTATAGAAAATAAGTTTAATTTTATAATTTTGTGTTCTATTAATTATTAATATTAATAATTTTCTTCCACAGAATGCTGTCAAGACAGTTTGCTCGTAGTGCTCATTTAAATATAACAACACGATGCTTTAACCGTAGCAGTATTATACGAGAAATTAATAAAATTCCTGCACAAAAAAGTAGTGAGACCGTTAAGGGAACTGAAAATGTCATAGGTAAAAAAAGTGACATAAATAGATAAAATAATTACATTCTATATGAACTAAATGTTTAATAACTGAATTGATTAATCTTATATGTAGTTGAGTTTGCTTTCAAGAACTATTACTTAAAAACATTAATTTACATGTATACTCTTTCTTGGCGATTTAATTGTAAAAAAAACATGCAATATGCATAAAATAAAAAAACTGTTTAAACCATAAATGTAATTTCTTATACACGTTTTGTTTTAGGGTCACAAATGCATCGTGTAACTGGTTTTGACAAAACAGTACTTGTTTGGGTAAAACGATATCCGAGCATTGCAGAAGTTCCTAAGGATGTTACGTATGTTACACATCTAGCTTCATAAAAGGAATTTAACACAAAAATTTCGAAATTAATTTAAAAAAAAAAAAAAATAGTGTTAACATTTACAATCACAAAATTTTATAAGAAATGTAACTTTTAATGTTATTTTTTATTAAATAAGAAATATTTAATATACCTTTATAACAACTTTATGTATCATGAATTTTTTTTGTGATTGATTTATTTTATATTATTTACTATAATAAATGTTTTCTTGAACAGAGTGAACTGTATGCTTACTGCAAGAAGTAAAGCACGAATCAAGGCTTGTCAATATATGATTGGTTTTACTCTCATTGGTTGCTTAACAGCCGCAATAATTGGAAGAAAAGCTGCTGCACGTGGAGAAAACTTACTTACACAAAGACAAGAGTGGTATCAGAAAAACGTGGTAGAAGATAAAAATAAATAGATCTGTAAATGCTCAGAAAATGTAGAAATCTTTAGGATCAATTTTCTGAGAAGCTCAAATTATAAAGATATTATAAAGATATTATTGCTTTAAAATATTTTCATATATTTTTCTGAAGTAATAAACGTTTAGTTTTGACCATTTTAATGATTGGTATTTGTAATATATAAGGCTGTTCCTTAAAACTGCAGTAACAAAGCAACAAAATTATTCTATGTATGTACAGATATCTATTGTAAAAATATCCAATTTACATTTAGTTCTACAATTTATGTATACTGTATGTAACGAATATCTGATTCTCATTAGAATTAGTAAACAACTAATTTGATTTTACAATATATATGTCTAAATATTATACAATCTCCATTATTTGTGTACTTTCAATTATCCTTATATATTGAACAATATAAACTTTTCCCATACAGCACAAAATCTTTCAGGGATTTCCTGAAGACAACTAGAGAACGTCCCTTGGATAAAATGTACTGTTTGGGTTGTAAGAAAACCAGTATATATTGTACATCATCATCACAAAATAACAATGATTTAAGGGACAAACATATTGTCATTTACAAAATTACTATATATAACTATACTGTAGCAATTCAAAAATAATAGCATTTAAATCATCATATATATCGATATATCTTCAGATTTTTTGGAAGTTCTATGTGTTTATGTGCAATGGTTTGTAGAATCCACGACATCTCTCGTAATAAACTTGTACCGTACGTTTCTTTACAACTTCCTCTATATTGAGTTCAGACTGTAGCAGTCTCAGTTTGGTCTGTTCATTTCTCAAATTTTTTATTAACATTGGATTTTCATCACCATCCTTCTCTTTCATATCTTTCAGCTGCTTCACCTTCTCCCTGGTGATGTCTACGCATCTTGTGATTCTTTGTGTCCTCTGCTTATGCTCAGATTCTATTTGTTGGAACAAGTCTTTACACTGCGTAGTAGGATCCACCTGGCCTTTGAAAGACTCGGTAGGAATTGTAGTATTCAGCATGTAAATTATTTTATCATCTATCTGTCGCATCTTTTTTAACGTATCCTAAAATACAGATTGTATGCTTTTATTATTTTTGTACTTATATCTAGATAAAATTATGTAATTGTATTTATTATATTTCAAAAAATAATACGAATGCAGAGCTGTAACATTATATATATATATTTTTTATATACATATATATTTTCATTGCCCTCAGCTAACCTCAATGCACACGTTTTTAATCTCTCAATAAGCTGTCCGTGTAAACACGTCTAGAAAATAGACGTAACTTTAATAATAACGATAAAATTCTTCGTTAAGTCTTAAATAATTTCTTTTGTGTCGTAGAATACTATTTTTGTATAATAAAAATATAAAATGATAACCATTAACCGGTATCAATTATAAATTTTAATATCTTACTTTAAGCTGACTTAAGCATTGTTAAATGTGTACATATTTATTATACTCGTATAACGCGCTGTGCGAACACCCGAGTGTAATGTAAATCCTGCTTTCAGAAATACCTGAAATTCTAAAAAATCGTTACACTCCACACTCGTGGCTGCCATTTTTTTAAGGTTGGAAAGTGCACAGGGCACAGATCGGACATGGAACTAGTTCGCCCGAGTCATTGCAAGTTGGAATGGAAGGGATGATAAAGAAGTTTTTCATCAAGAATTTCTTGTTTTACAAATTTCTTCGATTAATTAATTAAAAATATGATGGCAATACTATGATCAATATGATTATACATAGCGATTTTTATTCTCAGATTGTTCCACGTTATGTTATCTCGAATATTTGGAACATTTAAAATATTAATTACAGCATTTACGGCATTTTATTTAAATATTTCCATGGGATTAAGAAGATCCTAAATACCGATCGCATTACAGAATAAATTAATTTTTAAATTGATTTAATAGATCACATACTTTTGTAAGATAAAAGTACGAACAAAAAAAAACTAGATAAGATATATTTTACCATATTTTACGAGAAAATAGAAAGATAGAAAAGAAAAGTGACCATGCCCACGATTTAGCTGATACAACGCCATCTCTACAACGTGGATATACACTACGATGTCAATTGTACTGGTTAAACTAGCTTAAAGCACGTCGTCACATGAGACTGTTGGCATACCTGACAAAAGGAGCGCCGAGAGCGTGTTTACGAACTTTAAATTTTTCGTATCCTAACAACCTTCGTGCGACTGATTGATTTGTCGCACTGTACCGATGGGCAAACGCAGTGAGGACGAGGCGCGAATATCAAATTGTAGGAACGAATAAACACTAAATACGAATTTAAATTGACTCACCGTTCGCCGCTAATCGCTCCGTCCAGCTCCGTCTCGGTCACACCTCTCGAACATTCGAGATCCAAGATCCTCCACACGACGATCGATCCTCCTCCTCTTGATTCACACTTGATTCACACATGAACGCACGACTCTTCGTTTTTGACACTCTCGGTACTCAATTAAACGTATTAACTCGAGATAAAAGGCAACGGAGAAGATACGAAACACGATTGAACGCGACACGACTTCGCACAATGCATCGTATGCGATATTATGCGATACAACGACACTTCACGGTCGACATTCTACGGCAATCTCGAAACATTCGTTCGCTTAAAAACTCGTATGGGACGACGAAGATACGAGTTGAAACGCGTTGCGACGCACCCTGACTTTCACCGTGTTCCCGAACCGAACGATTGCTGCTGCCACTGCGTAGCAGCGTGACTGGCGCGAGGCCGCGCCTGCGCGCCGCTGCGCCACTACCGCCGATGCTACGCAGTAGCGGCAGTCGGTCGGTTAGGGAGCATGGCGGAAGGTCAGGTCGCGTTGCGGCGCATTTCAACTCGCATCCTCGTCGTCCCGTACGAGTTTTTGACATGAGTGAATGTTTCGAGAGTACCGTAGAGCGTCGACAGTAAAGTGAAGTGTCGAGCATTTGTGTTAACATTCGTCGTATCGGATACGATGCATGGTGCGAAGTCGTGTCGCGTTCAATCGTACGTGTTTCGCATCTTCTCCGTTGCCTTGTGTCTCAAGTTTTCGACGGGCGTGAGTACCGGGAATGTCGACAACGAAGTGTCGCGCGTTCGTGCTGAGTGTGAATCGAGAGGAGGAGGATCGTCGTGTGGAGGATCTTGGATCTCGAATGTTCGAGAAATGCGGCCAAGACGGAGTTGGACGGAGCGGCGAACGGTGAGTCAATTTGTGTTCGTATCTACTGTTTGTTTGTCCCTACAATTCGATCCCTACATTTGCGCCTCGTCCTCATTGTATTCGCGTAAATTATAGTCGGTATAGTGCGACAGATCAGTCACGCGAAAACTGTTGATAGGAAAAATTTGAAGTTCTTGTGCCCGCGCTCGACGCTCCCTTCGTCAGGTGTGCCAATAGTCGCGAGCGACATGCTTTTCGAGGTTTGACCGGCCAATCAAAGTTGGTCTTGCTTTGATCGTTTCGATATTTCGAGAATCGCAATATTGTTCTCGATGTATATTTTCGCAATCACACAGTCAGTGACGGATCACCGCGTATTGTATTCAAATTGCTGAATCCCGTTACTGGATTCATTCCCGGATGCTGAGAATTTAAGAGACAAATATTATTTCTATACAACAAAATAGCCTGTATCGCTGACACGGTGATCATTACGTTTTATCCGGTATTCACGTACGAGCGAGCAGGAAAAGAGACGAGTGGACGAAAGGATGGAGTGAGGAGGAGGGGCGAGCGAAACGAGATTACGACCGGTAAGTGCATTTTCCCCGTTTTTCATTGAATTTACGATCAAGTGGTTAAGATCGTGTTCAGATCGGATAGATCAGTATTATCCTCGTCTTTTCTTCCGGACAAACTGTGGCTACGACATGGTTGCGAAAACCGGAGCGCGAAGGAGCGAAAGGGAATAGGATGGAAGGACGCGGCAAGACGCGGGGTATTCGAGACACTTGGGTTAATCTCACGCGCATTAAAAGCCATTCTAAATAAAACAGCATATGTATGGTGATTGCATGTACACGGTCGACATATAGAATTTGGGAGGTGGGGTTGCAACGTCGTCGTCGTCGCGACGACGTTGAACATATTCCATCAGTCTGATAACTCCTGGCGGGATACCCGAAGAGGTGGAAGGTTAAGGTGGGCGGTTTGATAACTAATATCGGCCGCGCACCTTATTTCTAAAAATATGTATATTCTTGGTAAGATTTGTCACTATTGAATTTTTCCTAATATTTGCTAAAATCTACCGTTATTATGGTGGAAATACAAAAAAAGGACAAAAAAATAAATTGAAATTGTTAAATTACATAAATTTATAAAATTTTTATACAATTTCATATTATACTTTTTATATAATTTCATGTTAATTTTTTATACACAATAATTATTATACATATAATTATAAAGTAGTAAACAAAATACAATGCAATATATTATTCACAATTGACATTTCGTTCATTTTAGTTATAGGGTAAATTGAACAATTTAGAAATGAAGAAATATTCTTAACAATGTTTTACTTTTGGCTGATATCCTAAGTTCGTTAAATCTTTTATCATAATTGTTACAGCTTCAGTAGAAATAGGTTTAAGTGGTGCACGAGGTAGTCCTGTATCAATATCAGTAAGAAGAGTCATTGCCACTTTCATTGTCTCCACCCAATTACCTACAAATAATTAATTTTCACAATAATGTATTTCATCAGATGCAAAAATGATACTTACCATGCTTAATTACAGCAACCACCGCGCTTGAAAGTTTCTCTTGCATATCCTTGCTTTTTAACATATCTCCATTCTTGCAAACAGTAAGAAGATTCAGTATAAGCTCCGGAAACATGTTTCCACTGGTTACTATAAAGGAATTCATTCCTAATGCACATGCGGCGTTTATTAACTAAAAAATCAGAATAGATCATATATCTTTCCATTACAGTGGAACAATAAAACACAGATGGGTAGTAAATAAAAAATCTATATAACCAGTAACTAATTGATATTCAATTTAGCATTCATTTACTACTTATTTCTAATTTATTTTTTATTCAAAAAGCCCTGGCCTTTACGCCAAACCTTATGAGCTAATTTTTGTTTTATTACCTGATCATTGCCAAGAAAAATAGTATATTTCCTATTATCAGCATGTAGTGCTTGTGCTCCTTCCTCTAAGTTGGCGCTAGTGAATTTTATACCAACGAACGAAGGTATTTTGTCACCAACTGATTCAAGAAATTGTCCCATGTGTACTACAAAATATTTATACATAATCTTTATGATGCAATATAAAGAAATATCAATCTTACCAATTATGTCAGTTGTTGAATATCATATGCATATTAAAATTAAAATATTGAAAGGCTTACTGTTAACATTAGTCAGCATAGGAATATGGTAATACAGTAACGGTGTCTTTGGTGCTGCCTTGCCTATTATTTCCAAGTATTCGATCAATTGTTTAGGGGTAGTAGGCTTGAAGTACAATTCTGGTAAGCAGAGTATAGAATCCACTGACAGACTACTTGCGTGTTTCGCCTATGAATTGTTTTCCTTCTGTTATTTAATCGCGGAAATGGAATGAACGTTATTTTCTTCATATATTAATAATTACACCTACAAGTTCGATAACATCAGGAAGAGGTGCGCCTCCTACTTGAATCATCAGGTGTTGCTTTGTTTCTTTCACTGCCTTTACCCAGGTTTCGGTAATAAGTTTTCTTTCAACAACAGACATTGACATTCCTTCACCACTTGTGCCATTAACTGCAAAAAGATGTGATAAATATGCAACAAAGTACTATTTCAATTCAAAATAATTATTATATATTTTCAAAGTCTTTTGAAATCATTTTTATGTAAAAAATTTTTTGGCAGAAATTTAATAATTTTAATTTAATAATTAAAATTTATTTTAAAGATAACTTACCAAGTATACCTTTGATTCCATTCTTTGCTAAATATGTTGCATATTGTGGTATAATGTCCAAATTAAGAGATCTATTAATAAATATCAGAGAAGAGAGGTCATTACATAATTCAGTTTAATATCAGTTATTAGAATTTATGGATACAAGAATAATTACCCATCATTGTTAAAAGGAGTTAACACGGGAACAATGAGACCTCTGTAGGTATACGATAATCTCTGCAATTATAATAATAATATAATATTATAAATGATTTTGAAATTTATTTTGTAATTTATTTAGTTTTACATTAGTATATGTTTTGCTCGCGAATATTTATACAATCCCTTCTCAAGACTACAACTTTGCTTTGGACATATTTATTTTGTTTCTTATTTAAATAATAAAAGTAACATTGAGTATAAAAATTATATATATTGCGGTTTTTCTAATAAATTTGTATTTCTTGTGCTTAATGAATATGTGTGTATTTAAGAAAAAAATTGTAACAAAATCAAATATAAAATTTGAGTTTTTTTTTCTACGTTTTACTCGTTAAAAGAATAAAAAGTGCAGTTTAATTCATTTTGATATTGTTCGTATTAAATTATTTATTTTAGTTTGTATATGTCTACAATTCTCATTCTTATTGGAAATTATGAAGAATAAAAGAGGATTAATGATGATTTGCAGAGATTTATTCATAAAGATTTATTTATTAAAATTGCATTTTTTATATTGAAAAATAAATATTTCAATATAAATTTTGATACAGATTTCTTAGTATATAATTGTTATTGTGCATAATGACTAGTAACTTTAAAATCAAAATGTCATGTGACGTACAATTGTATCACAGCATGATTGACATCTACAAGTGTGATATACATATAGCTCAATTTATACTTTCACTTGATCACATTTTTCAATAGAGCCATATGAGTTTCTCTTACTTTATATTGTGTTTAATTTTACATGTAATATCTATGATTAGAGAATGTGAATGAAGACTCCGTTAGTTCAATATCTATTTGGTTATTTAACTATACTTGTGTGATGAATATTCGAGTGAATATTGTGAATATCACGCACTTACAGACATTGTGTTGTAAATACGTTGCAATAACGTACAACTCTGTAGGAGAGCAGTGAAAAGAACTAAACAGCACACAGTAACTAAATATACTCTTTCCTGTTGAGTGCTGATAAGATAGTGTTTTGTTTGTGAAACATTAAAGCCTGTTCTGCGTATAAATCGTTTAGGCGACAATGGATGTCACTAGTTGGTTGTCACATGTCGTACATGGAATTATGTAAAGGCCTAGAGTTAATTTCTTGTCTTATACATCGATGAAATAACAACTTTAAAACTAAGTCCACGGTTCCCTGAGTCTTGAAATGTCACGTCTTGTTTATATTATCTACAAATGACTATAGTTGAGATTTCATCAAAAACGATCAAAAATTCAATAATCTGATAATAATGTAGTGGGATTGTAGCAAAGACAATGCCTTTTTACCTGTAATATTCCATTTTTTGGACGTCGCACTCTGCCCTTTGTCTGTATATTTTTTGTTTTATCGATGAACTAATTGCCACAAAAGTTTCTTTTATGTGTCTGGCAGAACGATAAGTATTCCCTCTAGTTCCTTTCGGATACATTTTGATCTAAAACTTCCATGCAAAATTTTGGGCATGGTTAATACTGAAAAGTGAAGCGACACTCTACTGCACTACCTATACATACACATATGAACTATACATACACATACAAACTATACTCATAGTAACAACACGTACATATTATAAATAGACACATTGTATATATATATAAGAAAATATAATCTCTGATATAATAATGTCTGATATAATCTGGCTCACGGGCAAAGCTTATGCAAAAGGCCAAGTGAAAAAAGCAGGTTGCACGCTTTTCCTTGTATCTGCATGACGCAGGTATAAAATTATCTGTAGAATTATTACAGTTTTTGATATACGAATTTTGATATAGATTTTTGTATAAAATTTTAATCTTTTTAAAATCATCCATATTTTTCTTTTTTACGAATATATTTTTATTGTTCTAGATTATAAAAATATATTTATAAGGAATATAGAGAGAAAAGTCATTAAAGCTGGTACCCCATTTTGTTTTCGGATAATATTTCTTAAACAAAAGTTAAAACAACAGTTTACTTTCTTTTTTAGACACGAACTTTCTTTTCGATCATCACTCGAACAATGATGTGATGCATAACATTGGCTGCGTTCAGCAGACTCAACATGTTAAGATATTTTTCTAGATCATCCAATCAGACCTTCAGATTTAGAAGAATACACCAATAACAGCGAGCGCTCACTCAACTGTTGAGTCTGCTGAACGCAGGCATTGAAGGTTACCATAGATGAAGACAGATGAGGTTAGCAGACCTATGGTTTGTTTTCATGAAGAAATCCATTTTATGCTATATAACGATTTTATGTTTAAAATCACATTAGAGAAAAATCTGAGAGATAAAAATAGAAACAAAACAGTTTTAGAAAGATACTAACATGTAAAATGATCTAATATTATCAATAATATACTCACTGTTTCAACTATTTTTACTATTTTAAATATGAGATTTGCAAGAGAAAATTATGCAAACCTATGTAGTAAACATCATGGACATAGGAATGTATAATGTGTCCATGGTAAACACCAACTAACAGTTATATATCTTTTGGTATTTGCTGGAAATTTTATTTTTGTTTTGTAAGAATTCGTTTTTAGCAGATTTTAAGATAGAAAAAAATTATAAACGTATAAATTATCGGTTTTTATTTCTTTAATTATGCATGAATGCACGATTTCTTCACACATCCAGATAAAGATATGTCAATTAAAAATTGGTTTTTTTCTGAAATCTCTGGTTATGTAACGGATAGCTATTCTTCATATTATTATAACTTCAACACGAAATGTGATAGACTTTTACTAAAAATTATCATATTTCTAAGAGATATCTTATGGATAAATTTATATCTAGAGATGAAAAAATTGGGCAAAGTAAACCATGTTTTTATCGGTATTAAAATACAGCAATGTTTAGTTTCTGAGAAATAGGGGATACTGTTTTAGAAGGGATGGGTATTGACGACTTTTTTCTGTATGAAGAATACGGATAAAAGAAATTGATGAATTTACAATATATTTATGATATATATTTACAAAATTGACAAAATTGTAACAATATGAATTAATTTTTTTGATTATTAGAGATATTTATTTAAAAAAAATGCGCGCGTTACAGTAACGATATTTTATGTTTATGATTAGGTAATTTATTGTAATTGTAAAACAGATAATTATTGTATTTATATTAATATATGCTATATAAATACGATAGGTAGAGAAGGACAATATTTTCATTGTTTGTAATATTTAATTTTTGGTTGATAGCCTAAGTTTGTTAAATCTTTTATCATAGTTTCTACAGTGTCGGAAAGAACGGATTTAGGTAGTGCACGAGGTACTCCTGTATTAATGTCAGTAAGAAGGGCCGTTGCTATTTTCATAGGAACCCGCACTTGTTTATCTACAAATAAAATTGATTTGGAGTAATAATGCGCTTTATCACAGATACAAAAATGATATTTACCATGTTTCGCTATAGCATCTACAGCGCTTGCAAGTTTTTCTTGCAAATCTTTAGCTCTTAACGTATCTCCACTCTTGCAAGCAGCAAGAAGATCCAATACAAGTTCCGGAAATACATTTATGCTGCTTAACATGAAATAATCCATCCCCGATGCATATGCAGCGTTTATCAACTAGAGAACCAAGCCAAATCGAATATATTATACATTTTTTCATTACGTATAAATTGAAAAATTTGAATAAAAATAAGCTTGAATATAATTAGTTGGTAAATAACTGGTCGGTAATCAGTCAGGAATTTAATTACCGGTTGTTTCTAATTTACTTTTTATTGATAAACCGTTAGCTTTAATGGTTTTAAAGCTTAGGAACAACTTTTATCTTGTTACCTGATTATTGCTAAAAATAATAACATATTTTTTGTTATCAGCACGTAACGCTTGCGCTCCCTCCTCTAAGTTTGTGCTAGCGAATTTTATACCCACGAATGAAGGTATTTTATCACCAATTGATTGAAGAAATTGTCCCATGTGTACTATAAAATATTTATGCATAACATAATACAATGCATATAAAGAAATATCAATCTTACCAATTATGCTAATTATTTATACATACACGTATATTAAAATATTGAAAGGTAGCTTACTGTTAACATTCGACATCATAGGATTGTGATAGTATAATAATGGTGTCTTTGGTGCTGCTTGACCAACTATTTCCAAGTATTCAATCAGTTGTGTAGGAGTAGTAGGCTTGAAGTACAATTCTGGTAAGCAGAGTATAGAATCCACTGATAGACTACTTGCGTGTTTCGCCTATGAATTGTTTTCATTCTGTTATTTAATTGCAGAAAATGGAATGAACGATATTTTTTTTATATATCTATAATTAAACCTACAAGTTCGATAACATCAGGAAGAGGTGCGCCTCCTACTTGAATCATCAGGTGTTGCTTTGTTTCTTTCGCTACCTTTACCCAGGTTTCAGTAATAAGTTTTCTTTCGGCAACAGACAATGCCATTCCTTCACCATTTGTGCCATTAACTGTAAAAAGAGATATGACAGATATGCAAAAAATTACAATATTTATTAAAAATAATTAATCCACGTTTGTCAGATATGCAGAAAATTACAATATTTATTAAAAATAATTAATCCACGTTTGTCTTTTTTTTAATGATTTTTGTGCAAAGTTTTTTTGCAGTTTAATACGTTAATTGTTATTTAAATAAATTTGATTTAATTAAAATTGATTTAAAAATTGAATTAATTAAAATTTACTTACCCAATATATCTTTGATACCTTTCTTTGTATAATATGACGCATATTGTGGTATAATGTCCAAATTAAGAGATCTATTAAAATTTAATAATTAAATATTGTTTGTTATTATTTGGTTTAATATTAGTTATTATTGGCAGAATGGATATGAATTAATTACCCATTATTACTGAAAGGAGCAAATGCTGGAGCAATAACACCTCTGTAGGTATACGACAAACGCTGTAATTTTAAAATTAATTCTCTTACAATATTACAAAGGTTTACAATTTTTTAATTTAGTTTTATTTATATTAATGGGATGTATTGTAAATATGTGTACAAATTAGTCTTTCTTTATGTATACAAGTATAGTATATTAAAATATCGAAAGGTAGCTTACTGTTAACATTCGAAATCTTTTATTTGTGCTTTATACATTTTTTTAAATTAATAATAATATTTATACTGGTTGTTACAAAATTATATTTCCAATTTTTTATAAACATTTCATATTATAAGTTTAAATTAATTTATTTTATTTTTTGAATTTTATTTTTATTTATTTTGTAAATTTCTTTGATGAACATTTTTAAGAAAAAAAGCACAACAAAAATGGAATAATCTTAAAAATAAAAAATACATTTTTTAAATTTTTATATGATTTATTTATTAAAAAAATAACAGCTTTGAAATAAAGTAGATTTCTTTAGATCGTCGAAATTAAATTTTTATTTAATTAAAAATTTTTTCACAATTTTTTTTATGAAATATCACAAGTATAAAAGAAATCCTAATAAAAAGAATCAATATACAGAAAAGATAATTTATTTATAAAAATTTAAAATAGGCACTTATTATATATATGATTACTTTATGTTTTATTTATATATCACAATAAAATATAAATTACTTATTTTTTTTAATTTTTATCTACTGAAGTTAATAACTAGTATTTTAATATGATGCAATTAAATAACTTTCAGAGCATAGCATGACTAGCGGCTTAAATCAAAATTTTCCGTGATGACAGACGATAGCGTGATTGATATCTATAAGTGCGATATATTATGCAGTAATTCCACGGTTAATTACATTTTTTTACATGCATGGTTTTTTTCTTTTGTGTAATTTGACACATAATATGCAATGAGAGAATGATTACAAATTAAAGTCATTTAAATGTTGTTCGATTAATTACATTTGCGATTCATATCATGAATGTCATATATAGTACTTACAGACATCTTGTTACAAGTGCGATGGTAACGTAGAACTTTACCAGAGCAGCGATGCGAAAAGAACTAAACAACACCAGCAACTAAATATACTCTTTCTCGTCGAGTGCTGATAAGATTGTCCTCTTGTGTGTAAAACATTAAAGATGTATGCACCAATGATAGAAGCATTAAATGTTAGAAAACATTAAATTTATTAGACAATTTAAAATTTGTTCTGTGATTGTGTTAAAGTGAATGTAAAATTATTTTTCAGATCTTTTTGCATTTTGTAAACTTGAATAATTAGCTATGTTTACAATATAAAAACTGAAAAAAAAATAGATGAAATAATAGATTTGAACAACGGCGCATAATTAAGCGTAATATAAATTGTTAATTTTTAATTTGAAGGAAATTTTAATTCATTCTATTTTTTTTTTAAATATATGATTAAAACTTTATAAAAAATATTGTTATAACAGATAAATGTTATCTGGCAAGACGCTTATCACACATTTAACAAGAAAGAAAAAAAACACAATTAATTAAAATTTAAAAGTTCAAAAATGTTCTAAAAATAGATTGGACTAGGGGTGCCCAACCAGTTAATTGCAACGTTTTTTTTGGTAGATCTTTCTTTCTTCTTTAATTACGTCTATTTAAAATCATTATTTTAGTTGATCCTAATCAAATAAATATTTGGCGGAATTAACATTTTCAGATATGAATATCATAAAATCGAAAATCAGAAATTTTTTAACTAATAAATTTCTTGATCAGTTTTAGATTTTCCTTATCCTCTTACAATCCTAATTTTTAAAAATTGCCAAGTTCCAATGCAATGTTAAAGATTTCATTAATATTTTTTTACTTTTCTTAAATTTTATTATACGTTCATATTTTGATTTTTATTTTATTTGAATTCTGTTATAAAATTTATAATTTTTATATTAATTTTTTTCTTATTTGTTCATAATTTTAACACCTATTTCTATTAATATGTTTAATAAACGGTTAAATCATATTTTAATTTTGTACTTTTTCTCTTTCATCTTACATACGAGTATATAGGTAAATCGTGAAGTTGCTCTACTAAAAAAAGTAGCTCACAGATGTAAAAAGGTTGGGCACCCCTGCTGTATATTATAATAAACACCGAAACTAACAGTTATATATCTTTTGGTATTTGCTGAAAATTTTATTTTTGTTTTTCAAGAATTCATTTTTAGTAGATTTTAAGATAGAAAAAGTCATAAACGTATGAACTATGGGTTTTTATTTTTTTAATTATTTATGAATGTCCTATTTTTTCACACATCCTGATAGCTTCAGACATCCAAATAAAGATATGTCATTTAAATAAAAATCGGTTTTCTTCTGAAATACCTGGTTATATAACGGAGATAGCTATTCTTCATACTATTAACTTCAACACAAAATGTGATAGAATTTTACTAGAAATTATCATATTTTCTGGGAGATATCTCAAGGATAAAGTTATATCTACATGTGAAGAAATTGGGCATAAGTAAACCATGTTTTTATCGGTATTAAAGCAATGTTTAGTTTCTGAGAAATAGGGGATACTGCTTTAGAAGGGATGGGTATTGACGACTTTTCTCTGTATGAAGAATACGGATAAAAGAAATTGATGAATTTACAATATATTTATGATATATATTTACAAAATTGACAAAATTGTAACAATATGAATTAATCTTTTTGAGTTGTTAGAGATATTTATTGTTAGAGATATTTATTTTTAAAAAATGCGCGTGTTACTGTAACGTTATTTTATGTTTATGATTGAATAATTTATTGTAAAAAAGATAATATATGCTATATAAATACGATAAGGTAGAGAAGGAAAATATTTTCATTGTCAGTAATATTTAATTTTTGGTTGATATCCTAAGCTTGTTAAATCTTTTATCTCAGTTTCTACGATCTCGGAAAAAACAGATTTAGGTAGTGCACGAGATACTCCAGTGTCAATGTCAGTAAGAAGGGCCATTGCTATTTTCATAGCCTGCACTCGATTACCTACAAATAATTGATTTGGAGTGATAATGCGCTTTATCACAGATACAAAAATGATATTTACCATGTTTCATTATAGCAACTACAACGCTTGAAAGTTTTTCTTGTAAATTTTTAGCTCTTAACGTATCTCCACTCTTGCAAGCAGCAAAAATATCCAATACAAGTTCCGGAAATACGTTTATGCTGCTTAATATGAAGGAATCCATCCCTAATGCGTATGCAGCGTTTATCAACTAGAGAATCAAACCAAATTGAATATATTATACATTTTTTCATTACGTTTGAATAGAAAAATTTGAATAAAAATAAGCTTGAATATAACTAGTTGGTAAATAACTGTTCAGTCAGGAAATAGTTATTGATTATTTCTTATTTATTTTCTATTGATAAAGCGATAGCTCTAATAGTTCTAGAGCTTACGAACTACTTTATCTTATTACCTGATTATTGCCAAGGAAAATAACATATTTTCTATCGTCGGCACGTAGTGCTTGCGCTCCTTCCTCTAAGTTTGAGCTAGTGAATTTTATACCGACAAATTGAGGTATTTTATCCCTAATTGATTCAAGAAATTGTCCCATATGTACTACAAAATATTCATGTATAACATAATGCAATGCATATAAAGAAATATCAATCTTACCAATTATGCTAATTATTTATATATACATGTATAATAAAATATCGAAAGGTCACTTACTGTTAACATTCGTCATCATAGGAATATGATAGTATAATAACGGTGTCTTTGGTGCTGCTTGACCAACTATTTCCAAGTATTCGATCAGTTGTGTAGGAGTAGTAGGCTTGAAGTACAATTCTGGTAAGCAGAGTATAGAATCCACTGACAGACTACTTGCGTGTTTCGCCTATGAATTGTTTTCCTTCTGTTATTTAATCGCGGAAAATGGAATGAACGTTATTTTCTTCATATATTAATAATTACACCTACAAGTTCGATAACATCAGGAAGAGGTGCGCCTCCTACTTGAATCATCAGGTGTTGCTTTGTTTTCTGTACTGCCTTTACCCAGGTTTCAGTAACAAGTTTTCTTTCGGTAACAGACATTGCCATTCCTTCACCATTTGTGCCATTAACTATAAAAAGAGATATGGCGGATTTGCAAAAAATTATAATGTTTATTCAAAATAATTAATGTACGTTTGTCTTTTTTTTAATGATTTTTGTGTGAAGGTTTTTTCGGCAATTTAATTGTTATTTAAACAAATTTTACTTAATTAAAATTGATTAAAAAATTGAATGAGTTAAAATTGACTTACCCAATATACCTTTGATACCTTTCTTTGCTAAATATGACGCATACTGTGATATAATGTCCAAATTAAGAGATCTATTAAAATTTAATAATTAAATATTGTTTGTTATCATTTAGTTCAATATTATTATTGAAAGAAAGTTTATGGATATGAATTAATTACCCATTATTACCGAAAGGAGCTAATACTGGAGCAATAAGACCTCTGTATGTATATGACAAACGCTGTAATTTTAAAATTAATTCTCTTACAATATTACAAATGTTTATAACTTTTTTATTTAATTTTATTTATGTTAACAAGATATATCGTAAATATGTGTACATATTAGTTTTCCGTTAAAATTATTTATTTTTGCTTTATATATATTTTCCTTTAAATGAATAATAATACTGGTTGTCACAAAATTATATTTTGTAATTTTTTGTAAATATCATAAGATTAAATTTATTTATTTTATGTTATATATTTTATTTTCATTTATTTTATAAATTACTTTGTTTGATGCATATTTTTAAGAAAAGGAGCACAACAAAAATAAACTAATCTTAAATAAAAAAATTTATTTTTTTTATTTTTATATGATTTATTTATTAAAAAGAATGAAAACTTTAAAACAGTAAATTTTGTTGTTGTTGAAATTAAATTTTTATTTAATTTAAAATCTTTTCATATTTTTTATTTTTATGAGAAATGACAAGTATAAAAGTTATCAGAATAAATAAATTAATATACAGAAAGGATAGTTTATTTGTAAAAATTTACAATACTTAAATTTACAATACACTTTTCTAATACTAAGAAATAAATGTTATAATATAAATTTTAAAATATTTTACTACAAATAGTTTTTGATAATTGTATTAATACATAATTTATTTAAAATATTTATAAATTTTATTAAAATTAATATAAAATTTAGAATTTGTCATATATATATATGATTATTTTATGTTTTATTTATGTAACATAATAAAAGATAAGTTACTTTTTATTGTTTATTTTTTTAAATAATTTTTATCCACTGAAGTTAATAACCAATATTTTAATATGATGCGATTGAAGAACTTTCAGAACATAGCACAACTAGCAGCTTTAAATAAAAATTTTTCCGACGACGGTAGCATAATCGATATCTATAAGTGCGATATATTGTGCAGTAATTCTACGGTTAATTACATTTTTTTAGATGTATGTTTTTTTTTATTTTGTGTAATTAAAGACATAATATGCAATGGAAGAACGATTAGAAATTAAAGTCATTTAAATATTGTCTGATTAATTACATTTGCGATGAATATTGTGAATGTCATATACTTACGGACATCGTGTTATAAGTGCGTAAAACCTTACCACGGCAGCGATACGAAAAGAACTAAACAACATGAGCAACTAAATATGCTTTTTCTCGTCGAGTGCTGATAAGATTGTCTCTTGTTTGTAAAACATTAAAGGTGTATGCACCAACGATAGAAATATTAAATGTTAGAAAACATTAAATTTATTAGACAATTTAAAATTTGTTCTTCGATTGTGTTAAACTGAACGTGTAATTAACATTCAGGTCTTTTTGCATTTTGTAAACTGGAATAATTAGCAACGTTTACAATGTAAAAAATGTAAAAACACAAGAGTAGATGAAATAATAGATTTTAACAATGGCGCATAATTAAGCGTAATATAAATCGTTAATTTTTAATTTGAGGGAGATTTTAATTAATATTTTTTTGAAAAATATATGACTAGACCTTTATGAAAAATATTGTTATATCAGATAAATGTTATCTAGCAAGACGCTCATCACACATTTAACAAGAAAGTAAAAGAACACAATTAATTATAATTTAAAAGTTTAAAAATGTTCTAAAATTGGATTAGGCTAATTATATCTCAATTTAAATTTCACGTGATTTAAGAAATTTATTAAATTTAACTGTCAATCTAAAAGATAAACTTTCCATTATTTGGTTACCTTAATGTTATTATATAGAAATATTTTTTACATAAATTGACGAGGATATATGAGGAGAGGAGGAGAAAGAGGAAATTTTCTCACTTAAAATGACAAGGGGCTGTAATTATTTATAAAAATGCTTTATGCTTATATATTTACATGTAGATCCTTTTTCTCAACAATGTCAATAGTATTAATATATTATTTTAATGGTAAATTCACTATAAGTGGCCAAGATGGTCGCATGCTTTTTTTATTTAACGGGTATTACATGCTTTTCTTTGTTCCTCGAAACGAGAACGGAGGCTACTCGAGTGTTTACAATAACGCCAAAGAGAATTCTATTAATGTTAGCGGCTACTCGTATAATGCTCGTTCTTTTTTTATTTTGTAATAATTGTCATTTAAATGTGACGAAATGCTCTACGGCATACTGTACGCGTACTAGTAAAGAAGTTTTCTGCTTTAGCAATAACATCTTTTTTTTATGTTTTACAAATCTTTCATTGTCCATCTTTTTCTTCAAGCATCGCAGCTTAATGGCGATTGTAATGCATGGAATATAATGGCATGTAGCTTAATAATATTTCACAATAAAGTTCACAAAGAATTTTTTTTTATTTTGATCAATCTATATTTAAGAGGAATTTTACGAAAAGTATAATTTTACGTGCACGTACAACGATAATATTTTGTACACTAATTGAAGGTTGAACGGAAAAATTCACAGATGTTAGTGGCAAAATTATAATGCGGCATTAAATCAATACGATTGAGATTAAAATTTTTGAATAATCAAATAGAATTTGAAATAGAAACGTTCTAAAAGTGTACATCAAACGGCATAGCGTTCTGTTCTACATTTTTTTCGAACTTTTCAAGAGACGGTAAATTAATTATTGTAGAGTACATTAAAAATTATTGAACGAGATGAATAGATTTTAGAGAAGTAGGCAAGAAACGATTACGATTAACCTGGTTCCCTTCTCTCTGGTAACTATATATGTAGTCATTATTATTCGGCGATTTAACTAATTGCTGCATAGTTCGTTAACTTGCATATATAATTTCTTCCGACAATCACAGCGATACTTGCTGACAATGGGCCGGAGAAAGCCGTCGACGAGAGACGCGAGCAGCGACCCTTGCTCTTGCAAGATAAATGCAATACGTATATGATAAAGTTCATAATTATGCAAAATGAGACATCTCGTGTCGCATCTGATCGTATCTCGATCAGAAATCGACTCACCGTGCGAAATCGGTCCCAGCCCGATTGCGCACGACGAGAATATACGTCTCTTAATTAATCAATTATAAATATTAATTAAACAATTTATCTCTTTTTTCTTTTCTTTAAATCGTTCCATCTTACTAACTATCTTACTCGCATTTTTCGTCATGGTTGAGGATAACTCTTCCGTTTTTTTTTTTCTTTTTTTTTTAACTCCGAAACATGCCACGCACACAAAAATGCCGCTCGACGGCCCTTCGATAATAACGCATATATACGTATAGATTGATCATATTTATATGTATTACGCGCATTTTTTTTTTTTTTTAATAACGTAACAGCTACCGAAGAATCACGGATATGTACAATTAGGGATATGGCCGGCCGACATTAAATCCATTTTAAACGGTATATAATTCATATCAGATTTTAGAATAGATTTCTTTTTATAATTTTATATATCGCGTATATTTCGACGTAGGTGTGTGTTTCAATTTATAAGTTTATATACTCTCTAAGTCCGTAGAGTAAAAAATTATTTGAAAATAAACTCAATTTTTACTTTATAGAAGTGAATTTTGACTTTTATTAGAGTGGCATATTACTTGAAAAATTGCGCAATTTTTATTTTTATTTTTAGAGCAACGTTTTACTCTACGAGATTTAAAAGATATGTAAATGTATTCCAATTTCTCAAAACTGTGAATTAAATTCCATCCCGAATTTTGACGTGAATTGTAGATTGTTTAAAATGAGCTTTAGCATCCATTTATTTTGGCCTTTTGTTCGATCTTCTCGAGGATAGTCTCCCGTTCGGTTTCTGTCGTTCTGCCCATTTCTCATATTCTTCACGCTCTTTTTTCTTCCTTTCTCCTACTTTCTCCGTGAGGTCCATGTTCTCGACCGACGAAGAAAACAAGGAGTCTTAATACTGGTACTGTTTACATTTAGGATCGGCTCCTGAGAGCTCGCTCGGTAGTGTCCTTAATCAGAGTGGTCCCAAAAATATTAAGAAGTAATCGTTTCGCGTGTGCGCACCGCTCATAATAAGTCATCTTAAATGCTCGAGTTCTTTGGAGTCAATCTTGAAAAAAGAAGATGACGAACGAAAGATTGAAATATCGTCGAGCATGAACGCCGTCAACGCGTTGTTACATAGAACAACATTCCGTTTTATACATCGATTTTTATTTTCTACTTCATTTTTGAGAAAAAGTACAAAAAATATGTTTTATTTATTATTGTGGGATAATTTCTATCCAAAGTTAAATAATAAATTAGAAATGTGTGAACTATTCAAATCAGATTTGATTTGATTCAGATTTGAATTTCTACAATTTAAATCCAAACTACTCGAAAATTTCAAATCTAAGAGATTCTAATATGAATTATATATACTAACAATTTTATAAAGTACCATTAAAAATAACATTATGTCTTCCTCATTATATAATCAATATTATTTTTCTTACATGATAATCTTTTTTCGTTATTGTCTCAAATTTTAACCTAATAATTTGTTTAGCATAATTAAATACAATAGTTAATATATAAATATAATAACTAAATATAAGTAAGATTAAATACGTTGTGAATTGTGTTTCAACGATTTGATTCGGTTTGATTTGAATTCGAATAAAGAAATTCAATTCTATTTGATTCGGCGTTAAAACATCTTGATTCAAGTTTTTATAAAATAAATAACGATAATAAATGATAATAATACCTCTTTATAATAAATAACGATACTAAATGATAATAGATAATAAATATTTTATATTATGCATGTCGATGAGATAGTTATTAATGAATTAAATTAAATGGTCTAGAATGAATAGCGTATCGTTATCATTTATCTTATCTGCGGTTCGAATTTAATGATGTAGAGATAATCTAATCTTGTATAATCCATATAACTTATATAATTCTTGTAATTATAACAAAATATTAAGGTTTTCGCGAATTTTGGTATTGAAATCAAAATTACATAATGAAGTGAATTCGTAATTGTGATTTTCCTTTATTAAACTGTTTAACATCATGATTTTACGGGAGGTAATGTCTTGTCGACGACGTCCGTGCTTTCGGAAAGTTTCGAATTTGGTAATTGCACGCAACTCATTTGCCCAGCGGTGGCACAACAACGAATGGTTACAACTGTTGCAATCGAAATGCAACGCTTGATAGACACTGTCCTTTTACAATCGATGATCTTCTTGATAAGGGGGTTTAATCGGAGGTCCAAGGAGCGTCGAATATTTATTACAGTAATTAATTAACGTTATTAGTAGCCATTGTTCGTTACTGCTATGTACATAATGTTCCTTGAGGATGCTGCTACGTATTAGGTAAATACTGTTGTGGTGTACCAGGATGTACTTTGATCTCGCTTATTTTTTAGTAAATTACACGCGGTGATGGAAATACGTGTACTTGTTGCGCTTGCCAAGCTGTTGCGCTACTTTGTCTTCCGTTTGCTAACATTTGAAAGATTTGAACGCATCGCAGTCACTCGCATACGTAAGGTGATCAAAACAGAAGAAAGGCAAAGAGATAAATATATTTTTTATATTTCTATAGTATAGAATATTTTTGTCAGAAAAGACAAAATTAAAAAAAGAAAATTATAATATATTAATTGAGAAAAGTACTTCTATAAATAACATTGTTCCAAAAACATTGTCGAGGCAACGGAAAACTCATTTTCGAAAGAATGGGATGTATGATTATCTTACCGCTTGTAATATTGTCAAATATAGTTGATAAATATATCATAAATTAAATGTTGATCAGTGCATATTTGCGAAAGTGCTTTACGATTGCAATCGTAAAGCTATAACGATAATTGGTTTAGATCTTGCTTTTCTTTGGTGATTTGATCTACAAATTGGACCAATCAAATTATTTTTATCTTTCTTCTTCACGGCTAACAGATAGAACAACCGTTTTGGGAATGCACTATAATGCCTCTCTTATGTAGAGATTATTCTATCGAAATGACGTTTCTTTTATTCTATTCTTTTTACTTACTCAAGGACATGTGTACAAATGTAATTGGCCTGCGTGTTTATTCCTCGTTTCTTATTTCGTTTATCTGTCTCGCCCATTTGGTCTCTTATGTGGATATGTGATTACATATTTTCGGAGAGATGAAGGATAAGGAAGGAAAGTGGTATCCAAAAATATATAGTGTCCTCAGTGACGTCGCGAAGCACGATCTCGGGGTAGGATATGTGACTAGTGTATACATATCTCACATATATTTTTCTCACAGCATTGAAAAATCCCGGCGTTTTTCGTGTCATACAGATTCACCTAAAAGGAGATTTTTCAGTCTGAAAAAATATAAAATATCGTCGTCTCGAAAAAATATAAAATATCTAGAATGATTCGGATATGGAAGACGGGGCAAGGCTATTTCGCGACCTCACTGGTTTGCGACGTCAGATTCCATATTGTTCCTCATTAATTAATTAATTAGCATTATTAGCGAAATTATTTTCCATTAAAATTAGGCTGTCGGCTTCGAGTGTGCGACGAGGCTCGTCGACGCGCGAATGCCTTGTCATGTGAAAAAATAATTGAATAGAGCGATAGCGTACATTCGGACGCGGTTTTGCACTCCATCGACACTCCTTGGTCTCGTATTTACAATCTACGTATACATACGCTCGCTAAAACAGTCAGGAGAGAGGGACGGTAATCGAGAATGCAACATCGATCTACCCTCTAGCGTTAACAATATATAGTAAATATGATCTTTAAGTAGCAACTCCCAATATACATTACGATGCGTCATTGGATTTTATACTCAATTTCCTTATCACATGGTCGACTAGATGCAGAAAGAAATTGTTAACATTAATAGAGCGAACAAACAAAGTGCGATAACAGCGATATATAACTTTATTACGGAGCTCTCGCGCGAAAGCGGTAGCCCTTGTATCAATGGAAAACCTCAGGTACGACGTAAATGATAAAGATGAAACGCTTACGAATGACGAGAAGTCACGTGAAGCTGCGGAATTTTCTTGGAGATACGATATATCGATTAGACAACGGTGAATCCGATGTATTTCAAACGGAAACACGTTCAAATAGGGAAGCACTTCCGATACGTCTAAATATTACGAATGTGTCGCGAATGGATCTAGAATCACTTAGAATCGTCGTTTGGCAAAATTAGAGATCGCCCGGTGCAATCTCCCTTCTTCTTTCGTTGTACAAAAATAATAAAATCAGGCGCGACGCGTGGCATTTAATTCATTTTACGACGCGCCAGCGCGTCTCTGTCGAACGCGGCAGCTACGACATCGACTGATATACGAATTTATTACTGCCACGTAACGAAATCTATATGATGCTTGGCTTTCAATCAAACTTAAGGGGATTCAAGAATCGTCGCTTTGCCACTTAATGATTGTGCTACGTCGTTACATCAGATATGCTATACTCTTTAAAACTCTTGAAAAATCTTTGAAAATGGCGGCGTAATAATCTTCATCTCGGTATCGTTTTCTATTTTCTTGGGAATATTCGATTCGCCGAAGTTGCTTTTTGCAGCGATAGTGATTTCGTTCGTCCGATATTTCGCCCCAAATATCACGGAGAAAATTGCGTGCGTAATCGCGAGTTTAAGAATGTCGCGCGTTTGTTTTCCAGACATTGATGTTTTTCAAAAAGTCATTCCGATTCTTCCCTTTCCTTTTCCCCATTGCAGATATCGTATTTTTTTGTCGTGTGTGATCAAATGATAAAAACACACTGTCTGATATTTCTCCAATATCGTGATAGGCATTTAACTATTCTGGACCGTACCATGACTCTTATCATTCGACTTAACGATTTAAAGATTCTAACTTCTTCGAGCGTTCATGACGCTAGTATAACGTAAATTTTCCACAAAGTGAAATTTTTTGATCCTCTCAAGCTCTTATTTTGGTTTGAGATCGCACTTCGACAGGATCGTTGGCATGGGAAACGTTTCGCAAGATCAGAACTAGATTCTGATTACAGTAATTGAACTACGAGCTTACAGGTGACTTCTCCGAGCGGCGAGGATCGATGATATCGATGTCGCCCTTGATTGCCACTATGACTTCCAGCTCATCAGTTTTCTGAACGAGACCTTTTTCAGATGGAAAGCGGCATTCAGCAAGTCGGACTCGCGCGTGTCTTCCCCGTCAGAGTGAACCTCTCGTCTACGTCCCGACATCAATAGCCTCTGTCTCAGGCCTCTAGAAGAGGCCGTAGGGTCAGACAGTGCTTCCGAAACAGGCACCTTTTCTTTGCTGGATCCTGGCAGGGATACCGATCTGCCCACGGAAAATCCCTTGCTGAGTCGGTCGAGGGTCGCGGGCAATAAATTCCGTCTCGGAATGGCTTGCTCTCTTTCTCTGAGAATAAATCTTCCAAGTGTCTTCCAAAAGGCTTGCGTGGTGTAAACATTCTCGTCGTCACTCAATACTCTTAGCTGACGATTTCCGCTCCCGACCGCGCCCGCGCCACCCCATTCCAGTTCCTCGACCAGAGCGAACTTGGACGGGTTCTCCATTCTTCTGGCCTTTATCAAAGCTTGCGCCAGCACATCCTGCGCTGAGCTGCTTATCGGCACGCGTAGAATCGCATAAGGGATCTCCGGTGAGACATTGTAGACGCAGACCAAAAAGGTGTCTGCCTCGTCCCATATGTGAGTAGATTGGTCCTTCGTGTTGGAATCGAGTTTCGAGTGACCAGCCGTGCTCCTGATAGAGGCGAGCCACGCCCTACTGCTTGGATCATCGCCTACTCGTTTCAGTAGGAAGCGACCTTGTCCTTTCCACAGGGCCTGTGCCTGAAGGGGATGTTCCGTAGGATCCAGCACGCGTTGAGTCGGTAACTCTTCCTTGTCCCTTTTCTCCCATCCGCGGGATACTTCTTCCACCAAGATGTATTCATCCACATGATTCGGCGATATCCCCGCTTTCTGCAATGCCTGCAGCATTACTTCTTGCGTAGTACTCTCCTGGGTAACCTTTAGGATGGTGTATGGCTCGTCCGGTATCACGTGGTAGACCATCAAAAAGAACATTCGTCTCTTCAAGGTGACGCCACCCAAAGATCCGGGATCAACGGTGCTCAGTTTCTCAGGTTCTTTGCTCGACACGAGACGCTTAGATGACTCCTTGTGATCGCGGCAGCAGGTGTTATAGTCCAAGCTTTCCTCCTCCAAGCGAGAATAGATGAAGAGCGTAGAAAGGGCTAGCGGTTTGTTCTTGCAGGATCGTAATCGTACGTGTCGGTAGCCGGGTCGTAGACATTTGAGCGGTATAACGCGTTGCGCAATCACGTGATGAGAGCTCGCTTCGATAACACCGAAACGCAGGAAAGCGAGATCCTTGAACATCACTTGAAAGCAGAATTTTTCGTTCCAGATGGGATTCACTGCATTGTTATGGATCACCTTTGTTTTGTGCTTTGCGCAGTCGATCGGTATACCGACCAACTCGATCTCGACGTAGGTGCTGGTGACGAAGTTCGTAACCGAGACGTATTGTCCTGAGACTATTGATAGACTCAAATGCGCGGAATGTAGCCCGTCGAATTCTTTGTCCCAAGGGTTGAATCGCCTGTCAAAATATTTATGATTGTTTAACATTTTTCGAGAGATAATGTATGATTATTTAGAAATAATTTATTTTTTTTTAAATATAAAAACGTTATCTTAATAACAAAAATGAATTTTTATAACGTAATATTAAACGAGATAAAAAAAGATCACTTGTTGCTTATGAGTTATAAATTAGTCGTTATCTTCAAGAATATTATGTTAATAATTACATTATCATTGCTGCATAATTAAAAAACGAATAAGAAATATAGATGGGTGTGAATTCACCTGTACATCATGTGTCCCTTGTCCCACATTACTGATGGTTTTCTAACGTATCCGCATTGACCGCTTTGCTCGAACATGGCTGAGTTTAGATTTAATCCCGCGTCATCGGTTTGATAGTTTAGTGCGACCATTTGGATTCCAAAAGCCCAAAATATTACAGGATTGAAATTTGTGGAATCAATACGCATTCCTGCAGGATACGTTCGAATGAGTTGCGTTTCTGCATGGGCAATCACACCTAACGGCTGCTTCCTACAGATCTTCTTTGCCGAGCTCTCGTTTATAGATGAACATTGGAAGCAGGCCGGCATGGCAAGGCCGCGAGTGGATCTAATAACACAAAAGTACATACCAAAATATTTTTTAATCTGTAAAATTAATACTCGTCGAATAAGAACGATTGTGATTTTTATACGGAAAAAAAATCTAGTTGCATAAATTGAAAATCTGGTAGAGATTTAATTAGAAAGGTACAAATCAGATACTTATTGTTGAATCTGTCAAATATTTTAGAGAAAATGACGTAAAATACAAAAATTACGTAAGAAAATAAGAAAGTATTATTTTAAACAATGATATACTGAGAAAAATGTTTTAATTATGTGAATAAGACGTATATGATAGATTGCATTTTGATGAGATCAAACGGAATTTCTGATTATTATGATTGAACTCGATATTTTATAGCTAAAACATTTCAATAGACTTAGCTACAAAAATTTGATTAGCATTCTCGGTTGGATCTATAAAACTTCCAGTTTTATTTGACTTTTTTTTAAAGTATACTGACTAAAAAAAGTATACTGACCTAATCGAATAAATTTAATATTATAAACAAATTTTTATGCATTTAACAGAAATGAAATAATGTTTATCTGGTGATTTTCAGAAGAATTTTGATTTGTTCATTTTTCGACAGACATATTGATCGAATCTACTAGAGTTTAAATTTATGCGGATTTTTTTAGTGTAAAATTGAACAGAAAAAATATTTTACAATAAGAAACTAACCTGAAGATATTATCAATATTGCTGCCGCCGCTCGCGATTGAAGCGGACGTGGAAAGCGATTGTGGTGATCCTGATGAGGAAGCTACACTGCTGGGTCCTATACCGGCAATGCTGTGCCTCTGAACTGGCCCCGTATGTGACGGATGACGTATTTTTCCCAGTACGACTGGCATGGTATTTAACCCACGGAATTTAATCGCCTGCATATAAATCACCAAGTCCGACAGCTCCTTGGCTATCTGGCTGCTCTGTTTTTGCGTCTTGTCATCCATCCCTGAATCCGATTTCAAACGACCATGCGGCACTTGGCCGCCACCCAGATATCTCTCGTAGCTTGAAATCGAATTATCTGTAAATTATATGCCAAGCAATTTGCTTCGGTGAGTTTTTAACTGGCTGCAATTGTTATATTTCTTAAAAATAAGAGAGGGTTTGGATTTATCGTTGTACTAAATTCGGGGATAAGCGGCAATTAAGTAGGGTACAGTAACAACGTGGCATGCATTAGCATATTTAAACCCGGGCTTAGGAAGGATTAAGAACAGTAGTGTATCAATAGCGAACTCCGATGTCTTTTTGGGAACCATAGATCTGCCGGTGGATATCGTGAACTAAATTTTCCAAGCACACTTCATTATTGATAATGTATTATTTTTACCATCGATGTTGTCATCCTCGTCGTCGTCCTCTTCGTCGTCTTCGTCCTCGCTAAAGTATTCGACGACCGATGTGCTGCTTATGTCGGTTCGCATCTGTTTCATGGAGGATGCGCGATCCGACATGAGCATCTTCCCGCGATGACTGACGGGCGTGTGTGACAAAGGGCCGACAGGGTCGACCACCATCTTCTTATTTTTTACCAAGATTCGATAACGAAGCTGCGAAGGCGAGGGTAGTTGAGGATCGTCACTGAAGTCGGATTCGAAGAGAAATTTCGTTACCAGTTTCTCGCCAAAAACAGACTGGAACAATATTCATTATTCGTCACTTGGCTTAGACGCGATAATTATGATAAGAAAATGATTTACTAGATAATTAATGGGATACCTGAAAGATTTGAGCCATGCGAGCTTGCTGATTTGTCGAACAGTGATTCTCGATGGAAAGGATTACGGGATAGGGGGAACTGACAAAGGCGCTTCGATCGATCGCCTCCACGACCGAGCGAAATGGTATTTTTGTAGTGAAAGTGTGACCGTGATAAATCAGCGGGGATCCATCGTCACCGTCATGACAGTCGAGTTCTACGCAGCGACATCCGGTTAAGAGCACCTGTACAGATTTTTATTGTCGTTTGTCAATAAGTTTCAATCACATTAATCTTTACTTTGTTTCAATGAAAATTCCTATTACTCATTCCGCGCAGAGCAAAAAATGCATTTTTTAAATTGGTGCATTTTTTCACAACTCTTGGGTATTCTTCTTATTTTATATTTCACTGAATAACACGCGAGTTTATTAAATAACGCGTAATTCAAAATTTATTACACAATGGAAGGAAACTAATATAATATTAATATAAAAATATTTTATGTTCTAGTTCTATGAAAGCTTATTCACAGTACAAAACTATTTTTCAAAGTTGCAATGCACCTGCGAATACAGTTGTACGGAAGACTCTCCTTTGAGTTGATGTCCGGTTAAATATGTGTTGTGGGAACTGGCAATGTAATATTGCGACAATGGCTGCTGCATCTCGGTTTCGGACGGTGTCGCATACTCGTTCGGGAAGGCGTAATTGTCCTTGTCCATCATATATCGTGCAAAACCCTCGAAAGACAAACACCACTGTGTGCGAAGTGCCGGGTCCGGTTCGTGCCTCTGAAATGAGAGTAAACGGGTCCGCTTGATTGTGTTACGTCGCCTTGTACGTCGTATGAGTGCGCGCGTAACAATGCGACAGTCGTATGAGGAGAAGTTGTGTCTTCTATTTCCAGATAAGACAAATTGAAATCACGGTTTCAGTATAACGGGATGAAAGGGAGGATCGTTTATCGTTTCCAACAAAAGCCGTTTATTCGCGAGATTGAACGCAAACACATTAACTGTGTACGGCGGTCTTTAGCGCGCGAAATATTAGGGGATATTAATTTCCTGTATATGTGTGAAAACAAAAATTGTCGGAGAGAAATGAAGCCGTCGTGCAAACATTCTTTCGCGGGCGGAACTCTCTGACCCCATAAACATTTACCTTGATCAACGCCTTGATTTCTTCGTCGCTCAACTTTTCTTGCTGCCGAGATTCCAGGAATTTCGTGAATGTTGCCAGAGTGATCACTTGGGATTTCGACGTGTCCACGCCCGAGCAATTATTGACTATACTTGCCGCAGCAACGGCATCGAAAATTTGTTTCTTTTGTAGATTGCTGCCCGTTTTGTATTCGTGACAATCAATAGAGTTGTTTCTCGTCAACAAGCCTGATAAGCCATTAAAAGCATTAATATTTCATTTTAAATTATATTATACCTAATTTGTAAAAAAAAACACTCATAAATTGAAAGCAATTCATGAATTGAAATTGATCCAATTATAGTGACTTTGTTCCATTTTTGATAAATATTATATTATACTAATTGAATGAGTTAAAACTTAGTATTCTAATTCTAAATTATTGAAAATTATTAGTGGATTAATTAATATATTTATTTTTAAAATTTATTGTTGCATTTCCATTTTTACGACTAATATAAGGATCATCTAATATAAATGTGTTAAATTTTACATTTATATACAAAATTTAATGATTACATCAGTCATATTCCTACTAGCTTACCAATTCTTTGTGGAGTAGCGTCGCTGGTCTGCCTGAGCACCACTGGGCGAATATTAAAATCTCTTAACGATCCATCACTCTGGCTACGACATGTTATCGCTAATTGGCCGAACAAATCACGCAAATCTTTTCTGGCTCGTAAACTGAACGATCGGAAAAGCGCGACGAACTCCACGAAGTTCAATTGCGTCTCGTACATTATATCAGTAGTGCGCGCTTTCATTTGCCAAGGTGCTTCCAAGCCTCCTGCTATACTACCGGACCCGTTCTTGTCCTTTTCTCTGGCAACACAAAATAAACTGCGCGCGCGTTATTGCGAGGTGTTCAAAAAAACTTATCTATCATATTATAAGTAATTAAAAGATATTTTTTATGTAAAACTTTATAGAATTTTCGAAATTTATTATATTTTTCTTATTTTAGAAACATATCTCTAACATACGTTTAACTATGTTTAGAATATTTTGAAAATATTTTCTTAAAATATTTAGATAAAGTTATGATCATTTGATTCGAAAATTAAGAGAACCAAATGATATTATTTATTGTGCTTAAAAGTCGAAAAAAGCAACAATTTGAAGATAAAAAGCGCTTTGATTTGTCAGATTAAGTATTGTCCAAAAAGTTTTCTTCCGTATTGCATCGCCATAATTGTATCTTGGATATAATTAACTTTATATTAATAAAAAATATTCTGGAATATTATTCACGCATGATAAACACAAAAAGCTGTAGAGACCTTTCGCTTTTTGAAGAAATAAAAATGGCAAAAGTTGCTCATTTTTATCATTGTAGATGTGAAAATCTCTTTAAATCCATAATCCGGATTTATGTTCAAATGACATTCGACACGGAGCTGTAGGTAAGATTTTCTATTCCAACCTACATAATTCTCGGCCTACATAAATCTTTTACTCGGAATCGATAGATAAAGAGAATTTGATGAGAGAAATCAAGCATGTGAAAGAATGATGTACCTTTGAAAAGCGGAGTAAGGCAAGTTGGAAGTGATACGATCGCCGACACCGGGCGGGCTACGTGGCGGGATTCGGTCTCGACTTGCTCTCGGTGACGCTGGCAGAATCCTCGTTAAAGACTCTCTGCTTCCCGTGATGTGACGAAGAGGTGTAGCGCATAGACCTCCATCCGAAGTCGAGGAATCGTATTTTATGCTCAAATCCTACGTTAAATCAAAACTATTCAATTTGACGAACGCAATTGGTCACGAAATAAAGTACATTGCAGTTATACAGTGACAAATAAAGAATTTGTAATAATAATCAAGCCCAAATGATAATTGTTAAGTTCTGTTGAAATAATTTTAATTGTGTGTTCAGTTAATATCTATAATATTTAGTAATCATTTGATAAACATTTAGTAACCGATTAGTTACTATTATTACGTTTGATTATTATTTTATCATATTTGGTTACTATCAATATAATTATTTAGTATTACTAAATATTTGATTGTATCAATCAGATATTTAATTGAAATTGTTCCACCACAAAGCTTGATTATTATTATGATTAAACTTTCCTTTCAGTAATCTATATACAATCTAATCTGACATATTTATTACAAGAGAATCGAGATAGCCTGTACGAACCTTGGTTAAAGCATGAATGTTGCCGATCGATTTTGTCTTTTTGCCTTTAACATTTCGTCTGCGTAGAGTGCTGCTGCTCGTTGGAGACAGCGTCCCGACACTTTCCGTCATGTACCAGTCGCGACCGCCGAAAATGCGAATAGCATCGGCTGTCGTCGGCTGTTCCAAGCCTTCCGTCGGTTGATCCAAGTAAGAATAGTATAATTGGAGATATTTTTCTTTCAACCAGCGCGATCTACGATCTGTTAACTGTTGTTGTCGTTTGAGGCCTCGCAATATCCAGCACAATCCCATGTACCATATTCTGAAAGCGAAGCAACGTGCTAATTACATAATTTATGTAGCTCAACAATTTAACAGTAAATTATAAATTATTAGAGGGAATTGTTAGAGCCGTGCAAAATATGTAAGAGAGATATGTTTGTAATTATTAATATATTATTGCTCGATCATGTATTATGAACATGCGGTTAATGCAACAATATTAATGAATCAATCTTCTAGTGGTTAAGACTATATTAATGGTATAGCAATTAATTTCTGCATTAATTTCTTTCTTTACGGGCAAGTTTGAAGGTTTTAGTACAAATAATACACTGAAAATAATTAAATTGCCAAAAAAAATGTTTGTGAAATAATCTCGAATATATAAATCAAAGAATTTTTTCTCCGATAAACGTGAAAGTAAAAAGTATATCCCTATTTTCGTACATAAACTGAAGGTGTATTTCTATTTCTAAATGTAATTGTGTGACGTGAGATATATGATAAATTTCGAGTTACTTTTTCTTTCTCCGCTTTATTAAGGCATTCAAATAAATTAGAAAACGAGCGAAGCAATTTATACGTACTTGCTAAGGGCGGGAGGGCAAAGTAGGAAGATCAGTCGATTGTCCGGAAGATTGGAGCCATACATGAGGCCGATGCAGCAGTCGGAGTCAGGTAGGCCGTATCTCTTGCAGATGCTCCTCAGATCAGCCTCTCGATCGCGGTCGTAACAGCCGATCATTATCTCCTTAACCGATCCCAGGTCGAGGTATCCCTCTTCCAAAGTGATAGAAGCGCAGTCAGCCTGCTGCTGCGTGTACCTGCCGACTAGGCCCGGTGGTAACGCGTCTTCCGGGTTCGTGCTTAGCGAAAACTCTGTGAGGGTGGCACCGCCAACTTGCCCCGTTTTCAGGGGACTCCAAGGTGGCTTCTCCCACACGAAGGTGCCACAAGCGCGATCGACGCGCGCGAACACCAATGCCGTCCTCGAGGTACCACCCTCGCAGTCCCAATGCACTAAAGTCGTACCATGATGTAGCACCTGAAATATGTAATTTTTTAAAATATTGAGAACCATGTATTTATTCATCGTATTGACTGATGAAAAACGTGCTTCGATTTTCCATCAGTTTGATATCACATAAAGTTAGAAAACACCAAAGTCGAAAAGAGGATTGAAAAATTTCTCTCTAGATGGAAATAGAGTATATCGTATCTTGGCAATTTTGTTTCGATCTTTACCGAAATGTATTTCGTATTTAACTTTAAAATACACCTTTGATCTTTTGCTCTTACTTACTTTAATAACGTTTGATACGAAATTTACACACACACACACACACACACACACACACACACATCATATCGATATTTATAAATTATCTTTTTGCGAGTTATTACATTATTATCGTCAAACGTATTAATGAATAAATATGCGTCATATTAAATTTCTGTAGAAGAAACTTTCATTTTTATTGCATTTCTGTAGGGAAATTTTAGTTTAATATTAAAAATTTATAATTGATATTTTATTGTGACTTAGGTTTATATTCAAACGTACTTATAAATATGTTGGCGCGCTCTTAAACTATTTACCTTTGTCTATCATTCATTATACATAAAAGAAGGATAGAATGATTTACTAACGTGCTAACAACTTTATAATATAAGCTCGTTCTGAACATGAACCTTAATGTACACAAAAAGCTTTTGGGATTTTGCATTGCATATATTTCATAGCTAATTGATAGAAATAATAATATGTAAATACAAAAATGTAAACGTAACGGAAATGTAAATATGTAACGAATAATCCACAATTCGATTTCAAACGTTCAAAACGTTATTCTGCTAGTTTTTAATATGGGAACATCATGGATTGTCCTTTTACTGGGTTACGGTGATAATGTCATTGCTTAAAAACAAAAAAAAACCGGAATAAGCGCCTGTTATAAATGTATTAACATAAATATATTAATTTCAGGGCACACAAGGCACTAGCTACTATGAGGTCATCTTTGCAACTGCGCCGCACGGACTTCGTGTTTCCACAAAGTACGAGACACCGTGAGTACATTTATAACGCTGATGGGGCTCGTAATGGACTTATAACAGCGTTTATGCGGCCGTCTCTAAGCGCAGTGTACAGGTAGACATTTACTGCACGTATGTTCGCGTATGTGCAAATTCGTATATTTGGCTAGAGTTATTTACCGATGACATAAGCAATTGCTCGAATGCACAATTTTCCATCACGCGTAATGCGCACTATTGCTCCAGAGATTGATGGTGAAAATGTATACGTTTTAATATCGTAATATTGAATATTTAAATACTGGCGAGAGTTTGATTTTCTAAATATAGAATATATCTCACAATTGTCATTTTCACATTGTCCCGAATAGAATTTGTAGCTAGATTTATATGTATACATGTCGAAACAGAGACAAAATTTCAATTCACTTTCAATTAGTTTCAATTATTCGTATCAATGTGAGTAAATGGAGAACAGGAATTTAATTAATTAATTAATTAAATTAATTTACGAGATGTTAGCGTGGTTCTCATTCATTTTTATTTTTGCAACCACATTCGAATTATCAATTTAAACTTCTCACGTTTGCACATCCGGCATACTTTTTCGTTTAAAAATACCTTTCGCATTTCAACATCACACAATTGCAATTTTTATAATAATTTATTAAAAAAATATAAATTTCACTGCATCTCAAATTTGATATTTGGTTTGTCATTTAACTTTTATAGTGTTTTTAATCGATGAGATTATTCTTTGAATATAGAATATCTTGAAAATATTCAGTTATTTTTACGAAGCAACTTAAAGCCGAATTGTTATTAACAAAATTGAAGGCATTTTGAATTACATGACAATTTCTTATTTTTCAATTTCTTTCAAACAATTAACATTAGTTTATATTTGATCAAAGAAATTAGATTAATCAGGAAAGAAAAATTTTAAACAATAAAAAATATCCAAGATTGACTTTTTGTTATTAAATAAAAATGAACATCCAATTTAAATAATAAAAAAATCTATAGGTCAAAGTTCTTAAATAACTAGCAATGTTTCATTAATCGTATTTTTATTATATACGATGAGTACGTATACGAGTGATACGTATTTGACTATATATTCTCTAGACATTTATTGGTGTTAAATCAATTATCTTTATGAAGAACCATTCGCAGGGGGATTGGACTGGAAGAAGTCGTATAACTTCTTCCGAAATTCTTCCAAAATACTCATATTTCTCACTCGACATTGCAGTCAATAGATCGCGTGTTATGTATCCTCCGAGAATGTTCTAGCAGAGAGAAATTCATGGTGTATCGATTGCGTCGGAATTTCGTGATGGAAGGATAACGGATTTTATTCGTTATAAACCGTTTTTCCCACAAATACGTCGTGTCCCATTTTTTCTCTTGCCACTCAATTAACGCTGACAATTGGTAGCTTGATTCAAAAGGATGACCTGGTTTTGCGTGCTACGTTACAACGTTTTTTCCGTCGGTCCCCTTGGTTTGTTTGCCGCAGACAGAAAATGATAGAGAGAGAGAGGGGGGGGGGAGAGAGAAAAGAGAAAGAGAGAGCATTTCTCTCGTCCACCCCTTTTCGTCCTCCCGCATATTTCTCTGTTTCCTCTCTAATTTCCGCGAAGCTTGCCGGAGGTATGGGAATAAGGCTAGTCCCTTTGAAATCCTTTTGACATGTAGCAAACTACGTGCTGACAGTATCTTTTATCTCAGTGGCGCAACGCCATAGAGAAAGCGTCGCTGTAACATTAGTATCTCGAAATCGTAAGGAGATACCTTATGCTGATGTATGAATACACCTATCTTGCAAAACCCTTATATTTCTTAATGAAAATTGTCAATCTCAATTTCAATATATGTTTTGCAAGATAAGTGTATTTATATATATATATATATATATATATATATATATATATAAGTTACACAAATGTCTATCTTTTCATGTCCCGATAACTAGATATCGGAGAAAATAGCAAACGCAGTGTGAAAGACGAATATCCTGCCTACACTTCTTTTCGATTTATGTAGCTTAAATAGGAAACTGCAAATCTAAGGATTTTTGAACTGCTCTTTCCTTAGCTACTATATCAAAGAAAAAATGTGTAGGCGTTTACTTAAATTTCAAAGGTAGCTATGGAATTTCTTAGCAAAATAAGAATTTCTCTTTAGCGTTTGCTTAAACATAATGGTGCTTTGGAAAAAGAGTTTGACTCTTAAATTATCTCTACTTTTCCACAAATTTTGTTTTCAGCTACGATCAATACATACAATTTATATGTAGTTACAATCTTCGTCTATATACAAGCTAAATGTCGTATCTTTCATTTGTATGACTTTTAGACTCAAGATGGTTATTTTTAATATTTTTTAAATTTTTTCGAATTTTTTTCTTCTTATTTAAATGCGACGTTGAAGATATAATATACGAAGATGTTAAATTATATCTCTGGATTCCGCGTCAGTCATAATTACGATAACAAACATAAATGCTGTAGCGTTTTATTTACATAAACGGAGATGTTCTCGAGAGGAAAGAACTCTCTTGAATATGGTCTTTCGCTTCGCGGTACTTGAACTTTTGCATTTCAAATGTTTCTTCCGTTATGATACATTAAATCCTCATTCTCATTGGAGCTCACTCGAAATAGAGAAACCAATATTCATTTTAGACGAAACAAGAAAGATTTAGGACTTCAATGTAAGTAAATATTTTCATGAATGCTATGCATATCATTATTTTACATCATCTCTTTCAATTGCAATTTAAAATGCATTACATAAAAAATTTACATTCTACTCTTTATTCTTGCGAATAAATTTTAAATTGTTTATTAAGTTTCTTGTAGAGAGAGAGAGAGAGAGAGAGAGAGAGAGAGAACTGCAAATCAATAACAAAATTAAATTTCTAGAATAGCATACGTAATGCTTGAATCTAAGGGATATCAAACTTTTAATCACTAATGCATCTTTTTGACAAAACCTTTTAATTACAATGTTTTTTAATATGACATATAGAATGTAACAAAAAATTGCTCCAAATTTCTCAAAAAATAAACGCGTCCTGAAAATTTAAATATTTTCTTATATTTCAGCTTATTTCCACACAATAATTTTTTCATAATATAATAATATTCTTTTATGGAGTTCCATAAATAAATTAGATGAACTATTCATCGTGCGATAATTTTTATTCGACACATAATAATTGATAATAGCGTTGAATACGCTATTTATGCCGCGTGACGTAAATAGCAGAAAAATCGTGCATCTCTAATTCTCCCCTCTTTCCCCTCGCGTCCTATAACTGCGCGTTAGGATCAAAAGCGTCGCCCTAGTATCGCGTCGTGCAACAAATCCTGCGAGTTCAATATTTGCGATGCACTCCACGCGCAGTTTCGCGATGTCACGTATACAATTGGCAGTTTCGTTATGTGACGCAATGTCTCTCGATCCTAAAACAATTGCGACGATCTCAGACAAAATATCTGTATTTTGCATCTCTCTTCCCCCCTCATCCCTCCCTATTTATCTCTGTATCTATTTACCTATCTGTGTACGTGCGTTGCCAATGAGTAATCCAGATGCAACATAGAGAGCGAGCATTGCACGTTATCACACAACGGAAATTACATTGTGTTGGAACTTTCCTAGTATTATCAATTATATTAAATTTAATTAAGTCTCAACGGAGGTATTTTCCGTATATCTGAATAGATACGACGAGTGTTGCTTTCTTGAATTATTACATTGAATTTTAATATTTTTTATTTTGTCTTAAAAGTTCGACTTTTTAAAACTTTATCTTTTCCCATATATAACAACAAAGAACTTTGTTGTTTATGAATTTCGAGGACATTTTTTTCTTTTTAGACTAATTTGATCAATATAAGTTATCAGTCAGGTGGAGTTTAAGAGAAATTTCAACGATTATTTGAATAAAATAGTTTGCTGTTCTTTACGTACTGTAAGTTCTCGCGTGAGGGTCAAACTGATTCAGACACGCAAGCTATAAATTACTAATTGATATTTAGTTCATTAATTAAACCCATTACGTAACAAAATATTTTTTTTAAATTGATTTTTTTTAATTTTTAATGTTTGGAGATTATTTTATGTTTAAAACATGTCTCAATTTATAATTACTTATAAATAAAATTGAAACACGTCAAGAAAGTTACGTGAACTGCGCTTATGGGTTAAAGTGTATTTGTACGGATTAAAGTTTGTATCTGTCTTTAGAATAAACACTGATGGGAGTTGTCTGCATGTATGGAACGTGTAGATAACTCGTGAAAGTGCCGTTTATATAATTATCGCGTAAAATTGGCAACGTGAGATTTTCATTTCGATACGATATCTACATTTCCGCATGAGATGTGTATGTGTCTGTAGAATGCAGCGCGACGTACCTGCAGGAGATGAAGATCCATGCCGGTGTGTGGCGCGGCAACAGGAAACAAAGAGACTCCGTGGTCGTTCTTGAGCGGCTCCACAGGCTTGTAGGAGTCCAAATCAAGATGATAGTCATTCTCGTCGCATTCCTCCGCCATGTAGGTTTGCTCGATCGCGGTCGTGTGAACGCTCATGATGCGATGAAGGGAACCGGTGGTCGCGTCTCTTCCACGAGCATGTCGATGCTTAAAAAAATGCCTCTATTAAATTAAACCATCCATTTAAGATATACGTTTAATTACGCGTGAAAAAAAAAGAAATATCTCTAATACAGATATCGGTGATTTTCATTCATATAAATGTAATTACTTTTTCGTTAATTCACTGCTACATCAAACTTACTTGATCTAAACTCACGTCATATTGCAGAATCTAATTCTATTTGTATTTTTATACGTCATATAATTTTATATACTTTTTTATTACACAATATATAAAATTATAAATTTAATTCTGACACAAGTTATAAATCGTTTAAAGTAAGCTTATTATGATAGATGTTTAAAGAAATTAACTTTGTGGATTCAAGCGTCTAATTTTTTTCTCACTTGTGTATATATGAAACATAATGAGTCGTACTTAACATGATATTATAGATTGTTCATTAAGATTGCTAGATTTTGACACGATCGATTCTCGTCGATCGGATATGCGTCTTACCTTGTGGAAGAGCGTGACTTTGTCGAGAACGGAATTTATATCGTGGGCTGGTGCGATGGTGGGGTTCTCCGGTTTGTTCAAGAATGGGCTTCTCGAACTCCATCCCGACGGTGTCTCTGTGTTACTCTCAACGGCGATCCTGGCGACCGGCGCAGAGGAAGGCACGTGTTCTTGAGGTTCGCTCTCCTTAATGATAGCACGTGGTGACTCGCGATTTTCCTTGAACTCGGGCTGGGGCTGAAACACGCCAAACCGACGATACTTAGGAATCGCACTTACGTGCACTTAAGTTTGTTATGCACAGGAATTGTTTGAGTTACAAAGGAATCTCAATCTACATCTGTACTGCGATTTCGTAACTATACCATGTAATTCAGAATAAATAATGAAACTGCAATTTATGCCAGAGTAAGCAGCTTTGAATTTATATCTTTTTCAGAATAACAATTGCAAAGTTACTGAATCTTAACAGCTGTTATTTTATAATAAGTAAATAGAACAAAGTGAATTAAACGCTATATTGTAGAAAAAAAATTCGTTATTTTTATTGGCACATGTGGTGCAAAATACACATACAAGAGCTTGTAGAAATAAATATTGTAAAAAAAAACCAATTAAACTGATGCATGATTTAGTGATGTATGTTTAGAAGATATTGATTTGAAAATGGTTGGTTTTTTTTTATTAATATTTATTTTTGCATTTATATAAACATTTATATATACCTATATTTTTTATATAAGTTAATAAAAATGACGAATTTCTTCTGCAAAGTAATATTTAATTGTGAATAAAATTTTATTTTGTTTACAAAAAAATAAAAAAATATTGAATTTTAGAAACTTTCCATTTGTCATCTTGTATAATATTCCCAATATTTGATTTTAAAAGAAATTTATATAAATATTGTTATTTATGTTTTATGCAATTTAACTGGAATGAGAGGAAATAAAAAGAAAGAAAATTAATAAAAATGAAGACTGGTACCTTGATGAAAAAATAAATAAATAATTAAACGCGAATGCTTGAAATTTTAACGGTCTGTTCACAGTGATGACAAATTAGCCAGTTTCACACATGACGTAATAGAATATCAACAAATACAGTATACAAAACAAAAAACGAGTAAGAAGAGGAATACGATAACGATTTGTTTATTGAAGCGAATTTATGAAAGCAACTTGTTATTTGAACATGCATATGAGAGAGATACTTTATATGAAATCATGAAACAGATGAGAATTATAATTAAATATTATAAATTATGTGGAATATTAATACGTATAAATTAATCAGTACAGTTTCTGATGTAACATTACAATCTATGGACCGCGGAAATTCAGAAGAAATAAAGAACTTGCAGCTGTTATTTCGCAGCATGTTACATTGTTTTAAATGTGGCAATACTTCGAAAGTATACATTGTTTGCGATAAGATGCTCATTTCAAGGATGTAGATTCGATAATCCGAGTAACGAAGTTGCTTTTGTACCTCGAAGAGGAACTTGCCTCTCGAATTGCGAATCAATAGTTTACGGCATGCTCTCGAAAGTACAATTTCAGAATACACTCTCACATGTTCATCAACAGGGACACTGGATGGTTCTTTAAGTCTCTTGATGACATGTAAAGAGCTCTTTCACAAGTGTAAATCTCTCGGGGCTCTCTTGTAAATATAAGTGGCACCGGAAAAGTGGAAAAATGGTGGCTGGTCTTCTTTTTAATTTACCTTGCAATCTCTTTGTCAGCATGTACGTTTTCACGAGAGATGTGGAGTATTCGATAAAAGTAATTTAATTAATGAACCATATACTCGTACATTAATGGTACATTAAATGAATCAAAATGTCCCTGGCATCTTCTCACAGTTATAAGTCTCACAGTTACTATCAAAAACGTACATATAAAAAATATGTAGTTTATATTAAAAATAATATTTTAAAATTACATATTTAGTGTTTTTGGTGAAGTTATTAAGTTTAAAATGTAAAGATTAAAATGTAAAGTATATGTACAAGTAATCGCTCGGTAGCTCTTCTGCCGTAAGCTAGATGCGCGCAGCAAGAACTTTAATGCAGCTTATAATTAACCGTTATCCGATAACCTTAATCTATCGCGTGGATATATGTATATGTATATCGAACGATCGTTCCACGCCGCGGCGTCATAAGGTAATGCTGTTTCATTTTGTCGTGCGGTGTTACCCGCCGATCGACCCACCGTCGGGCGGCATCCAAAGCCGCTAAGTCGCGCGATCCAAATTGCAAACGAGCTGAAACACGTGTGAATACCTCTGCCAGCAGGATAATTCGGATATATCTTGATCGAACTGCTCCTGGGTAAGAAGGTTATTACATTCAGATGTTAATTTAACGCTCTCGTGAAGACGGTGGCATCGACTTGTCGCGTGATGGAATGACACGATATCGTTCCCGGGCGAAAATTGAACTGTCTGTAAATGAACAGGGCAAACAAGACGGGAGAATTAACGTTTGAAGGAACCGTCTTGGGGGAGTACAGTTCAAAAGAATTTTATTTCACGATCTAATTTCAGGGTGAAAGATGCTAATTTGATACTTGCTTGATCCGAAGTAGAACACTTTTTATGAATGTTATTATATGATATTTCTTCTTAAAAAAATTCTTTACGTTTAAAAACGAACCTACTTTATATTTAAAAACGGATGAAGACTGTTTCTCTCCTGCATAAAAATTACTTATTGTTAGTTCGAAGAAATTAGAAATTACATGTAAAATCACGCAAGAAACATTATTTTAATATTAACATCTTGCTATTGGCCTTTCTCGATTTTAATTGTATTATATACAAATCACGGTCTTGACTATAATATTGTAAAAATTTATTTAATTTGCATATTTATTCTAAATATTTAGTGCTTCTAATTATTTTTCAGATTTGATACAAACTTTTGAATTAGACTATTTCAAATTTGAAATATGTTTAATAAAATGTATTTATCCAAAATAATTATATTAATTAAAATAATTTTTTTTCTCTTTTACAATATAAGCTAATTCTTACAATATAAGATTTTCTCTTTTACAATGTAACATTTGCCAAATTGTTTTTATGTATTAATAGATTAAGTCGCGATTCTTCGTGGTTGAATAATATTGCTATCATACACTAAAAAACTAAAAATAGAAATTTTTTTTTCCTTCAATTACGTATATAAATCTTTCCCTCGTATTTAATTTGCTCTAGTGTCTCTGGTACGTTTGTTTATAATTATTTTCCTTTTAGCATTGCTCGTGAGTAACGATGTGAACACAGGAAATACACGTAAAATAGAGAGCGATGGTCACAACATTTGGTCTTTCGGAGTTTAAAGCTTGGGACCATCCGCGGCGGACGTGATGTCGGTCGATCGAAGCGACTTTTGCGTCTGGTGTCTGTTGCTTAACCTCGTTATCCTTTCCTCCCCTTCCACCCCCACAGAAATGTACCCCAAAGGGCGTACGTGCCGATGACGGGACGACCAGCAACACACAGAGCGGGATAACGGAACGACGCATATCGCAGGCTCGGTGTCTGACGCATCCAGTGCGCCGCGCCGATGTCGATTTGGAATTCCATTTGCGAGCCGCGACATCCGCACCGTGGATATATTCGGTTTGGAACAGATTACACCTACCATAGAGAGAGACAGACAAACGGAGAGAGAGAGCGAGAGAGAGAGAGAGAGAGAGAGAGAGAGAGAGAGAGAGAGAGAGAGAGAGAGGATGATAGAGTGGGAGGGAAGGAGGGAAGAAAAGGACAGTGATAATGAGATATAGCTACTACGCCATGTCTTCGATAGTCTCAAGGCAAAACATATCGTTTACTTTGCTCCCGTAATGTCAATCGATGTCGAATTCATTTAAATGTAATTAGCGATTAACACCCAGCGAAACATGAACGCCTGGGACGTGAGTGATCGCATCGCAGCTTGATTAACCTCGCGCCCTAGAAATTATGTGCTCTAGCATGTTTTCCATTAGTGTCATTAGCGGGATGCGTATAATTGTAAATTATTTCTTCGAATTTACATTAAAAAAAAAATATAAGTTAGAATTGTTATTACTAACGGGTTAACAAATATATTGTGTATTTTTACAGTATATTATATAATTATAGCTTTTATTCTATCGGATCACAATTTTATTTGTTTAATATGAAAGTCGCGAATATAATTAAAAGTTAAATATTAAATAAATATAAAAATATTATATAATTTATTATTAAACATGAATGAGATTATTGACCAATATATTTAATTAACAGTTGCACAAATAAGCATCTGCCATTTATTATTAAAAAAAATTTTTTTAGACAATATGTATTATTTGATGATGAATAATTTGATGTAGAATAATTTGCGTCAGGATTCAGAATAGATATGTATTTAGTATGTGTGTGTATGTGCTTTGAATGAACGTTTTATTCTGGCTTTATTAAGTATTTTTCATGCCATACGATATATAAAATTATAAACAGAGTTTCTATTTTGAATTCTGACCTAAATTAAAATAGATTTTATTTTAACAAATATCTTACAAAGTTTCGTTTACACTCTCTCGTGTTCTGCTTTCTCGAAATGAACGCTTAAACATCGCGACTTTGCGATGCTGTTTTACGTGAACGGAGAATCTAATTACAATTCGTGGTGCTGAACACGTGCTTGGTTTTAACGACTGGCGACTCTGTGAATTTCGTAGTACAATTTAAGTTTTGTGAAAACGCTCTTAGAAGCACTGATTTCCGTTGCGGTTGTCCGAACACGCTCTTAAACATCAAATAACGTGACGTTGTAAAACACGAGGAAGACACCGTTTCGTTCCCCGATGACGATCGTTAGCGACAAGAGCAAGTAGTTTCCGCCGGCCTACAACCATCGTAGCTGCTGGAGGCCGATAGAAACCCCTTTCCTTGTCGCTTTTACGGCGCAGCCCTCGCTTCGGTGCTCTTCCACCTCGCTGCTATTTTTTGTAAAACTTTGTAGAAGAATTTCGATGTGCAGTTCTCGGCGCTTGCGTTCGAAATGTTGCTTGGGACACAAACTATTTCCTCCACGATTTCCCAAGAATCGATCTGATTTCTCGCTTCGACTCTGACAAATTGTCTGTGAGGTTGACAAACGATTATTCTGTAAATCTAAAAACGTATCTTCTATGGAAGAATTTAATTTTTCTGAAATCTAATGCATTTTTAACGCAGGATATCCAATTTCGTCTTAAGAGTATCTTCTATCACGGTTAGATAAGACGTCCGCAAACTTGGATGCGCATTTTTAAGTCTTGACGCAAGTTTATTATTTGATCTAATTTCTTATCGGGTTTTCATCCTTAAACAAATTCGCCGCAACGCGAAAGTTCTCGCTATCTTTGGACCATGCAAATGTTGTTGGAGAGTAAATTTGCCGTGTCACTGACCGTCCTTCGTTCGCTCGATTACTCTTCGCTCGATTACTCTTCGCAAGTCCACTTGCGATGCGACCGCGAGAGACGTGTTGGACATCTCCCCGGCGAACTTTTTTGGCTGTTTGCCAAAACGCGAAAGCGTTCAATTACTTATGAGCTTTTTCCTCGACTCAGCTTTTTCCACATCGTATCGCGTTCCGCGCGCTTAACCATCAGAGAGGTAGACTTGACGAAAAGTCACATTATCCTATCTAAATAACCGGTCTTCTGCTCGACGCACGTACGAATCTTGGCTCTTATCTCACGTTGTCAGTGATCTTCATGGTAGACAGGGGTTAATACTATAAAATAGAGTTGAGGAAAGGCGAAGAAGCGGGCGCTGATGTGTAACATTTAACAAACATAAATGAAGTGACAATCTATATTTAACAACGTGGAACATTCAATTCTACTCGTGCGAGCATTTTCTTGCAAGTTCAGAGTGTACACAAGATGCGATATCGTATGAGTGATAGCGGTGCTTTTTGCGTTTACCTTTACATCGCACTTCATAACTTTCCGCAGCTCGCGCAGGAAGGCCCCGAAGAATGGCACCACCGGGCATTCCGGCATCGCGAGAGCGCGAGCAAGCGCGCACTCGTATTCGGAATACAGAAGGGCGGTGGAGAGATATTTCATCACCGGGGGCTCGTTCATGCTGTCGATGAACGGCTTCAGCTTGTTGGACCTGCAACGTAAGCAGTATTCGTTCGCGATTAGATGAGGTAGACATAATTTTTCGGATATTCTTAAGAGCTAAACGGCTGACGACGCTAATTCGCACATATTCCACTTTCCACGTAATGCACGGCAACGCGTTGGGGTATTAAGAAGTTGATAATAACTTGATATTATAGTTCTCGACGAAATTCCGCCCGAATCAGAAGCTACAGATATTTGTCAGATAATTAATGGTGAACTATCATTAGACGATGAACTATCTCTCACTGCAGAACAATTATGGATCGCGAGAATTGTAGAGTGAACCTTTTCAAACATAGGAGTCTATTCGGCAATTTTTTTTATTAAAACAACACTATGACTTTCTATCTTGCACAATTTTGCGTTTTATACATTCTGACTATTGTTTGGCATTTCACTTATTTTCTTATTCATAATCTTTTCTTGAGAAACGAGGATTCCTTGTTCCTTGTCCGTCTTTGTCTCGCATATTATGTTTTACCGTATGTAAAACAAAGACAGACAGAAACAAGAAATCCTCATTTTTTAAAGGAAGAACTATGAATACGGGTATTAGCCTTCTGAGGATTGTGTAATTATTTTTATTTTTTTACTCGGTTTTATAATTTTTATAATTTTTGCGGATAATAATGGGATTCTTTACTCGCGACTTCGGAATTTACTCAGTTTTACGAGAATGTAGAATGTGCTTTTATTCATTTTTTTAAATACTTGTTTCAACGTCGAAGAAGACTCGGTGGAATTTCAAACATGTTCGTATGTACTCGTTTAAGTGAAATTAAAAATTAATTTAGTTTTTTCAACAACTTGATTTGCTCATTATTTTACCGATTATTTTAAATTTCTTGCGGAGCAGAAAACGAGCCAATTTCCTTGATATTATTATTATTACTAATATTTTAATACTTTTTTGACAATATTTTAATAACACTTTTTTTTAATAGCTTTCTGTCTCTTTATAACAATAGTAATTTTGGATCTATTTTTATTTTAATTGAATGATGGAAATGTACACATAATTAGGGTTTAATTTACAGATCGTAAGTCAAAAGATGAGCGGTGTTACTTAAATTTAATACTTTAACGCAATAATCCAAATTAGAGTATAACATACAGTAATTCCCACTAATATAACTTAACTTCTACACTAACGTTATGTGGCGGTTTATTCTACGTACAGAATTACTAAGCATAATTTCAACTAAGGTAAATTTCAGAAACTGCTAATGCTATTAAAGGCGCGGACTCGAATATTAAATTAATTTGGGAAGCGAGACTTGAACGAAATGTATGTGGATATGTAACTTCTTCTTTGAAAGTCTTACACAGCAAGATTTTAATATTAAAAGTTTATTCGAAGTAATTTATATCATCTTATATTGACAGCGCGTTCTAAAGTATTTTTATTCAAAATTGGACTTGAGAATGTATAGGACATTTTTCAAATCTTTACAGATTGTTTTATATTGCATTTAAAAGCAGTAGAAAAAAATTTGGCAATAACCTTCTGTTTGAATAAAAAATTATTTTAATAAGAAGTAGACCTGCGCTCTAATAAAGATAATTAATAATGAAACAAATAATGAAAAAAAAATCAGAATTTTTTTATTTACATATTTAAAATGTTCAAAATGATTTATATAAAGTTTTATTGAGATGCCGAGATCAGTTTTGTAAAATATACAAAATTGATTTATTTATTTATTTACAAAATAACCAAATGGATAATCACAATAAAACTTTGCACAAATCATCTTGAATACTTAAAGTACTTGTACAAAACAATTGAGAATTTTCTTGGTGTTGTAAAAAAAAAAATAAAAAAAGAAAAACACTTTTATTATGCTATTTTATCCAAACTATCGTTTGAAAGTACTCAAAACTTGATCGGTTCAACCGTTACTGACAATGAGATCTGATAATCTCGTATGCTTGGAACTCACTGACTCGCGTAAAAGAGAGATTCTCTTTGCTCGCACTTTGGCGCGTGGCGCGACCGCGCCTCTTGATAATTTAATTTTTAATAGCAAATAAAGTAAATAAACTATAACATGTCATTAAATAAAAATATAATTTTATTCATACAACTTTCATATGTATATAGTTTATTTGAATCATTAATATTAAATACATTTACAATTTTATTTACTTTGCATGGAATGTATGTCCGATACATCCAAAGTTACACAGTGTTTATTCTTTCCGTAGATAGTAAAATTTTGTTAGCAATCAAATTTAATGTTTTCCAAATTATCTTGTATTAAACATGTAAGAGCTAAAAGATCAACAGTTGTGAGACAGGAGAGAACCGAGGAAAGGATAAACAGCTACAATTTAGCGTGGTAAGCACAGCAAGATACAGTTCACGTTCACGTTTACGACAGTTAACATTTGTATGGCAGTTTGGGTGATTAAAAATTAAGCCTAATAGTCAGCAACCGCGCGAGACAGCCGTGTTCACGCTCCTAGCAAACCGTTTTCTCCGTTTCGCATACTAGCCGTCGTTAAAATCACGAAACGTTTGCCATTAGGGCGTTAATTATCTCCCTCTTTAAGCATTCTCCGTAGCGTAGCTTCGTAGTTAGCTCCGAATGCACCGGCCGAGAATGTTTCCGAGTGTGTGGGACAGTCAGCAGTCGCAACGGTCGTTCTAGAAACGATATTCCCGCACGAAACTTTTATCCTCTCATTCGCGGGACGAGCGAAGGAGAGCACTGTCTAACTTTACAGTCTGGGCAATAAAAAGTATTTTATTTCTCTACGCCGGGTTTCCGATGGGAACGGACGGTAAAGGTTCTTCGTCGTGCCACTTACGGCGAAATTCGTCCATCTCGCGGAGCGTAAAAGAAAAAAAGAGCACGGGCGCTTAATGACGAGTGTCGTTATCCGCAAGAAGGATAAAAGCGGTAACTGAATGGCGACTTGGCAAAAAACAGAATGTAAACAGAAGCATTTCCGCCAGAAATTTCTGTTACGAGCGATATTTCGCTCGCTGATGCGATTTTCTTCGCTGTACTCCCGAGTCATCGATCAAACGTCGATTATTTATGGCATTTCGGTTAGGGTTGGTTATGGCTGTCGATTTCAACGCGCAATGCATTTTATTTGAACTGCACGGTCCAGTGGTACCGTAATACGAAAAATCAGTTAACAATTTTCAGCGGTACCGAGACAGATAGGGCGGCGGGGGGAAGTCAATCTTGAACTCCTCAAGCGGAAGTGAAGTTCGATCGTGTTCTCTTTCTACTTCATATTTCCTTCTCTCTATGAGAATAAGTTTCTAAGATATTCTCAGAGACGTTCTTTCCATTTAAATGTGCACGTGGAACATCGATCAGGACTTCCAAGCAGATTTTCAGCGTAGTTTTCAAGTTAGCAAGAAACCCTTTAATAAAGTATTCTCCTTTAGACGCCTGGTAGATTACAAAGAGCCCGTACCTCGTGCGGAAATCTCTCTTTTTTTTCTCTCTTTTTCCCTGAGGCACAAACAACAATATTAAGTCAATCAGCGTCAGCTTTTTTCAAGTGGATGGACAGGCAATGGCGTGTTTTCACTGTATATCACAGCAAAGATGTAAATAAGAACGGAAATGCAATCAACAAACTTGTGTATTCCATTCGCAAATAGATTTACGGGCAAAACCTCGATAAAAAAAAAAAAAATCCCATTACGCCAGCAAATGGCGTGTATGGTGGCTTAAAGTACGGTTCGTTGAATCTTCTCAGTTCGTTAATTTTTTTTTTTTTTTTTCGTATTAGTGACACATTTTGGAAAACTTTACGAGTCGTTCTTTGAAACTTTTAAAAGTTCATCGTAGGAATATCGCTTTATATTTTTCTTTTTTTTAGTCCTCTCATGTGCCAGGAGGGGATTAATTATCAAACGAGCAGGAGAACGATTTTACGGGCGAACAGCAGCGCGCGAGTCGTCGGTTGTACCCGTTGATCTTCGTGAAAATTAATGACACACATTCATTACTTGAATTACTTTTCAACGAGAGATTATCTCACTCCCTCGCGAGGCATCGAGTTGAAAGAGGTCGCAGTCTCGAAAGAACTCCTCGTGAAATAATGCGATTATGCCATTGTGAATCGTTTCGGGAAATGGGTAGAGCATCGAGCCGAGAAACATTCGCAGAATGAGCTACGTGTCGTGGTGCTCAATAAAACTTTCACGAGAACCTCTTAATAAAGCAAACTACCGCGGAAGTCACTTCGCCTTGCAATAAGATACGCGATAGGGATTCTACAAGATATATCTCTGTGTTTAATGCACACTAGGCTTATCTAAGTTTTCCGAAAGAAAACCGCGAATCTCAGTTTAATTACTTTTACAAGATATATTAAATACGATTAATTAACCGACGTGAAGTGATTGTTGACTTGTATTTGATTTTTTATCCAATTCTATTTGTAATTTAATAATCTCTTCTAAATTCTTTCAGTTAATTTACTAAATTTGTTTAGTAAATTCTTTTGCTTGATGAATTTAGACTTGATTTATCTAACGATTTAAATATCTATTACCAGTTTTTGATTACGAACATTAGAAGGTTTCAATAAAATTTATTTTATTTTAAATTATTTTTATATTGAAATTTACTAAGGAGTTTAAGAGAAAAATAATAAAAAGTGAAATGTAATAACATTTTACAGTTTTAACTTAAATTGTTAAAATTCTTTAATCTTTAAAAGTTTATAATTAAAAATCCTGACATTAAAAATCGTTATTCTTCTGAATGCAAAAAAAGATAGTAATTCTCATTAAATATCTACAATTTAAAACGTAAATATCTACAATATAAAACGTACATAATTATAATTAATTTGCATATACATATACAGATGCCCTTTATGATTAGCCAGTAGCGTACACGTTTCTTGTTTTGATAGTAATGCATTGGCTGTTATTCTCAAGATAAAACCCGCATATTGCACGAGACAACATAGACGAAGAAGCTGAAACTCGCCCGGAAGCAGATCGTTACCGCGCATAACGTTTATGTCCCAGTCGTAAAGGGAATCTAGCATAAGTATTTCAATCAAACTGGCGAATATTCTCTAGTTTCTTGTTTAAAATGCAAAATTCTTGCAATATATTTTGCAAAAATATGTAAACAAATTACGTGATAATTATAATTATTGTTTGTTCAAGCCAACATCAAAGATTTATATGAGTTACGTACACTAACATTAATTTTTGTGAGAACATTGTTTGAAATTAAATGAAATAAAGCGAAATGTAAGTGAGGAATTGGATTCAAAATCGATACATTGAGAATTCCGATGACTTTAGACCTTGATAAAATGTGAAAATTAAAACAAGATAATTATACTGATTAGTTACACTGATTTCAATTTTAACGAACATGTACTTGATATAGAAAAAAGACGACGCAATCGAAATCTAACGAAGATAATATTCAGAGAGAGAGAGAGAGAGAGAGAGAGAGCAATTAATGTTTCAAATCCTCATAAGTTAAATTCGCGTAGATCGCTGTTTGAAGGACACTTACTCAACTCTAATAACCATTCTTCTTTTGAGATGGAAGCATCTTTATGGAAAATCTGTAGTCGAATCTTAACTGCCACTATCGTACGGAAGCTTGACAAGTAGACAAAGAAGCTTTGATCTCTCGCTTGTCACAAATTCTAAATACGCGACCGCGAAAATGTCAAAGATCTTAGACATTCGAAGGTATTGTTATTTTCCAGAGATTTAAATTTCTATTGTCAAAATTGGATCTTGTTTAGGGGTCTAATACATAGGATGCGTCTAAAGAACTTGATCTGTTGAACAGTCTTCGATTTGTTACTGAAGAGGGTTAAACGTTTCTTCGGTCGCTAGTCGGGATACGAATCCCACGCAAAGAAATCCTCTTGTGTAATCGCTTTAAGTAGAGTTTGATCCGATTCACGGAGATATCGTGAAATTTTTATCGATGAAAGTTTAAAACTGAACATCATATTCGATTACAAAGTTAATTCGTCTTTTGATCTTCTTACATTAGTAAAACACTTGTCTTAATCAAAAGATGTACGTTTTGACAACTTGAATCTAATCGAATTAATAACAAATTATATTAGAACACGATTAGATTCGAAGTGAAAGTTTTTTTATTGAAATGTAGATATTTGTAAACATCACGTTATGATAAGAATATCCCGCTTAAATATTATATTCAATATTGAATCTTATATTCTCTTTCATTCTCTTTAAATATATTATATTAAATCTTGTATTTTTTATTCTTTTGACTAATTAATTATACACATATTAATAATTTTATAATTTTGTATTGAATTGCTTACCTTTGAAGATATTAAATCTTTAGATAATGAAACGAGAAAATTTTAAATTTTCGTGTTTGTGCTAATGCTAATACATATAATTGAGTACTTATATAATTAAGATTGAATCTCAACACAGAAAAATACATCAGAATTATAGTGCAAGTATATTTTTTAAATTACAACTTTCAAACACTTTTATCTTGATCGTTTTTGTATATTTTCTGAAAGAAAATGTGTAGATTTAATTTCTGTAGCGTTAATCTCTGAGCCTTAGAGCTATAATTTTAAACTTTCCAGAGCGCAATATTACAATTTACTAAGGTATCACGTCTAAAGACATTTATAAAAACTCTTACTTGTTAGATACTATCTATAATTTCTATGTTGCTGTAGATTTATAAATGCTATCTGCAACGGTTTATTGTTGACTACGTCTTGAATACACGCATGTTATTAAACTTCTTTGTATGAATCATGTATTATTAATTTTGTTGTTTTTGCAAGAAATAATCTTCCCCGCAAGACGTAAGAAAGTGTTTTCAAGAATGTTTAATTTCTGTTTGCGAGGATAAGCCACTTTGGATGCACTTTTAATGGATTTTATCTGACTTTGCGTGAATGGTAAACAATCACCATGACAAGACAAACTAAAGTATAAACTAAGTTTTTTTTCAATTGCTAGTTTGTTGTTTCGATCAAAGATACTCTTAAAGTTAAACATTCGTTATTTTATTTTCATATGGCTGTCGGAGAGGTTTCATTCATGCAGTTTGTACAGCAGGCACACAAAATTCAATGTATACGTATGTAGATGTTCAGAGATCTTCCTTCCCTTTCGTGTTTTGGAATAATAAAAGCTCGAGTTTCATTGTTTCGATGTAGAGAAATATAATTTCAAAAGTCCTTTAGTCCAATAGATGAAGATTAATTGAGCGAGCACGACCTTGGAAGTCTCAACGTCATGCAACAAACACGAGGAAAGTTTCAAGGAAGCCTTGAATTCAGATTAGTGTCGCGATCTCGTTGGAGATTATATGTTTCGCAAATCCCTAGTGGGGTGCGCGAAGACAGTATCTCCGCGATTTGTATAAATTTCTAATTTCGCGTTTATTTAAAATTTATTAAAGTTACGAGCTCTCTCTTATAACTTATAACATTATATATACATACGAGTATATCTCCTGGTTGAGGCTGTATTTTTCCCAACAAATTCTTTACGGTATTTCGGAGAGGGTGGGAATCTTATTAACATCATTGCCATCACATGCAAATGCACATTAGCATCAATATTATCTATTAAATTGATTAATTTAATATTGTGTTCAATTTAATATTACTATTCTGCAGTTTAACTTTAGAACTGTGTTTCAATACCGGAAATGACAGTGCGCAAAACATTTTTGAAGAACTAGATTAGAAGAAATATATAAAAATATATTTTTCAGCACTAAGATCTTGCTATGATCATCCGTTGGCTGCTCTCGATTTTAATAAAGTCATAATGTATAACACATTGTCGAAAACGCACGACTTGATGTCAACGCGTCGAAGTTCAGATTAAAAATACTTTATATAAGCTTGTTCAACGATTGATGCAGTTTGTCTGATCTCTTCGGTAACTCGTGTTAATCCAATAGATTAGCCGATTATATAATTGTAACGATACAAAATTATAGTTACGCGTACACAGGGGTGGCGGCGGCGGCGGCGGCGGCGGCGATAGTGGCGGCTAAGTCTCTAATCCGATCGAAACTCTAGACCGACGAGAGATGCGTGCTGCGGTCGTCTTTCGTAATGATCTATCGGTGCCGACAGCAACTTTGCCCTGCGGTTAGATGCTTACGGTGGATGAAGATGGATGGGCTTTCGTAATTTTGCGGCGGAACTAAGAAATTATATTACGACTTTCGTACTTAGCCGAAACAATGCGGGCAGGGCTACCCAACTTACGGACAGTAATAAAACGGGTGCGTTGCAAGAGGTACGAGGCAGCAATTCGAGAATTGACCCTTTAAATAGGGATCTTAGTGCCGTCATTCGCGTTTACGACAAACATTATAGCGGGTACTTACTTCAGACCGGCGATTATCTCCATGGCTGAATTAAAGTTTCCGGTATTCCAACAGGTTAGCGCGACGCGTAGAAGACAGGACAGCACTGCCTGTCGTTCTTCTTCCGTGGTACCACTGGTGATCGCGTGGACTACCCATGAGCTTACCTGGTTAAAAACAAATACGATATTATTTATCTCATTTGCAAAACGCTACCGTTCTTTACATGTAACAAATTGAGGGTAGATTTTTATGTCATTTAACTGGATGCATTACAATGTCTCCGACAAATCCACGTTTATTTACGTGATGTTTATTTCTATAACCATAATTTATTTCGATAGAATGATTCACGTTTCTTATCGATTTAATGCAAAAAAGTTGATGAAATATACATCAAGCTTATTATTAATCATTAATTATGGGCAAAATGATGGAAGCTTGCAACTTTGAGTATTCAAATGCCAATGTATATGTATACACATATTTAGTGCAAAAATAAAAAATTGCACATCATTGACGATAATTGAAACATTAGATTTACATCACCAGTCTATATCGACTTTTACATCGATTTCGATAACAATATATAAGTTATTGCGTTGTAAAGAAGTCGCGGAAAATTGTACTGGTTATTCTCGATAAATGTCCAGAAATTTTCCAACGGCTCTTTATTCCAAAGCTTTTGTTTAGCCCGGTGATAAAGAGAACAACGTGGATGAAGGGATGGAGAGCTCGACATTTCCAACCTTGAGCGAGGATTTAGAGTGGGAAATGGCAATGGGGGTGGCAGAAACGAGTAAGAGAGGTCAGGTGGTATCTGTAAGCGTATATATACATATGTATGTGTGTGTACAAGTGAAGAGGGTGAAAGTGTTTGGTGAAAATGTACGGAAAGCCGCTGGAGAAGTGGATACCTCATTAAAAGCGGCTGATGAGGGTTTCCGCGAGGTTGAAGATAGGAGAGAGGAAGGAGTTCTTGGCGCAGAGCCTTTTTCTCCCGTTTGTTGATTCGCGTCTATTACCACCCTCTTGGTGTAGTGCTGTTCTTCTTATTTACGTGCCAAATAATAATAATGTTTCGCTGACTAGAAACTAGTATTTTAGAGGAATTTGCCGTCACATTTCTTATAATAGAGAGACATTTGCGTGTCTTTGTTGATTATTAAAAAAGAAATGCGATAACATATGGGAGGGAGATTAATATACCTCATCAAAACGATCGATGAGGATCTTCACGGTGGAGTACACCGTGGCGACAGGCCAGGTTGATTCGTCCTCGGTTTGGGTCGAGCTGTTGGCGGTGCTGGGGTTGCTGCAGCTGCGACTCGGCGACGGGGGTGGCCTGGCAGGTGGTTTCTGCAACGTGGTCTGATCCTGCGCCACGTGCCTTAGGTACTCGTGCGGTGGTACCTGGTAGAATAGCTGGTATTCGCTTTCCGTCAACCTGAGCGCCACCTCCTCGGGGAAGTGCAGCAGCTTATGCAGTTCCTCCAGCTCCTTAGAGCTCCGAGGCGGCTGCGGCTGCGGCCGCTTCTCCAGCTCTGAAAACATTTATCAAATGGGTCTTAATTTTTTTTTGCGTACTTATGGTGTGATATTAAGAGAGGGGGAGGGAAAAAGAGAGCAAAATGGAAATCAACAAAATTTTAAATGGCAGAATGGAAAATTATTCTTTGTCATTAACTTATTACTTTTAATTTTGTTACACTTGTACTATCATATCCTAGTAATAATTTTACTTTATTAAAGTCTAACCAACTTTAAAGTTTTTTTTAAAGTTTGTTAACAAACTTTCAAAGTTTTTTAAAGAGTTTTGATATTAGACACGTAATACTCTGCAATATTTTATATAATGTATTAAGTTTTGTGTATTATATTATATAATCCCTATTTATAGTGTTTGTTTATGTTTAACGTTGTATAGCATTTTTTAATCTCATACGGTGTATCTAAGATTTTAAGAAAAAAATTTCTTGACCGACGTTTAATATGATATTAGAGTGATTAAAGATTTACATTTCAGTTTTAATTATATTTACTGATAACAAATTTATAATTACATACGACAAATGAAAATATTGATAATTAACGCAAAAGTGAGATGAGAAAATGAAGGGCGAAAAAAGACACGTTTATATGTTTCTTTAAAATTTTACGAATCCTTTATAAGTATACGATTTTACAGTGGCTATTGTCATATTTACTTTCTATTAAAATTATATATGTACATTGTCGGGTTGTAATAAATGTTGTTTATCTCAATATTTCCGCCAATTTTTGGTTACGAATTAATAATCAACAAATATATAATAATTTGTTTGCCGATTTGATTTTTGGTTACTATTATGGAGAAACCGTTAACATACATTGTACATTTCATTTGTACAGATGAAAGTTTTAGAGTTCTAAGTATACAAATTTTTTTGATGATTTTACTTTGACAATTACAAAAATATATACATTTCACAGAAATGTGAAATGTTTGTTCTCTCTCTCCTGTTATTCGTTCATAACACGCCGTAGTTACTTTCAATATGATTTCGCTAAAATTTATGAGTAAAACGCGCGCTGCAATCAGGTCGCATCTAATGAACCATAATAATCTTCATATTCAATTACATTTGAATTCTACATTAGCACAATATTTATTAAATCGCCCGAATTATAATTTAAATATGCGTAAATCCGGAATGAAGTTTACAGATGATTAATGATGTGTATTTCAATCAATTCATATTTTGCGTACAGCATATTTCGCGTCCGTGCATTTGACGATCGCGTCGCGCAGTGGGACGAATTGTAAATCTAGCTAGGACAAAACTAAAAAAAAAATCAATATTTCTAAATGAATAACATAACAGACTATTGTTTACATTTGTATAATGCAGATTTAACCATAATAAAGCCGATAAAACATTTGGATGTTGCCGTAACTACGCCCACAATAATTGATTTCTAAAAGCAATTGTTTATTGGAAAATGCATTGTGTTTCTGCGTAAAATTTTAATTATGCACATACATATTTTATAATTAAATTTTAATATTTATTGTGTTACAACCAAGTAACTAGTATCATAAATTATATTATAATAAAATCCAGTTGGTGAACTCTATTAATTTTCACGGAAAATTTATTTTTTGCAAATGTAAACCTAAATTCGAAATTAACGAGTACAAAAATCCATGTTAATACAATTTTATTATTATTTTGAAAAAATTGAAGTTTTGCCGTGGTAAATTTGCATTTTATCCCACTATGCGTCGCCAGCGATTGACGTTTCGAGCGTGCCAGTTTGCGAAAGAAACACAGTGCAATTTTTGCCCAGCGTTTAACATTTGCCGCGCGAAAAGGTCAGTTCGACGATGGTTTTTTCGCTGGCGCGCGCGATTCACGAAATTCAACGCGACCGTCAAATAAAAGCGCCTTTTAGGTCTTCGATGAATAATTCCGCGCTGTGGGAATCGTTGATGCCGAAGTAAAAACACAGTTCACGATATTTTGCACTTCGACACCCGGTACGGAACCCTAGCGACTGAAATATGAGTCAAAAAAATATTAAGCATCTGCGTAAACGAGGAAGTATAGAAAATGTAATTGCAGATGCAGTATCAGTAAATATTGCTCTCTTAAAAACGCAGAAGTACTTCATAAATAACGTATCTTTATGATAATGCATCTATGAAGATGGATAGATGTATCTTTTCCATTCGAAGACTAAACATTCAGTAGTTTATAGGGTACTGTAAAAATTATAGATGCGAAACGTATGCGCGAAGTCGCCAGTTACTTTCAAAACCTGACCCAGTTCCCTTAGCGACGATTAAGAGCGCTGCGTCTCGTTAGAATTGAGTACCAACATAATGCGTGTTTATGAGACGGCGCAAAATTATGCGAGTGCATTCATTCGTAGCGACATTCGTAGGATGCCGCGAAATAATTCGAGGTATCTCGAATATTGCGAGCTCGGTCGTACTTGCTGCCTCCGGCAAGCAGAATAATATGCACGAACGCATATATTCTTTTCCTTTTCCTCCCCCTCCACCTTTCTGACAGTTATTTTTATTGCATCTGCAACGATTATCGTCTATACGTACTTTGTTGAACTTGAAAACTACTTCGTCGCAAGGTTTTTTGCATTCTCTTGCGAAGTAGCGTGAAATGCAGTTTCTCGAGTTACTTGGCTTTCACGATGTTCGGAAAAATGATTTTAAAGAAATTTAGTTCATGGCAGATTGTAATGCTTTGATAGGAGCACTATGCCTTCGGCGAAATTGAAATTCGATTCGAGTTGCAATATATAACCACGCTATACGAAACGGAAGGACAAAAAATATTTCACATTCGTCCGTATTTCGCGTTAGTTTAAGCGCGAATGTAAGCAAAATCTAATATTCGCGTGGCTAATTTATCGGTACGCTGGCGAACAAAATGAGGAAGAGAGAATTTTATCGTATAAAGTAGTCCCAAGTTGCACGTTCCGCTGAAATTTCGGTAATAACGAACGAGCGATGCGCATAAACGGATGTTACGTGTCGAAAGAGATCTTGGTACAAAAAAAAGAAAAAAAAAGAAATCTGAATGCAAAATATTCGGAGATAATGCTTCGTTTCGGCATCGACCCTCATTCCTGGCACTCTTTTAAACCGAGAAGCGAAATGCGAACCCTTTACGAGTGCGTCTCGCAAATATCCCGTAATTACTCCTGGGCGGAATTTATGGCCGCCTTACGCAGAGCTTACCGAGATAAGTAGGACGCCGGACGGCTCGCTGCCGTAACGTTTCTTACCCACGGGACACAATTTCCCGTGCAATGTTTGCTGCGTGCATATATCTTGTAGCGTATCTCATTGGCCGAACTGGTGCGCACTTAGTGCGCACTAAATGCAGAAATTTGGCACGAGCTCCAACGCCACACTCATACAAAACAAATCTGGATTTAAAGCTTATTACTCTTCTGTGCATAAAATAATGATTGCTATAGAGATAATCATAATTATTATTGGGAAGGAAATATTTCATTCTTTCATGAAAAGATTCTTAAATCTAGAATAAAATAATCTTGGTGCTATCTCATCAATTTTCTCAGGCAGATTTGGATTAGACAATGGAAATCTCATAATAGTCTTAATTTAACAAGAGAAAAATTTGAAGAACGCTTTTTCTGATAAAATATTACAAAGACCCACAAGGGAGCTGCTCGCTTCATAAGTACTAAAAATATATATCTTGTCTCATAGTCAAATGATCCATTAGATCCATGTAATAAAAGTTGTTCATATGTATGTATTACTCTTGTCTCAAAATAATAAGTCAATCTTATTTAATTCGATGAAGAAGAGTTATAGACCTCATTTCAACATTGCTTTATTTTTATATTGCATCGCACAAGATTGGAATAAGATTAAGTACATCAAGAATATTTCTAGCCTTGTTATCAGAAATCTTTTCTGAGAGGGAATAGACTGTGTTGATTTATTGCAAAACGCACTGAGTGCGCCTCGATGTCGTCCAATGAAAAATGCTATTAAACGAAGTAATTGCTGATATCGCGATACACCGTTCTTGTTTCCTGTCCACATTGCTCTTATGCAGGTTGATTATCATGTAATGTATCGCGCGGGATGGACTCGGTCTGCATGTATACGCTCGTCCATCAACGTCTTCGTGCAAACGGCCTGCTGAGGGTCTTAAGCCACCGTGCAAACACACACCGAGTGTGGACAGAATGGCCGGTTAAACCCTGGCGTGCCCCGACGTGTTCGCAGTCAATTGGCGAACCTTATCAGATAGTAGTGCGATAACTCGATGAAGAGATTAATCAACATATCGGATCATGAACACAAATAGCTTCTATATAATCGCAGCGTGCAGCGATGAGTACCTTGTTTGTGAAGCAATCGTTTCAACGGGATAGTGTCCATATTTCTCTGCAGTTCCACGTAGCGCGTATCATTCGTGAACAAAATGAATAAAGCACAATCTATAACATATACTCTTAGCAACAATTTGTGCTCACAATTCGTTGCTTTGCCAGCAATATTTGCATTTCTTTTACTGTCGGGAAAATCGATTCTATGATCCTATGACAAACATTCTAGCGTCCTAAATATATAAGTATATAGACTGACGTATGATATATGGTATGACGTATATATCGGAACCATAAAACTTTTACGGAAGAGTTTCTCGTTTCGTTTAGTGTTCTCGTCTGCTATTAAATTGACAGAATTTACGTACGAGACCATTTATATTGATGAAGTTATAACGAGAGCACTTTCGATGCACATCTGCGATTTATTGGCTATTAACAATGAAATCAAATTATATTTTTGAATTATATTTTCTAATTGAGGATGTAATTGAAAATGCTGTTATTGAGATTTTAAAATAACAGACATGTGAATTGGATTAATGATTATCTCGGGAGCAAGAGAATTTATCACTTTTTGACTGATGTGTGTATTGTATGTACACGGAGAGAATTTTTTATTATGTTTTACGAATTTTATTATGTGTGGTGATAAACTTCGGACAACTTGGCAAGCTATCAAAAAACTCATGAGTTACGACAGCAATTTTTAAAATATACAAAAGACATTTTATAAGCTGCCTTAAAATTTTTTAATACAAATTACCGTGCAGCGTTGTAAAATGTTTCGAGGCAAAATTTTTACACATTTTCAAAGTTAACTGTATGTGTTAGTAAAATTAATCAATCGTGCTTTATATTTTACTGTGTCAAAATATGTGCAGTAGATATCAATAATAAATTAGAGAAAATTATACGAAAAATTCATCGAAATACAATATAGTCTTACGATCACCATAAATTTTATGACAAAATTTTCACCGTGCATGATTGTAATTATTCGCCAGAAATATGTGGCAACACAGCTTCGGCAAAGATCTTACCTTATCAGGTGATGGTGCGGCCACGTGGGGTGGAGGAAGTGGAAGTGGCTGGGTCTGTTGCCGTCGACGGGGATGAGAGAGCAGCCTAGCTCGCTGCTCTGTGAAATCGTCGGGGCCCGCCGGTGGAATTAGTTCGACGACCAGGCCGGGTGATCCCCGCGTAGTTCCGCGGTCTGCATCAGGACGGCTTCATCGATGTAGAGCCGATCGAGAAGCCCCTCTCACGCCTTCCTACACCGGGCTGCTTCCTCCGTTGTCGTCGTTGTCCTGGCGTTCGCCTGCTCAGGCCCGACAACGCGCTGACCGCGATCTGCGGAAGAGAGAAGAAATATAAGAGTGGCTCGAAGTCGAGAGACTTGGATTTATTATCGAGAGAAAGAGAGTGGAGAGAACCGGGAGAGCGATTCGAGCAAGGACATTGAAAGAGCGAACGATTTATAGTCCCTTCGAAGGACCTAAAGTCCACCGAAATCCGCTCGAGTGTACCACGTGTCTCGTCTTTCTGCGCATTCTCAGCAGCGAAATCTCTTTCTCACGGACTCGCACGATAAATTTATCACGGGGATTTTTGGGAGAGGTGTGTCAGTTAATCAGCTTCCTTATCGTAGGAAGACGATTCAATATATATTCGTAGTTGGAAATGGCATTGGCATATTTGAGAAACAATTTACGAGAGAAACGTAAGAATATTTCTCGAAATATATATCTCTTGGATTTTCCGATGATCACTACATGATAGTTGGAAAAAATTGTTGGGAATTCTGATATAATTATCTTTAGCATATTTATTACTAATTAGTAATTATAATAATTTTAATAATTTTCAAAGATATACAATATGTGTGTATACACATACATACACATTGTGTATCTAATTTGAATTATTTTTTAATCATTCCTATGTTGCTATTATTTCTATGTAATATGGCCTTAATTTAATTAAAACAATGGAGTTAAATAATTTATTTCAAGAAACGTATTAAATTTCACTGAAAATTAGTTTATTGTTTACCAGGTTCATAAATAGTATAAACACTTTGTTTACTTTGAAACTGAACAATTCAATTATAAAGATGAGTTGATTAAATGCAGTTAGTATTTTACCATTAATGTTTTATTAAAATGATGAATTTTGACATTTCCATAGATGGAAGTTAAAAATAACATGTCATTTAACTGAAGATGTCGATATCAATTTGATTCTTTTTAACAGTGCACCTATTTAACAGTGCATAGTTTCCTGTATCGATGTCGATATTCTTTAAGTGTATTTCGTTAAGAGAAAGTGAACGGAAAATTAATTAAATAATCAATAGAATTAGAGTAGAAATGTAATCACATTGAGCATTTTGACAAAGATATTTTCTAGTTATTTTTAAAAATTGATAATTACTATGATTGTTTCTGTATTCGAAGTAATGTCTGCTTCTCTCTGCACGCTATTTCATGTTAAAGAACAAAAGATTGGTAGACTAGGTTGAAAGAATGATGCTTCGTGTTAGAGAAAAGACGTTACGGATGTCTAGCACTAGAGAAGTCTAAAGAATGAAAAAGAAATGGTGATGAAAGGAGAATGGTGTAGGAGCGTTCCCTGTTTTTGTTAAAATGAACTGGCTTCAAGTTCAATTCGTATTGTTGTAAAGCAGCAGGGATTCGCGTGCGCTGCTATCGAGATAAAAGTACATTTTATGGTCTACCCGCAACCGAATAATGGCTGTTTTTATTCAATTTATTTTTTTCTGCCATTTAATTAAGCGCAAATAGAAAAACGGTAAATATCCTGATATATTTTTAAAATTCTCGTAAATTTCACGTATATACAATTTTCCATTTCTTCGATTTATTTTGATAATTTTATATAAAATGAAATTGAAGTAGTAAATTCTATAAAATGCAAAAAAAAAATCATATAATCGTGTTTATTTATTTTTTATTTCTTTTTGATTTATTTTAATTATTTATAATGTAATATATTTAATTACTTGTAACACGGTTATAATTTTTCTAGTCCGCGTTACGAATAAAATACAAATAAAAAAAATTAGTCACTTTATTTTAAATTAAAAAAATGTCTCCCTCGTTGCCATGGACACACATTTCGTATCCATTTCATTTATAATTCTAAATTGAATTGCTCGAATACAAACAATTGCGCTTTAACATATACATATATTTTGAATTTCATCCGAGTTTGATATTTAAAGAGCTAAAATTGCATTTTTCAAAAAAATATCATTGCGTTAATCGAGCTCAGTAGACATATTTTACGCATTTATTGTTCATAGTATTGTCGCACGGTACGCACATTCGTTATCCGCCGCGCCGCGGCGAAATTAATCAGAAATTCGTCCCGCAAGTGCTCGCATTCACACCGAAAACTTCTACGTCGTGCTCGCAAGCGCGCGAACTCGCCGCCGCCGCCGCCGCCGCCGCTGCCGCTGCCGCTGCTTCGCGACCGTGTTACGTGAAACTTCGCGAAAGTGCGGACGCTCGTTAATCCATAAAGCAGGGCGGTTTCGCAGACTGCAGCTGCAAGCTGTCGCTGGCGGAATGCGCTGGCGTGTTTCACCTTTAAACTTCGGTTTGATAGGGCTCCGAAGAGCCGCACTTGACGGCTCCATTTTACGACACTCCCCTTGATGTATCAGCTGCTCAGACACGATTGAGATGATTAAGTGTAAGATCGGGTAAATTGTTTGATAACATGCCAGGCATACAAGAGACAGTTATGAGATTAAAAATGCAATGCACTTTGTTTGTATTTGTGTACGAGCTCGACTTGCTGGTCTCGATGAAATGTTATTTACTATCGTTTACATTATCGTTTACATTTACAAATATCGCTTATTTGCTGCAATAACAAGACAATTTAAAAATTACAATTGTTGAGTGCAGCGAAAAGAGAATTTTGATGAGAAATAAATACACTTGTGAGTAAAGAGTTAATGATACTTTTATTCCTCTACTGTTTGTAAACCAAATTATTGCACCAAAGTCGTATTTAAAAGTGTTTTAATTACAAAATTTTAATGATTCCAAATATTCAAACTAGAAAATTTTAATTTTTATGAGTTATGTCATTGTAATAAATGAGCGATGTATCATTTTATATTTTCAAACGGACAGATAAATATCTTTAAAGAAGATTAATCCACAATGATCGAATAATTTATAACGTTTTTCAATTGCTGTGTGCTAAGTAAATGTTCCGTGAATTTAAATTCGTTCGTTTCTCAATCGCGTATTAGTTTCTTGCGTATTGTTCTCTCGAATGATATAATTCCATGTGCGGAAAGTTATGCGAAGCGGTGGTAAAGAGACAGCGTTCGTCATATTGCACGCCAACAAGATTATCTGTCAGGAGTTGCTGTTGGTTCTTCGGAAACTCAGCGCATGGCAAGGAATACTTTATTAGCTACGTCTAATGATCGACAATGGATGCGCTTGAGTAGCGGTAAAGCGAAGTTTAAGTCCCGATTTCGCTATCGAGGGCACTTCCTTGAATCGATTCGGTCCGAATGAATCGCGGGGATTGCACATTGATTCTACCGTCGGGTAACTATGTGCGGAACACGTATAACGTACAGTCCGGTGAATAACGTCTATTACTAATTTCGCGAAATTTCCTATTATAAGCGTTTGATGGCGTAAATCTTGTGTCTGAGATAATAATGATCTTATATGATTCCGCGAGAAAAATTATGAGATAGGGGAAAAGTTCGAAATTAGCAGGGGTAATATATCTGAATAAAAGTAAACTTTCACGAAAGTTTCATAATAGAAACGAAAGATAAAGAAGATAATGACTTATTTGATTAATAATATTTATTTGGTTTTTAGCATCATGCTTGATTATGTTGAAATGTGTTAAAATAATAATCAATTTTTTCATGTGCACAAAAGTGCTTTCTTTTTGTCTATTTTTCTTATATTTTGAAAAATAATATATTAATTATAGATTAAAAGGAGAAGTTAAGGCTATTATAAATTAGAAAAATTCAAAGTTTATTTGTTGTAGCGTACTCTTTTCAATTTCCAAATATCTGTTTTTACTATTGTTGTACGCAATAAAGAATGCGCAATATGCAGCGTAATATTGTTTTAAAAAAATAATCGCAATTTAATGACTGTACAATCTCTGTTATTGTATCTTTAGTATACGGTAAGTTTATGTGGGAATGACTCGCTTCTGATGCTGCCAGCTTTATATTTTTATTTTTACAGAGACATAAAACAGAGACATTTAAAATATATTTAAATATGTTATTGTAACATTTAGTAGTGTTTAGTGGGGCAAAAGTGCAGATTGAACGTAGGTTGTAACACTTTACGTGACTTTACGTGACACTAGAAATTTATTCGTAAAAAGAAATTTTCTAAGTAAAGTTTGCACTTACTATCAAATAAGTTGTTTTGTAAATTGTATTTTCGTGATTAATGTATAAATTGTTTTGCTATTAATAATTTTTTCTTGCTACAAAGTTTTAGATTAATTTAAAATTAACTGCCTTCTAACAAAGGTTACAAAAACTGAAAATTGTTCACTCGTGATTTTTAAATTTTTAATATTAAAAGTCTAAGTTTTAAAAATAAGAATTTTAAATAAAAGATTTACGTACACTCTTAAAATTTTAATTGAAGAATCATGTTTTTTTTTCATATATTTTTTCGAAGTTTAATTTGTCCAAATCTTTTAATCTTTGAATAACGGAAATAATAACAACTCGACATCCTATAAAATTTCCAATAAAAGTCTTTTCAATTTATAATCTACTGTCGAAAAAGGAGAAGTTCAACGATTATTGAAAATATTACTTGGTAGTTTAGAACATTTTTTCGTAAAAGTAATCAAGGTGATAAGAAGTAATACATATAAATCCTGATCAAAAGAATGAGAAGTTAGGAAATGATTAAAGATAACTATATCGATGTTGCGAGCAATACAAACTTTTCGGGATGTTAGTATAAGCATCGCAATAAAACTTTCGTAGATTTAATTAAGGGATGTTGATTTTTGAGGCATTTCAACGTCTTCGTTCGTACAGGCACTAGTTATGTACGACGGTGCGGGGATAAAATTTACAGCAGCTTGCTTAAGCTCGTTTCGCACCAGAAGAAGTTTATCTCGTTTGTGCTAGGTGCCGTGCAGCGCCCTATTTTTCCGCGTCAGATTTTATGAAACCGCCGCTACCACTTCACGAAAGAAAGTTGGCGAATCTGAAGAACGTTCAGGAACTTTCGAGCTTTATTAGACTTGGGATAGTATTCGTTTTGTTATTGAAGCGAACTTTGGATGATAATTAATTAGAATGTTTTAGCGATAGCTCAATATTCTTTTGGCATTTTATCAAAGCAGAAGTGTCTTTTAGATGGATACAAGTAATTTTATTTGTAAAATACAGGATTATTATTATCTGTGAATATTGTTTAGTAAGAGCACATCTTTTCTATTTGCGATTTCGTAATATCACAAAAATCTGAATGTATTTAGCTTTAAATATTCAGATCGAGTGTCTAACACTAAAAGTTGTTATATCAACCGTATCTTTCTTCTTCTTTGAATCACTTATTTTTTAACAAAACGATAGAACGCTCGTAATGGTTGATGACGGTTTTAAAAATGTCATTACTGCTTTTTCAAATCAATTTGCCGCTTTGCATAAAATATATCACATTACTAGTCATGCTCTCATCGTCACTCTCGCCAGAAACAGAAGCTCTTACAAAATCACAACTGAATCTCATCAGAGTGCTTTTTTCCTCCATTTACGAGAACACGCCCGTATTGACGTGAAGGCGAGGAAATATTCACTGAGAGAACAGTCGTGTCGCCCATACAAAGTTTGTTTCAAGAGCACATATCGATGCCATTACACCGGCCGTTAAGTTGATTTTCTCTGAAGGGCGGAAAACGGAAGAAAGATTTGAACAATTCGAAAGTTTTTAGGTGGACAAATTTATTACATTTTAAAAATTTAGGAAAGTATTTAAGTAAGAGGTTGTTATGGCATTTTGAAAAATTATAAAAAAGAATTACACATACAAATGAACAAATAATAACATTAAAATGATTTGCTAATAAAAAATCCGAGAGTTAAAATATAAGTGAAATAAATCTTTTTAATACTAAATTTAAATTTCACTGTTTTAAAAATAAATTTAAGATAAATATGTGCCATATTAACAATGCGATTATAAATAGTCTGAAGGTAAATTAAATATTTGCCTTCTAATATGGATTCTTAATTTAATTATTTCTCGATTCATTGGGTTGTATTCCCAAGATATAAAAACATTATCAGAAACTTGGAAATCTTGCAAAGAATATAGTTATATATTGAAAAGGTCCGTTATATGAAAACATCCTGGCGTTTCTTAAATGAATGTACAAGTCAAATAGACGGAGTGGAAGAAATATTTTCCTTCTCAGGGAACCGGAAAAACAGCGAAAAGAAAAATATATGTCGAAATGGAGTGAATCGATTATTTGTAAATTTAAACAAAATCATACTGGTATATTTGCTACGAATCAAGCTTTTAGGCGCGAAAACTGTGCTTGTTAAAAAGAATTTCAATGAACATTGATCCGTATTGTTTAAATTATAGTTGTATTATATTTCGATATTGTCTTTGAAATATTGCCTGCAATATGCAAACTTATGAGTAGGAGTGGAAAAAGTTTTTTTTTTACTCTGAATAGACGTGGTGAAAAAAATTTTGATATTTTTGCAATTCAAATAAAATATCTTAAAAATTTTAATTTTTATATAAACCGTTATTTACCGTTTAAAGTTTATAATTTTGGAATAATTAAGAAGAAAATATATGTATCGCATGTAGAATAAATATATATCAGCTATTATTTATTGTACAAGAATGTAATTGTTTGTAACAAAAGCAAGTAGATAACGTAGAATAAAATTTATTAATAATAGATTTTTTATAAAAAATATTTTTGATAAAAAAGCTTAGAAAATTGAGAAATTAATATTATGATTACATCCTTTTGAATAATCTTAAATAATCTTGTATATTTTACATCTCAATACTGAATTTGTCTTGACGAAGGCTTTACATAAAAATAAAACGACATACATTTTATTTAGTAAAAATTTTCTAAAGTTATTTAAAATAATTGAAATTATTGAAAGAGAGTAAAAGCTATATGCAAGATATCAAAATTATCTTTTTAATTTTGTATTTTTTACATTTTAATGCGTACATAACAAAAATAATCATTTACACTGTATTACACTGTATTCAACAAAAAGTTATGTTTTTAATAGCAATAAAGTTGTCATAATTTTATTAGATCATAATCTCAAATCTGTGATTTAAAGAAAATAAATACCATTTTGATAGAAAAGACATTTTATATAGAATAGAATTGTTTGTTTGCAAATAATTAAATTAACTTTTGTGTAGCAATGTTATACGTTCGTAATTTCGTTCAGCAACTGTAACGAAATCGGGAAAACGGCCGAACTGCGCAAAGAAAAAACAAGTACGGCAACGACTCGACATTCGATAAGCAACGAGTGATGTTTCAATCGGGAAGACGTTTGATTGAACGAGAACGTATCGAACACAGCACATTATCGATTCTTTTTTTTGTTATATATCTTTCGGCTAGCCATTTCATCTGTGTTAGCCAATTACGGATTATACAGTACAGTCAATTGACTATTCTCTTTTCGTATAAACATTTCTAGGGGATACTGATAGCAGAAACTTATGACAAAAATTAAATTTCGTGAATTGGACCAATAAAATATAGATCATATCCGATTTGAATTTCTCATCGTAGAAGGCAAATAGCAAACGTTATTGTTTTCTGTACGATGCGATACTCGTTAGTCGCAACATGTGTGCCTCATTATTGCCGTTATGAAGATAATAGGAGCCGTTCTAATGTGCAAATAGCTGTTTGCGCATGCATATTTCATTACGGTATTGCGAGGCCAGGTGACTCTCGGGGAAAACCATTATTCATTCGTCTTTTGTTTTACGGCATTATGTAAGCAAGCGGAGGAAAACATTCAGAAAATTATTGAAAAATACTTTGAGTTATAGAAAGATCTGAAAGTAAATGATCCGAAATAAATAGGCGACTGGTAGTTTGTGCGTGCCTTTTATGCTGCTTCAAAAGTATTAACTGAATACGACACATTTAATTTGTGAATTTGAATTATTCTTACAACAAAACATTTATAAACAAAAACATTTATAATGGACGAGGAAATATGTATCGGCAAATGTGTTGAATATATTTATTTATGATATTTGCAGATATATTTTAATCTAGACTTAATAGTGTAAAAATTTTACTCTTGTTTTTTTTGCAGAAATAATTAAACGTTTGAAAATTATATGAAACGATTATAAACACAAGATCGTTGCATAGGTAAACATATTTAATAAAAATTTTGAATATGCAGAACATGGATTTAGTTTTTTTTAGAAATAAAGTATGTTAATGTAACAAATTAACATACGCCTATTTTTTTAATAAACAAATTTGAGAACTCTGTATTCGTCGTTTTATTCTGGCGGTTCAAAATTTCTTGCGAAAATTGCGAAGAAAAAAAATCGGAAAGCGCGCGTGCGCGCGCGTGCGGCTTTGACTACAGGGGTCCAATTGGCTGCAGTTTGATACAGGGGATGAGAAACGAGGAGAATAGGGTAGGAGGAAGAATGTGGAGGTGTAATATGTGGGGCGGTCGATAGGATAGCGGCTATATGTGCCGTTGATACCGGAGGGTTTTCCCGTGCGCTACAGCACGCTTAAGCATACACGCGACCGCACGTACGGCGTACGTTGAAAAGGAAAACAAACAAAAAGGAATACGAAAAAGCAAAATGTGCAAGATGCGTCCGCGTTAACGGCGCGGATAGTGTACGATTTGCGCGATCGAGGCGCCTGCAAAAACCGAAATCATGCAAATCCGCCGGAAGAAGCGAGCTTTCGCAAGGACGATATCAAGCTGTGCAGGAAGTTCGCTTTTCCCGCGATCTTTTTTTTTTTCTTTATGGAAAGTTTTCGTGCACGAGAAAGATTGCACTTTGGAAAAAGTTGAGGTCTTGGGGGTTTAAGTCCCACGGATGCAGGAGACTGACCCGTGCGTTTCTCTTCGCAACAGCCAATGCGAAAAACAAAGGTTTGGACATGTCCACGAAAAGTTTTCTACGAAGAGCTTTTTGTAAAGGGAAACGAATAAGTGTGTCAAGTGCTTCATTCTTCCTCTTGTACTCTATTTATTTACTCGCGGGAGTAAAAAATAATGATAAATTGGCAAAAAAATAGATAAATTATTAACAAAGTTGAAACAGAAAAAAGAGCTTTTTTTTATATAAAACTGTGAACTTTTTTTTTAAATTGAAGAAACAAAACGTTATTCAATTTGCATTATTTAATAAATTAAATGTTTTTTTAACAGAGAAATAGTAACAGAGTATTTTTGTTCTAAACTTCAATGATATATTCTGTCTTTTTACTGATTATAATTATTATAAATTTTTAATATCCGTTTCGTCATTGCACTAAAGCTCTTAATATACTGATCTCAAATGATGACTAGATGGAAGAGCAAGAAGCCTTCTGACATAATTATTAGATGGTCAGAAGTGCTCCTTGGAAGTTGACGTTTACGACGTTCTTACGTAAGATGTGCGAAGGTACTTGGCGTATATATTGATATGCACACGTACAAGCAAACATGTATGTACATCCGTGTAGATCCATATGCAAATATACACGAGCGTAAACTCGAACAAGTGTGACAAATAAACACGGCAATGGTACAATGTGTACACACACGTGCACAGTAAAATTTGGTATAGCTTTTCAGCGATGAACGGCGTTATCAAGGTTTATACTCGGGACTTCCCCGTCGCGTCGTTATCAACGGTCAAACTCCATTAAGCCATCCGCTCGTTCGTCCGATATCTCTGGTGTATATATTTGGGGAAATGTACGTGTAACGGAGGATACAATGTGGAATAATGTCGCCCGCATTTCTGCTTCATTTAGTATGAAGTCTCCGTGAAATTTATTGACGGAATGATGTTGCATTGGCGATTTGTACTTTCAAAGTTCAGCCTGTCGAAATCTTTTACTTTTGAACGTCCGTAATTATAGCTGCGCTAATTCGCAATTAAGAGAGAATCAAATACTGTTATACAAACGCTTAAACTATTTTTCGTTATATTTTGTATTTGGTGCTGCTTTCAATGCAAATCAATGTTCGAAATTATAGCTCGATGTTTTCAGTCATCTGTTATTACATGTTAAACTTTTCAGCAATAACATATTAATTTGTTATAAGCTTTTTTGTAACATGCTGCGAAAGGAGTGATTTAGAAAACCGATCGCCTAAAGCGTACCTAAAGCGTACCTAAACCGTCTCTTAAATCGTATCGTCTTTAAAAATATCGAATTTATAAATTGAAGTAATTAAAAATATAAGAAACTATTGACTAATATTTAGTTTATTAATAATTTATTAAAAAAGCGATCAAATATTTAATAATTAATAAATAACAAATGAAAAGGTAAGAAAGAGGGTTGACTGGCTTGAATTTATTTCTGTAATTAATAAATTTTTATTCATAGCAATTACTAGTTTTACTATTATTACTTGTCAATTTTACGTTAGTATCATTTCTTTATATCACTTATTTCTTATTTACTTTTTATTTTTGTCACTAAATGTTGCTTATATGAAGTAAAAATATTCAACATTGAAGAGATACGCTTTAGGAGACCGGTACGCATTCAACAATTTTCTAGATAATTTTCGGATTACGAAATAGACTTCAGTTTCGATGTGTCAGACATTAAAAGCTGGTGGGTGGCGGGTGTGATAATTTACATTTTCTGCACGTCGCCGATAATCGTGCTTAATGAATGTGTCTAAACGTTCCGCTTGTACTTGACCTGGCTGTTAGCGCAACATCTTCTGAGACTTGGGGATGCGCACAGGCTTTATGTGGAACCGAAAGGTCAAGGTTTAACCGCATGAAGAAATTTCTCAAGAAGCTTTAGCTATTTGAGGATGAGTCCGTGTGACGACACGGCGGTGCTTTCTCTAGGAGAAACGTTACCGATTTTTCATTATTTTCAGAAACATTTTCATGTCGGTTGAGATCGCTCGATTAACGAAGACAAACAATGTAACCAATTCGGGATAAAGCATCTCGTCGCTTTCCTTTCACTCCGCATGCACACCGAAAACTTTAACCGCACGGGCGGTGATGCTGAAAATTTTCCTGCTACATTTCTCTCCACTTTCGTTTTATTCGTTTCTACTACACGTACAGTCTCTTACACGCGTAACATTTTGGAAAACCCTTATGTAAATATCGAAGGCAAATTCTTTGACGAATCATATATTTTTTTCGTCGAGACTGGTTTAGTGAAAAAGTAACCGTTTGTTACAGTTTCTTAATTTTATTTCAAATATATTTCACGATGTGCGAATTATAAAAATCTGAATAATTTGATTGCATTTGTAAACTATATAAGTATGCAATTTAAATTGACATACTTTAAGACTATTAATACTCATCTGTATATTTTTTACTGTAAACTTTGTAAACTGTAGATTATTACATATTAATTTGCAACACACAATTTTAATTTTTTGCTTCGACCTTATCTTGTTTGAAGTTTGTTAGTGTTTTTTAGTTAAAGAAAAAAAATCGCCTTAAAAGTTAACGTAATATTGATATTTTAACGCATCACGTAAAATCGATACTTGACCTATCGATTTATATAACGGATCGAATTCGACGCTTCTAAGGTACTTGTTTGCGGATGCTCATTGAAATGCGACTGATGTTACGCGGCGCTTAGACACCTTAATTAAGCACGGATCGAGCTTTCCGCTTTGCTTCGACGATGCTGCGTGAAGATTAATTAAACGACGGTGGACTACTCCCTCGATGCCTTAATGCGGAAGTTGTTTATTATTTATACACTTTCGTTTTGTCACGATCAGCTTATGAACTTTGCAATAAAATATTAATTGTACGTAAGGAATTAATACACATTCTTATCAATTGAAATTAATTATAAAAATTGCATAATTTTGAATGCCCTTTTGTCGAAATAATTGCGTGTATCGTCATATTTTACACCGCACAAAGTCCAATCGCTTTTCCTTATCCGCGAGAGATTTTATCCTAATGAAACGAGGTATCTTCTAAGGTTAGCTTAGGAAGCTACGGTTATATTTCATCGTAAAATTGCTCCCGCCCACGTTGGCCGTCTAAACAAATTGCATACGAAAGACTTGCTTAGCCGTGCATATAAGCGACTATTTAACGGAGCTCATTTTTCTTCGGCATGCGCTTGGGAAAGATTGGAACGTCGCTTGTGGGAACTACAACTTTACAAGTGGGCGCCTAGAGGTCCATACTTGATGGGGCGGACTTTAATATAGTTGGCACATTACAGAGTTACTAATAATCTATTATTTCGCGAGGCCCGGTCATCCGTTAGGTGGCAATGAAATAAGGATTTTCCTTGGTGGAACTAGTTCCCAACTGTTGTCTGAATCCTACAGGAACATCGTAAATTATTAACTTAATTTGCCTGTTACGTGCCAACTTACGCATGTAGCCAAACAAATTTGCTCTTTCCCCACGGTACACCGTAACAGCAGCGGTGAATACGTTGGTAATAGGTGATATTTTGGTGTAGTTATAACTCCGCACGCGTCGTAAAATACGCGGTGAACTTTCGCGGCGGGCCAGCAAGCATTATGCGGCATAATTAACGTATCGGTGGAGGCGAGAAGCGTGAGAGAGGGAGGGAAGAGAGAGAGAGAGAGAGAGAGAGAGAGAAACAGAGAGACGCGAGCTAATATCCCCGACCGTAATCTGGCGTCGAAAATATTTCGTGGCGCAAACCTGGCGGAAAATTAGTTATGGAAGGAAAAGTTTAATTTCCTGCCCGGTGCGAGCCCGTTTGTCGGGGAAATAAGTGAATAATTCCTAGTCGCGTATTAAAACATGCGGTAAATATAGTGGACTTCCGTTTCTTGCGGAAATTACAAGCCGGATATTCTCCGTCGACACGTTGGAAAATACAAAAAACGAGATTTTTCCACGAGTTTTTCGCACTTGCATCAAACAAATCTGTCGGCGAAAACGTATCCACGCCGGTTTCAATACGTATTATATAACAGATACGTACACGCGATTTGCGTATTCGGAAATTGAGAATTTTCCGCAGAGATTTCCGACGATCCCGATAAAAAGTGTGATTTTTAATTACGACAATCTGTCACGGCGCTTATTGCGTGTCACGTTCGCATTTCACAAACGGAGAGGCAATGATTAAAAAATACTGTGTTTTGCTTGTAAACTAATTTATAAATTTGTCATTGAATTGATTCGTTCGATATTGTAATACGAGGTGTTATTTTTTGCAACATATTCTTTATATACAGTATCCGGAAAGAGGAGATGATAATAGATGCTCGTTAGCATCATTATTATTAAAATGATTATCAATTAATATCGTGACATTATTATTTTCGTTCTCTAAAACTGCTTCAAAATTAAAAATTTATTCAGCACGTGGTTTGACGAACTTGAAAAGGTACATGAATACACAAGAAATGTTAACGCGAAGAGCCAGTTATGACCGAACAAGGCTCATCTTTAATTAATTGTGTTTTCACAGATGTCTCTCTATAATTTTCTATTATTTATTGCGATCCATCTTTAGCGTACAAACTTTAATTCTGAATTATATTATGATTCAGACATACATTTTTATAATTTTAAAATCTTGAAACATAAATATGTCACAAACGAACACGTGGATATTAATGCAATTTAAATTTAATTTAATATATATTAATTTAAAAGGGTATTCTCTTTGGTTGAAAAAAAGTGTTTTTAGGGTTTACTTCAGGAAAACTTAAAAACCAATAAATTTCAAGCTTTACATACTCTTTTACTGCTAGTTTGATAATATTTTAATATTTTTTAAACTTGAAAAATGCTACTTTCTCATGTATTATACATTGACAGCTTACAAAAAGGGTAATGAGATAAACAATAGCACTTCTTCATCTAAAACAAAAAAAAATCAAAGCTTTTCTTATTCAAGAAAAGTGTTTCTCAAACCAGAAACTGAACTAAATAAAAATATTCAAATTTGATAGAATGACAGCCTTGACAAGAATTTAATTTTTTTAAAAAAGAATTCATGTCGATATTCCTAATCGTTCCAAGAAATTTTTCCCATCAAATTGCAAAACACAGTTTCAAGAAAAACGATTTTAAAGTTTCAAGTACTTTTCTTGTATATTAGCATTTATAACTTTGTCAAATTATCAAATATCGACGGGCAGTGTATTTTAAAGATTTTAAATATTAAGAATATATATTTAACAAAATCAACTTTTCGACTTTTCAAACGAGAATAAGTACTCTCTTGAAGAAGCTACTCGACGTGCTTCTTCTACGTTTTGCTTCCGTACTTATTTATCTTTTAACATGAACTTTATATTTGTAATAGATATACTAATTGCCCGTTAGAATTATTTTTAAGACAACCATGAACTTAAATGACTCGTGTAAGTAATTCATAAGCAGATACTAGGCGTCAGAATAAAATGCTAATCGTTAATAATACTCGCGCCATACTTGCGACTGGGTTATAAAGTCACCCGTAAAGAATGATTTACTATAGCGCTTAAAAAATGATGGCTTTCACTCTACGACGTCCGCGTTAAACGCCGGTAGATAAACGATCGTAGTCCTTTATTCCCCGTTTTGCGGAACCACGCCCAGGTCGGAAAGTCCTCAGATCGATGTCACGTGTGTACGACCCACGCGTGGGCCAAGCAGTGTCCGATTCTGGGCCATTCAGTCGAATTGCGAAATTGCAAAGTCACATAGGTATCAACCGCGAGAACGCTGATGGGAGAGCGCAGTCGGGATTTTCGTTGGATTGGAAGAACGCGACGTTCCGGCTCGATTCCACCTTCGTTTTCAGTTGTCGCGCTGTATAAAAGCCCGGAGATGCAATCTTTTTTTCTCATATTTCCTCCAAGTACGTAATCAAAAGTCGAGTAAACGCGCAGTCCGCGACGAGTTGTCCCAGCTTCGATGCGCCGTAAACGCGTTCACGTTCTATCACGGCGATCGTAAGGAGAGGAAAAAAAGCTTCGTCCAGCACATTACACAGATCCTCGGATCTCGACGTTGACGAGGAGAATCGCGTCTTTCTAATAATTACCTCGAGCGAGAATTGATAATCTGCTTATTCGATCTAATGTGCAGAGATGCTCGTCAGTTTAATTCTCCTCCCCTCCCCCCTTCCCCTCGCGAGGCAACCGTGTGGATACGCGTCACGTGTTACTAATCCCGACGTAGTGACGTTTCCACCGTCTATTAAATGGGTTTTGTGCGTGTCAATTGGACCGCAGCACGGCTATTCGCGTGTTCGCATTTAGGTAGCTCGAGCCCTCTATTGTATGCGCTATCCTCCCGGCTGCTGTCTTCGCGGCGCAATCTGGGCCGAGCACATCGCGGATACAACGATGTTGCGCTACGCTCGTAAGCGTAAAAACGAAAGCAAGAATGACTGGCACACGCTAAACCCTTGGCGCCCGTCCGTCCGTTCCGGCGCACTTTTTTCTCTCCCCGGAGGCCTGCACCGGGATCGTAAATATTATCCGACCATCGGTATTAATCACGGCTGCTTAATCGACAGGTAATCTCCGTGAGTTATCCCCGGTTAGTTACACGTGCCCGTTGACTCTTGCCGTGAGAAAAATGAAAGTCATTATTGCGCGTGTGTTATGGACAGCGGTGAATTGAAGGATGCGGAATCGTGGCGCTTTTCATTAATAAAGGTAATCCGAGTCATCAACTTGGTGCACGCCGAGCATTTAATGTCGCTCCAATTAAGATTGCCTTTGCTGGATTTAACAGCGTTTAAAGAGCCGGGAATTGAAAGCCGTGGGCGCGTTTCCTATATGTTCAAGCGGCACATACGGAGTGACCCAGATTTATCGTGTGTTCCTTCGGCCATAAATTTTTTGACGAATTTGAAATCGATTTCTCGTCAGTAGAGATTTAATGGGCGATTATGATCTGTACAATCTTGACAGTTAAACTCGAAATTGGATATTCGCTGATGCATAGTTCGTTTAAAAAAAAAAAAAACTCGAACAAGACTGACAATCCTTCGTCACAAATATCGTTTAATCGTTCGTGTTGATTGAGTCTAAAATTTTCATGAAATTTTTGTCCGGGGGGAAAATTGCTACGAAATATATGATGTAAAATATAAAAATAAATAAACAAATACACATGTTTTTTTTATGTGTGTGGGGGGAGGGAAGGTTTCTCTACCGTGTGTCGTTGGAAAAATAATCAAAATTGATGGCGAGCATATCACGTGCTCGGAGCGTCGGCCATGTGGGTCGCGTAATAAATTCTATCGTTCACTTTCATTTCGGTAACTGAGTGATTTTACACGCGTTGCAATTTCGTTCTCGATTGAGAAATGTGCAACATTAGTCAAGCCGGGATATATCACGCATTTCCGTTCTCTCTAATTTACGAATCGATTTATAATACGGAAAAAAATTTAGCGCTTATTTGTGCGTGCTTAATTTGTATGTGTGCGATGTAGTCGAATGAATGATTGATGCCTCGGTTATTAATTAAATAAAATCGCTCAGGATTTCTCTGTTATAAAAGCCTTGCTTTACCCGAGACACTCGTCGTCAAATCCGAGATAATTCGTGTTTCGAAGCGAAACCAAGGCAAATATACCGAGAGTGGAGTAATAAGTGTATGCATAAAGTACTTATAATGCAGTGTGTAATAATGATCGACGTCTATCTCGTTTTGTCTTTACGTAAACAACTCATTTTCTACTGTGACAAACGCAATTAAACTTTTCAGCCGTCTTAACGTGTACGGTCCAATTTCGAATTAGTGCTTGTAGTATTTAGGTAACTCGAATTTGTTTGCTGCGCAATAATTAGAGGAGAACCGGGAAAGAGATGGCAAGCAACGAATTAACTTTCTGTAAGTTAGCAAATCATCGAGGAAAGGGAAATATGCCTTTGTTTCGTATTTCGCTATTGTTAACAATTGGCACACAGCACAATGTGAGTGCTATTCGAAAAAGAAAAGGTACATTATGATTTATAAATATCGAGCAAACTTCTATCAAACTTTCCTTTCTTTTTTTCCCGCAAATTATTTAATGAGAATTAAAGAGAGTATGACAATTCACAATAAAGGAATAATATTATATTCTTCGTGAAGATAATAAGGAGTAATCTTTGAAGTTTGTCCTCTTCGTTGAATGTGAAAATTGAGGGAGGACTTACTCCGGCATGCACGCTGCTTTCACTTAGGTTGTTTTAAAGGATTTGCCGTATCTTTATTTATTCAATTTCGCTTGTGTCAAATAGCAGTCTCCTGACAAAATAATAATAAATACATCTGACTTAATGAGCATCCGAGGATTTAAACGTGGTATATAGTTTTAGGTTGAGTTACACTAATACCAGTTGGATTATTCTAATGGATTATGTAACTTGAGTAAAGTTTAACTTCTACGTTCTTTCGGAGCGATTAAATCTTCATGGACATTTGCGCTTTTCGTATCTTCCTTTAGATACATATTGTATTCTTTCGTTACGTCTCTGTATTTAATAGCCTTTACGATTGCTGTTGTCTCAAAATATCATTCTTTATTGTAAAGTGCCCCTCTCTCATTTACTGTCCAATGTACAACGAAGAGGAAATCTTTCTTCGTTCGGTGACATTTGTTCCATGTATTTGTTTCACGCGTAAATGGTTTTTTTTTCCCTTTCACCAATGACTAGTAGCGAGCACCAGCGAGTAAACCAGACCAGCATGTAATACCTGTAGTTTACATCCCGCATCTCTGTCCGTGGCGCAATATAAATTTTACCCTGTATCTGCCACACATGCTCCGTTGTATCGTTTGAAGAATTCATAAGGGGACAAAAAGCCGTTCTCGTTGTTCGCGACGAAAAGGAGCAACTGTAATTGAATTTAATACATCGCACACGGCATTAAACTCCCCCTTCGCGATATTACCTTTTAAAAGTTTCCTCGTAATTCTATGAGTTCATTGCGTCATCTCGTCATTCTATCACGGCATTATAAAAACTGCTCATTAAAGCCGTTGAGCTCCGTTTCTGTGCGCGGTGGAGACTTGTAAAAATTAGTGACCGCAGCATGTCGGGCACGAGGGCAGCGAAAGCGTCGCTTAAAACTTTTCTTTTGACTTTTTAGAGACTGCTGTTGCGGTCGCGAAAATGTCAGTGAAGGAATAAAAAGTGTCGTGTTGGGAGGAATGACGTTTTGCCATTCTTGCTTTCGATAAGGCGCAAAGTGGCAGCAAAAACGTCCTCTTAGGCGAGTTTCAGAAGGAAAATGCGGAAACACGAGAAGTACAGCACGGTCGATTCACGATGTCAAGCTCAGATGTGAATGAAAGGTATTTATCACCTTTGGAAATCGTCGCAGTTTTGTCGCGGCGAAAAAGCACGTGACGAAATGATGGTGAAAATGTGACGAGGGGATACGCGTGCATGAGAATATCGAGCAAACATGTAGATTAGATTAGGCAGAAACGGAGGAAGCACATCGACAATCACGATACGTGATTTACCGCCCGTAGCCATCGAGTACCAAAATCACATTTTCGTTTGCTTTACCAAGCGAGTTGATAACGTCGCTACCAGATATCGTTGCGAAAAGACGACAATCGAATCCAACAAGATTAAGTAACGCTAAAACGTTTGGCGTTGGTGGAATATCGGGAAATGACAATTGGATTGACGCATATTAATTATATGTAACCAAGGTGATGAAGCAAAAAACGATCAATTTTACTTTTGATACACTTTTTAATTTTAGTACATTTTAAAATACAATGAATGTAATGAATTTTTAATTTTTTATCACAATTCTTTCTACGCTTTTTTTATTTTATAGAATTGATCATTTGGATTTCCGAATCTCATAAATCTATACAGACTCTCAAAAGTCACAAGTTAAATTTTAACAATAGGTCCTCTCTCTTACACTCTTTTACACTTATATAATAGTTTTATTACTCTTGCATTTTTTAAATATCAAGCATTAAATATTTTGTAATTGAGTCTCTGTAAGTGTGTGAAAATCCAAAGTCAATTTTCATTACAGCGTACGATAAAATTTCATTTTCGGAACGATTGCCGTCTAGACAGATTTTAAAATTCAAATTCAACTCAGTGGACTCGTCGATATATTGAAAATTGGATGTAGATTACGATAATTGCAGAAATACGTTGATAAATTTGTGTTTTACTTATAGCAGAAATACTTGATTCATATACTGTAAAGTGCATATAAAGTATATTCTTGATGGATTCTGCTGTCGTTTCAAAATTTTTGGAAGCGTTTTTTCGAGTTGGCTTGTACGCTTTATGGAGGAAATCACTGATTCATTGTTAATTAACATACGCTACTCCTGGTCTCTAAAAATAAGGGAAAAAATGGTTTGTAAAGCATTACTTACATTCTAAATTTTACGCCCAAGTCCATCGAAGATGGTCACGTTGTTCAATATTGGTAAACTTCATCCAGACGAGCATCATGCTGTAACAGAAAAAAAGACAAAATTGATCAATCTTCTCGTTAATGATAGTTTAGCTTCGACGAGCAACTTTATCGTGCTAATCGATAATAAAATAAAACCACGCGCGGAATGAGCGATAAATTCTTCGATGAGCAGCTTCAATTATTGAGATATCCAGGTGCTCGTGTTTGAGCAACGTTATACTGGCACCCTTCAAATTTACTGGGAAAACGACCGAAGTGCGTAAAGGGCGGTGTATCTAAGTGAAAAGTAAGTGGAATATACATGGAGCATTCTATCCTCTTCAGGAGGTCCTTGACAGGTTCGGCGAGTCTCAATCGGCGACCGTATTTTACAAGTGTCGACGGTACAAGTGTCGACGGTTCGACATTCTTATCGGGGCGACGTTTTCTCTTCTCGTCTTCTTTTTTCTCCTTTTTTTCTTGCTGTGTGCGAGATCGCTCGAAGGCGCGAACGCGAAGAGATACGGATGGTAAATGTGATGAAAGCGATTTACATTCACGCGCCCGTCGCTTTGCAAGGCGTGAAAAATGACGGCGCGCTATTTTACAATTCGACCTGGGACACGTGGTATATTGATCGCGCGGCTTTTAATTCTCATCGGCGGATTAAGCTTGCGTCCGAGTACGAACGTTTGCGTTTGACGCGATTCATCGGGCGCTACGCGTGTATTCTCTAAATAGGAATCGGTGTGTTATTCATTGCAAGACTGTAAATAGTCTGATCTCAATGATGTAACATTTCAATCATTAATATATGCACTGTCTTTCAATACATCGATTTCGGTTTTAGTATAATAGTGAATAATCAATCAGTAGTATAGTAAATCGGTAAGATTTTACTGATTTAAAGAATAGCTCCGCTCGAATTATTTTAATATTTCCTCGCAGCTGCGAAAGGCACGAGGTTTCCGAGAGACTTACCCTTCGCATTCTTCTCGATGTAGATAGAATTTCTGCGCGGTGCGGAAAAAAAACCGCGTAAAACATGGCTCAGTAAACCAACTCGAAGCTTCTCTTGCTCAACGTCTGTCTGGCCGTTCCTCTCCGTACTGCATTTTCGCACGACGTACGAGTAAAAAGAATGGTCGGTTGCCGCGGAACGAGAAAATCGGCCAGGGGTGAAATTATACTCAACACCTGTTCCCTCGCGGGACGTAATGCGACGTATATTCTTATATCCCAGTTGCTTAGATAAATCAGGCGCTTGGGAAACCCCTGAAATAAGCGCCCATCTCTCTTCAACGCAAATTTACTGCTCTGTATACAGAGTGTGTTAAGCTCGATGTTCCCTCCCCCAAACCCCGATTCGCCTTCATTCTGTGTCAGTCGTATAATCCTCACTCATACCGAAAGACTGAAAGTGGTTTTCGGTCGGAGGCTGAGTTTACAAATAAACTTTTATACCAGATCGCTTACGTGGCGTGAAAGTTCAAACATCTTCGATTCTTCGGTTCCTCCTGGACCGTAAGATTTGATAGAAGGACAAAAGCGAAAAGGCGAGGAGGGGATAAGAGAGAAGTGGAACAGAGAAACGCAGAGGGTCCATCGATGGCAGGGCAGTCAGGTCGCGAGCAAAAGTTACAGCTGGATAAGAAGCAGTTCGAGAGTCGAGTTTGTGTCCGATCTGACTCCGAAACTTGTACGCCGCGCGCAGCTTTATAGCTATAAATATTAGGCAGAAACTGGGACGTTTTGAAAAAAAAAGAGAGGGAAAGAGAAAGAAAATAAAAGAAATGAGGAAGAAAAGGAAGCCTCTCAAACTCCGCTCCACGCGTTCCCGTTCCGTTTACTGCACTTCTCCCGCGAGAATGGACAATTTTGTGCTAAGTCATGGAATTTATTGCGCGCTATACTCGCATGAATTTTTTTTCTTGTTTCATCGTAGAATATTTCCTCCTCCTTCTCCTCCTCGTCTCTGGCGCCGACGGTTCCCCTTAAAGCGGTATAACGCGCGCTGCCTCACGTAAATCCGAATCTCCTACTGAAAAGCGCCCTTTCGTAATCGACCGGGCGACCCAAATTTTTGCGCCGAATGTATCCGCGCGTTATATTTAGCGAACCAATCGTTTAGCCAGGAATGCCATTCATTCATTAACCAGACGATAATGTCAAATGGAAACATTGATATTTTTAAAAGTATCGACAATATTGAATTGTATTCCTCCTATGTTTATTGAACTAATTATGCGCGAAGACTCTTTTTTGCTAGAGTTTCGCGGTATATATTTCAATGTAAATAAAAAAAAGTATGTGGCCGCTCTCGAGGACGAAACGATTGAGGGAAATGTCTTGCCGAAATGAAGGGGGCGACACGGGATTGCTTTCAATTTTCCGCATCTGCAAGTAGATTGATTTTCAAATAAAAGAGAATTCCATTCAAGGACCAAGGGTACGGCTCAACCGCTGCGGGAAACGGCTACGTGACACGCACCTTCTCTCGTAAATATGCTTTAGGCTGGCTGAAAATTGCGTGATCTGAAATACGCATTGTTAAACGCCATTATCTGCGATCTAGTATATATATATATATATACAAAAGGATATATATATATATATATATATATATATATATATATACAAAAGGATCAAAGTTTATACGATAATAACTATGTTATTTACGACCTGCTGTTGTATATAGAAGTATCTTTATTACGTACATGATGTAAACGAATAAGTCAAATATTTTAGGGACGCATCTTCTTATTGACTGTACATTTAAAAGTGTTCATATAAACATAAGCCTAGAAATGCTTAATTTCCGAGATAGGAAGGATTTTATTGTGAGACAGAAATGGAAACCTTGAAAAAGAAGCAATTGATTTTATGTCGAAATATGCCAGAATAAAGTATAAGATATCTCGTAAACTATTGATTTTTTGGTAGCTCCACATAAGTATTTTTATATGCAGAGTAAATAGGCGAATTATATTATGTAAAAAAAAAAAATGATATAATTCCATTTTAATAATGAAATCATCTAATTTTGAAAAATTGATTCTTTCGAAAACTGATTTTACCTTTGTTTATCAGATCATACAATTTTCGTCTGAAACTCTTTTTATTAACTGTTTCAAGATATTCTACTGTTTCATAAAATTTCTTTTGCTTTAAAAAGAGATCTATATTTATCTGAATTTTTTTTAAATGTTTGGTCGATGAGAATATGTTGCTAAAATATTTGAAACTTATTCGTTTACACTTTGAATAAAATTACCATATTGTATATGAGAAGACTCACTATTATATACAAGAGATAACGATAATAATGTGTAGTAGCATGAAAAATATATTGTTATGTGACTTAATGTCATTGCGTAAGAATGGCGCTCACGTTCTCGTATATAATCCGGAATGTGAGTGTTATCAAGTTCAAATTGATTAACAGCTTGCCATGCACCGCAGCGATACTTCCGGAAAGAAAATGGCACTCACTAACGACGCGGTCACGTTCGTGCATGCAAAACGATACTGCTCTCAGCATACGAAAGTCTTCTTCTGCTTTTTTTATATCCTTTCTGTTCCAATTTTGTTCTCCACCCTTTGCTCTTCGACATAAACTCGAGTATATTTTCTCGAGCTTGCTTTTATTAATGTTGCATTAAAATTAGACAAACCTTAACAGTAAATGCTTCTGATGCTTAAATATGTAGAAGAGAGAAGAGATGGTGGAACACGATTTCGTTTTCTTAAAATAACTCAGTAAGTATTAACGTGACATAATTTTTATGAATACCAGCTTGTTAGTTATAAAATTCTAATAATTTTATGAATAGAAGCTTATCGGGTATATAGAACGAAACGTAATTTACAAATTTACTGAAGACGGAAAAAGGACGTTTAAGATATGGGGATCGTGGCATACTAACAACTAATATCATGAAAGACACTTTTAATTATAAAAAAAGTTACAAATTAATCATTCTTGACAGATCTTACACACTAATAAGTGCCACAAAATAAAATTTATCAGTTTTTATAAAATATATTTTATTGAACAAATTTTTTTTAATAATTTCTTTGACTTAAAAAATAGCATTTTAAAATAATTCCTTTGCTGCTAGTAAGCGTTACGCTATAAGGTCACTAAAGTCGTAAAAATGCAATCATAATATCAATAATGCAAATGACTCACGACCCTTTCCGTACATACAATAATATGACTTTATATGCTTAATTCATACATACACATATTGTGTCACATGTTAAATTCAATTATATTATTGGAAACCACATTTAAGAGGCGCGCCCGCATTCAAAATAGACTACATTAAAAAATTTAATATCTAACAGACTTCTTAAAATTACAAAATTATAAAAAGTGTACATCTGTAAAAATCTCTGTCATCTTCAAAACTGAAATTCAACTTTTATAAAAACGCAGTGAACATTAATGACCAGTAACTATTCTACAATATCTAAATAGACTTTAACGAAGTAATTTAACGATTGCTCTTAAATTTCAACGTGAATTATGCGAGATATTAATAGTATCTAATTACTCCACATCTATCGCATGACCTCCTTTTCTCCTCTAACCCTACGGTTGAAATAATCAAAAGATGACAAATCGGAGGGCTGAAGTTTTGAATAGAGAAGTGGAGAAGTCACGAAAATTTCGCTGAATATCGAAGGCCGCGCAAGGCAAACGTGAAATATCCGAGTCGACAGTACGGTGAAGCAGGCTCCGTATCATCGCGAATGTTTGTTGGAAATTCTCGTGGCGGAAGCTTAGTTTTATTTTTCAGCCACGTACGTACGTATCGTACGTGGCACAGAAGCGATCGGATCAGGAAGAAAAGTTATACGTTGCAAAATCGTATAGCCGAGGCGGAAGTAAAATATGTATGCTGCGTAATTTGGTTGAAAGCTCGCGATATGTCAGTGCCATGAGTAAACCGCGCGCAATAATTCGGGATACATTAGGTTCGCCGCCGCGCGCCGAACCGCGCTTCATTAAAGTGCCTCTTATGTCAAACGGACACGCACGGCGAGCGACCGAAAATCATAACCGCAGATAACAAGGTACAATCCCCCCTTTTTCCCCTATTTCCGCGATTTCATCCCCGCGTCACGCGATCGAACCGTTTTTCTTTGTGTACCCTCAGGAACGCCTTTATAACTCGGTAAATTTACTCTGGCGCGTCCGTACAAAATATCGCGAGAAACGAATGAAATCTTTACAGAGTTTTGACGGTAAGTACTTTGAGTTTAAGGCCAATCTTTTTGTAATAGGGAAATTATTAAATTTCCCTCGCGCTGAAAAGAAGTTTAATAATAATAACGAAACTTAGATGATAATTACTAAGACTTGGTGAAGTCGTTTCAATTTTATAGTTTCCGTATTCAGTTAATATAACAAAATATTTAATAATATTTAGTAAGCGTTTAATAACCGATTGGTTACTGTTATTATATTTGGTTACTATTAACATATTTATTAAATATTATTAAATAATTAATTATATTAATTCTCAACATTGAATTGAAATTGGTTCACCAAAGCTAGATTATTGCTAAACTCTTTTTCAGTGCAATCTTCAAAATTATGCAAAAATACGTATCTTAATATTTCAGATTAAAATTTTTATTACAAATTACATACAATTATCTGAGGAATACAGTTTTGTTGTCTCTTCTGGTTTATGCGACATGGCTGCGCTTGTCGAAGCTATATTCAAACAAGAAACGCTAATATAATAGGAAATCACGCCCATCGATACGGTAACACACGTAACGTGTTTCCTGAGCAAGGGCTTGAGCTGGAATGTTACGAAAGCTTGCATTCATGCTCAATCCACGAAGTTTGTCGTCGTTCCGACCGGTAATGTAATCCGACCTTAATTAATAAGCCGCTCTTACCGGGCGTCGTGTACCTAATCTGTCGTTATCTCTCATTGCGACCTTACACGACGAAATCAAGAGAGAATCGGCCGGATCTCCGTGATTAAATCACTCATGAAGCGCCTAACAAACGCGCGTTTGGCTGCCGCCCGTTGGTTTCAAGCAAGCTGGACCACGAAATCGGAAAATCGATAATGCGGATCTGCGCCTAAAGCCACCGCGTATCGAACAGCAAGAAAATCTCGAGGAAGAAGAGAAATGTATTACAATATTCCATTGTTATTAATAGTGTTCTTGTGCATACCGTACTTTCGCACACTGTGCAGAAATAAATGTTTTAAATGTATATATAAGCATATATATTGTACATATCAAGGTTGAATAAGTTAATATATTTTTTAACCAATTTAAGATGAAATTAATATAGTGGTTTATAAAATTAGTTACGTTAATAGTTATATGAATAAAACTAACTAGTTTAAAATTACGTTGAGATTAAATTAAGTTAAATTGAAAGTTAATTTGAAAGCATTATTCATATTGAAGTAAATTCTTAAAATTAGTTTACTCAAAATAATTATAATATGAATTCATAAATTTAATTTTATTTGTAAATTAAGTTTATATAAAATAACAAAGAAATATTGTTCTATATGTGTGTTATACTTTTTCTTTTACATAAATGAAAAAAATTATACATACTATACTTTCATAAAAATTAAATATATCTGCTACTAAACTATTCTTTAGAATTCCCACTAAAAAGTAAGAAAATTCTTTTGTTGCATGTTTTAGAAGAGACTGCTATAAAAATAAGAGAAAAATTATTAATTAGAAAATACACTTTCTTTGACGTACAGACGTAAATATATATTCATCTTTTGCACTTTATTAAGCGTGGTTTAGCTTTTTCCGTAATAATCGAAGGCAAATGTGTGCGTTTAGTTGTAATGTGCACTTTATTAGAAATTGCACAGTTTAATTGCGTCCAATTTTAGAAATGCCGCCGGACATTTGACTGTACTGACATTGCCTTACGCTTGATGCAATTATATCGTATGAGGGAACAAGGTGGGTTGCGTATAATGGAGCTTGCGAGGCGCTGTTGATGATAGCGTCTCGGAAAAGGCGGCTAATGTTACGAGAGTCGATAATAGGGACCACCGAAGCGAGTGGTCGGTGCCTTTGTAACGTTCGTATTTAAGCTTCCATCCGAATTCTCGGAAGGGATTGAAAGGGACTGCAAAACGGAATATTAATTACTTTATCTGAAATGTGCTGCACTAACCACCGCCTTTTTTTTAAATACACATTACTGAAAATTTTAAGCTTAATTAATTTTGCGGTTCGTTTATCTCTGTTTATTCGCGAGTTTTATTAATGAAAATGAAGTCACGCGCAAACTGTCGACCGATAATGAAATAGATGAGATAAAAAGTTTCGCTGCGCCGTAAATATTTTCCGGTTTTACTAATTCACGTGAAATATTGCCAGTGTTTTCGAAGCCACACAATCAGATAATGCATCTGTGATAACAACTAATTAATGTTTTGCAATTATTGTTGATCAATTTGTTGGTTTTTATCATTATTTTCTATCGTTATTTTCCTGCACGCTGCATAGTAAGAGGAATACTATGATGAGAGTTTAACGAACAATGGAATGCATCAACGTGCATCTCGTGCGTAATGAGACTTGACCTTTCTATCGTTAATTATTCGCCTGCAATGGTCCATTTAATAAAGACGAGCTGAGATACGTGTCAATCCTGGTCAAAATTCCGGGAAATCCAGCACACCTATCGATTATTTATAATCGAAAGCATCATTCCAGAGACTACGGCTCAATTTTAATCTATTTTCTTATTCTCAATTGCTTTCTATGAGCTTTTGTAATTAATGATAACTTAAGTATCTTGTACATAGCATCGAGATGGAAGCACAGAGAAAGAGAGAGATAAATAAAATTAACAAATTAAAGTAACTGAAATAATATTGCAATGAAACGTTAATATAGCAGTATAAATTATAGCAACAATTAATTTAGAATTGAAGATTATTTTTGCAAAAGTGTTAATTAATAATAATATAACGAGTTTATTTGCTCGCGCTGCTTAATTAGAAATTTTATTAAATATTTAATGTAATCTAACACGATTTTTACTGAAAGAATTTTTAATTCGTTAGAAAAGAGTACTTCTGTTTTGTTGAAAGAAAGAAGTATCTCTGTGTGTAATTTCTTTTTTTTTTATCATTAAACCTTAGCGCAGAATTATTCACACAGGTGTACAGAATTCTTTCGCAAAGCAAAAGACGCTAATGCGTTTCACTTCGAGGGAAACATCGAGAGATAAATGCGGAAAACAAAGAGAAGGCCTCCTCTGCATTCTGCTTCACTCTCGGCTACTGCACGCTGCTTCAGTCCCCGCGGGATGATGTGCCCTTCACAATCAATTTGAGAAAGATTGCGGATAAGTCGTATCGACAGTTTCCGATCTCTCTCTTCGCTTCCTTCTCGCTCCGGTGACCTCCTGTACGTAGCAAAGTAAAATGTACCCTTTAGCAAAATCCTTCAAAACACCGGAACGAATCGTTTTCTTCCACTTCACGAGCACGATGCGTCCCGCATCGCGGCGTTTTGCAAATTAACGAACTGCACGCTGGGGGAAATTAAACTCCGTTTATTTTTGTCTTTCGTACTTCTTCTTTGCTCCGTTGCCTTTCTCTCTCTCTCTCTCTCTCTCTCTCCCCGTTATTTTTGTTCTCCCCGTTATTTTTGTTTAAAATATTTATATTAGTCCGATGAAATCCCGCGAGCAGTCCCAGGGGAGAAGCCGATAATCGAATAAACTGTTATTCGAAATTTAATTTGACAGAATATTTTGCGTTACAATCACACAGAAAATAGTTTCCCAATTATTTGCTGAAAAAAAAAACGTATTCCGTGTTCGATTTACTCCACGTTACCGCCGAAGTATCGTATTATCCACGTGAAGCATCATTTCACTTTATAATGAAAAATTATTGGCAGTGCAGCCGGTCGATCATGTCGTCGCATTAAATCATGTTTCCCGCTGCAGGCTGCTTCGGTGTCTTTCTTTCAGACCTCATGCAATATTCGATCTGCTCCGCTGTCTCGTTTCCCTATTAAAATCGACGTGCGTGCATTTTTAACTATTTACGAAGCTGCACCGGCGCCGTAGTCCACGAGAGTTAAATTCTTTATCCCCTTAGCGCCAGGTTACGTTCATTTTCCGTGTATCACAGGCAGGCCCGGGATTCTTTGATAATGGAGAGGGTGACCCAGAAAGTATTCGTGTGTGCAAGTAACATCCCCTATGTCTTTGTGCCCTCCTCTGCCTACTCTCTTTCTCTCTCTCTCTCTCTCTCTCTCTCTCTCTCTCTCTCTCTCTTTCTCTCTCTCCTCCTCGCATACGTGTGAACGCGCGTACCTCGCGTACTACGGCGAATGCCATACCGTGCCGGGCGCGCGCGCCATGTATTTACTGCACGTAATACCGTACTTAAGGAACCCCTTGTGCCACCCCCCTTAGCAACGTTATTTACGACTTGCACGCGCAAACACGCGGTTGTTGTATTTAGATAAACTGCCACTCGTTCATCGCGATTTTGGCCCGGTGGTTTCGACGCGAAAAAATTTACCTCTCGGTCGAATCATCGATGTTCGCTGTACCGCGAAGTTCATGACGGAAGAGGCTTGAAAAACCACGGTGGCGCCTTTCCGCTACTTTCCAATGATGCAGAGATAAAGTTGGCTAAGGCTACCGCTCCGTTCCCGTTGATTTTAATAAATCCAAAGATCATAGAGATCTCGAATAATCGAAGTTACTTTGTAACGTGGAAAAATAAAGGACCAATGCGCGGAAGAGCATTTTCTGCGTTTCCAGTGACGTGTAAAATATCGGAAACTCAACTTCGATGCTCTCTCTTGTCATGCGTTTTGTTCTCTGTTTCGTGAATTCCGATTGAATGAACCGATCAATAGGTTGTGGCTGGCGTGTGTGCGGGACGACTCGCGAAGTTTTATTCCCCGCGGCGCGTCGCGGCGTATTCAGTATACGCGCGCATCATCTCGCGCAAGATCCACGCGAGTTTCGTGCGCGAGACTCCACGACAAATTACGATATGATGGTTGAAAGTGTGTTGTTGCGTTCATACACTTGCCAAATTTACCTCAGAAATGAGATTGTTGATTGCGAAGGCGGCGCCAAGTTTCGCATAACATTCCCCGCGATTTACCTACGTCGCGTGCAGATTACCGAGATGTTAACATCCCGAATTGTCCCGGGATCGCGAGACGTTGTCACGAATAGTTAAAGTTGTCCGCGTTGTTAGAATGTTCGCTCTCTCGAAGAACAATTACGACGCCATCGTACGGTGGCCAAGTCGCAGAAACCAAGAGAAACCGAGAGAACGCTGTCGCCACATATTTAGAATTTTCGCGTCCCGAATACTTTGGCGGAACCCGTAGATTTTGGGTATCAATGAAATTTGAATATCGCCGTAAAGCACTCGGTTTTGTGGATTCACGCAGAGATACGCAACGGGGACGTTTCCTGAATTGCTGAGCGCAGGATCGTTCGTAGTTATATCGGGAAGGTACTCTCGCAATACTTCAGGCCAAAAGTGTCACGGCTTTCCCTCCGTTTTAAAATGATTTTTCTTTACCTCTGTACTGTTAAAGCTATTGAACGTAGTCGAGACCTCTCGAAATACTATCGCCGGCAGGAGGCAATAATATTTTCTCGGTATCTCTTGAGAAATGTATGTCGAAGATTTTGGAATATCTCAACCGTATTTTAAGAAAGAATATTCAGAGTATTTTCGTATTCTACTCTGGATGTACATGAACTAATCGCACTTCTATCGTCTACGCTGAGAAAAGCATTTGTCAAAAATTCAAAATATTTTGTGCGATACGATCAATTAAACATTGGATTGATTCGACAAATATAATATTTAGTTGGACAAAAAAAAGGTACAGTTCATTCACGTCAGCCACTCAAATCTTTTAATCAAGATTTTAAATTAAATCAATTCAATATTTAGTTGCACGTATCGAATTAAATATTTTAGTTTTTCAACAAATGTTTTGTCTCAGAATATTAATATTATTGAAGCGCAAATTAAAATGAAATGGCAAAGCTGAGTGCGGTATAAAATAAAATATCTAAAAATATTTGTAAACGTCGATCATTTTAATCTTGCATACGCTTCAGTTTTCTTTTCGTTATAGTAGCAGCAGTAATTACGAGACGAAATTGATTCCTCTCGTAATGAATTCGTCGTAATGAAATAGGAATCATTAATAAATGAAGAAAAGCTATTCGTATAATCTTGTAAATAACGTATCTGTTTGTAAAGTTTTCATTTTTAATGCAATGATATTTTAATGTGTGATGCGTAAAACTTTATCTCGTGAAAAAAATATGGTAATGAAATACAAGTGCGGAGATATTTTAAAATACATAGCAAATAACGATACATTACGCGGATATTGAGACAATAAAACGGGGTCAACCGTGATATATGTGTGACTAGCAATTAATAATATGGATTTTAACATCAGAGAATAATGCGACTTAGTTTTTCAAGAAAAATAACATTTATATGATTCTCTTTTCCTCTTTTCTGCTAAATATAATTTTTTATGCTAAACATAACTCTGCAATTTGCGAGCATACATTACAAATTCTTATATTTTTAATTATTAATATTGATATAAATCTTTATATATAACATTTTTGAAAATAACTGTCACTTTTCGATGATCTGTTCGTAGAAGTAAAAATTTAAATTATAATGCTCGCTAGTTTAATAATTTATGGAGATCAATAAACGAGTGTGCTTAGAGACGTCAATTAAACTCAGGCAAGCTAATTAAAATTTAATTTAAAATTTATTTCTAGAATGTGATGTTTGAACCAATCTCGGACATCACTATTTTTTAGTTTGTCGCGTTTTTTTTACCATTTTTATCACATCGATAAATACAAATAATTCTAAAAGTTTAAAACGCAAACAAGCGGTTTTTTTTACGACCGACTGCTACCAATTTTCGATTGACAAAAACGAATGAAGTATGCGTTTCACCGAAATTGATCGACTGTGACAAACGATCTTTGATATAAATAATTTAAACCACATGATTATTACGCACTTGTATATACATACATACGTACAGTTCGTGCCAGGTATGCCTGGGGTCCGATTCTAGGGTCCATATTTTGTTCTTAGTTGTTTTTACGTTCATGACTATTATAAGCGGATGCTGCGTCAACGATCATGAATGTATCGTAGTGTTAGTAAATTATGTTTTGACAGCCGGCCGATGTAACCTCAGTTTTGATCGGTGAAATCTCCGAAATATTCCAAAGCTTAATTGAAAAGAAACGGATCGAAGCCTTTGATATATCAGATAAGTTGTAGTTTTGAAAATAAAAAATTATTATTATTATTATTTGACAATAAGAAAATATACTTTGTGAGCTGTTTTTCTGACGATTACAGGTAATAATAAGACTTGGTGCGAGACATTACCGTATTCTTTAATAAATGTAAGGATAGTCAACAGTGTTTGTAACGATAATTATCAAAGGCTTTGATCCGCTTCTTTTTAATTAAGCTTTGGAATATTTCTGAGATTTCACCAATTAAAACTGAGGTTACATCGGCCGGGTGTCAAAACATAATTTACTAACACTACGATACATTCATGATCGCTAACGCAGCATCCACTTATAATAGTCATAAACGTAAAAACAACTAAGAACAAAACGTGGACCCTAGAATCGGACCCCAGGCATACCTGGCACAAACTGTACATACGTAAGATACATCGCATTGAACGATTTGAACTTTTCCCCGCGCACCGATTGAAGCGCCCGCCGTTCGTCCGCCAACTTCAGATCGTTGAAAAGCGCGCGGAGCGTGTCGCGAGTCGCGTACTCTAGTAACAGCAAGTCGCGGTCGATCTTTCGTTAGTAAAACGCGCGTCTCCCGGAACTTGCGCGATCGAAAATTGTTGTGCTATTAGTGTGCTGAATACTAAATCCTGTATCACTCTCCTCCGCCTCTCTGTATCTCCGGACGAATCGTCACATTGCGTCGCGTCGCGTCGTACAGTTATCCCTGCTTTTCATGCACGCGTGGCAAAAAGAGATTTCAATCTCTAGTTTGTTTACAGGGGCGCGTTTGAACAAAACGCGCAATTTGTTTAGAGCAGTCCATGAAGACGCGCGTTCGCGCTAAATAGCGCATGCACGGAGAGCAAGGGTCGACCGGCATTCCTCGATTTGCGGCATTCCTAACCTCAGCGTACCGCGCGCGGTAAACCGAAGTGTTGTCCCCAACGAAATTTACGACGCTGACCAACGAAACGCCATGGAGACGCGACGAGAGCGAGGCGACCCTGAATCGCGATACGTTTAATCGGGAAATATCGGTCCGCGTAATTAGTCCTGTATTCGTCGCGCTTCGGTGATCAGCGCGCGCGCGCTCGCTCGCTCGTGAAATCGCGTTCTCACGCGTGTGAGTGCCATGGGGAAGCAGCTCAAGGAGCCACGTAGAATTTCGAGAGGAGGAGCCGGCCTAGGTGGTGTCGGGCGACCTTGGGGGACGGCGGGGTGTGAGTAACCTATCATTTACTTGTTATTACTTTTAATGTGTATATTTAATTAATCCGTGTAAGAACACACACATGCATGTGTGTGTACAATTGTTCCTTTGAACGTTGTACCACGTTGTGGTTAAATAACTAGACGCGCACACAAGGAAAAGAACGATTCACTTTATCGTTCGGATTAAAAGCACCTGCTCCGCTTAAATGGCCACGTAGAGCGCGTATTCATAACTTTCTCTCTTGACTGTATAATATATAATATACTGAAAATCAACATATAAATTATTTTTTTCGATTTAAAAGGATAATTAAATTAAATATTTTTTATTTAATTATTAATTTACTTTTTGTCATTTTATTTACGTAACTAATAACGTTATCTCTATCCCCACAAAGTTTCATTGAAATTATAAATCTATTAGGAATCTAAATTTCTTTCCCCCATCCATTCACACACACACACACACACACACACACACACACACACACACACACACACACACAACATATCCAAAAGATTAACTTAACCGTTGTAAAATATTCTGTAAGATTTCTTATATTTCATGATAAATAGGTGACGGCTGTATCGATTTTATTCCCTCGACACGTAGATAATTTTACTTTAAAAACTTTTCCAAGCTCGAAGACTCGAGCACCCTTAACAGTGATAACAAATGCTCGAAAGTTATTTCAACGGTATTCCAAGATATTGTCCTTCTCGATCGAATCTCGGCGCGCAATAGGTGCTTTGCTGCTACGCGTTAACATACATCTCCTTGTTAGTGCGCTGCTCTCTATTCCCGAGATACAATGCAGATTTATTTCATCCCCGGTGCACTCTCGGTTTTGCTACCACGCGATATTCCACCTGACATTAAAGTTTATGCACTATTTTCCCCTTTCTGTGCCTCCCAACCCTCTCTTCGCAGACTTCGCGTTCTTCCCGCGTATTCCCGTGGACTCGCTTCCGAATGTTTCGAGAGCACGCGTGTTGCGAAAATTGATGTCCGTTGAGCTTTGTTAAACAGGAGCCAATTCTGCCTCTCACGGATAAATTCTAATGCGAGTAGACAGAAGGAAAAGTTACACGGGTGGAATGTTTAGTAGCCACTAATCCATTGTTATGATTAATCCGCAAGGTTGTCTCTCGACATTGTATATTATTGCTTTCGTAATATTCTGTGATTACAATATATTTTCTAAATTTCCAATATATACGTATATCTCTGTACATGCCCGGTGGAGCTTTATTTAATATATTTTTCGAACATTGTAAATTCGTTTTTGAATCTCGATAATCGAACCTTCTTGAATTTCATCAGTTCGATGTTACACCGTTACACAGATAGGATATTTTTCATCCTACGATTCCCAGATTCAACTTTGGACAATTTAATCTTCACATTTTATGAATCGATTCCTTTTGAAAGATGGTAATGTCTGAAATTTCTTACAATTACAGCTGTTCCGCCGCGGTAGAGAGAGAGAGAGAGAGAGAGAGAGAGAGAGAGAGGTATATATAAGCGGAAATTAAAATAAGAACATTTATCTTACAGGCATCCGATTTCAACTTTGCACTTAAAAGTTTTTAACACTGACGCAATAGCCTTACTGATCTTACTTTTTTAAACCAGACGCGTTAAGAATTAAAGCGGATAAAGATCGTAATAAGCGTTAAGAATTAAAGTCGATAAAGTCCGTAATTGTTGTTTAAGAAATTGATAAAAATCCATTTTATGTATCTTTCACAATTATTGGACATTCGTTCTTGAAAGTATGTTTTTGCAATTGAACAGAATTCAATAATTCCATTTTTTAAATACATGAATATGTAAATTAGACATATGTATACATATGTATGGATTATTCATCGCAAAATGCCGACAATGAATTAACATGGAATTGATGTAGATTTCGATATTGGGTGACTCGATGTCATCGCGAAGAAAAACGAATTTGCGGTCCCTGAATTCTCTCATGTGAGAACTAAATGGAAGAAACTCGTGATTGACACTCGATAAATGCGATTCGTGTGTTGGAAGAAAACGAACGCCCCGTCGACTTAAACGATCCGAACGATCGGGAGAGGAACGAAAGATGGAATCGCGCGAAGCAGTACAATCGCGGCCGAGATGGGGAGAAACGCGTTCCTGGAGAAAATGTTCTACCGGCTGGCTCCAATTCGCACTCGAACAACGGAGAATTTCGCGGATGGTCGGTGACGGGGGAGGTGAGCGCGCGTCGGGAGCGCGTGTGATTAGGAGCTGATTCCATTACAGGATGTTTGATTCGCTTGTCAGTGGATCTCTCGAGCGTGTGCATCAAGCTTGATTTCCATCGGTACACATTAACGCATAGTACATCGTTGCACTGTAATGCTTCCAAATTGCGTTGCAGCCACCCCATCGGAAGGGGTGGGAAGGGGATGGAAGAGAAAGAGGAGGGGAGGGGAGGGAGCTGCACGATGATTGCCGGAAGCAATTTTATCTCGACATGATATAACTGCACGTCCGCAGATTAGGAATTTAATCGGCACGAATGAACATTTTCAATTCACTGGCTCGTCCGTACAAATTGGGAAGATTCGGGACAACGGGAAATATCGAAATTACAAAAGGGCCTTTTTTTGTTGAAAATACCTTTCCCTTTATATCACGGGACAGGACGGACGTACATCTGTACATATTTACATTGAGATACTTTTTATACGCGCCCGATATTAGAAGGAACAGTGGCGTTGATCGATCGTGCGCTTGCCTCGATAATCTCACGCTGATAGAGAGGAGGAAGGGATCGAGGGGGGGGGGGAGAAGAGAGAGGGAGAGAGAACGGCCACCCCATTTTGTTTCATATATATTTTCGGGTGATTTCACGAGCGATTATTTCCACATTCTTCATACGCGAAACTTTGCGCTGCCCGCCCGAGCGATCGATCGGCACGTTGGAATATTCTCTTTTGCTAAAGTATGCATGAAACGCGAATCTTCCTGTTTAATAAGTTCCTCGGGACGGATGGATATATTTCACGCATAGTAAATCCTTTACATTCTATTATTTTGGAATGGCGGTATTTGCGGTTTGATATTTTATCTTTGTCTGAATTTATTATTTGATAATAAATTTGATAATTAATTTCCGACCACTTTTATCTTAACATTTCGTTAAATATTAAAAAATGTGAAAAATGTATGTTTTAATTAATAAATTACCTAATAAAAGCATTAAGCGCGACATCAACAATATTTTTTTAAGCATAAAAATTATTTTACATTTTTTGATAAATTTTAAAGTAGCAGCAACAATTTCTTTTACATCAAATTTTAATTTAAAAAACAAATCATATTTTTATGTAAATTATAAATTAAAATTGAATACGAAGAAATAAGAAATTCTAAAACTATGTGACGTAAGCTTACGCGCTAAAACCATTGTGACAGACTGTTCTTGCCATTAATGAAATTATATTTACAGCAAAATAAAATTAAAAAAAATCTTTTACAGTGTTCTTCTCGAAAAAAATAATACGTAAATATGTAATAAAAAAAACAAAAAAAAAACGCGGGAGTCGAAACTGCATTGCAAAATAATCTCTGTAGTTGTTACGGACAAAACGACTTTTTGTTGTCCAATATTTTTTATCCAAAAACTGGTTTAAACGCGACTATTTATCCCTTTAATCTCCTTATCGTTTTGGTAATTAAGCCAGAAAAATCTCCAATTTACTCGCAAGCGGTAGATACGAGCAACTGAATATTGCTGCACATATATATCATGTATTCCATGTGTTTCGTCGTTTGCAATTGCATTATTTTCATTAAATGCAAAACGGTGTTTCATTACAAAGGTCTTTGTTACGACTTAATTTGTTGCTTCGGTGACCTCCTTCTTGGATAGTATCATCGTGTAATAGCCTTTCAGCTCCGGCACCACTTATATCGGTCGATAATTCCATTCGCTACCGTGGAAGCGTATCGCAGGGTTATCAATGAATATCGTTTGCCTTTACACAGTTTTTCACTACCGCTCTGTGGAAAAATACGGGACAGAAAATGCCAGTGATTTTGATACAGCGACGCGATTTTGAAAGCAAAGTGATGTATTATCGGGATTATTTTAACTAAAAAAAAAAAATAATGCTTTTTTTTTTTCAAAATGACAAGCTTCGAGGGGAAAAATAGAGAGACGGCAAGGAGGATTATATAATCGCAAGCAGATGTCGAATATACCGAACGATTTCAGATGAAAATTCGAATAGCGCGTCTGGCGAACCGAGAAGAATGTCTTCATAGAAATTTCTCACGCGATCCCGTTCTTTTCGCTTTCGCGCTTTTCTGGTTGCTGTAAAACCCGATAACTGTTTTGGAGAAAAAGTTGTTCGAACGCTTGAGAATACGACCAAAGATAGATTACCGGAAGACAGCTGGAGGACACAAAAAGAGGTCTATATAACCAGTCATTCATTTTATTCAAAGCTGCAAGAGTCCATGTTGTTTTTTTTTATTTGCTAATGCACGTTGCTCGCCATTGCGATTTATTGTTATGATAGCAATAAACTATCGCGCAAAAATTTACTCGCTTACTTATCTAAAAAAGCATTTGTCACTCGAATATCATTTCTTTGTTACGACTGTGTTTTGTGTAATTGAAACGCTGACTTTCGAAAGAACGAGAGAAATCTGATACTTCTTTAAATTTATGTAGTACAAGGAACATGCAGGAATAAAGGAAATAACATTTAATTCGACCGCGTTTCGTGAAAAAGGATTGCAGCCGTTTGCATAAACTGTCTTTAACGTGGTTAATTGGTTCGTGACTGTGGTTGCGTACCGAAAGCTTTCATAAGCTTGCGCTTGCAGCTAAGACAATAGAAAACCGTAAAATTAGATTACGCTTTAACGTTTATCTACACCGTGCACCTAAAATTCCGCGAGTTACCTAAAAATAATCTAGATATCTAGAATTATAATTCTAAAGAGTTGCATCTCGCAACTTTTTCTTTTTACTGTAATTACTATAAATATTCTACGCTCTTTTCTAAACTCCGATATAATTGTTACCTCAGATAACATTCCGGGCAGTAATCAAAAAGTTTGAGACCGTGGCGGGGAATTAATGGCTCACACGACAATTCATTCGACGTCGGCCTCTTTTCTTGTCGGATTAGCGGAATGAATCTTATTTCTCGAGACCGACATCTCGGCCGTCTATTCGCCGACCTTATGAATTTTACCGGTGGCGAGTAATTTTTCATTGAAAAACCTCTTTCGTCGAAATTCCTGCGAGACACAAACTCCGAAATAAATGGAAGCGAGACGAAAAAAATCTCGGCGTTGATATACAAATTGTATGAAATAAGCGAATCTTTTTTTTTCCCTTCACACGCGCGAATGACACTGCACGGAGTGTTAATAAATGAGACGGAAAAAAAGTATTTTCTAAAAGCTTGGCATGGTAAAATTTAAATTTTTTTTTAAAAGAGCTCTTGAATTTGTTTAATTGAAATCCACCCGTACGTGATATATTTCTAAACCTTGCAATATCTACTGCACGGAAACAACCGTTTTTTGCCGAGGTATCTAAAAATTTAGCTGGATACAGATCTGAAAATAATTTTGTTAGGCCATCAAAATAATTATGTTGGACCACTCAAACTGGTTGATGGAATGTCAAAACTTTTTGCAGCATTGCTCGTCATGCTTGAACATGCATTCGTCATAATTATTTTGATTGCCAACAAAATTACTTTCAGATCTGTATCCGAGTAAACTTTTAGATACTTTAGCGAAATTGTTCTTTCCGTGTAATATCCCGTAGAATTCATTACAAGAAATCAATACAGATTTTCACACTGTCAACATCACAGAGTAGACAGCTTAATAGCTATCGCTGCGTCATTCGCGTTTAAGGATAAATCGTATCTCACAGTTCTCGACTATTAACGATCTTCGCAAATGTACGTTTTTTTGTTTTTTTAATAGCAACATTCTCACTACAGTATCTTTATTTGCTACGATTTATTTTGCCGGTGTAAATTGTACGTTTTGTCGCGGTCGTGTGAAACGGGCGTTTAAAGTGGGAAGGACGATTACTCGTTGACCGGACTCTCTTGGCAGGCATCCACTACCGCTATTTGACAAAAGGATTCATTATCTCGGAAATACTGAAGGAATTACGCGCGAATCATTAATTTCCGGCTGAGCGCGGCCGATACTCTCCTCATTTGCGCGATACTATTGCCCATCGTGGATACTCGTCGAGTATTGACGTAAATATACACTCGACCGACGGACCGATCGTGCATTGATGTGAAATTGAAATGGCTATTATACTTTGTCCATACTCCGCTGTAGCGTTTATTTCATTGCGCGCTTTCGATCGGTTGTGTTCATCTTCACAAGCAGAATTAAAAACAGAAAGACGAAGGAAAAAAGAGAAGGCCATCGCTAAGAACGATAAGCAAGCAATAATCCTAATTCTTCTCGTTTTTTACACATTTTACAAGCAATATATATGTGATTCATAAATTATTCATTATTCCGGCGGGGAATATTGGAATATCGGAAAGTCCTTGCGCGATCGCGCAACGGATAAATATAATAAATGCTGAGGTCGCGTATACAATGAACAATAGTATAAGTCTAAACAATTTATTCGCGCGGAATGCCCGATTTGAATGTACACCGTGTTTGGTTATAAAGTCACGAGAGTGCCGTCTTTGCGATATTTTTGGTTGCAGCACTTGCATGTGTAATATAATATATTTCGATTATGTGATCTCGTGTCTCATTGTCAGTGTAAGAATAGCACATCTCTGTTCTTCTTTCGTATTTTTCACTCGTACACAGAAAAAAATTAGTATCAAAGCAATTCATTGTTTCATACACAGAGAAAACGATTTCTTTGGATTTAATAAATTATATTTTGTGCAAATAAATTCATTTGAAATAGTTCAGACAAACCAATGTTTGAATCAATAAGTACGACTAATAATAGTATTATTTTCGTCAAATAATAGATGTTGTTTGAATGAAACAATATTTTTATTCAAACAATAATATTTGGTATAATATAAACATATGCTGTTTCAATGAAACAGTTTTCAATCAAATAAGTAGGAATACAAATTCAAACGAAATGTTTTTCTCTGTTTACATAAGCAAGAATATAAAATCTTTTTGAAAAAATTGGATAATCTTAAACAGACATAATGACGCTTACATGAAGAAATAAAATTTCTTGTTAATAAATTATGTCTGCTTAAGATTATCAAATTCTTTCAAGAATATTTTATATTTTTGCTTATATATAAACCAATAAATTATTCATTTAGTACTAATTTTTATTTCCGTGCACGAGTTTTAAAATGCCGAAGAGGAGGAGGAGGAAGAGAAGTATAACATTTAAAAATAACGAGATAGTGCTCGGCGTGGAATAATGGGACGTGAGAGTAATCGAGCTGACGAAGTAATTAAGACAATCGAAGCCCCGAAGGATCGGACGAAATTTATAATCCGCCGTTGGAGCACGACCGAATTTCCCGTCCTCGCGCTGTCAGAGAACGATTATCTGAAATTCACTCGATCGTCGTCGCAAACCCGCCAATTTAAACACACCTGCAAGCGACGCGAAAGGATGTAACCGCGCTCTTGTGCATTTCATTTCAATTCGAAACCGAAACCCTACGTTATACGTGGCCGAGCGGTTAGTCTGCGTTAAACGATCGCCCTTTGAAATCCATGTGTTGCCACATTGCCGGCCATAAATTAGACCGATCGTGCGTCCGCTCGCTGTTTTCGAGCGGATAAACGCTCAGAAATGGCCGCGATAATTCTTCGCAGTGTTGAAACTTTGGACATCACGCTAGCACCCGCAAGTGTTAAATATTACTGTGTTAGAAAGTTTGCGTAATTTGTAGATAAATGTAAAATGTAGATATCTACCGAGATGAAATGTCATATACAAATTGCATTCATTTAAATGAAACGTACTGGGTAACAATTGGAAGTTGCTGAAATTAAATAGCTGTAACGAAATGAATGGACAGAATAAAATTTGTGACAGAATTAATATTTTATATTACTCTGTAGAAAAAGGCCATTATTTTAATAAATATATAGTGTAGGAATATGCATATATAAAAATACATTATAAAAATAAACATGTACATTAAAAAGCACGAAGATGATGAAAAAATATTATATATCAAGTATAAAGGTAACATATATATATATATATATATATATATATATATATATATATATATATATATGTGTGTGTGTGTGTGTGTGTACACACACACACACACACACACACACACACACACACAATGATAACTTCTGAATAAAAAAATAGAAAAGAAAAAATAGGAGAGATTTTTATTTAAAAAGAATTGTTGACGGAAGAGTTTGCTTGATGAGTACGATTAGACACCCTCCTTTTTGTACTTTTTCTTGAAAAACACGGAGATTTCTACAAATTATTTGACCAAGGTGAGAAAGTAGTGAGAGGTAGTCTGAAGTGATATAGAAGTCGGAAAATCCCACAGAGGATTTGCGAACCGCAAGAAAGCCACAGAACGACATAGACTTGAAATAGCATAGCAAATTGAAGACTCCGAGGGGGACTGTACGTACAGAGACGTAGGAGATATATTTATCAATATGTGCACGCAATATCGAATTTGTGATGTTCCCTTTTCAATCACAAACTCTTCTATGTTCGAATCAAGTTTGTGAACTTTAAACTTTTAAATTGCAGCGGATATCGCTTTAGATCTGACAGTGATACGCGCATCAGTAAATATATAACAAATTTCTGTCTCGTTTTAATTCAAAATGATATCGAAGTAGACGTATCGAGAATGTGCACCGGACATTGAAATAAAATTATAATGAAAATCAATTATATAGTATTACAAAATTATAAAATTTGAAACTCGTCAGTCGTACATGATATAAGAGAATAAATATATGAAAATGCGATTGATCGATTGAAAAAAGAATAATCGAAGCGAAGCGTTATTCAAATCGTGAATAATATTTACGAAATAGATGTTAAATGATTGACCCGCCCGATATACGAGCTAAAAACTCTTTCTCTTGAACTACGTATTATTTAAATCGTGAATAATATTTATAAAACTACAAATGTCGAATTTTTAGCCTACCCGGTGTAAGCTAAATCCGGATATTTTCCGGAGATGTGTGCAGCTGATGTATTGCGGTCACTGCGACTCGGTAAAATGCAACTGTAAACCGCAAATTCGAAGTGAGATCATTACATGGACTGGAAACCGATGGATGCTCTTCGCTGTAGTTGCGTAGCTCGGTTTTCCGTAATTTAGCTCGATCAATTAGATCTCTGCGTAAGCGTTTTGCAACCGGATGCACTAACCCGAAAATGGAAACGCGCGCCTAAAAGTAACATTCATTTGCTTTATTTCTTTTCATTTGCCATACACTTCTAGTGTGAATCATGTCAAATCTCTATTTTCTTACACAATGAATTTTAATTATAAACGCAAAGAGATAACGAGAGTTTACAATGTTTCGAAAAGACTCAAAATTAATAATAACAATGACGTAGCAGAATTACTAATTTTTATGCTTATCCAAATAAAATTTGATATATGTAGTATCAAATTTAATATGAAATTAAATTTTAATTAAATTTTTATATAATTTTTTTAACATATGTGTTTCATCAAATATATCAATTGCTATGTACATTTAATAACTTAATTTAATAATGTAATAAGTAATTTACTAATAGTTTATTTTCATATATCATATAAATTGTTTTAATTATCACGATCTTTCGCTTAAATTGAAAATATTGTCGTTAAAATTTTCTCTTATAAAACGAAATGTCATTGTGCCATCCTGTATTATATCAAGCAGATTATACATCCGGCCGGTAATATCGATTAGGTAAATACGCGTAATCTAATCGTGTGATAAAGTATGGCCCCGTCATATATCTTAACCGTATCACAAATTGGGATAATTTAATAACGATATAAAGTGAACTGTTGGTTAGACATTCGTTGGGCGAACAAATGTTGTCGAGCCGCACCGCTGTTACGTTTACAATAAAATATTCAAATGCCTAGGCTCCATCGGGGAGCGAGAGGAAGGCCCCTCGATTGATCGCCCATCGAAAGCACGAAAATAGTGGATACGCGAGTGCTGGGACGTCCGATCGATGGCCGAGCTGTACTACTGGAGATCTCGAGGGCACTCGGTCGGGCCGTAGCAGTTCTGATACTCGGAGTGGCGTTACCGCGTTGGACTCGCTTACCGAGTCACCAATTGCTCCACTTAGCGCTTGCTAAATCCAACTTTCATCGACTTTCAACTCGGAGACTTGTTCGTTCAATCGAAATAAGTACTTCGCGCGCAAGAATATCGATATGATATTTTTACGTAGAAATCTCCCACACAACTTGGAATAGATTCTAGCTTTATATATTATATCTCAGAAAATGATATGTTGATGTTTGATTTGTGAAGAATATTTGATCTTGTTTATGAGTTTGCGATATATTATATTTAAAGAAAAAAAGAGTTATTCTGCACATTAACACTATAACCATGGTTGATAATAAACGACCAGTATTAATCCTTACAAAAATGTAATATTGACAATATTAAATTGGCGAGTAATTTATGTAATATATTATTTATTTTGAGTATTAAAAGTACTAACAACAGAGCTTTTAAATTAAAACAGATAATATATTATTTAAATTATTCGCCAATTTATTATTGTCAGTATTACATTTCTATAAGAGAAGTACATAGTCAGCTGCAAACTCAAAACATTTTTTGTGTAAAAAAACTTATGAAAATATGTTTGCCACAATTTTATATATGATTCTTTACGGAATCACAATGTTTTTTTATAACAATCGCGAACAATACTGTTACGGAAATTCGAGACCACGATCGACCGTGTTTGCTCTAATGCATTACGATGCGTTTCTGCTTCGAAACCGTGAAACTGCTTTGTTAGTAAAAGCTATAGGAAACTTCTGAAACAAGTAATTAAATCCCGATAATTAATGATCTTCGTTAATCAATGATTTTATAATTATATCTATGGCGAAATACTGTGCCACCATTCCGCGCACAATTTCAACGCCTTCATTATACTAATGGATCTTTCAACCCACCGCAAACATTGGGTTAACATCATTTCAGCAAATATATTGGGCCTGCACATTTCAAAAGATATCGTATAATTATGTAATATATTATATGTATAACAAGAATTTTTCAAATATCACTATTTAATTCTATGCAGTAATAAAATAGAATGTTTCAGTGTGATACAATTAAATCTCCAAAATAGAGAAGCTTGTATTCTTTATTTTTAGCTAATTGCGATCAATGAGTTTATGAGAAAAATTATTCTTGAATGTTTGGAGATCACTTCTAGGTTGTTCTTATTAAGTACATTGTTTAAAACTAACTTAGAACTAATATATACCACTTATTACTAACTTGGAATTAGACAAACAGAATATTTTTAGCTAATGGAGACAAATAGAATATTTTTAGATGATCAAAGCTCGCGCTTATTCTTACGAGTCCCATTCACTTTCACGGCACATTCGACCCACGAATGTTCGAGATTCTTGTCGTAAAGATGACCATTAATCTTCGTTGCGTATCTTTTATCCGAATTATTTCGATTGAATGGCTACGTGATATATCGACTTATGATACGTAGCAAAACTCCCAGATTGGAGATGAACACTTCATTGATCAAATCTCGGCGATTAATAGTTGATATATTAATTGGTTTTTGTGCAATCGGATCATGAATAATAAATTATTACAAATGAAAGATGTCTTTGAAATGTACTTTTAAATCTTTTATTATAATATGATTTACATGTCGTCTGGCTAATAATCTGATTAATAACTTTGTTGAAAATATTTCTATTTGAGATTGTTTACGGTAAAAAAATTTGCTCGTTCAAGATTACTTTAAAAACTCACACAAGTATTTTCTGCAAATTTGCTTAATATTTATAAATTTAATGAATTAATTATTAAGTGATTGATACAGTAGACGACGGTAATAAATAACAGTAATAGACGATAGCTTGTAAACTTTAGTTAATTGGCTAATCGAGATTTAGTGCTGACTATGGACGATAGAAACAAGGTAATAAATAAGGTAGAAAAAAATATACTTAATGGATGAGCGAAAGTTGAGAAAGCGACCTTTGCACATATATTTTTTTTCCACGATAAGATCGCATGCAAAAGAGCAACCCTCAAAATTCTTCAAAATCCTCTTCTTGTCAGATTTCGATGGCATAAATGGGACAGGCTGAAAGATATTCTGAATAAGCTCTTTCTCGTTTGACGATGTCGCCAAACAGAAATTCTCCTTTTTACCCCATCAGCTTATCTCCAGGAGATTCAACAAAGATGGATCGTTCGCCTCGAATTTGTTAATGAATTTTTATGTCATCCTCCTTTTCATTTCTCTTCAATTTCATCCCGACAGAGAGACATGAATGCAATATGAATGTTCAAAGCATTTTATCCGATTGAAATTAATCGAAATTGCGTGTATATGCGTAATTAATGTCGCAAACGATGCGTGAAGTTCCGATAAACTACTAATACTATTAAATACATACATTTTTCCAACAAATGCATTGAGTGCAACAATTTCGACGGATCTTCAATAGATGTAATCAATTTTCTTTTAGAGGGGCTCGACCTGTCGACGTTTATCAGCATTCTATTGAAATTTATGGGTTTGTATCCGCTAAATTGCGCACGTTGTCATCGTCAATATCAGAGGACCATACAGAGCGTGGTTTGTCTTTGAGGTTGAAATCACCTAGTTTAAATTTAACGAATCTTTCAATTTGAAATTGACACAGTATTCTCTGCGAGTATATCACAAATGTTTTCTACGCTATTTCGAATATTTGTCCCTCTCCAAAATTTATGCGTAATTATTCTATGTGTACAAGTCTCTTTTTGTTCATTACTTTTATTTAAAAATATCTTTACTCGAATTTAACAAATTTCTTTTCTAAACGACAGCTTACAATGTTGCCTTTTTTTTTAGCGATATATAATAATGTATTTATATCTATATTATATTTCTAAACTTTTATTTATTAGGTATGTTCTTTTTTTACCTTATTTATATCGTCCATGGTCAGCGTTAGATCTCGATTAGTCAATTAACTAAAATGTACAAGTTACTATGTACGTCATCTAGTACTGCCATCTACTATCCTGCCATCTACTATCGTTACCTTAATTCGCAGCAATTCGTGATCTTTTTACATCAACGCGTCATGATTTCCAATTGAAAGTCATGCAATTGCATTTCGCGAAGAGATATATAAGCTCTTGTTTGTTATCAGATTAACGCGCTTGTTTATCTCGCGCTGGCGAATAGAAAACGGAACATATTGTCCCGAGGCTGTTAGGCGAGAACGACTTTAATTGATTCCTTAAATTGCGACGCGCACTCTCACGTCGACGGTCGGCGAAAACGTGCCGCACAGAAAGTGGATTTGAATAGACAGTATGTCCAACGGGGCGAGGACGGAATGAAAAGGAAAGAATAAAAGATTACGAGAGAAAGAGAGAAAGAATCGCGGGGCGCGAACCGGGAGAGCCACAGCGCAGCGGGGCGAGGGAAGAAAAAATAGAAAATGGGTTTCAGCAGTTAATATCGGAGTGAATAGAGGAGCAATCGGTATGAACCGAAGCGGAATGACCTTATTGCCGGACCTGAACCTATTCCGCTATCGAGTCCTTTTTGTTTTCTCTTTCTTTCTCCTCTTTTTTTTATATTTTACATTTCATCACTCGACGGAGAGAGTCAAATTTAGCTGTCCCCATTCAGATTATTTGCCCTTGTAGTACGTTCGTTCATCCCGATAACGTCGCCTTCACCTCGACGACAAACTCAAAAGAGTTGATTTTGGTAGAAAGGAGGGACGAAAGGCGCGCAGGAAACTTTTCACTCGCCTCTTTCTCTCTATCGTTCTTCTTATCTCTCTTGAAGCGTGTTGATTTAAGTTTGTCCGCAGCCTTTTTCCCTTTTCTTCTGCCCCTTCCCCTTTCTCTCTTTCTCTCTCTCTCTCTCTCACTCCGTCTCTTCTCTGTATGTAAGCTACGTTTCGTATGATTCACATGAATTTCCGAGCAGACAAAGAGTTTTACGGTAGGATCAAATTATTCATGTACGAAACGTTGAACGGGCGCAGAAGTAGTATAAGTCATATTTCTTTCATTTTGCGGAATAAAAGGATTTGCGAATGTATCCGACTGAAGTATAGAATCCAACTGATCTTCACCGCGGCACTCTTCCGTGGTTTCCGTAAGAAGGGAAAATCAGTAATTTTTTCTACTGCCGAAATTCGTGTACCGGAGATGATACGCATGTATCATGTATATGGAGATTCGACATTGATCACATACACCGACGTGTCCGTCGAGCTCATCGTAAATTGAACCGATACCGCATATGGTGTCTCATCGATTCCGAGAGCTTATACCGCCGTTTTTTTTTTTTTTTTTTTTACAATGGGTCGTAATATACTTCTAAGCTTAACAGGCTGATACGTAAGAGAGATGAGAATGCATCGACGATCGCTTTCAATCGCACGCGGACGCATAATAAATCGAATTACATAAGAGAATACCGTCTTTATCCGAAAAGAACGTTCGATGCGATTAACTTGTGTAATTTATTTAATCAGTCGCGCGTATTTATTCAATTTATTTTTTTAAATCACGTTTGCATACTCGTCCACGCGAGACTGGCGCGCAGAACTCGGTTTGTCGAGCAATTTTTACGCTTCTAATTTTGCGTAAGCTCGTAAAGATATTCGATAACACCCTTCGCATCTTTAAAACGGTTGTTTCAACGGTAATTCGCAGGTATATTATTTATATTTACGCTGCTAACATCCAAATCCTGCATATAATAATCGAGTAATCGAATAATTAATCAATCATTGCTCACGTTATTACGCATATTACGATAATCACACTATTTAATTATTCCGTTCTGTGTGCGTAGCGTAGAGACATTTTGATGAATTTCTGGCAGAAATAATAGATACATCAATTGCAGGGCTTACTGAATTTGTGCCCGATAAACTGTTAAGAGATTCATCAATTGCGCGGGGCTTACTGCATTTATCCCGATAAACTATTATTATAAGAGCAGATTTATACATATATGTATCGCGGAAATACGACATATTAATGACAGATGGGACGAAATGCAAACGGATAATCACGTCCTTTGTTTCCGAACTCATTCCACCAATTCATTATTCACAATTATCAGATCTTTGCATCTACCATCCGACCGCGAGACTTTATCCTCATCCTTATTATCCAACGTATTATCATAATCGATAACGATTCTCGCTAAAGTCACCGTAGAGGCAAGAGCAATTTATTCTACTTAAGTCTCGCGCCGCCACTAAAACAGCAATTTCGAAAAGACTAAAAGCTGTTCTACATTCGAACTGCGCTCCTCGAGGTCAACGTGCAAAAACTCTGCAGGTAACTCCGCGTGTCAATAGGCAAACACGATTGCTGCAAATCAATTATTTGCATATGCTCCGCAATAAATTTCATTCAATTGAAAGGCGAGATATTTGTGGACTTGACGCGCCAACGAATGATGCATCTATGAAAGAGATACGTACATTATTTTATTTAATACAAGACAAAGAAACCGCGACGTTGAGATAGAAAGTGCGTTGTTCTTTCTGTTTCTTTAAAGTTACAATTGCTTTTTATTAATGTATAACGTTTATTATGCTTATGGTATAAAATAACAGGGCTGGTAAAATTTTCCCTAGCTCAATTAAATCCACTCGGTTAAAACTGGTTTTAACTAAAATGAAAAATCCATATTAAATACCACAAAAGAGTTTTAGTTTACTATTATGAAAGCTTAAGAAAACGTAAATAAAAGTAATACGATTGTAGAGCAGAGAAATTAAAAGAGCCGTTTGTTTATATTATTTATATTTAACATTTTTCAATCAAAAATATGATAATTTTTATAATGCCATATTTTAATATACGTAAAATAAAAGTAATATTATTTAAAGTTTAATTAATTAACAAAATAAAATATTACCGTGGCATCTGGACTAAACTCAAAAGTAAATTGTTTATGTATTATATATGTACATATTATATGTCAAAAAATATATACACTTTAAAATAAAAAAAAATATCAACATTTAACATGGCATTAGATACATACATACTACATGGATTACTCACAAAATAAATTATAGATGTAATTCTTTTTTTAGAACGGAAATACAAAAAGTAAAAGTTTTTACCATTAAAATTAATGAAAAAATTCTTCATCCCTCATGCTTTCACCCCAGAAAGAAAGTTACATAATCAGAAGCTTGAAGTGAAAAGCCAATAAATAAAACTGAATTTAACCAGGGCAAATTTGGGTGAAACTGATTGTAACCAGGTGAGTTGGATTAAATGTGAAAATATTGAGTTTTTGCCAGCCCTGATAAAATATATGTGTTACATGTTTCGATGTGCAAAATTATATTAAAGATGGAAAACAATTTGCATGTTTTCTTCTAAAGGATATTTTTTTACAAATATTTGGTTACTCTCTGAATTGTTTGAAGTGGAATTTTACTTCTTTGAAGTGAAATCTCGCCCCAAAAAATGTCGAGAGTAATCCAATACAAATTATGGTTAAAATTATAATTTACATAATGCAAATTATCCTTCATTAACTTTTGCTTCTAACGAACTCGTGTCAGAACGCTGGCTTGGGAAAATTTTATGCGTCAGTTAGACGCGAGATTATGGGTACGAAGAATCTCACATGTCTGAAACTTTAACGGCGTCTATAAGAGCGCATCGTCTGCGAGCACGTCGTTCTTATTTGACGACCGAGTATAGAGTTTCTTTCTGGGAAAGGCGTTTCGAGGTACAAGGCGCCATTGAAACGTGCGCCACCGATCGACGAAATTCTCGAGTATCGAGTGTCTCATATCCGTTGGTTCTTATTTACGGCCCGCCATAAATTCGTTTTGTACGTTCAGCCACGCGCGCGGATGCGACTTTAACGTCGCTCCTCGGAAGTGCGCCGTATCAACGGATACGTTTGGATTCCGTACTCGTACTCGGCCGTCATGTTCGACCATCGCTACAGTTTTACTACTGCGAAAATCTGATCGAAGACGTGCGCACAGTGTTTTATACGGCTTGATACAATCAACACGGATTGATATTAAAATTTTTCAATACGATCTTTCTTTGATCGACATAAGTCATGATTACAACGATACGAAGTTCAAGATCATACCTCAATAATTCCGATATAAATTTTATACTTTTACGCAATTAGGATAAGAAAGTTTACGCACTCTGCTCTCTTCTCTCTGATGTATTGGCAATTAGTCAACATGGGATGTAAAAATAGAGATAAATATTCGCATTACTGTTGATTTACAGTCATAGTTGACTTTTTACAGTTTTCCAAGCGAGATATTCGAGAACACGCAGCGCAGTGTTCGCACGCTACAGCATATACTATATATATGCTCTGTCAATATTGAAAAGATCAATTGCACGTTGATTTTCATTTTATTCGCTCAATTCTACAACTTTATATAACATTGGACAGGATTACTTTTGCAAGATAATGAAGAGAAAAAGTTTTCAAAATCACACATCAAGTAACGTTGGAAATTTTAGTTTCAATGTTTCGATATCCACAGTATTTGTTTCATTTCTTAAATATACATTTTCAAATTTTTTTTTGTAACGCAAAAGAGATCTTTCAAAAGCACTTTACAAAATCTTGTTTAATTAACTTGAGAAACAATTACGCGAAAATTTTCCTTGTAATGCAAACAGTTAGACGTTTCATATTCCATTTACGTATGTTCTCTTGCGTTGCACACAAGTGGTAATTAGTTGAATATATCATTTTGATAATAAATTATATTAATAAATTAATGAAAGAATTAAATTGATAAATAATTTTATTAAATTATTAATTTAATTTAAATCAACAATTTGAAACATTAATACATACGTAGAAATTTAATATTGATCCTCGATGATTAATCGTATTATTGCCGAATTAATATATCAAATAGTTGGTAATTTATGATTTTGTTTTTAAAAAGTAATTTTAAATAATTTTTTTAGAGAGAAAATTAATATTAATTTTCATAAAAAAAGAAACAAACAAAGAAGGAATGAACGAAAGTGAGAATTATTTTTTTAACAGGGAAACACTTGACTTTCCTTTCATAATTTTTACCTTGACATTAATACAAAGAGCATAAAATAGTTAATAATGAAATCATGCTCATGAGGTAATTAAAATAATAAATAAGAAGTGGCTGCTAATTAAAATGAACGGTTTAATATTTACGGCGTAATTCAGCGATTTTTTCGCGAAGATATTGAATTTGTAAAATAAGAATTGCAAGAAGCGCATTCTCGCACTACAATGATATCTTGACTTTAACCAGCGCGTCTCTCGAGATCCATGTCGTGCATGGGCTTACAACCTCTGCCTTTACAGTCGCCGCTTTTACTACCGCGGGAATCCAATGTATATAGCTCCGTCCCGACAACCATAGCAATTTTAACCGCGGAAAGGCCAACAGCCCTGTAAATCGGCGAAACTTCCCTCGGGCGCGACAGTCTCTGTGCGATTACTTAGCGGCAAGACGCACATGCGGGGGCATCACCTCGCTTCTGAGCTCAACAACGTTTCGCGACGGAATTCCGCTGTGGCTTCCGTCTCCACAAAGCCGATACTTATACGTCTCTTAGACGCGGAACGTGCGCAAACTGCTACTAAGGTGTACTCGGCCCTGTGACCTCCGGCGATGTTAAATGCCAGACGGGGTATTTCCAGACGAGATTTTAAGCCCTCTCGATTTCTCATCACGCTCACGACTCTCTCGTCTAGCCAGCCGATTCGCAAAGTCGATGAGCTGTAATGCTCTTACTGTTATCGTTGCTATCTATTTATATTGCTGCATTGGCCGTCTACGGAAACATTTTTACTAAACTGCTTTTACTTAAAAATTAAGCTGATTATAGAAAATAATTTTGTTTGATCAGCAGAATAATTATACAGGAGGTACTGAAAGAACGGTTTTGCTAAGTACTTAAAAACTTAGATACAAATCTGAAAATAACTTTGCTATTAAAATAATTATGAAGAACGTTCAAGCATGATGAACAATGCTGCAAAGTTTTGACACTCCAGCAACCTGTTTGAGCGTTCTACATAATTATTTTGATGGTTTAACAAAATTATTTTCAAATCTACATCCAATTAAACTTGAGATACTTAGCCAAATCGTTTCTTCCGTACAGATCGTCTAGAAGATTATAAATATATTTAATTTAATCAATTTTTCAAGCACCAACTTTTTATTCACTGAAATCGAATTTTTCAAATTATGAAGATATAAGTGTCCTAATTTATATTCTCCTAATTTATATTCTTGGTATTGCAGACTTGATTGTAATTAATATCAAATTCTTTCGGTTAACTTGAAACATGCATTTTCAAAATGAAGCAAACTTTCAAGATTTTACTTTATTTCAAAAATCATTTGGGAAGATCGCACGGTATTCTTGTAAACAAACGCAGAACGATCGTCTTGCATCTACTCCTGTTTCGCACGAAGCTTTCTCACGATCACGTTGGATTGTAGCACAGCGGACTAGTCCCTATTGGCTTCTTGTTCGGCATCCAATTTCGGAACGAACCGGAAAATGGGCGGTAGAGTCGTACGCTGGCGTGAATGCGCAAAGTCAAATCGCTCGAAGAACGTGAACGGAATAGGAACTCTACGATAATATCGCAAAAAATGAAATTTATCTATATACAATGCCATTAGATCTCACTATTTTCGTTTATAAAGTTTTAATGCTGTTGGAAATATTTTGGATTACTTTGAAATCAAGAAACATTAAAAAGGAAACAAGATACTTTTGAATCGAGCTATAAACTTGACTCTAACATCTCATAAATATGTATTTTGCTATTTTAATTTATATTTAATTATGCGAATATTTTAGCATATCAGGCACAACCGTAAACAATGATTTCGCCTTTTTGTCTGCAAAATAAATGCAGGCCACATAATATATAAAAATATGGCAAATGCATCCAGCGCGTTTTGTCCTTTAAAATTAGCTATATTCAATTGCGTTCAATTATTTTCAGAGGCGTATAATAGCATTGATTGCAGCATTTTTTTTGTTATTATTTTAAATTAAATTGCCTAGGGGATAAAAAATAAAAGAGCTAAATAAATTCTTGAAATTTTAAAATTTATTTTTATATAATATTACTATCTGGTTACGATGGGGACGTACAGCAATCAAGCAAAGAGACAACTATTAATATAACTTATAGGCTGTTTCGAAATTTCTGGCGAAAAATTCTGGAAAATTTGACGCGGGTCGCTCGCCCAAATGTTTTTTGCGTACAGCCGTTTGGCCTTCCGTCGTGCGAAGTGCGCAGCACAATACTGATCCATTTGCTATGTTAAAATATGCAGACGATAGCCTTTGAAGTCACTTACCCGGGCGCCCATTGCGGAAGCTCTGTGTCGAGTGCTCCAGATCGTTTCGCGTGCCGCGCATCTCAAGTTTCTTTGCAAAAGGTTAACCACTTCCGCCGGTGAGTTTTAATTACGAGTCGCTTCAATTGCGAACCATTTCCAATTTAGCAAGCATCCACGAGGCAAAAGTAATCCCGTCGACCGACCGGCGCGCGAGTCGCGCGCTGAAACGCGATGATATTTTGCGTTTTCCCGTATCTTTTACCGAGACGCGCGTATCAAGATAAGTATGGATACCGCGTGCGGAACGATGCGAATCAAAGCTGTGAAAGGAATATCTCGGGTTTCGGTGAATCAAAGGAGCAAGGAACAAAGAACGTTCTCTCTCTCTCGCGGATTGCTTCCCGCTACGCGCGTCTTCTCTAAATGATAGGGTATATATAACAAAGTAACCCCTTCTTTCTTATGGCTAGAATAACGTCAGAGTTTTCAACGTTAAATAATGTACGACGTTAAATAATGTTCTGGCTATCCAGGCCAACGAGCGAAACGACGATTTGGTACTTGTTTCTTGTCGAATATAATACGTGCACGGGAGGGTTAATGAGCGGGCGGCGTCGGACTTGCCATCGATCATCGGAGGTCAAGTAGAAATTCGAGGGTTCACAAAGAGAAAAACAGGCACGAAAGACGTGACCAAAGTTAACATCACCAGCTAATTAATATTTAACAACAAATAAAGCAAAGATTACTTTAAGAAACGTACGAGGTTTAAATTAAGATGTACGAATAAGCAGGGTTGGAAAGTAGCGCGTTACTTGTAACGTCATTACTATTTAATTATTTGTCACTCATTGCATCTTTATTCTTCATTTTAATTATTTATTGGAATTTGAATAAACATTAGAACAAAGAGATTTTTTTCTTGTGAATGTATATGATCTTGTGCTTAAAAAAAAAGAGATTTTGAAAAATTAAATTTTACTCTGTTTGATGTGCGAATAAAATTCTATGAGCGAAATAATTATTTTTTAAAATATTAATTATTTTGAGTGCTGCTATAATTGTTCTTTTATTTGTTTGTTATGTAGTTTAAATCATCAGGATCTGAGAGAAGGTGACTGAGTAACTCCGCTCGTTGCGCATCGGATTGGTGAGTTAGAAATCAATTTTCTTATTATATGTCAATGTTTTGTAAATGTCTCGCGCAGGATCAAAATAAAGTGTAAGCAGAAAGAAATAGTTTCGATGAAAATTTTGATTGAATTTTAATAAAAATCCTGGAATTTTTAGATAATGGATTCACAATTTTTGAGTGAGCATCTTGTACTATCATTTCATTTTTTTTCTTGCAACGCTGACTACTTTCTTCTATCTGTACAATAACAAATTTTAGTCAATTAAGTTTTTTCAGTTCAAGTATTTATGTATTTGACTTAAGTTCAGTACTTCAATTTAAGCATTTATATATTTAACTCTTAACTACATTTATATATTTAACTTGAATATAAATATTTGAACTGAAGAAATTTAATCCAGTTGAAAAATTTAGTCGAGTCAACAATTTGTTTTCTTAATGCATAGACAATTGTATGCTACTCTAAAAAGAGTCATGAAAATATTGAAAATACTAACTAAAAAGTAACAAATCGATAAATTTCTTTCTAAATGATGATGGTAAAATGTTACTTTCTAAAATAAAACAACAGTGACTTTTATAAAGTAACGTTCTCAACTTTGCTAATAGGTACGTTCATTATGTTTTACGTTACGCGTCTAATCAGAATAACGCCGTGGAACAATGCCGTTTTGTCCACGTTTTATGTTTCTTTTTTTTTGTCCTATTTACGTCGTGGCCGGATGAGTCGACAGTTTCGTATGCACGCGGTTTTCATGTCCGTGTGTGGCCAGTCCAGTCCGCACATGGTAGCCACACGAACGGTGTGCAAAGTCCGCGAGAATACGGTGCCCCGCCTTGCTCTGGTCTGCGCGTTTATTTCACGTTTGTTCCGTCGGCACGTTCGTCACGTCCATAAGATTTCACTCTCTGTCGTGTGCGCGTAATCCGTATCCAGGGGAACGGCAGTTCGCTACTCGCACGGTGCTACATACGTAAGCGCGCGCGAGGTGTGAGGTGCAACGATAAGATCGGACGATACGATAACGCGAACGAGGGGCGCGATAAAACGAAACAGAAAAGGCTCGCGGAATTTTTCTCATATTGAACGAATAACTTTTTCAAGGCTACATTAATGAGAATTATTAACCACAGACTACCCTGTTTTTCACTGCTTAATCAGACTATAATACCTGGGTTACTAGAGGAGACAGTTATTTTTCAAAGGGTTTTTGAGTTGTGAAATGTTTCAAAAAATTTTGATCTACTCTTTTAACATTTAGGAACATGGTTGTACAATGATACCCAAAACATTTTTCTTTTGTGTATGCCCGACGAAAAAAGTGAAATGAGAAACATCGTCTAGGTCAATACGAACTAGATTAGTCTGCGGAGGGTTGAAAATGACGTTATGCTCCCTTCAAAGTAGATGCGTTAAGAAGTCGCGGAATAAGCCCACTGATAAGCCCACTTTACAACAGACCGAGTTTCGACTTGAGTAATGATATTTTCGATGCCGTTGCATGCACCGCTCTTTCGCTGGGGAGGTAGGAGGGAATAAGACGCGCGAGAGAGAAACTGAGAAAAGTGAAGGAAGCAACCGGGTATCTGTAGTCTCGGCGGAGAGAACGTCGCGAGGAAACGTGTCACTAAAACTTTATAAGCAACCCGGTCGGGGAATCCAGACAGACAGCCAAGGATGTTGAAAAGGAGGCGGCAGAGCGAATTTTACCTAGGAGGAAAACTGGGAGAGCGAAGACAACACGGTTGTACTCCAACCGTTTTTCAGTAAGGACAACGCCAAGAATGAAGAATGAACAGTCGACGCGAAAGCGATCCATTCCGCGAGGCGATTCGATCGATTTTAAATAAAATTAAAAAGAGTTTTGCGACGTGTGTGTATTGACGACGACCATTCCCATTACTTGAGAGACGCGAAAAAAAGTACCTCCAGCGAATATCTGTGAATTATGGTCGCGACGCCGGCTAAATCGATCATTCATTTGCCGTCCTGCAAGCTGCTATATCGCGCGCTTGACAGCCTGTTACGGAAGTTGCATAATCTTTGGCTACCGCTATAGCTAGGCGTGAGCCGGTGTTACTTGGCTAGAAAGCTGCCACAACGGGACCTATTCTACTTGACGTCCGACGTTGATTGCCGTCGTGGTTGTCACTCATTGTCAGATTACAGCTACGTCTCTACCTGCTTTCAGCGGTGGCGCTCCATCAGCTTCTTGCAATACCCAAAGAATTTACATCGTTTCCTTTTTTTTTTTAAATATGATTTAACAAATAAAAAATAATGTACAACGGTGAAGATATTTCGCTACAAATTCTATCAATCGTGATTTGTATTATTCAAAATTTTTTTTGATTAATTTAGAAACCACGTTATTTTTGTTAACTAAAACGCACACAGCGATAGCTTCTTACTTATAACTAACGAAAGAAAATCAGAGGTTTTTACAGTAGAAAGATGGAATTTTGGTTCTCGATCAAACTGGTTTTAATTCTTTAATGTCCCAGATTTTAATTCGGAGATTAGTCGCGAGATATTTGCAATCAAATGTTTAAAAATTGCGATAAAAGGATCTGTAAATAAAAACAGGTGCAATTAATGAGGTAATTTTCTGCGTAATTCTCAGGTACGCTTGTAATCGCGCAATTAGACACCGTATACTTAATAACAAAGAAACATATGCTTAATTATAGCGCAACTTTTTATAGTCAATTAATGCGAGGTGATTCGGCACGATTTATCGTTTACAAACAAGTCGTACGGATGCGAGTGCTGCGTGATAAATCCAACGTGATTAAGTTACCAACGGCGAGATTTATGTGGGGGAGCATAGCGCACAATGTACGGATGGACGGGCGGCACATAAATGCCGTAAATTTATCGGGGTAAATGTAAACATTATGAATCTGCTCGCGCGTTGCTCCGTAGAATCTGTCGCGGTGTCGCATTTAATTTTTTTTTATGAACACTCAGATTTTTACGACAATGTATTCTATTAAAGCTAATTTTCCCGTGAATTCTATCAAAAATGACGAAATTAACAACGTATTTTCAACACTTGGAGAGACCTGAATATAGAACTTAATACACATAATGGGCTGCGTGTATATTTTGCCAGCGAAATGAATTTCTCTCGAAAAGGAAGTGTCGTCTTTATTTAAAGCTGAAGAGCTCTCAACGTATTAAGTTGAAACGGTGTTTCCATGTAGCACTGAATTACTGTATGTCCGTAATCGTTGCTCTTAATTACATTATGCTATTTCGTCTCGTTATTTTGCTCAAGATTTTCCCCTATTTTGATTCCTAGCAGCTCGCAGAGGATTCATTCCCTCGCGTCGGTGTTGTTTAAATTGTTACCGTTAGTGCGCACGTTTCCGCCGTTATAATTAAAATATTTCAATTTTGCACTTGAAACTTTTCAGCTTCATTTCAAATTGCCCCGCGACTCGGTGCGGTGTAAAAGCACTCGCGAGGGGCGATCGACACGCGATATTCCGTAATTAACACGCGTTCGAGAGACAAAACTTCGCGGCAACTCCAACAAATTCTGGCAATTTACAAATTGTAATAAATCTGAATAGTTTTAGCAGTTTATATAAAATATACAAATATGTTATTAAATATGAATAAATCGAAATTAAATTAATTCCTTCAATTAAATGATATTTTGTTATTTTTAGCTTCTATGTGTGTCGTAATTTATTATTTTAACACAAATGTATGTAGTTAAAAGAACTTATCTAATCAAACCATTTCTATAATTAAATTGCTTAATTAAGTAACGTCCGTATTAACATATGCACCTAGTAAATAATAAATTTGAATAAAATTCAACATTTTTACAGTAAATTGTTTAAATTGTAAATTGTACATTGTTTTAGTTAAATTGTACATTGTTTTAATTAAATTGACATATTGAGTAGGAGTAATGGTGATCTATAGGAATAATTAAAAGTAACTCGAATTGAGTATAATTCGACACTACGAAGTTAATTATATATATTGATTATTCACGGTAATTAATTACAAATTTCTCTTTCGCACCGCAATGAACAAAAACTTAAATAAATAATTAATGATTCGCCACGGGCGTCGCCAGCTCCATCCGCAAATAAATCTTTTTCTGTCGCGGACGATTGGGGAAGCACACGAAAATGCATTATTCATTTTTAGATGCTATTCTTGTCAGCTTTAAATAAATAAATGTTTTTATCATGGAATTTGATCATCGTGATCTTAAGAAACCACGCTCTTCTCTGTTTAAATCACGCGTAATGATTAAGGTTATATTTCTTTTTTTCTTTTTATTATTCTCTTCTTGACGATATAAATTCACGACAATCGGTCGGGCAAACAAGATCGCTTCGAATTAATGAAATTCCAGTCAGTGCGTAAGAGAGACAAACTAGCTGAAACGAAACTGAGAAGAGAAGAGAGCTGCAATCTCGACCGAGCTGCAGCAGGTTCTCCAATATTTCATTAAAATTATTTGGAAAACCTGCAATAAAAAAGTCGATCGCGGGTGTTTGGTACGGGTGCCCGCTTTTATCGATAAATTGGCGCTCGTTTTTACTTCCTTCTTGCTTGTGCTTTATTTTTTCGTGGCGCTCCCGCCAATTCGTGATAGCTTCAGCTTGTTTCCAACGTATGGCTGTATACCACACTCGCTGTGTTTCTAAATTGCGTGATTTAATTCCTTTAATATTCGCGATTTTCGTACGGAATGGCAAATGTAGAAATAAATAACAAATACTTGTCTTTAATATACTTCTCATATTATTATATGTCGGGAGCCATTGTATTTTATAATTTTATGGAATAATTTGAACTCAGCGATGTCAAATGAGAAACGATATGAAAATTATATTTTCCACTTATCCCGTCCGTGATTAATAGCAGCGCGAATCTCAATAAATTGCCCTATTCAAAGACTCCCTGCGTATTCGCGCCGTCGTTCACAGTCACGCAGGAAAAACTCGTGAAAAATTCAGGTCCCTCCTTTATTAAATAGAGCCCCGGGACAGAAAGGATTTTAACGTTGCGACTTCCTTTCTCTTAATCCTGTTCGCGGGAATAGGAGGAGCGGCTCCGTCGGCGACCGGTCGAGGAGTCGGTCGCCTCGCGGCATTAATCAAGGTGATTGCGAAACGAGGGGCGAGCGGGGCGGTCCCGCGGCGATCCCGAGAATGTCCTGTGGGAGAATTAAAAAGCGAGAAAAGTTTGCTACACCCTCTTGCGCGAGCACGAGGCTCGTTCGGATTCTGCGCGTGGCTCCTTCCACACAATCGCCTCTTGCAGATCCTTTTTATGCAAATTCGCGCGCGTCCTTCTTTTCGAGCGAAAGCGGCCCTCCTCTTCCCTTTCCTACGGTCGCGTCGTTGATCGTCTCCCTCGATCGTCGCGGGAACATCCCCCTCGAAGCTCTTTACGGCATTTGCCACTGAGCTCACTCGTTTTGCATTAAAGTTAATAAAGCGGCTGCTTGAGCGCACTCAACTTCGTTATTTTGTTCGGGCGATTTGTCCTCGAGTGGACGAGGTAAGACAACAACGTGAACGATGACGATAACGACGACGATTGTACCGCTGTTTGATGTAATTATTGTGAAATTGTAGGAATAAAAGTCAAGTGGGTACGACCTTTTACCCGGCTTTCATTTTCCAAGGGAATGCCCCCCTTTGTTACATCGCGAGCGACCGAGCAACGTAGAAATATCGGTGCTGTCTCGGCGGTTTTCCCAAAGGTATCCCTCCTATCGTAACATTTTTCCGCGAGTTTGCTATCGGATAGTGCGACTTATACCCGGCGATACAAACGTACTTTCGCGAGATAACAAATTGCTCAATGTACTATCTGGATGAGTGCGGTAGTAATTTGCGATGATACGTATCTGTGAATTCATGCAGAAGTAGCAAATTTTCTAAATTTGCTGGGAGTTATAATTCCTGCATCCATGTATATATTTTTTCATAACATCGGAATTAATGTTTCTTTAACTTAATAAAATATAAAATTGTGATAACAGAGCGATCATTTCTGTCAAATTGTTATCTATCTGCATTGAAGATTTAATGCTTAAACTTATAATTTATTAATATTAAATGTCTTCTGTCTTTGATCAATATCAAAGTAGCATTCGTTTTATAATTTATAGTTTAATTTGTACTACGACAAGTAAATCTATCCAAACGTTACACTTTGATTTTGATAAGCTTCGAATATGTTGTAATCTAGGTCAAAATAATAGACATATTTTTTTATATGTGCCTATATAACCGTTATAAGGGGTTAAAACACGTTCTTGAAATTTAGAGATTTTAAAAAAAAATAACGTTTCTGAAAAATCTGAGTGAACTGTTTATAAAGTACATAGAA